>NW_027507748.1:268927796-269532796 GCF_037356315.1 Lithobates pipiens | reverse complement strand
CTCTTTGCGCCCACGCTATAGTGATATGATGGCTACAGCATGGGCCTTAATCAGCGGGAGGGTGTCATTACATCCTCCTGTGCATGAGCTGCCTGTGTGCCGCACTCTGTGATCACCGAGTCAATGAGACTGATCACAGATCGGAGTAAGGGACCTATCCTGGCCCCTTACCACATGATCAGCTTTCAGCCAATGACAGCTAATCACATCATGTAAACAGAAGATCGGTAATCATTTTTTTTATTCTCTTCTTGCTGATAGCGTGAGGAGAAAAAAAAGCTGTTCAACAACTTCTGTGAAAGAGACATCAGTCCCAAATAGGGAGCGCCACAGCTACCTCATCTGTGCCCACCAGTCTCACATGCCAGTGCCAACAGTGCATATCAGTGCCACCTATCAATGCCCACCAGTGCCACCTATCTATTCCTACCAGTGCCACCTATCAATGCCCATCACTGGTGCCAATCAGTGCCTCATCAGTGCCACCTATCAGTGCTGCCCATTAGTGTCACCTACCAGTGCCCATAAGTGCCACCTATCAGTACCCTTCAGTGACGCCCATCAGTGCCACCTATCAGTGCCCACCAGTGCCACCTATCAGTGTCCATCAGTGCAGCCTCATCAGCGCACATCAATGAAGGAAAAAATTACCTATCTGCAAAAACTGTTTTTATTTTTATTTTCAAACTTTTTGTCTGTTTAACAAAAGATAAAAAACCCAGCAGTGATTAAATACTAACAAAAGAAATTTCTATTTGTGGAAAATAAATTATAAAAATGTAATATGGGTACAGTGTTACATGACCACGCAATTGTCATTCAAAAGTGTGACAGTGCTGAAAGCCGGAAATTGATCTGGGCAGGAAGGGGGTTTAAGTGCCCAGTAAGCAAGTAGTTAAAAAAAAAGAAAAAAAAGCTTTGTTTTAAATATCCAAGATCAATTGCAGTTAAACAGTACACATTATAGAGGGAGGAAACAGGATTCTGCAGCACTGCTTTGTTGTATACAGTATATAGAGATCACTTAAAGAATGTTTTAGTATCCCAGTATTACATTTAGTCTGTAAGGTTTTATATATTTTATGCCACATCTGTCATTTAAATTCGCATATGTCATACTATTGCCATTCACTCCAATTTAGCCATCAGTCTCTATGGCTTTTGGTTTTTGAAAGAAAAAACAAATGTAACCTAGTCCACCAGCAATAAACATAGCAAACTCTTATGATGTTCTCACAATTTTTAATCCTTTTGTAGAGTTTAGGATAAATATTTTTTGCAGTTCCTTACACCTTTTTTTTTTACTAACTGACCCAGTCCTTTTGTATAAGAATAGTTTTAGAAGCTATCAGTGATTGATTAGTGGAATACTCTAGACCAGTGGTAAGCCACCTCAGCATTCTAGCTTTGGTGAAACTACAAATCCCATGAAACACTTCAAGACTCTGACAGCTAAAGGTATGACTGCAAGAGGCAATTTGTAGTTTGACCACGCTTGGAGTGTCGAGCTTGCTTCCCCCTGCACTATACACCATGCTTTTTCTCACAAACTCATCTAGAACTTCAGCTTCTTGGCTATATTTGTTTTTAGAAACATGGATTGTCATTTATGAACCATAGGTCTAACAATATGGATGTCAGATTTTCCATAACCTATGCAAAAATAATAAGGCTTTAAAAATGATGCTTGAAAAACTGTTTGTCTCTTCAGAAAGAAAGTTGTTTCTAAAGGCCCATACACACGATCAGACTTTTTGACAACAAACATGCAAATTAGCTGTTTTGGAGCAACATCCTACCGTGTGTACGCTCCATCGGACAAACTTTTTTGGTTTTCATCGGACTTTTGTTGGCTGTGCGAACGGACAAACTTTCTGGGAACAAAAGTCTGATGGAGCAAAGTCTGATCGTGTGTACAGAAAACCATAGGACTTTTGTACAAAGTACAAACAGGCATGCTCAGAACCAATGCAAAAGATCAGACAACAATACAGAAGTTGACCAAAGGTGGCGGTAAAGAGCAGAAAAACCACGTGATTTGGTGAAAGTTGGCTGAAAAAGTCCTGCTGTGTGTATGCAATACAAGTTCAGGGCCGACGCCCTTTGTACAAAAATCCAAGGGAAAGTTTGTACAAAGTCCTATCGTGTGTATGAGGCTTTAGGGTATCTCATAGGTCTTGTACTGTCTCTAGATTAATGATGGCCAACCTTGGCACCCCAGATATTTTGGAACTATGTTTCCCATGATGCTCTTGCACTCTGCAGTGTAGTTGAGCATCATGGGAAATGTAGTTCCAAAACATCTGGGGTGCCAAGGTTCGCCATCACTGCTCTAGATCATTTTTAATGAAACTCTGATGTCCATACTTTTCTTAAGCATGGTAAGCCAGAATCTGTATTTCACTTTCTGGGATGGTCCCCATAAAAAAATATAACTAGAAACAAACAGATAATGAACCTATGGTAGCATGCTGATCCATAATATAAGGAATATTATATTTTGAGTCAAAAGAAGCTCCCTAGAAAACAGATGCACCTTTAAAAGACTATCAGTAGTAGGTACAGTAGAAAAATAAGAATGCCATAGAGTTGTTGCAAGTCCAGAAAGTCTTTATTGGTCACAGCGAATGTCACATAGGCAGCCATTAAACATAAATCAGTTCGTATTTGTCTGGGCATAAAATCATAGAAGAAATTTATGAAAACTGGACCAGGACAGGTTTCTTTGGGAAATTTCTTGCAAGTATCAAGTTTTGTTCTGGTGGCTGGTCTAAACTACACCACCAACTGTTGTTGTTAAACTGGCTATCTTGGTTGGAAATCTATGTAATGTTTGCTGCGACCAGTAAAAACTTGATAGACTTGCTGCTATGGTGTTCTGAAAACAAATAGCTAATGCAGTATGTGACCACCCATCTACTTAAAGTGGAGCTTAAACTTTTTCGTTATTTGGTATATATGGTATTGAAGGAACTCTGCAAGATTTTTTACTTCTGTCTCTGTCTCCCACTGGGGAGATTTTTCTATCATCCCTTTCATGTCACTGGAGCAGAAAGTGATGAAAAATAGCTCAAATGGCACCACAATGAAAAAAAAATAAGAAATATTGGTTTCAAAGCAAAGAATTTTTTAAAGCAGAGAATAGAAGACTTAAAACTCTTTTCAGGCTTATAATTGATGTTGTTTCAGAATTTCAGAATTCCCTACACAGCACCTGCACTGAGGGGGAGGCACTGTGCCTCACACATTGTAAATTATGGGAAACATTGTTTGGTTCTCTAATTTTGCTGTAGCTGCGATCATCAGCTCTTGTGATGGGGAAGAGATTTGGTGCAGTTCTGCTAGGGGACGGTCCCTTTTTCCAGGAGGAGGACTGTCTTGGCCACTGCTAAAGCCAATCACAGTCCTGCTAGCCATGTCCACCATCTAAAAGAAGATGACTCGCTTGGTTGCCACTACAAATCTCAGTCAGAAAGGGATTTCACCGTGATTGAGAAAAGTACAAATAGGTGACAGTTTGTGGAATTACTGTTGAACTTCTGGGAACTTTATTGAAATTTATTCCTGAATTTTTGCATCACTTACTACTGAACCCCTGCACTCTGTGTCCCAGAGCCAGTATTCAGTGCAATGAAAATCACACCCAACCACTTTTTCTCAACTGCGGGGCCCAACTTATGATCTTTCATATTCTCCCACCCATTGTTCTAGCAAGTAAAATGGCAAGTTGTGTCAATGTATACCATGTTCAGCATTTATTACATATCATATTATGAATGATTCATTAGTAGTATGAATATATTATTTGCATCCCATGTATCTCAACGCATTTCATGGTTGAAACCACTCATCAGGAGCGGATGCCTTGGTATGTCTAAAAAACAACATAGTAGCAATAGGTCAATTATATAGCTTAAACAAAGAAGGAATTGGATAAGAGGGAGAGGGATAACCAGTCCCTATCACTTACATGATAATGGAATGGGAAAGATATGCAGTGTTATGGAAAGAAGAGGGGGGAACCACTGGATTGGTCCGCCACGGGAGCTGAGGTGGCAAAAACCGCAGGGTAGTACAGTGGTGGGACAGATGTGCAGGGTAGTACAGTAGTGAAGCAGATGTGCAGGGTAGTAAAGTAGTGGGGCAGATGTGCAGGGGGGTACAGTGGTGAAACAGATTTGCGGGCGGACAGTGATCTGAAGTGTAAAGGTGCATAAATTGGGGCTCAGCTCATCTGAGGTGTGAAGTTTCAGGAATTGGGGGTTGATCTGAGGCGTGAGAGTGCAGGATGTTAATTTCTCACTACTCAAGTCGTTTACAGCATTTACTTTATAAAATTCCTTTTCTTGATTGAAAGTGTGAAATTTAAAATTGTTTTCAGTACTCAAAAGGTTGCCTACCCCTGTTATAGAACAAACAAAATTAAGGCCTTGTGCAGACTGGACGTTATAATAACGTTATAAAAATGCCAGTAACTTTGCAGTGAGTTTTTAAAAGTTTTGCAATTTTTCAGCGTTGGCGTTATTTAACTTTTTTTTTTTTCAGTGGATCAAAAATGCAAAAAAACATTTGTGAGCTGCATTTTTGAGCGTTTATCTGTGTTTATCTGTGTTTTCATTTTTTTTGTGACTAGGTAGCACCCATCCCCCCATGTTGAGGGTATGTGGCCTGGTGTGGTCCAGGAGGGGGGGGGGGGGACTCGCTTGTTCCCCCTTCCTGACGTTCCAGGCTGCGTGCTTGGATAAAGGTCTGGATGGATCTTGGGGAGACTCCCATGCCATTTTTTTTTGGGCGTGGGGGGGTTCCCTCCATACGAGACCGAAGTACATTTTTTTACATTTACATTTTTTACATTTACATTTCAACACACAAATCGCACCGCAAGTCAGATCATCTTGATTCAACTTGCGGTGTGACTTCTATTCAAATCAATGGGCTCATATAGGGAACCATTGATTTTGAATAGAGACCGAGAAATGCGGCTGAAAGCTAGCGTGGCTACACGCTTATTGACACCAATGCAAAACGCGGATAAAATCCTGTTTTTAACGCTGCCTTTTTCCTGGCGTTGGAAAAATATTAAAATAAACATTTAAAAGAAGCAAAAGAAATACCAAACATGTCATGAGAGAAACAGGTTGGCATTCTTCTCTCTTTCTTAAAATGCTAATTGCCTCACTTTCATGCCTAAAATTTGCTTCAGTAATCTGGAATAAGTACTGTATTTATCGGCGTATAACACGCGCCGGCGTATAACATGCACCCCATGTTTAGGAGGGAATTTTAAGGAAAAAAACTTTTAGGAGGGAAGTTTAACCACTTCCCGACCGCCGCACGACGATGTACGTCGACAGAATGGCACGGGCAGGCATAAGGGCTTACATGTACGTCCTTGCCTGCCCGCGGGTCGGGGGCCCGATCGGGCCCCCACCCGGTGCCTGCGGCGGTCGGTATTCGTTCGGGAGCGATCCCGGACGAGGGGACGGCCATTCATTCATGGCCACCCCCTCGCGATCGCTCCCGACGAATGAAAATGCTCCGTGACATCACTTCCTCTCCTGTAATGTAAACACAGGAGAGGAAGTGATGTAATCTCTCCTCCGTGTCAGTATTTTTCGTTCCGACACCGAGGAGAGAGGATCGGTGAGTTGCACCAACACGACACTACACAGTAGAACATGCCAGGCACACTCACACCCCCCCGATCACCCCCCCAATTACCCCTGCCCCCCAGTCACAGTGACACCAATGTCATTTTTTATTTTTTTTTGCATTGGTGTCATTTGTGACTGTAATAACTGTTAGGGCAGTTAGGGTTAGCCCCCTTTAGTTCTAATGTACCCCCCTAACCCCCCAAATAAAGGTTTAACCCCGTGATCACCCCCCGTCGCCAGTGTCACTAAGGCTGGGTTCACATTGCAGCGGTTTATGAGAACGAATGTGATTCGCACCGCACTGCAGTGCAAATCACATCCGATCTCTGTGCGATTCGAGTTCAGCCATACAGATAGTATGGCTGAATTCGCGCCGCACCCGCCGCAAATTCGCACGGGACCCTTTTTTGGGCCCGCAGCAGAATCGGATCGCATGGGTGTTCACACCATGCGATCCGAGTTTGCAGATCGCACTGCGATATGCGAACTGATCTGGGGGTGTCATTAACATTTCACTGACACTCCCAGCAGTTCGCATAGGGCAGTGTGAACTGCCGCCGGGAGGCATGTGATGCGGGAACCCGCCGCGGATTCGTGGCGTTCCCGCATCGCTCCAGTGTGAACCCAGCCTAATAAGCGATCGTTTTTCTGATCGCTGTATTAGTGTCACAGGTGACGCTAATTAGGCAGGTAGGTATTTAGGTTCGCCGCAGCTTTTTATAGCGCCAGGGACCCCCATATACTACCGCATAAAGCCCCCTGATTGCCCCCTAGTTAACCCTTTCACCAGTGATCACCATATAACTGTTACAGGTGACGCTGGTTGGTTAGTTATTTTTTTATAGTTTCAGGGCACCCGCCATTTATTACCTAGTCTCACTAGTGTACCCCTAAATTTAGGGGTGTCTACTTTCCAAAATGGGGTCATTTGGGGGGGGTTTGTGCCATCTTGGCATTTTATGGCCTTCAAAACTGTAACGCCCTTAGAAAGCCTGAAGGCGGTGCTTGGTTTTCGGGGCCCCGTACGCGGCTAGGCTCCCAAAAGTCCCACATATGTGGTATCCCCGTACTCAGGAGAAGCAGCAGAATTTATTTTGGGGTGTCATTTCACATATGCCCATGGCATGCGTGAGCAATATATCATTTAGTGACAACTTTGTGAAAAAAAAAAAAAAAAAGTTTGTAATTTTCCCGCAACTTGTGGCAAAATATAAAATATTCCATGGACTCAAAATGCCTCTCAGCAAATAGCTTGGGGTGTCTACTTTCTAAAATGGGGTCATTTGTGGGGGTTTTGTGCCATCTTGGCATTTTATGGCCTTCAAAACTGTAATAGGTAGTGAGGAGTGAAGTCAAATATTTACGCCCTTAGAAAACCTGAAGGCGGTTCTTGGTTTTCGGGGCCCCGTACGCGGCTAGGCTCCCAAAAAGTCCCACATATGTGGTATCCCCGTACTCAGGAGAAGCAGCAGAATTTATTTTGGGGTGTCATTTCACATATGCCCATAGCATGTGTGAGCAATATATCGTTTAGTGACAACTTTGTGAAAAAAAATAAAAAAAAATTAAAGTTTGTAATTTTCCCGCAACTTGTGGCAAAATATAAAATATTCCATGGACTCAAAATGCCTCTCAGCAAATAGCTTGGGGTGTCTACTTTCTAAAATGGGGTCATTTGTGGGGGTTTTGTGCCATCTTGGCATTTTATGGCCTTCAAAACTGTAATAGGTAGTGAGAAGTGAAATCAAAAATTTACGCCCTTAGAAAGCCTGAAGGCGGTGCTTGGTTTTCGGGGCCCCGTACGCGGCTAGGCTCCCAAAAAGTCCCACATATGTGGTATCCCCGTACTCAGGAGAAGCAGCAGAATTTATTTTGGGGTGTCATTTCTCATATGCCCATAGCATGTGTGAGTAATATATCATTTAGTGACAACTTTGTGTAAAAAAAAAAAAAATTTTTTTTTTGTCATTATTCAATCGCTTGAGGCAAAAAAATAAAATATTCAATGGGCTCAACATGCCACTTATCAATTTCCTTAGGGTGTCTACTTTCCAAAATGGGGTCATTTGGGGGGGTTTTGTACTGCCCTGCCATTTTAGCACCTCAAGAAATGAGATAGGCAGTCGTAAACTAAAAGCTGCGTAAATTCCAGAAAACGTACCTTAGTTTGTAGATGTGACAACTTTTGCGCAAACCAATAAATATACAATTATTGACTTTTTTTTTTACCAAAGACATGTGGCTGAATACATTTTGGCCTAAATGTATGACTAAAATTGAGTTTATTGGATTTTTCAAATAACAAAAATTAGAAAATATAATTTTTTTTCAAAATTTTCGGTCTTTTTACGTTTATATTGCAAAAAATAAAAATCGCAGAGGCAATCAAATACCATCAAAAGAAAGCTCTATTTGTGGGAAGAAAAGGACGCAAATTTTGTTTGGGTACAACATTGCATAACCGCGCAATTACCAGTTAAAGCAGCGCAGTGCCAAATTGTAAAAAGACCTCTGGTCATTTACCAGCAAAATGGTCCGGTCTGAAAGTGGTTAAGGGAAAAAAAAACTTACATTTATATGCCCATCAGTGTCATCTGCAGCCTTGTCCACCATTGCAGTCTTATGCAGCCTTGTCCACCATTGCAGCCTTATGCAGCCTTGTCCACCATTGCAGCCTTATGCAGCCTTGTCCACCATTGAAGCCTTGTCCCCCATTGCAGCCTTATGCAGCCTTGTCCACCAGTGCAGTCTTGTCCCCCATTGTAGTCTTATGCAGTCTTGTCCCCCATTGCAGCCATGTCCCCCATTGCAGCAGTGTCTATTTTATTTTTTTTAAATGCCGCCACCGAGATACAGAGCCGGATGTGTATCTCGGCAGCTTTCGGCCGTTCTCGGAAGCTTTCTGCCGTCAAGAAGAGCCGAAGGCGGCCGGAAGCTTCCGAGAACGGCCGAAAGCTTCCGAGAACGGCCGAAAGCTTCCGAGAACGGCCGAAAGCTTCCGAGAACGGCCGAAAGCTTCCGAGAAGAGCCGAAGGCGGGCGAAAGTAGCCTTGAAGAGCTGAAGGTGGCTGAAAGCCGCCCAGAGGCTCAGAATTTCTGGGGATCAGCGTATAACACGCACCCACGATTTTCCCCTTCTTTTAAGGGGAAAAAAGTGCGTGTTATACGCCAATAAATACAGTAGCTAAAAGCCTCTGACTTTCTTGATCTGCATATTCGTTTTAGGCTGGAGACTCAAAGTGTTGCCACCCCCTGGGAAAACTTAGTATCCAAGAAACTAGCATTGTCAGAGGTCAGTAGGTTATACCCCCAGCTATCTCTTATGAAAAAATTTAAGTGGCCACTTTTTGTAGCCATTGTTGCCTTCTATTCCATTTAAAAAACAAACTTACTTTTCCAAAAAAATCTAAATGTGGGGATTCTTGCTTAATTAATTCTAGTACTTGCCTTTCTGTACTTGCTGGAAAAGATCAAAGCATATGTCCATTTGCCCAAAAATAGTTGTCAACTATTTTGATAATCGATTAATCGGCCAGCCGATTAGTTGACCTGCATACAGAATGCATTTTTTGTTTACATATCAGGAAATACAGTACAGTGCAGCACACATACATCTCAGTACACCATCCATACATGTCAGTAAGTGCCTGAGAACTTGTGAATGTATGAGTAGCAATGCCTCATGGGACATGTAGTACTAGGCAGGATGTGAGTGGTTCTAAAGTCAGAAGTTTTTTTACCTTGCTATAGGGGAAATCTATATTATACTTTGCATCTTGCTATTGGGGCACTCTGAAGGCAGGAGGAGCCAGAAGCATAGGTAGGGAAACCTAGAAGAGGAGAATCAGGACTGCTCTGTGCAAAGTCATTACACAGAGCAGGTAAGTATAACATGTTTGTTGTTTAAAAAAAGATCAGCATCTGAACCCAGGGAAGGTGGAGGCTGATAAAATGAAGGTAATAGAATGGAATAAAATTACATTTAAAGTAAATGTTTACCAGTATTGTGCATTATATTTAAAATGATCATATCCATGAAAAAAAAAAGTCTCAGCTTTTAGTACTACTTTAATATAAAATAATTATATCTCCTTTCCACCCTTCATATAGCTTCATGTCTGACTCCTAGTTATAATGCCCACATATCCTACTTCTGGGGGTATTTATTATTATATAATATATATTATTACTTTCACTGTTTCATAGTATAAATTAACCCCTTATAGTAACGATTATCTTTTTGTACTATAAAGGGCCAATTTTAGTTGTTTTTTTTTAACCCCGTTATTACAGGTGATACAAAAAAAAAGCATGCTGCTGCTACAAAACGTCTTGGGCCTGGTTCACACCTATGCTTTTTTCAGCCGCTGCGTATTTGGAAAGGGTTAATGACTTTTTTCACCACAAAACTATGCATTTTTTAGTTCAATAGACTTCAATGAAGAAGCTGTAGAAAAGCATGTAGTGCATTTTCTCAGCAATTTGCTTTTTAAATCTGTCCATTAACATATTGGCCAAAAAAAAAAAAGCATAAAAAATTAAAATTGAAGCAAAATCGTGTGTGCAAAAATACAAAATTCAGAGCAAAAAGCACTGCAGAAACGGATCAAATGCAAACTGCATAGGTGTGAACCGAGCCTTATGCTGGCCATACACATATCGATTTTAGGACGAAAATATTCATACGAAACAATACGTATCACTGAATGAACGAATGTAATTTCAAAATTTCACTTGCTTTTAACATTCAATTTTAAAATTAATGTTATTTATGAACAAGAACCACATACACTGTCGGAAAATTCCTTTAACCAAGAAGTTTTCTATTCTGCTCCTTTGAATTTTCCCATCACTGTCGTCAAAAAGAACGTCAACTTGAGCCCACTGCCACTAACGATTTGAAAATCGAACGAACCTTCTTAAAATTAAAGTTGTTGTTTTTTTTGAAGGAAGACATTGTTTTTGTATGGCCAGCATTTAATATATTACAGTTCTGTCTGAAAATCGGCAAAACAGTCTCATTTTTTTTTTCTTTAAATAAAAAAATTGATATGAGTCTGATGTTTACCAGATTCAACCTCAAACAGTATATACAGTATATCTCCTCTAATAGTGTATACAGTATATCTCTTCTGTCTGTTATTCTCAGAGTGAATTAGAGATCTTGCTCCCCAACTATATATAGTTGGTTATTTATATTTACCACTGTGTATATATATATACTTGGATTTTGCAAAAGCATTCGATACAGTTCCGCACACACGGCTCATGTGTAAGGTAAAGTCTACAGGTTTGGAAATATCAGTTTGTAAATGGATAGAAAATTGGCTAGAAGACAGAATTCAAAGAGTCGTGGTTAATGACTCTTACTCTGAATGGTCTAAGGTTATCAGTGGTGTACCCCAAGGTTCAGTGTTGGGACCCTTACTTTTTAACATCTTTATAAATGATATTGGGTCTGGCATCAAAAGTAATATTTCTGTCTTTGCAGATGACACCAAGATATGCAGTGGAATAACGTCTTTACAGGATGTCTCCAATTTACAAGCCGACCTCAATACACTGTCTAATTGGGCGACTATGTGGCAGATGAGGTTTAATGTTGATAAATGTAAAGTTATGCACTTGGGGCCTAAGAATATGCATGCATCATACATGCTAGGGGGAGTACAACTGGGGGAATCCATAGTGGAGAAGGATCTGGGGGTTTTGGTAGACCATAAGCTCAATAACAACATGCAATGCCAAGCTGCTGTTTGCAAAGCGAGCAAAGTCCTTTCTTGTATTAAGAGAGGTATGGACTCCAGAGAAAGAGATATAATTTTGCCCCTGTTCAAATCATTAGTAAGACCTCACCTGGAATATGCCGTTCAGTTTTGGGCACCAGTTCTCAAAAAGGATATCGGGGAACTGGAGAAAGTGCAGAGAAGGGCAACCAAACTGATAAGAGGCATGGAGGAACTCAGCTATGAGGAGAGATTAGAGGAACTAAATTTATTCACTCTTGAGAAGAGGAGATTAAGGGGGGATATGATTAACATGTTCAAATATATTAGGGGTCCATATAGTGAACTTGGTGTTGAGTTGTTCTCTGTACGGTCAACCCAGAGGACACGGGGGCACTCTTTACGTCTAGAGGAAAAGAGATTTCAGCTTCAAGTACGGAAAGGTTTCTTCACAGTTAGAGCAGTGAAAATGTGGAATAGACTCCCACCAGAGGTGGTTCTGGCCAGTTCAGTAGATTGCTTTAAGAAAGGCTTGGATACTTTCCTGATGGTACATAATATAACTAGGTACTAACATAGGTAAAGTTGATCCAGGGAAAATCCGATCGCCTATTGGGGGATCAGGAAGGAATTTTTTTCCCCTGCTGTAGTAAATTGGAGCATGCTCTGCTGGGGTTTTTTTTCGCCTTCCTCTGGATCAATTGTGGGCATAAAATTGGGTATCTGGATTGTACGATTATTTTTTATTTTATTTATTTGTTTTTAAGGTTGAACTGGATGGACTTGTGTCTTTTTTCAACCTGGCTAACTATGTAACTATGTAACTATGTATATATATATATATATATATATATATATATATATATATATATATGAATAAATTGTCTTGTTTATAGTTTACATTTTAACTAAATTATGCGCCACCCTTTTTTTAAGGTTATTATCTGATTATTCGAAACAATATTCAGCAAACGAATCGATTATGTGACTGCAGTTAGTTTGGTAATATGGAGCTTTTGACACTGATCTCTTTCCTCCTTTTTCAGATATTGATATTTTGGAAACAGATTGCCTGGCTCAGGTTTTTTTAAATGTCAGAAATGAACCCATTCCTGGATAGACAATCATCACACACAAATTCACATAGTGTGGGAGATGAGCAGGTGGAGGACATGGTTGCAAATGTGTAGAATTACATAGAAGGCTTGTGCGGGCTTGGAGTATTTCTCTTGAAGTGTAGACAATAAGAGTAATCTCTGTCTTAGCTATCAACTACCTGGCCTAGTTATAATAGGTAATTTTTGCTCAAGGACTGAACCATATGGTGCATGAGACTATCCAAAATTGTTTATGTGAGGAGGTAATACTAGATTTAGTGGTGGTTAGGGTGTTTGTCCTTTTTTTATGCCTCTAGATATGTTTTGTAAAGGCCATAGTTTTCAGCAGGTCTGGAGCAGAAATATTACTAGGGCAACTCCTTAACACGGTGTTTGGTTGGCCCAAAGCCAGCCAGAGCTTCTCCAGTTCTGTCCACTTATTGTATGCTGGGAAGGTAAACCAGGTATGCAAGGTGTCTTAGGTGTGGCACAAGGTAGTAATTAGATATGTCTGAAACCACAAGTCTGCCATTGGGTTTAGATGCAAATAAGTCTCATTTAAGTATATTCAGTGGGAGGGCTTCAGCCTTGGAAGCATTATTCTTGCAGACTGTACTGTGGTCAATTCTGGCATCACCAATATGTGAATCTCTATGATTTAGCCCCACCCACCTTCTTCGGGATTTTCAGTCTTCATTTCTTGACTGTACAGTGTTGAAAAAAAGATGTGTGAAAAAGATACCACTCTAGGTGGTCTTTTAGCTAGCCAAACCCTGCATGGTAACTCAGGTGGGCCCATTCTTTCCTGATGCACCTCCTTCATGATTTGTTTTTTCTTTCCTGGGGAGCTCATCATAAAGAAATAGTGGTGTGGAAAGGAGGGCGTCTGCTTTGCGTTTTTTATTATTGTGCATATGGTGGAGCCTTAGGAGTGCTTTCTCAGTCCACTTCTCAGTCCACTTCTAGCTCTTTAAGGCTACTTTCACACTGATGCACTTTACAGCCGCTATAGTGCTAAAAATACCTCTTGTAAAGCGCCTCTCATGTCACTCCAGTGTGAAAGCCCAAGTGCTTTCACACTGGAGCGGTGCACTGGCAGGATGCTAAAAAAGTCCTGCAAGCAGCATCTTTGAGGCGCTTTAGGAGCTGCTCCTAAAGTGACCCTGCCCATTGAAAACAATGGGCATCGCGGCCAAAGTGACACTTTAACCCTTTTTTGGCTATTAGCAGGGATTAAAACTGCCCCGTTTGCAGCCAAAAAGCATAGCAAAAACGACAATAAAGCGCTTTAACGCCGACGCCCATCTGCCCCAGTGTGAAAGTGCCCTAAGCTAATACCTGATATATATGATTTGTTTCAGCAGTGATAGTGAGGGGTTCTTTATTAGGTTGAACTCCTGTATGGATAGTTTTGTTTCAAATAGTTTTTTGAGAAGAGGGCATGTTTTTTCCATTTTGGAAGCTAAAGACATGCAATGACCTCTTTATGGGTTTCCCAGATCATGCAGATATTGTCAACAGAGCATAGGTAATCCATAAAGTGGTTTGGCCAATGAGTTGAATAGTCAAAGATACAGGGGCATGATCTGGCTGGCTAATGGGTTGAAAAGAGTGTAATTTACCAAAAAGTAATCAATTCTGGTACAGGTATTGTGAATGTGGAGAAAAACGTGAACTGTCTGTCTGTAGGGTGTTTTAGCCTGCCATATATAATTTGGTGACATTGGATCAATTGACAAAGCTGTCAAGAGAGACAGTTAGTAGGGGGGGGTAAGGTAAAGAGGTGGAGGTTTTGCACTGTGTGGGAGGAAAGGGGTAAGCTGAAGTCCAATGAAAATGTAAGAATTCAGATTGAATTAGGATGGGCAGTCAAAAGTATTTTTTAAAGAATGGGATTGGATTGATGTTGGGAGCATATACTGTATGTGCCAGGGTGTCACCTCATTAGGGCATTGTAGACCATGTAGAATGAGATACTTTACCTGTTACTGTCTATGTCAAGATTGAGGCTGTGAAATTGAGTCTTGGTAGATGTGAGTAAAACCGCACCTGCAGATTTTCTGTGGTTTGAGTATTGATCACTATGTGGAAATGGGTTTCTTTTACAATATTTAGTCAAACAACTTACCAGGCTCATAATTCTAATGTTAAATAATAATCATATATAGGTTACCTGCCTCAGTGTGTTGTCCATCAAACATACCAATGCTAATTGCTACTGTATGTTTAATTGTTGCATTTTAGAAACAACATTATTGATATAATGATTATCATTTTGTCACTGTGTTTCTTTCAAGATTTTTAGAAAAATACATTAACGACTTAAGGACCAGGCCATTTTTTGTGATACTACACTGCGTCGTTGTAACTGACAATTGCACAGTCGTGCGACGTTTTATCCAAACCAAATGCATGTCTTTTTTTTCCCAAAAATAGAGCTTTCTTTTGGTGGTATTTGATCACCTCTGTGTTTTTTATTTTTTGCGCTATAAACAAAAACAAAATGTGACAATTTTGAAAAGGAAAACAATATTTTTAACTTTTTTGCTATAATAAATATCCCCCCCCAAAAAAAAATGTCTTCATCAGTTTAGGCCAATATGTATTGTACATATTTGTGGTAAAAACAAAATTGCAATAAGCGTATATTGATTGGTTTGCGTAAAGTTATAGCGTCTACAAAAAAGGGGATATATTTATGGGATTTTGATTTCTAATTTTTATTTTTTACTAGTAATCTGGTGATCTGCAATTTTTAGCAGGACGGGGACATTGCGACAGACAGATTGGACACACTTGACACTTTTTTGAGACCTTTGACATTTATACAGCGATCAGAGCTAAAAATAGCCACTGATTACTGTGTAAATGTCACTGGCAGGGAAGGGGTTAACACTAGGGGGCAATCAAGGGGTTAAGTGTGTTCCTTGGGAGGTGTTGCTAACTGTATGGGGGCTAGGTTGACTGGAGGAGGAGAGAAATCATTGTTCCTAATCACTAGGAACAGACAATCTCTCTCTCTCTCCTGCCCTGGCAGAATGGCGATCTGTTTGTTTACAGTGACAGATCCCCATTCCACCAGTCTCTGGAATGAACGCGGGTGGCTGGCAGACATCGATTCTGCCGGACCCACTGGTTGGCTCCTCCGCTCGTAAATGGGAGCGAGCATGCCCACAAATCGCTGTGTACATGCCCAACGTACAATACACTGGAAACCCCCTAACTCAGTGATTCACTTACCTCAGCAGGACAGCCATGCCATACTCCAGACTACAATTTGGTTTCATCCTTTCTGGCCACAATGTGCTTTTATTAGGGCTGTGTCTGCAAGCTCATAGGACAGTAGATTTTGCCAAGTCAGCAAGTGGCCAAGCTGGCCATACATATTGTGCCTGGGAGGTATGTTTTGCATATATCAGCATTTGACACAAAACAAAGTATGCAAGGCAGCAAAGTCATAGTAAAGTCAGAACACAATCCTTATCTACATACTTGTTCCAGGTCAGTGTCAGCCGTGCATCTAGCATTTACAGAAAAAGTAGTCAAAAATGGCAGCATCAGTGCTTCTCTCAAAAAGGTTTCTTTCAATAAATAAGCCCAAACATGTAATTTATTCCAACCATGTTTGCATATGTTTTCATTTTCAAATGTTAAGGGCATTTCTTCCTAAAGCAGCAAATATTATTCCTGAAATATCTGATTGTGTCAAAGTCTGGAAGATAAAAATGGAGACATTCATATTGTATTTACCCCAAAAAAATCTGATGTGGGATGACTGTGTATGTAAAACCCCATGAATATTAACACTTATGTATGAGGCCAGTGGTGATACCTCTTCATTTCACTTAGAACGACCTTCACAGGCTCCATCCCATGCCATGAGCTCTGCATGTGCTACTAGCTTGTGGCGTTTTTCTTCTCTTTTTTCATGTGTGAAAAATAAATGGAAGTAGAGGGAAGGTCGGAAGTGGTAGGTAATGCCCTCTCTGGCTGTTGAAAAAAAATCTTGGAGTCATAAAAATAACAAACGACATGTATTTGCTAGAGTGTCAAAGTTATGAGTTTATTTTGTAATGATGTGCTCCTGCTTTCATGAGGTAAACTGGCCGTGTCGGAGGTGTTATTAGTAATATGGACTCAGTGAAGCAGAAAGCAGAGTGACCGAGAGATCAGTGTATCAGTCAGCAAGAGGGCAAATGGGAAGAGACAGCAGGAGAATGAGAGAAGAGTAGTGTTGTTTGCACACAGATCAACCCTTTGACTACCAAACAGGGCATGCAGCCGAGCACTGTGTACTTTGGAGGAGAATCTCATGTCCATTTCACAGAGCGTTGCTTTGTGTATTTTAATTGCTGCATGTATATCAGATCCCCGTTCTGGAGGCCCTATTTTATGTCAGTGTGGTCATTGTCAGCAAAATGTGACATCCTTCCTATTACACCATTCATACATCATTCTGAATCTTCTAGCTTTGTGAGAAGGAAAGGAGGAGCGCCCTTGATTACCAAAATGTTAAGGCAAAGCATATGCCCTTTTTCAGCCCATAGTCATGTTTTATTACACCCTTCTGGTCATTTCAGATGGTTACAAACCTAAAGACTATCAGTGCCTTATATGCAATGGACACATTTCCTATATGTAGGCAGATGTACAGACAGAGTTGTCACCATCAGCAAAAATGGATACTATCACTTGAAACCAATGGTATTTTAATGGTTGTATTGCCCATAGCAACAACACATCATCAACATCAGTTTATTTTGTAAGAAAAGGAAAACAAATGCCAGTTTTGCCGCGTACCTGGAATTCAAGTTTAAACCATGTTTTTTTTTAATGAAAAATTATGGTTAATGTTGCAAAACGTTGAAGATTGTTTGCTCAGCAGATAATGAGACCTACATACGGTATATCTTGCTTCCATTGTCTTAATTATTCAAATAAAGGAATGGGGAAAAAATGCTAAATTTGAAGCACAGGAAGAGGGGGTGCAAATGTTTTGTAGCTAATATCTCTTTAAAAGTCCTTACAGCAGACAGGTTACAGATATTGTACTGTGTTACTCTATACGGTATATACGGGTGCCTGTTTAGCATTGTGTATTTTACTGTAAATAGTGTATGTTAGCCAAGTGGTTCCAGTTCCAGCTATGTTTCAAATATGAGAAAGACTATCACTGATTGTACCATTTTAAATATGAGCTCCCATATTGTTATAGATTACCGTATATACTCGAGTATAGGCCGACCCGAATATAAGCCGAGGCCCCCAATTTACCCCCAAAAAACTGGAAAACTTATTGACTCGTGTATAAGCCGAGGGTGAGACATGGCTGTCCATCCCTGTGTGTCCGTCCATCCCTGTGTGTGTGTCCGTCCATCCATCCCTGTGTGTGTGTCCATCCATCCATCCATCCATCCATCCCTGTGTGTCCGTCCATCCATCCCTGTGTGTGTGTGTGTGTGTGTGTGTGTGTGTGTGTGTGTGTGTGTGTGTGTATTCATCCATCCATCCATCCCTGTGTGTGTGTGTGTGTGTATCCATCCATCCATCCCTGTGTGTGTGTGTGTGTGTGTGTGTGTGTGTGTGTGTGTGTGTGTGTCCGTGCAGCCTTGTGTGTGTGTCCAGCCTACCTGTGTCCCAAGCCTCCGTCCCGAGCCGCCGTCGTCCCGAGCCTCCTCTGTCCCGTGCCTCCTCTGTCCCGTGCCTCCTCTGTCCCGTGCCTCCTCTGTCCCGTGCCTCCTCCGTCCCGTGCCTCCTCCGTCCCGTGTCGTGCCGATGGATCGCCGCTCTTCTCGGCGGCCATTCTACGATTCAAAAGCTGCGCCTCCGTCCTCCGCCTGTGATAGGCGGAACACTCAATTTCCCAGCAGCCTGTGTTCCGCCTATCACGGACATCCTCTCATACTCGTCCGTAGTATGAGAATGAACGGATGTCCGTGATAGGCGGAACACTGACTGCTGGGAAATTCAGTGTTCCGCCTATCACAGGCGGAGGCGGAGAAGGAGGCGCGGCTTTTGAATTTTAATGTCCGCCGTCTGTCTGCTCGATACGCTGATCGAGCAGTCAGACAGCGGTGACTCGAGTATAAGCCGAGGGGGCACTTTCAGCCTCAAAAAAGAGGCTGAAAATCTCGGCTTATACTCGAGTATATACGGTATGTAATTGCAAAGTGGATGGTGCAGGGATTCTGCATTGCTGTCTTCTCCTATGTGCAAGCACTGATCATGTTGTTCTAAACAGCATAAACCAAGAAGAAAGGTTGGATTGAGGGGTTCCATTATTTCAATGGAATTTCAGTGTAAACGAAGAAGCTACTGAGTATATTTGTGTGTATCTTCTTAATGCTTTATTAAGCCAAAAATGTAATATATTGCGGCTTAGCAATCATTAGATGTGGTGGCTGCATCAGTTTTTCTTTTTTTAGTATTTTTTTCCCTCTGTTTTCACCTGGTGATCAACAAAAGGGAAAATGTCCAAATTGGGCCCAAAGTGTCAATATTTTGTGTGGCCACCATTATTTTCCAGGACTGCTTTAACCCTCTTGGGCATGGAATTTGCCAGAGCTTCACAGGTTACCACTGGAGTCCTCTTCCACTCCTCCATGACGATATCACAGAGCTGGTGGATGTTAGAGACTTTATGCTTCTCCACCTTCCATTTGAAGATGCCCCGCAGATGCTCAATAGGGTTTAGGTCTGGAGACATGCTTGGCTAGTCCATCACCTTTACTCTCAGCTTCTTTAGAAAGGCAGTGGTGGTCTTGGAGGTGTGTTTGGGGTCATTATCATGTTGGAATACCGCAGTGTGGCCCAGTCTCCAAAGGGAGGGGGTCATGCTCTGCTTCAGTATGTCACAGTACATGTTGACATCCATGGTTCCCTCAATGAACTATAGCTCCCCAGTTCTGGCAGCACTCATGAAGCCCAGACCATGGCACTCCCACCACCATGCTTGACTGTAGGCAAGATACACTTGTCTTTGTACTTCTCACCTGGTTGCCACCACACACGCTTGACACCCCATCTGAACCAAGTAAGTTTATCTTGGTTTCATCAGACCACATGACATGGTTCCAGTAATCTATCTCCTTAGTCTGCTTGTCTTCAGCAAACTGTTTGCGGGCTTTCTTGTGCATTATCTTTAGAAGAGGCTTCCTTCTGGGACGACAGCCATGCAGACCAATTTGATTCAGTGTGCGGCGTATGGTCTGAGCATCGACAGACTACCCCCCCCCCCCATCCCTTCAGCCTCTGCAGCAATGCTGACAGCACTCATATGTCTATTTCCCAAAGCCAATCTCTGGATATGACGCTGAGCACATGCACTCAACTTCTTTGGTTAACCATGGCAAACCTGTTCTGAGTGGAACCTGTCCTGTTAAACCGCTGTTTGGTCTTGGACACCGCTCAGTTTCAGGGTCTTGCTAATCTTTATGTAGAGCAACATTTTTTTTTCAGATCCTCAGAGAGTTCTTTGTCATGAGGTGCAATGTTGAACTTCCAGTGACCAGTATGAGGGAGTGAGAGCGATAACACCAAACATAACACACCTGCTACCTATTCAGATCTGAGACCTTGTAACACTAGCGAGTCACATGACACCATGGAGGGAAAATGCCTAATTGGGCCCAATTTGTTCATTTTCACTTAGGGGTATACTCACTTTTGTTGCCAGCGGTTTAGACATTAATTACTATGTGTTGAGTTATTTTGAGGGGACAGCAAATTTATCCTGTTACACAAGTACTCACTACTTTACATTGTAGTAAAGTGCCATTTCTTTAGCGTTGGCACATGAAGATATAATAAAATATTTACAAAAATGTGGGGGTTGTACTCACTTTTGTGAGATGCTGTATATAATGTAACAAATTGTAGCCACACTCTAGCTCAAACTGCAGTTACACACGCAGTTAGTTAGTTTTTGTCCTCTTGGGAAAAAGGTTTTACATAAATAAAAGCTGATCATTTGAAGCCCCTCTGTCAGTAATTAATAGTTTGACTAACATTCTTTACTGATACATTTGCAGGAGAGCTTGTTCTGTTCAAAAAGGGAGACTTACAGGCCAGATCACCAGGTGAAAATAAAAGAAAGCCTAAAAAAGAAAACGAATGCAGTCATTGCATCTAGGAATTTATAAGCTGCTATATGATGTGTTTGTTTTTGGGTTTAATAATGCTTTAACTGCCTAAAGCAGTCAGAGGGGGAGCCAATCAGCGGGTCTAGCAGAAGCGAGGTCCGCTGAGACATTACATTAAAATAATCCATAGTTTGTAGACGTGATAACTTTTGCGCAAACTAATCAATATACGCTTATTGGGATTTTTTTACCAAAAATATGTCGCAGAATTACAACCATCAGCGTGACCTCCATTTAAAGGTAAAAATGGGTGAGGGACCAGATAGTTGGACCTCCCAAAGAGAAGACGTCTCTATAGGTGCCATTGTACAGAATATAAATGCCAGACTTCCTTTCAAAGGGCCACTGTACCATAAAGGTAAACTGCATTCACCCAAATGTAAACATCCACCAGGAGAGAAAAGGAGAATTGTGATAGCATAAGTACCATTAAAATAACTTTTACATTTACATTACAAAAAAGACCACTGTCACTAGCAATGGATTGCCTGGCATCAGGGTCTCCTTAGCTCTGGGTTGCATGTCTGCGGCACTAAAAGATCACAAGTCCCTCCTGTTTTTAAACACAAAAGTCTCTGTGAAATACAAGGGGCCTCTACTAAGGACACAAGACTCTATGATCCCTTTCAGATGGATGTTTTGATCAGGTCCGCCTGTCAGTTTTTCAGGCGGACCTGATTGGAAGGTATATTCATCCCTATGGAAAGGCTGGTGTAAACGGACTTGTGCCTGTTTACACCTGCCGACCTCCGGGTCTGTCTAGGCCCGCTAAAAGAAAGGGAGAGGACTCTGTTCTCTTTCATTTAGAAGAAGCGGATTGGAAGTAGTCAGGTGTAAATGGACAGCGGAGTCCATTTACTCCCAGCCCCAAATAGAGCATTAAGCATTTATTACCATTAGAGCATTAAAAACACTCATAAGTTTCAAGCACTCCAAGCCAGTGGCTAGTGAGGAAGTCCTTTGAAGGAGACGTAACGCGGATAGGGGGACGGATTCCTACCAGTGACCTCATCCACCACCATATTTGAGGGAGAGTGGCATGGTGAGATCAAATTTGAAATATAAATTAAATATAATTTTTTATAAATGAGTGCTTGAAACGTTACGTCTAATGTTAATAAATACTTATGCCAAAAAGCACTATTGGTCCTATTCTTTGTTTTCACATGCCATATACTGTATATTCCTGAATGGTGTGTGCGGTAAGGATAACCAGAACGTTTAACATCTGATTTCAAAGATCGCCTATATCTTTAGTGGTCAGAAATGGAAGTGAGCTTTTCATTTTCAGCACAAGGTGGGTGCATGCATGGCACAATAGATGCATGACGTTGAGAAGACGTTGTTCATTGTTTTCATGTTGATGGTTGGAAATGCATGATCTTTATGGACTTTTTTATTATGGACTTTGTGTGTTTCAAAAGGAGGATGTGGTAGCTGTATGTAAAGCATATGAACAAAGATGTGTTTACTGTCTTTAACCCACGACTACACAGGGCACAGCTGTCAAAATCAAACTGGGACTTTCACATCTCAAAACTATAGCAAAAATGCTTTTAAATATCTTCCTAAACAAATTCCCTTATTTTTAAAAAGTTCTAAATGTGATCATCATAATATACCTCTTATATACAACTAAAGATCATGATAATCAATTAATAAATAATTATCACGGTCCTCATACATATAATCTTCTGTAAAAACTAATTGTAATGCCATATTTCAAACAAATATGCGCAATATATAAATGAAAAAAATTTATTGACCATTACTGCTGTTATATTATATTTATTTATGCATTAGACATAAGAGTCATTTGTGAAGGAAATTGATACAAAAGGATTTGAGTCTAAACAAAGGGTAGTTGAGATCTAGGCAACCACTTTTACCCTGCAGTGATTGTTAAGACTGAATGTTTCAGCACTATAAATTAAGCCATGGTGTTGCTCTTAAGCATGCTGGCTTAGTTTACTTTAAAGCTTTGGAAACATGTTTGTCAGAAGTTACATACTGTGTATATATATATATTCTTTTGGGTTTTAGTAATTTTAATTTTTTTTTTTTACAATCCCAGGGACAACTGTAATTAAGGGTTAAACACAAATGAGCAGCAGTTGGAAGATGCATGATAATATTTTAGCTAGTCATAGAGCCAGTATTTGAGATGTCAGCGCAAGTACATCGCAGGGATTGACAGATTTCTAGGGAGTGGAGTCATCTCGCATGCATGAAATGATCCCTGGAAATTGCTCACATCACACAGGGAGAGAACATACAACAATGAGAAGGCCTGACCACAGTTGAATGGGTCTCTGAGCACTTTCTATGAGAGATGAGAGGATTGCTGCTCCTTTCTCTGTCTAATGTGCTATAGAAACCCCCCCCCCCCCCTGCTATCTTTTACTTAAACTCAGGTTTTGTTTTGGAAGTACAGTAAAAGGATCATTACTGTTGTTGTTGTTGAGGATAAGCGTAATATCCATAATCAATCAAAGTGATTTTGAAATATGTTGCTTAGATTGACAACAGTATTTAGATCAAGAAATCGCTCGCATCATATTTTTTATTTTTATTTTTTGTCATTATCTTTAAAAGTAGGCTCTCGACCTGTGTGAATAACCTTTCCAGCTTGCATATTGTCGTTGTTAGAAAATACCTCATTAATCTGGTCATTTCAATAGACTTTCTTCTTCTGAGTGGCAACGCTTGTCCTCTGTCTGTTGCCACTCATAAGCCACGTACACACGATCGGATTTTCCAACGGGAAATGTGTGATGACAGGCTGTTGGTGGAAAATTCAACCGTTTGTACGCTCCATTGGACAATTGACGACTTTTCCGTAGACAAATGTTGGATGGAAAGCTTTGAAATTTTACGTGGACAAATGTCTGTTGTTTTTCAAGTTTTGTATACACAAGTCTGTCGACAAAAGTCCTAAGTATAAGCACGCATGCTCTGAAGCAAGGACGAGCCAAAAGCAGTTGGTCTTGTAAACTAACATTTGTAATGCAGAATTAACATTCGTGACCTGGCAAATTATGAAATCTCGAAATGCAGCACACATTCACTTCTTCTTTAATGGGATAATAATGAAGCAGCTTTGCTGGTGATACTGATGGAGTTATTGCAAACATATTTTCAAAGGCTTTTTGTTTCTAGTGATATCAAGAATAATATTGTTATGTTTGTTTTTTTGGTGCAAGTTACCACAACACCATTACCCCGAAACATCAAAGATACAACTATGTTGGTGTCCCTTGTTAATTTTATATATTTATTTTAAATGTAACTGCCTACTCCCAAACTGTAATTTTAACTAAAACACATAGCCAAGTATTCTCCACATTTTTTTTTATTGAGCATTAAAAAAATAAATAAAATAGACATGCTATCTGCCAATAGAACTTAACCAAAAAAATGCATTCTATGCATACAAAAATATAGAAAATATACCAAATCAAATCATTATTTAACCAAAAAATTTAATAAAAGCCTCATGCATGTGTCCTGCTTCTTAATATAGGGGGTCAACAATAAGTTGGTGAAAGCAGGGGTCTGTTAGTTACTATGCAAAATAATGGCTTATATGCTCTTTATCTTCTACTTTTCTTTAAAAAATTAAAATGCATTTCATTTTCTCTCAACACATTGTTACGTAACCGTGGAATGGAAAAGCAAAAGCAAGTTATTTGTAAATAGTGTTTTAATGTGACCTATAGATTTGCTTCTAATAGCATATGACAAAAATACAAAAAAAATTCCAATGGGTTTACAGACACTAGGGATAAATAAGAAGGATAGCAAGGCAGAAGTTGGTCTGGAAATAGCACATTCTGATTAATGGGAGGCTATAGTGTAATTTTATTAAGCACATATTTTGAGTTTGCTGCCTTTGTGCCCAAATAATGGTCTCTTGTAAATGGGCAAAACGCCAACACAATCTGGAAAGTTGTTTGTATTCTCCCACTGCTCCCATCCTATATTCCTATTGGCCCATCATTACATCCTTATGTGCTGCCTCGCTTACCAGCAGTGTGTGGGATGTGGTGGTGCGCAAGCTCTGTCACTACAAGAAAATGCTGAAGCTTTGCTGGGTCAGAATGACCCAACATTCAGACAAACTTGTCTCCCTATATAAGTCAATAGGAAAGCAAAATTGGTTTAGAAGAAGGTCTATTATGCAGCTTCAGTGTTCAAATGCTGATCAGAAGAAGGTCAACTTCAGGTTAACTGTCAATGAACTCTGAAGGATCTTAGTGGCATCTCAAATGGATAATTAATGCAAGTGAAATGCTTTTGAAAGCAAACTAAACTTGCCCATAGACACTAACTCTAAGCTTTGGTGCTTTAAGAGTTGGACCCTTTGGTCTGGAAAGAGCTCTATGGTAGGGATGGGCTAAATGTTAATGGGAATTTATAGTATTTTTGCATATGTCATTTTTCTATTTATAGAACTGTATTATACCACAGGGGGAAGGTCCAGGCAGGTGGCAGAGAAACAATGAGAGGATGGGATTGTGACAAAAGTAGCAATTACGTTCACAGCACAAGAACTTAAAGCTCCAAATGACAAAAATTAACCCTTTTATTAGACTCGACAAACAAAACCTAGACTTGCTTAATGATGATTCAGGTATGCAAAACAAATTCTGCACTGCAGATACTAATTCTGGCTCACAGAGGGCTTGGGCACAGTATGGCCTGATGGATGAAGGACCAGCAACTACCCAAACAAACTGAGTGGCAAATACCTTTCTATATAACTTGTTAGTAATGGAATTTTAAAAAGAATATATGCTTTTCTTTTACTCGGTTGTATCCACAGTTATAACTAGCTTTTATTATGAGGATACTTTGATCCAGGAAGGTACAGTTGTTGTGAAATATATAAATCCTTGGGCACTTTGGGATTTCTGCATCATTAGCTGCAAAATATGATCTAATACATACTCAAATCATAATAATACACACAGTTTATTTCAAAGGATACTTGTACATTATGCGTTTCATTTTAATTTTGAAAGCCTTGACCTTATACATGTTCTTCTTTTCCCCTGTATAGCCCAGAATGGAAAGTTTAAAGCCTGAAGTTTTTTACTGTATACTTTGAGCCCTTGTACACACGGTCGGAGAATCCGTCGGAATGTGTCCTATCAGACCGTGTCGTCGGATAATCCGACTGTGTGTGGTATGCTTCGGACTGATTCCGTCGGAATATCCGTCAGACCCAATTTTCCAACATGTTGGAAATATTTCCTGACCAACTGGTCCGATCGGACATACTCCGATCATGTGTAGAGAATTTTGATCGGACCAAGTGCCACGCATGCTCAGATCAAATTCCTACATCAAAGCTATTGGCTACTAGCCTGAATGTAGTCCCATCGTAACGAAATTACGTCATCACGTTCTGAAAGATCTGATTTTTTCGCCAACTTTGTCCGACCGTGTGTATGCAACAGTTTCGGACAAGATCCGACGGACAAAATCCGACGGATTTGGTTGTGGAAATCTCTGACCGTGTGTACAGGGGCTAAGAGTGACTGATTTGCTTTGATTTGTTATTTCAGGTCGATATATGGCTTTAGCTCCATCTTACCTTTTTATCTCCTCCGCAAACAAATTTAATTAAGTACTTGGTGTTGTAATTAATTTAGTTTTTTATTTTTCAAGGTTCTTGGCAGGGAAGTCTACACATCTAACAATCAGCTTGGTGGAATCCAAATCATGCATAACAACGGAGTCACACATGCCACAGTGTTTGATGACTTTGAAGGCGTGTACACTATTTTGCAGTGGCTTTCTTATCTGCCTAAGGTATGTTTTTCTAAAGTACACCATACAGTGACTAAATTATGAAGTTCACTATACAAATGATAAGAAAATGTGTTTTTTTGGCCTAGTCTAAAATACAAGATGAACAGTGTTAGAGAGTATTTACTGTACAGATACACCGCATATGCTAGCATTTCAGGAGCTAAGGGGGCTCTTCCATTACCTTCCCATGCCTCTATTATGCATGAGAAAAGCAAAGACACAATGGGATTGAATAACCAAAGAAGAAAAGGCTGTTCAGAATGCAAGGAAAATTTTTATTTAAGCTATTAAATTAAGCTATTAATTTTCCTGATTAAACCATCTGAAATTTGCTGCATGGGTGGTCCTGTATGCTCCCCTCCACACCACTTCTTAAATTGAAGGAGCCAAATGGAAAGATATCAGTCGAACAGTGGCTACTTCCAATCAGGTTCAGCTGCTGTTATGGTATTTTGATAGATGGCGTGGCTAGCTGTTAACCTCCCTGGCGGTATCATTAGTTCTGGTTTTAGGTGCTGAAAGCAGTACAATTATTTTGCATGAAAATTTGACGTTTTATATTGTAGTCCTGTAATTCTTAGGAATAACTCTCTTAAATCTGTTCAAACCAGAGTCTAGCAGATATCCCGGGTATGATAAAGTTTATAATATAATAAATAATAATAAAAATTATTCAATAATGTAATCAAATCCTTAAACACTGAAAAAGGGACACTTTTTGGTTGCTATGGACAATCTCCAAATTTCAGGCAGAAAAAACTGTATTTATAATCTAAAAGTGCATGCAGGGCACTGCACAGACTACTAGGGACAAAGGGGGTGTGTAATGTTTTTATACAGTACTGTAATCTGTAAGATTACAGTACTGTGTGTGTTTTGTGTCTTTTTACTTTTTTGAATTTGGCGCCGATCTCCGCTCCCGTGTGCCGTAACGTCGCAGGGAACGGAGCTCGGCGGCATTCAGGCACTGTGTGAATCGAGCGGAGGACAGCTCGATCACACAGCGCAGAGGACATCGCAGGATCCAGGGGACAAGGTAAGTAACTCTCCCTGTGTCCTCCCTGTATCCAGCGATGCGATCCCGAGTCTGGCTCAGGGTTACCACTCATGGAACTAAAATCCCAACCCAAGCCAGACTCGGGATCACCGCTAGGGAGGTTAAACTACTATTGCCACAGTGGGAGATTTTTCCATTTAGCGTGGATGGAGGAATCTTTCAGATATGTATAGTCAGCTTAAATTTAGGTAAGGTGGTGAAAATTCACTTTAAAAAGAATGCCCAGTCACGTGCATGGAATTTTTATTTTATTTTATTGTATTTTTGCTTGTACAATATTGGATGATAGAAGTCAGCAGTGCTTTACCTCATTCACTAAGCTAGGGAAAAATTCCCCTGCAAAATTAACAAGCCTACGTAAATAACATCAGTTTCTCTTTAAATGTATAATAATACGTTTATTAAACTTTGTTGGTTTGTGTCTATTAACTTGTTCTGTACAGAACAAAAAAGTCAAAATACATTAAAAAAAAGCTAGGTTTTTTTTTTCTGTTTCATTGCATCCAAATAATTTAGGAATACTTTGAATTATTTATTTAATATGCATAATGCTACCCATCTGGTTCTTAGTAATATGCTTCACACATTTGAATGACTTCCATTATCACTTGACTATTTGCTGACACTGACAGCTTATCTAGAAAATGTTCTCCTTCATGAGATATTGTCTTTTTCAGTGTATGTCCAGTCCTGTTCCGATATTAACACCAAAGGATCCCATTGACAGACAAATTGACTTCATTCCCACTAAGGCTCCTTACGATCCCAGATGGATGCTGGCTGGAAAACCTCACCCAAGTATGTCTCATTTTATTATATTTATCATGATTTCTTTATTGTTTTATTGTAAAAAGGAATTACATCTTTTCACAGTGGTGAGAGGAACCAAAAATTTGATAAATATTTATATAAGGTGTAGGTGGTATCTGGTGAGCTAAGTGATTCTCTTACTACTTATATATTTTGGATATTCCAGCACATCTCCATTCCATTCTTTGCCAGCTGTTCATGGTGACCTGTAAGTTTTGTGTGTTTAGAGTATCTTGCATGACATTTCAAGAAATATGACTATTTATAAACCACTTAAAATGAAATATGCTCTATATATGTAGATGTATACAAATTAACCATTGGGTTGCTTTTATATGGACACATATAGTGCATAAAATATTGCAATAATACCTGAAATATGAGCTTTGTCACAATACACTATGGTTTGCCTAAGTTTGAGAAATCTGGATATTGAGAAGCTGGTATTTGATCCCATTCTGAAAATGCTCCCTCATCACTCTTTACCACACAATGTAGAATGTTATTCTATAGAAGGAGTTACATTGTCCTGACATTTAGCTCCTCATACAGATACCAGGAATGACCCAGGAGTGTATACTTCAATGCATATGTTTTGCACGTAGTGTACACTGTTATAAAATGTTGGAAGAATAAAAAGATTGAGTTTAAAGTAATAGTAAAGTCTATTTTTTTTCCCTATAAAAATAACAAACATGTTATACTTACCTGCTCTGTTGCAGTGGCGATCCTCCACTTCTCGGGTCCCTCTTCTGTGATCCTAGCCCCTCCCTCCTGTTCCGTGCCCCAACAGCAGGCAGCTTTCTATGGGAACACCTGAGTCAAATCTCCCTGTGTCCATTCAGACAAGGAGCCCCAACCCGCCCCCATCTTCCCTGGTTGGCTAGCTGACTTTGATTGACAGCACTGGGAGCCAAAGATGCCACTGCTGTGTCTCAGCCAATCAGAAAGGAGACTCTCGGACGGCTGAGTCTCTCGTGGACATCGCTGGACAGTAAGGGCCCTCAGGTAAGTGTTAGGCTGCTCCACACAGAAGGCTTTTTATCTTAGTGCATAGAATGCATTAAGATAAAAAAAAAAAAATCTTCTGCCTTTGCAGGTCTCTCCTGCTTAAGGGGATTGTAAAGTCACTTCTGCAAAACAAAAAATAAAAGAATATGTTTAACTAAAGTTCAACTTTAAGGTGGGAGTGGATGTTCACAGGGACAACCTCATTATTAACCACTTCCCACCCAGCCAATGCATATATACGGCCGGGTGGGAGCCGTCTACTCCTGATAGGACGTTCAGGAACGTCATTCAGGAGTAGCGGGATCGCGCGCGCGCGTGCCCGTGCAGCGGCGCGATCCCGATGTGCTCGTGTCACCCGGACACGGCACATCTCAGATCGGCAGGAGGGCTCTGTGATTGGCCCTCCTGATCACATGACGGCCGTGTCCAATCACGGCCGTCATGTGATGTAAACAAACAGCCGGTTGCTAGGCAATCGGCTCTCCTCTCCTCACACGGAAGTCACCGCTGAGGAGAGGAGAGCAGAACGCTGCAGCCGGCTGATGATCAGTGAGTATGGGCTGCTTTTTACAGCTTTTTACTCACTGATCATCAGTGTAGTGTAAACACACAACACACCACACAGTACAAACACAGTCCCCACACATGTCCCCAAAACATACATGTCCCCAAATAATAAAAACACATGTCCCTAATAATAAAAACATGTCCCCCACATATGTCCCACTAAAATCACATGTCCCAATGATTATCTGCACACATATGTACGTGATCACCTGCACACATATGTACATGATCATTTGCGTACATATGTCCGTGATCACACAAACCAATTATTATACACTTAACGGAATTTTTTTTACCAAAAACATGTAGCAGAATACATTTTGGCTTAAATTTATGACAACATTTGATTTTATTGGATTTCTTTTCAAATAGAAAAAAGAAAATATTGTTTTTTTTCCAAATTTCCGCTTTTTTTGCGCTTATATCACAAAAAAAAAAAACGGAGTCGTGAATAAATAACACCAAAATAAAGCTCTATTTGTGCGAACAAAATGATAACAATTTCATTTGGGTACAGTGTAGCATGACCGCGCAATTGTCACTGAAAGCGCTAGAGCGCTGAAAGCTGAAAATTGGGCTGGGAAGGAAGGGGGTGAAAGTGCCCTGTAGTGTAGTGGTTAAGAAGATTTTCAGCCAACTAGCAGGTAGGAGATCATTACAGAAAGTTGATGTCTCTGAATACTGCTGTTGCCTTCTTGAAATATAGGGCTAGAGAGATGTGCAAATAACAAGAAATGCTGTACAAAATAAAATACATTTTTGCTTTAACAATTGAACATAAAAAAAAACAACAAATGATGGTATATATGCAACCTGGAAAAATTTGGGCTTGCTAAGTCTGTTCAGGTAATAGGCTAAAATGAAGTCTGAAACCAAGCAGTCTGTAAACAGTAACGGTTGGCTAACATTTTAATTCCACGGATTCATCTAATTTTCAGAGATTTGATGTTTTCTTCTTCTGCGGGACTTGCTCTTTTACTGACTACATGTGAAAAGCAATGGTGCCTAACTTGCTGGCTATTTACAATCTGCAGCTTTCCTCATACTCCTTGAAGGAAAGGTGGCCAGCAAAGCTTGCTCTATTTGGATAATATTTTTACATTCTCTCAGCGACCATTCATCGTGCTGTCTGAAAGGCTAGCACCAGCCTGGCTCCAAATCAGGGTGCTTTCAGATTTTAATTTAGTGGAGGCGTTAAGAAAAGCAGATGATTCCAGGTGATAAGTTAAAGCAGATATCTCCTAGGTGAAAAGTTAAAGCCATTTATTAGAGAAGATAGTGCTATGAGATTCTTCAACATGACATGAGACACTGGGCCAGAATCTAAACCAGCAGCTCAGTCTTATGATAGGAAGATAGGTCTAGAATGAATGCTTACACTGTACACTAGGGCCAAGAAGCCTGCAATGTAGAACATAGTAATTACAAGGCTTTTTTCTCCATGATAAAACAGTCTTGCCTGCCACTTTAAGTCAGCAAAGGTTACAGCACTAGGAGACATTCTTTTAATTGGTTTTGGGCTTATGATTTCAGAGGTTGGGGTTCAAATGAATCTGTTTTCTGTGCAGTCTGCTTGCAGTCTTTTAGTTTTCAATATTTTAGGTTTCCGGAGCAAAGGATCAAATAGATGCTGTAGGCTAGGAGGAAGTGATTGGTCACATGGAAACTGCTGAATCAAAGTTTGTGTGTGTGTATGTATATATTCCGTGTGTGTGCAAATATATATATATATATATATATATATATATAGAATTTGTATACGGTATATATTTTTTTAATCATAGGAATATTTTGTATGCTCATTCCAGCCAATGATACAAGATGGAATGAATCATACCCCTTTTTTCCTCCTTGCAGCTTGGTCTTCCGATGAGTGTGAAGTGAAGTAGCATCTGCTATGCTTATCTTTTAAAAAAAAACCTTATTGTTCTTTCATTTTTAAATCAAGAGTGTACCTTGTATTTCAGTTTTTTTTTGTAATGTAAAGATTTACATAATACCAGTACTGTATTTGTATAACAGTTTAAAAAAACCTACAAGATTAAAATAACATTATGAAAATAAAATTAAAAATATTTCTTATTTTAAAGAATTATCACTTTTTTACATTGTTTAGTTTACCATGAGGTGGAATACATATAGTACCTTGTTCCATCTCCCTATGTGCCCCTGTAACACTAGGTGCAATGTTGGGCAAAGCACCTCCTTCCTTGATGCACAGTCACCCAACACTTCAGCTAGCAAAGCAAACACTGGCTAGAGGAATGTAGAGGGAAGTGAGGCATATGTGCCTATTGTCCTGCTGTATTCTTCTCCCTGATGCTTGCCTTAGGCAAGTGCTGGGAGCCAGAGATAGGCACTACAAAGCAAAGTAGCTGTCTTTTTGCTAGCTGTGGTGTTGGACAGCCATCTGCCAAGGAGGTGTTCCCTGTCCACCTTGGAAGCAGGTCAACTAGAGAAATGGGAAAAACTACTACATGAAAATTTTCCAATAGAAAAATGCAATAATGCAAAAAGAATAATGTTATTTCTTCTTTAAGCTCATTTATCAACTGTTTCTATATGGTTTTCAGTCCAAAATTCAAAACTGTATTGTGTTGGCATATTATAAATAAGTGGTTCCCAAAATGGTAGGTGTTAAGATCCAGGGGGGCAAGGAATTAAAAAGGAACAGAAGGGTCATAGGAAAACGAAATAATATCAAGACTGTGGTTTAAAGAAGAACATTTCTGAATGCTCCCCTGCATTGTGGAACAAAGTCCCTATGTAAATTATAACCTTCCCAACATTTCTGTTTAGTAAAATGAGGCTTCAGTGCAGTTGCCCTGCATCTTTCCAAACAAAGAAACAGACTGAAAAGCAATCACAAAGCCCTCACTCCAATCAGTGCACAGAGCACAGTAGAACCAGAAGGTATCCCTTGTCTTAATTCATGACATATCCTAAAAATAAGGAAATTAGTCCTCATTTCAGGACATTGGCAGAATCATGTAAATCATGCTTTTCCCCCTCTGGCCAGATGCACATCCAGAACCACTGATATGTAATGCAGATAGAGCCTAATATTCTAAACCTTTTTTTTTTTTCAAATTCTTGAATGCTTTTAGAGGAACTCTGTTAAAGTTAGATTAAATGGTAGTTTGTCTATAGGACTGGAAAATTAAGTTTTACTTACTATAGAAAAACAGAGAAGTGACAGCAGAAAAAGTAGCCTATCGAGTCTGCTGTTTTTCATTTCTCTTTATTTTTTTGTTAAATTTATTTTCTGACTATTAATCTGTTTATCCCAAGCATGTTTGAAGCCATTTACTGTTGACTGTCTCACTACCTCTGCTGGTAGTTTATTCCAAGCATCAACTACTTTCTAAGATCAGTTTTGAAATTTCCTCCAGTTAGCTTGAGGTCATGTCCCTGTGTTTTTGCTTTTGGTTTCATATTGAAAACACTGCCCTCATGAACCTTATTCATCCCTTTAATGTATTTAAATTTTCAACAATGTCTCCTCTTTCCCTTCTTTCCTCCAGACTGTACATATTAGGTTCCTGAAGTTGCCCTCAATATATTTTATCCCCCAGACCTTTCACTATTTTTGTTACCCATCTCTGGACTCAAACTATCTTATCAATATATTTCTGTAAGTGAGGTCTCCAGAACTGGACACAGTATTCTAAATGAGGTCTCACTAAAGATCTATATAGGGGGAACCAGAACCTCTTTCCTCCTGCTGGTGATCCCTCTAGTGATGTATCCTAGAATTCTATTTGCTTTTCCCACTGCCTGGGCACACTGTTTACTCATTTTGCAATCATCTGAAATAAGAACCCCAAATTGTTTTCTTCTGTAGTGCTGGCTAACGCTGTACCCCCAATGTTGTACTCTATCAGGGGATTCTTTTCCCCTAGGTGCATTATTTTACATTTAGAAACATTGAACTGTAAAATAATGGCAATCCTCTGCTCCTGCAGGCTTTTCTGTGCTGCACGACTGGACTCCACATCCTCTTCGTCCCCATGTTCTGGGGGTCAGATGCCCACTGGGGGTGATACCACCAAGATTGATGCAGGGTCCATAACCCAGCATTGGATGTGAGGATGCAGGGAAAAAGTCCACTGCCTGCAGAGTAGTGTATCAAAACTGCTTTTTTCTGTTCCCTGGCTGTCTTTTGTGCTGGCTCATATTATATTACACTTCAACATAGATTTATCATCTATTGAGCCATATGTAAATATGTAATCATATTTCTTATTTCTGCAGGTCAGAAAGGACAATGTATAAGTGGCTTTTTTGACCATGGATCATTTATGGAAATAATGCAGCCATGGGCCCAGACTGTAGTGGTTGGAAGAGCCAGGTAGGCTTACTTATTTGTTATAGGTATTTATGCTGACAATTTATGCATTGCTTTACATATAATCTGTATTTACATCAGTCTCTGTCCTCAAGGAGTTTACAATCTATATGCACATACAGTACTAGATCAATTTACCCAGAAACCCAACACAAGCACACGAAAAACATGCAAACAGATAGTGTTATGGTTGGGATTCCAGCCAATGACCCCAGTGCTGGCCCACATTATAGACATATGTTTGGATTTAAGAAGTCTTTGGGGAAGCCTTTAAGATAATGTCTATTCGGCTTATATTAAAGAAGAATGTGAGGCTTAGAAACTCCTATCATCTGTATTAGGGCTCATTCAGACGGACAATTAGTCCCACGTGCATCCACCTTGGAGCTGTGTGCAGACAAGTAGAAGTGGATTCATGCGCAAGCGGCTGTATGGACTCAGTCACATTTCAAAATCTGACGTACAGACAGGAGCGGGTGTATGGTTTGTGTCTGTGCATTCACTGTGAATGCATCAACTTCTATGCTGCATGCAGCTCTGAGGTGGATGCACGCACATATGTGCCAACGCCTCTGTATGGAAGACAGGAATAAACGCCCATCTGAATGAGCCCTTACATGAACACAACTAGTCCTGTGTAAAAGGTATGGTGGTTTTAAAGCAAAATGGTAAACCAAGAAAAAATCGTATATATGCCCACATTTCTTTAGCCAGTAAGTTCTGTGTTTTGTGAGTGAATATTTTTTTCTCCATGGAAAAATGGCATGGTATTACTAAAGCAATCTCTTTTATCCAATAAAAACTACAAAAGTTCTTCCAGAGCTAGCAGATCTTTGGCATCTTTGGTAAATATAGACCACGGGCTCAGTTTAGCCACAGTCAATACTGGTCAATAAAGTATTGCTGACTTTTACAAATTATCTCTTTGGTTGGCTATTTTCCTGCAAGAGGCAATTTCAGATATTGATTCTTTTACTGCATCTGTGTTGGGCAGTATTTAATGCCATGATCTGAAGAATACTAGAAATGTACTTTTCTGCACTCTATTGGAATACAGAATTCAAAACCTACAGCAATTTTCTTCTTTATGCTGCAGTTCAGTTTTTTAATTCTTATTATTGTTCTAAATATAAACCAGGTACATACTAAAAGAATATGTGTGTTGTGTTTGGGGGTATGTGTTTTCTGTAAAAACAATAGCTGAATAGCAGCATCGCAGTGAAGTTGATTTAATTAAAGCATAACTGCACCACTAAAGCCCTATACACACTATCAGTTTTTCTGCTGAGTTTTTCCTTCAGATTTACCAAAACCATATAATATGAGGTCAAACCTTAGGAGTTTCAATGTGTATGCAATCAGGCAGGCCTTTACACTACATGGTTTTGGTAAACCTGTAAACCAGAAAAACTGATAGTGTGTATGGGGCATTATTATGCTATTTTGATTGAGGTTTGAACCAAGGGTAGCAGTACAGTACACTCATCTCCCATCCTTCCAGCATTTAGTAAATCCATTTGATTTCTATTCAAACAGAAATGCATCCCACTTTACTGTCCTATTCAGGGGACAGCTGGAGTAGCGTCTAGTTTTTTGCTCATCCACTGGACACAAGGGGTTTGGTTGCAAGAGAATTTTCCCCCATGCTTAGTGAATTAGATGAAGTTCCACTGACTTCCATAATCGAATCATGTGCAAGCAAAACATTTTTTTTTTTTTTTTTATGTAATTTCCTTTCACGTGATTGGTTATTCTTTGGAAATGGAAACTTCAGCACATTCAGCAAGCTTTTAGGCAAATTTACTTTGCAAAGTGAATTTCCTATCTGTCTTTAGTAAATCACCCCCAAGAAGTTTTTAAAGTGTAAGTTGACCTTTTCACAAAAAAAAGAGGAAGATAACTAACAGCCTACACCCTGCTCACCCCGCAGTCTCTGCTGCACTTACCTTTTTGGTTGATTAACTGTCACTGCCTACTCAGTTAGTCGGGGCAGTGATCCAGAGATTTAAAGATTGGATTTAAGGATTGGATCTGAGCGTTACCAAATGATCAAAGCTGTCACATGCCAGTGCATTGTTAGAATCACTTTGCTCTGTCCCAGAAGCCCTACAGGATGAAGTGGAAGAGCAAGGATTTCAAATACACCGACCACTATATCAGCTGTGTGGGAAGTGACAGCTAATCACTCATGAAGGTAGGTACAGTGGGCACTGGGGTGTGGGGAGTGTTAGTTCACCTTTTCATTTTTTGTGTTGGGTTATACTGTGACCTACAGGAGGATTGGACACTGGCAAATAAAAAAATTGTAGGCCAGCCCAGAATTATTCCTTCTACCAACAGCATACCTCAATTTTTTGCTAGTGTTGTAGGAGCATGAACGTTATTTTTACAGCTCTGCTGTGTAATAGAAAACCGTATTTTTGCTGGCATAGCTTTTGGAGTGTCACATCCAGACCCCACTGGAAAAGACCAGAGGGATAGCCTGAAAGGGAACTTCGGGCACTGTGTTCTGCGTAAAGCATTTTCCAGACTCTTTTCTGGTTAAAAGTTAGCCGTAGATCACTTTCCAGGTCTAGAGCCGTTGGCATTGCCTTAACATTTGCTCTATCTCTGAAGACTCGTTCTGTGAGTAGACTGGTCAAGATATCTCGTTTACATCTCCTTTACATATATATATATATATATATATATATATATATATATATATATATATATATATATATATATATATATATATATATATATATATATATATATATATATATATATATAATCTCGTTAACATATGTGTTCCTTTAAAATTCCTTTAAAATTCCCTCTTTATGGTTTCCACCACTGAAGGGCTTAACACTGTGGGACTGAGCATTGACATCTACTAGGTGGCATAACATGCATGCTTCAAACTATGCTTTCAATTCTGTCATACAGAGCAAATAAGCATCTCTCTTCTGCTACCTCTGCTTTACAAAGAGCCAAGGGGAACTATTCTCAATCCATTCCTTATGTCTGCCTACAGTAACGTTGGTCAACTCCGGCTATTCAACCCTCACCTTCTCCATTGCTGCTTGCAGCATGTCCACTGATGCAGGCAACATCTGCAGCCTGTAATTATGTTGCCCTCTGCTCCTAGAGTCTATCCTTAGCCCCGTCGAGTGTGGCCCGTTTCTCTGTCTTCTTGGGTTAGGTTTTTTACTACAGTCATGCAAGAAGTGTTGGCGCAAATCATCCAGGTACTGTATTTGCTAGCTCTAACTAGAGTTGGGCCAAACACCCCCCGGTTTGGTTCGCGCCAGGACTCTCGAACATCACAAAAGTTCGGACCTGAACCTTATTAAAGTCTATGGGACCCGAACTTGAAAAAACAAAAAAAGTCCCCATTTTGAGAGCTTACTGTATTTGCAAGTTATTGGCCATATAAAGGGTATGGGGGCTCGGGTACTGCCCTGGTAGACATGTATCAATGCATTTTTTTTTTTTCAAAAAAAGGTTGTTTTTACAGGAGCAGTGATTTTAATGATGCTTAAAGTGAAACAAAATGAAAAATCCCCTTTAATCACTTCAATACCAGGTACCCCCTCCCCCCCCCCCCTCCTTCCTGCCCAGGCCAGTTTTCAGCTTTCAGCGCTGCCCATAGCCTGGCCACTAGTTTAGTTTAAATTTTGGCAGCTCTAAGTGTTTGGCCTTTGTTAATCCTGCATGTATCTGGCAAATCTATCCTTTGAGTAGAAGGCATGGCCTGTTTTGTGTCACGGTTGTGCTTTAGGAGATTTTCAAGTATATGTTATAGAATAGTAGTTTTTTCTTATAAAGACAACTATATTTATTTTCTTCAGCTTGTTGGTTTTTTAGTAGAGCTCCTAATTCTTCACCCTTAGATTTACATGCATTGATTAGGCCATCTCTGCAGGTGCTTTTATGGTGCACCTAAAACACTTAACTAAATAAGCCTTCAAACATTTAAGTTAACTTTTCTTTCCTTTCACTTTGAGCCGCTGGACTCTAAGGTACAACAAATGTAGAAAAACGGGAATTGGTCTCTTTCAAAGCAGTGACATTTTGACAAGAAAAGGAAGTAATAGACATAACTGTATTCTTTGGGGAATGGTTCCTGTAAGTGCCTCCAAAACTCATCTTTTTGTGTGTACTGTATGTTCGTAATATATGTGTTCTTGGCTGTAAATTGTCTTTTATTATACTCTGGCTTATAGTCCGAGGATGTGCCATAAAACAAGATGTAGCATCTCCATGTGCAGGGACTGATAAAATTTATATGAAGTATAATGGAAAGCAGAAGTTGTTTTGAGTCATTTTTCCCCATTCCATAAATAACTATAATTCTCCAATAAAGACATTTATCATTAGCTTGCAGTTTCATTACATAAGTCATAAGCTCTTTTTTTTGCAATTAAATATTTGTATCATGGAGGTTTAAAGAGGAACTTCCAGTTAAATGTTTTGTTTTGTTTTTTGCCCTATGAATCTGTTCCCCTGCCTGTATCACAAAAAAAAAGGTATTCCCAAGTTGTATTTTTTCCATATTTCAACGTTGTCACCAAGTCCTATGCAGAATTTGGTTGGTGATGTTTTCCTGAAACAATTATTAAAACATTTAATAATGTGTCATTGGTTATTTGGCACCATTTCAATAATTTGTAAGAGCAATGCATTTATTTATTGCTGGCAATTAAAAACATTATTGTCCTTTTAGGCTTTGTAAATGCTTTCTGCATACACTACTTGTATACAGGCTAAAGCCCATCCGTAGAAGCCCTAAATCTTGATATAGACCTAATATATTTGTTTAAACGCTTGTAAATGTTATTATTATTATACAGGATATATGGCACAAACAGTTTGCGCAGCGCTTTACAACGTTAGGGCAAACAGTATAGTTACAATACAATTTAATACAGGAGGAATAATAGGGCCCTGCTCGTTACAGCTTACAATCTAGGAGGGAGGGTCAAGTGATACAAAAGGTAATAACTGTGGGGGATGAGCTGATGAAGAAAATTAAAGTATAGTTGTTAGGTGGAGGCAGTATAGACTTCTCTGAAGAAAAAAGTTTTCAGGGATCTCCTAAAAGTGTATAGCATTCAAGATAGTCAGATGGATTTGGGTAGGGAATTCCAAAGGATGGGAGATGCTCAGGAGAAGTCCTGGAGGCGAATATGGGAGGAGGTGGTGAGGGTTCTAGAGTGCAGGAGGTCTTGGGAGAAACGAAGGGGAAGATTTGTTTGGCATTTTGAGACTAGGTTAGTGAAGCAGCTGGGGCCAAATTGTGTATGGCTTAGTAAGTTATTGTTAGTATTTTGAATTTAATTTGTTGGCTGAGTTGTAGCCAACGGAGGGATTGGCAGAGAGGGGTAGCAAATGCTGAGCGGTTTGTAAGGTGGATGAGCCTGGCAGCAGCATTCATAATGGTAAGTAGAGGATAACCTATTTAAAGGTAAGTCAATGAGAAAGGAGTTGCAGTAGTCTAGGCGAGAGAAAACCAGGGAGTGAATTAGAAGCTTTGTGGTGTCATTGGTTAGGAAGGGGTGTATTTTAGAGATGTTGCAGAAGTTGACTGGAAAGTGATTGGATGTGGGGGTGAAAGGAGAGTTCAGAATCTGGGATTACACCTAGCACCCAGGGATGTGGGGATGGGTTGATGGTTGTGCTGTTGCTCTTAACAGAGAAGTCAGGGGAAGGGACACGTGGGGGAGGAAATATTATGAGCTCGGTTATGGACAGGTTGAGTTTGAGGAAGTGTTGTGACATCCAGACAGATATGTCTGTTAGTAAATTAGTGATGCATGAGGAGACTGATGGAGTAGGCAAAGGGATGGAGAAATAGATTTGGGTGTGGTCAGCATAGAAACAATATTAAAAGCTATGGGAGGCTGACCCAGGGAGGATATGTAGATTGAGAATAGGAATGGTCAAAGAACAGAACCTTGGGAGACCCTGACAGAGAAAGGAAGAGGAGAGGAGGAAGTAGAATTGTAAGTGACATTGAAGGTACGGTGGGATAGGTAGGATGAGAGCCAGCACAGAGCGCAGTCATGAAGACCAAAGGGGTAACTTTTTTTTTGAAGAGGAGGGGATGGTCAACCGGATGCCTGCCTTTAGACGCGCATGAACTTTAATCCATATGGTTCAATATTAAGTTGGCCCACCCTTTGCAGCTATAACAGCTTCAACGCTTATACAAAGGTTTCCACAAGGAGTGTGTCTATGGTAATGTTTGACCATTATTCCAGAAGCGCATTTGTGAGGTCAGGCACAGATGTGGACAAGACCATACGGCAGGGGCAAGCGACCTTTTAGTTTCACCACAGCTGGAGTTCTGAGGTTGCGCATACCCCTGCTGTACGGACTCAGACTGGGATGCCATTAAAGTTCACGTGTGTAAAGGCAGGTGTCCCAATACTTTTGACAATATTGTGTGTGTGTGTGTGTGTGTGTGTGTGTGTGTGTGTGTGTGTGTGTGTGTGTGTGTGTGTGTGTGTGTGTGTGTGTGTGTGTGTGTGTGTGTGTGTAATGTATAGCTCAGAAAGAGGGAATATATCAAATATTGAAGGGCCTTGTCCCTTTTTTTTTTTTTTTAGAGCAAGTATATTTAGACATTGCAAAATGGAAGGTGTAACCCCTGCGCTACCACTTAATGAGTAAAGTTTTGGAGTTGTGCAGCCTAGAAAACGTGATGCTAAATTAATCCGGTGATAACCGTATCATTTATGTCTAAACCAGATGATGGCCATAGCCCATAAACATGCCTTAATATTATAGGTGAATACATTCCATCATCAAAAGTACCAAGCTCAAATCTCTTGCATTTATAAATATAGTGCAAATGAGTGCAAAACACATCAAATAATATAAAATCATGTCCAAATATATCTGTAAATTCCTTCATGTGGAATTTAAAATACAGTTCTTACAAAGTGATATCCCAAGGTGTAATGTTCTTCCGCCGCTGTGTGTCACAAATGTGCTCACAGAACTCTCACCTTAGATAAGGCTAAATATGCCTTATAAGTATTTCCATGAAGTGGCCTGGTTAGTCAAGGTGGAAGGCGCCCTTTATCCTCACCAAGTGGTGTCTCCAAATTTAGTTGATGCCAATCTCATGTGCGTGTATATTAGGATATTAGGTAAAGAGTGCTTTCCAGAGTGTCGTACGTTTAAAAAGTGTTATTTATTAATATAAAGACAGCCGCTTACATTAAAATAGTTTTAAAAAATCGCATATAGAGTAAATATACTCAGTAGTGTAAACCTTGCATGTCACTTCCGGTCTGCGGAATCTTTTTTTGTTGCAATTGGATTTTGGCCAGATTACCTGTAGAAAGGAGTGCTGTTTGAACTTATAAAAATACATTAAAGGGAAAAGTTGATTTATTTATTTTTTTCTAGGTTAGTTTTTAATTTGATGTTGTTATTTTTTAATCTGAAGCCAGCACAGCAGAAGCAGCCTGCTTTGAGGTACTGCTGGTCTGACTGAAACCTCAGACTGACTCAACCAATAAAGAACGAGTAATTGTGATGAATCATTCACTACTGTGTGTACATTTCAGTTTGAACTACTGTTCTCTGTGAACAACTGGCAAAGAGAAATAAAAAAAAAAAAACACATTAATAGGAGCCTACAATTTGAATATAAAAAATGAATATAACAAATCATAAAAAAAATGAAAAAAGGGGGTGTGGCCGGAAGCCAGCCTGGACGGACGTGTAGACTGAGAGCTCCTCTCCAGCCCACAGCTACCAGCCACTAATCCCAGGGAATCTGCATTCATCCATGGGCGGCTCACAGACCACTCGATCCTCCTCAGCCAGGGGATCATCTCAACCCCCGCCAGGCTCCTCCACATCCTTCAGGGATTATTTTAAAGAGCCCGACATGCCGTCGGGCGGGGAGGACAACATTGCGCCGGACACCACAGCCTCACAATCCCAGGCCTCCTCGCTTCCATCACCGCAGAGGCAGGCTCCACTGCAGGATGGCCGGATGGCCCAAATCCCGGATCCGAGCCGAGAGGGACCCCCGCAAGCGGTCAGTTGCTCCCAGTGAGCTTTCCCTTCCCCTGCCACGCCGTACATGGAGCAGGCCGAGGTCTATACCCAGCATCCTTCCTCCTATACCCAGTGCACAGATTCATACCCCAGACTGTTCCGGGTGGCATCCAATCCCAGCCTACATGAAGATAGTCCTGTCTCCCCTACCCCCTCATATGGTGCAGAGGACTTTCCGAGCCTCCAAGACCCCACACACTCCCAGGCCTACCCTGAACCAGCAGAAGAGAGTGGGCCTCACTACTCCAACAGGCCTGCCCAGGCTTCTCCCAAGGCCCAAAGGCAGTCATGCTCCTGGGACAATAGCTTCACTAGGGGCCATGTGGAGACCCCTCCCTCCTATGCCCAAATGACAAGTGCCTGTGCCCAGCCAAAGAGGCGGAGCCCGGCTCTACAGGCCTCCCACACTGGAAGCTGATATGAGCCCTGGGACTATCCATGGCAGCCTACCCCCCCATGGCCATGCTACATCATCAGAGGACTCTCACCAACAGCCCTCACCCTTTCAAGAGGAAGTAAACCTGATGAGTTTACTTCCTCTTTCATTCCCTGCAAAGGTAAAGCATAATGGACTACTATGCATCGCATAGTAGTCCATTATGTGTCACTTACCTGACACAGGAGCCAGCGAAGTCACCGCTGTCCCCTGTAGTCCGGCGCATCCATATTCTTGGTGGGTCTCCTGCTCCGCCGCTGTCATTTGGCGAAGCCGTGATGATGTCACTCCCGCGCATGCGTACGGGAGCCGCCACTCGCGGCATATCACCGTTGACCGCAGCACGCACAGTGCGCCTGCGCGCCGCAGAGAGCAGTGCCTGTCTTTCGGCAAATATCTCCTAAACCGTGTAGGTTTAGGAGATATTTCTTGAACCTACAGGTAAGCCTTAATCTAGGCTTACCTGTAGGTCGAAGTGTGTTGTAAGGGTTTACAACCACTTTCATCTTCATTCACACCAGGCCGAGGTAGTCCACCTCAATCCCCCCCCCCCCCCCCCCCCCCACCACCGAGGATTTCAAGCAGCTCATAGAAGATGTAAAAGCTGCCTGCCAGGCCAAAATTCAAGCTCTCCACACTGGCCTCAAACATCTTGCTGACAGAGTGGAAATGGCAGAAGAAGAGATGCAGGAGAATAAGCTAGCAGTACACCGTACCTAAATTCAGGGCTCAGACCACCGCCTTATGTTGAGAGATATGCAGTGACACATCGAGGACCTGGACAACAGGTCCAGACCTGTTCCAGACCCTACCCATCCCCATCCCCTAAAGTCACCTATATAAACTACAGGTTGATGTTCTGCGCTACGTGCGGAACTATAAGCGACACAGGGTCCCACGCTCAGTCATGATGGAGGCCCGCACCAACGGGGCCTGGCATTCCCCAACCGGGTTAAATATTACCAAGCGGCCCAACTGTGAGCAATAGTCTCCTGGTTCCCCCAAAGGTTGTACAATAAATGGATGGAGATAGAGAAAATCTGGTTAGCGTCCATACACCCGAATAGTCTGCTCTGGAACACGAATGTGGAGGTAGAGCCCGGTCGATTGTTAGGGTCTATGTCCCAGCTACGACGGTTTTATTGGAAGCTATCCCATGAATGTAGATTAAATCTGAATGTTCACTGATGACCTCCTTCCTATGCAACCCAGAAGTTCCAACTAGTCTCACTCATAAGATGTCGGGGCCTTGGGCCTCACGGAATCTTTTCCACTTCGGACACTTGGTGGACCCCAGGTCCCGTAAGCTGCTCCCATTCTCTGAGCTCCAATCCAAACATGATCTTCCCAGACAGGTGTTCTACAGCTATTTACAAATCCGTCACTACACCCAAACTATAGGCCCGCACCTGCAGTTTTCTGCGCCCTCCCCATTTGACCGTATCATAGTTGCGGGCAGATCATGTAAAGGACTAATCTCTAACATATAGCAGATTTTAAATAAGCACTCCATACAGGCCTGGGCAAACATGCATATATGGGAGAGGGAGTTGGGAGAGGAGATCTCGGAGGAGGCCTGAAGGGTGGTCTGGAGTCAGGTTGCCAAGAGCTCCTTATGTACTCTCTAAAAAGAAAATGCCTATAAGATTCTCTTCTTTTGGTACCTGACTCCGGAATACTCCATAGAGTTTACCCCTCCACCTCTGATCGCTGCTGGCGATGCCAGCAAGCCAGACGTACACTCTTCCACATTTATTGGACATGCCCCTTAATAGTCCCGTTCTGGACCGCAACACAGCAATTACTGACTCGCCTCTTTGAGGCACCCATACCTCTGACCCTGAAACTCTTCTCGTTAGGTCTCTCCCAACCGAAAATAGCTAAACCCTACAAAAAACTGCCCAGGCACGTTCTTACAGCGGCAAGGTGCTTAATAGCCCTCCACTGGAAGAAAACTGTGCCCCCATCTCAGGAAGCCCTTTATGCTAGAGTCAGATGTGGCATTAATGGAGAAAATGAGTCCAGATTGTGGGACAGACTGGGAGCGGTGGCACTCTCGGGAGGACCCGTTCTGATCCAGCGGTCAAAACATAGAGATATCTTAGATTTTTTTTCTTCCTCTCTATCTGGTCTTCCCCGCTACACCCCCCCCCCCCCTCCTCCTCTTCTTTTTCTTTTTTTTTTTTCTTTCCTTTTCTTTGTTTATCTGGCTGCTAATTATGTAGAGTTAAGTGAGGCATCAGTCTCAGGGTACTGTACACTATATACTCTACAAAATGTGCAATACCAAAAACCGGAGGAGGGTTCCTCCGCCACAACTTTATTGTCTGTTCACTAGACATGTTCATAACTTAATTTCTGCTTATGTCTGTTTGCTATATTTGTACCTATGTTCTGCTGTTTTATTTTTCTAAAATAAAATAAAAATGTTATTTGAAAAAAAAAAAAAATACATGTACAGTAGCCTATTAGTAGTAGTTAGTTACCTCAGGGGCAAGTCTCCCTCTTTTCCAATCAAAATGCACTGCACTAGTTCAGCTCGTATTTCCTGGGCCTTCAGCATCAGTATTCTGATCAGAGTTTCAGGGTGGCCAGCTGATCTGTTTACACATTTTTTAAAGTGATTGCAAAAATAAATAAATAACAAACATGTTAAACTTGCCTCTTCTGTGCAGTTGGTTTTGCACAGAGCAGTCTGGATCTTCCTCTTCTCAGGTCCCTCTTCGCTGCTCTTGGCCCCTCCCTCCGGTCGAGTGCCCCCACAGCAAGCAAGCAGAATCACAGCTTTGTGTGTCCATTCAAATACGGAGCCCAGACCTGGCCCCGCCCCTTTCTCGATTGGCTAACTGACTTTGACAGCTGCTGGAGGCAATGGCATTGCTGCTGTGTCTCAGCCAATCAGCAGGGGAGTTCCGAATGTCTAAGACACTCATGGATATCGCTGGAGAGACATGGGGCTCAGGTAAGTAATTAGGGGGGTGCAGATGAGGCTGCTACACGCAGAAGTTTTTTTTTACCTTAATGCATAGGTTAACCTTACAGCTTTGCTTTGCCAGTCCATATCTCCTGAAGGTGGCTGTATGATACATTTTGTTTTAGAATCTCATAATGTAGGACTAGGAAAAGGATTTTACAGGTAAGACAAAAGTCCTATTTTTCTTTACTCCAAGTGCTATATAGTATCGTTACACAAACTAAAATGGTGAATAATTATGATAACTATATCTAAAAGATTGAAATTTGAGTTTGGTGATTACTACTGCTTGCATACTGATGTGACAGTAATCTTCTGTTTTGCAAGTTATTGTATTTATCGGCATATAACACATGCTGGCGCATAACATGCACCCCATGTTTAGGAGGCAATTTTAAGGGAAAAAACTTTTAGGAGGGAAGTTTAAGGAAAAAACTTGCATTTAAATGCCCATCAATGCAGCCTTATCAGTGTCCATCTGCAGCCTTGTCCATCAGTGCACCCTTGCCAAGTGTCCATCTGCAGCCTTGCCCAGTGCCTTTGCAGCCTTGCCCAGTGCCTTTGCAGCCTTTCCCAGTCACTCTGCAGCCTTGCCTAGTCACTTTGCAGCCTTGCCCAGTCTCTTTTCAGGATTGCCCCAATTAAAATTTGGTGCAGATCCCCCACTGACTGAGAGGAGCGAGCGGAGCCAAGATACACAAAGCCGTAGTATACTCGGCTTTACTTGGCTCCTCTTGCAGTCCTGCTCACCTCCACTGATTGCGAGAGGAGCTCATCTCGCAGTCCCGCCCACCTCCACTGATTGCGAGAGGAGCGAGCGCTGCTGACATACATAAAGCCGAGTGTACTTCAGCTAGATTCGGCTCTGCTCACAGTCAGAGGCGGGACTACAAGAGGAGTCAAGACTAGCCGAAGTACACTCAGCTTTCGGTATGTCAGCGGCACTAGCTCCTCTCGCAATCAGTGGAGGTGGGTGGGACTGCGAGAGGAGCCGAGTAAAGCTGAGTGTACTTTGGCTTTGTGTATCTCGGCTCCCCACAATCAGCGGCAGATCGTCAGAGATCTGCATATAACACGCACCCATGATTTTCCCCTGATTTTAAGGGGGGAAAAGTGTGTGTTATACACTGATAAATACGGTAGGTTGGTTTCAGTACAAGATTCAAGATTACCTGCTTCTACATAGAAACAGAGTACCCATAGATTGCATAATTTGGTTTCAGTATTTAAGTGGTAAAATTCTATAAACTGAAGTAAAGAAGGGGTTCTCAGGCATAATGACTGGCAGATTTATGAACAGTCAACATAAGCTGTGGCCTAGGGTGCCATGTCTGCCAAGGGCAGAACACAGCCACACATACCACTTTCCTGACTGCTAATAATATGTTTCCATATATATAAAAAGACTTCTGTACTGCCTGCCAGTGCAGTCCAGCTGGGTCATTATTGCATATTTGTTATTGGAAAAAATATAGTGTACTTACAATCCATCCTCTCTTGGTTCAAACCGTGAGCAGCCAATAGGGTTGAGTTACTAAAACTGTAAAGTGCAAAATCTGTTGCAGCTCAACTTCCAGGTTCTAGTGTCAAAGCTTAATTGAACAAGCTGAAGTTTGAAGCTGATTGACTACCATGCATGGATGCACCAGATTTTGCACTCTGCAGTTTAAGTAAATTAACACCCCCCCCCCCTCCCCCCTCATGGTGTTTAGCATCACCACTATGTTTGCTTATGATCTGGCTAGTATAGAAGGACCAGCTGCCTAGGACATGAAGGGCATCACAAGACAGTTGCCTAGGGTTATCAGAAGGTATAAGTATTGCCTTGGGGACACTTTTAGGACAGCAAGAGTTCAGGCTGGCTTCTCTTCACTGTGACACCTTTCACTAGCCCAAAGAACAGATAGGAGGTGCTGCAGTTGCAGAGTTTGAAAATTGCTGGCTCAGAAATAAGATGTCACCCTTGTTATGCCATGCTTCTATGTATCACAGCAGGGGAGTGCAGATGAAAAGAATACGTGCATAACTTTACATATAGTTTGACAGGTAAAACAGTTCTTTCATATCTTTCATGTTTTTCAGCTGTGTAATTAGCTGTTTAAATGGGATTGCTGTTTAACCCATTTGCACTCACCAGCTATTGCTTGCTATGCTGGAAAATCAGTGGCATCACTATAATGATCAGGAAATGTTGTTGCCAAAGTAACATTGGGATATGTGATAGGAATTCTTCAGTAAGGGGATACCTGAAGGTATAGTTCCTTCCCCTGTTTGTTTAAAGTTAAATATTGAACTAGCTGCAGATTTTGTAAAATTAGGTTGTTATTACTGCTGGTGGGCCATGTATGTATTTATTTTGATTTGTGATATAGACATGTTAACCACTTCCCACCCGGCCAATGCACATATACGGCCGGGTGGGAGCCGTCTACTTCTGATAGGACGTTCAGGAACGTCCTTCAGAAGGAGCGGGATTGCGCGCGCGCGTGCCCGCACAGCGGCGCGATCCCGATGTGCTCATGTCACCCGGACACGGCGCATCTCAGATCGGCAGGAGGGCTCTGTGATTGGCCCTCCTGATCACATGATGGCCGTGTCCAATCACGGCCGTCATGTGATGTAAACAAACAGCCGGTTGCTAGGCAATCGGCTCCTCCTCTCCTCACACAGAAGTCATCGCTGGGGAGAGCAGATCGCTGCAGCCGGCTGATGATCAGTGAGTATGAGCTGTTTTTTACAGCTTTTTACTCACTGATCATCAGTCTACTGTAAACACACAACACACCACACAGTATAAACACAATGTCCCCAAAACACACATGTCCCCAAAACATACATGTCCCCAAATAATAAAAACACATGTCCCTAATAATAAAAACATGTCCCCCACATATGTCCCACTAAAATCACATGTCCCAATGATTATCTGCACACATATGTACATGATCATTTGCGTACATATGTCCGTGATCACACAAACCAATTATTATACACTTAACGGATTTTTTTTTACCAAAAACATGTAGCAGAATACATTTTGGCTTCAATTTATGACAACATTTGATTTTATTGGATTTCTTTTAAAATAGAAAAAAGAAAATATTGTTTTTTTTTCAAATTTCCGCATTTTTGCGCTTATATCGCAAAAAAAAAAAAAACGGAGTCGTGAATAAATACCACCAAAATAAAGCTCTATTTGTGCAAACAAAATGATAAAAATTTCATTTGGGTACAGTGTAGCATGACCGCACAATTGTCACTGAAAGCGCTAGAGCGATGAAAGCTGAAAATTGGGCTGGGAAGGAAGGGGGCAAAAGTGCCCTGTATTGAAGTGGTTAAACTCAGTACTCTAAAGAAGTCTGGTTGTCAATGTCAAGTTTTATAAAATAATTGATTCAGAGAAAGGAGTCCCCCAGCTCGGTAGCTGTGATGGGTTTGGCGTGCAGCTGGACCCGCTGTCAACCCAGCCCTGCAGACTTCTAAAAGAGCTGGTCTCCTATTGTAATTTTGCAACTTGACAACTGGTTCCTGATACACAGAACTGATCATGACAGTTGAACAACGCAGTGCTGCTAAGATAAATAGCAGGACCTGGCTGAGGTACTGTCCCTGAGTAATCTGTATAGCTGAGTTGTCGGGTCAGTTTGACAACGAGGTCCTGGAGCCTGACAGCACTTCATGTGTTTTGTAGTTTATGTGATAAATAAGTACCTTAGTTCCCAGATAAAGTTGGGTTATCATATTGGTAATTAAACCCTGGCTTTGCTTCTTTGTGCTCATTTTGACTACATACACTGGTTTATCGACTTTGCAATAGCCCCCCTACCCATGCGTTTTTGTTTTCCGTGGACCAAAAAGGGATGACTCCTACCACACTTACAAGTTCAGTCCATCTTCGCTTGGGAAGGGTGCATACTCGGCATCTTCATCTTGGGTGGCAGAGAACTTTTTTCTGGCACTGCCCAGATGTAACCATTACTATGTCGGAGCTTTCCCTGTTCTATTGTTACCCTCTTGCCTTATGCTGTTCCATCAGTCACTACCATTCACACCTCTCTAAAATTTAAGCAGAACACCAGCATTTTATTATGTCCCTTGTCTCGTTCATTCATTTCAAAGAGGCTGATGTTTTCATCTCCGTTTTCTACTTGCGCTGAAAAATTGTCTAAATGGCTTAGGCTAGCCAGCATGGGGTAGAACTTTAGCCAGCAACCGATCTCCCTTTAGATATTATTAAAGTTAGACATTCCTTTTGAGTGGGATTTCACAAAATAGATCCCACCCAAAACAAAACTTTCAGAGTTAAAGTGACCCTATCCCTTGTATATAATGAAAATAAATGCCTGCAAAAGAAGATGGTAAACACTTACTTTCCGTGCAGACAGTGTTTCAAATTTTTCTGTTTTGATGATCTCTGGCTGCCTGTCATTTGCTTCTAGGAATGTCACATTGTGAATACTACATAAACCTGCAATTTTTTTGTAACCAACACCTTAGTCAAGAATCAGCGTTAAAGCGTGTCTAAGCCCAAGAACAAAAATCATAATACAGATTAACAGTCCTGTGGTGGCTGTGTTAATTTTCTTTTCTTTTTTTACCGTATTCCCTTTACTTTAAGTTGATTTTATAGTCCTCTCTTTTTTTTGGGGGGGTTTGGTAAAATAATGTTATTCTTACCTGCTCTGTGCAATGGTTTTCATAATCCTCTTCTCGGGTCACCTGCCAGCGCTTCTGACTTCTCTCCCCTTCCAAGTGCCCCCATCGCAAGCCACTTGCTATGGGGTTACTTGTGTATGCTTGCTCCTGAGTCCCCCTCTGTGTCCATAAAACAGACAGAGTGGAACTCAGCACTGCTCCCTTGTCACTGGCTGGAGCCAATGGCCAAAGTGTGTTGCTTTTCCTTTTATTTATTTTTTACAAGACTAAAATTAGGAAATAATCACTTTTGACGCTTTGCAACCACACCTTAAATGCACTTGAAGCGCTATATGCAAGTTTACAGTGCGTTTTAAGGTGCTGTTGTGGTGCGTTTCAATAGAAGTGAATGGAGGCAGTTGCAAAACATCAGCCCATTCCCCTGAAGACGTCACTGCAGGTGAAGCGCATAGGATGTGGCCAACTACTGCATCTTCAGGCACTGCAGCCTGCTGCTCATATCCTGCTGTATTGGAGTGTCTTTTGGAAAACTTGATAGCTGGAACTCCAATATCTTATAATAAAATACACCATTTTAAACAGGCTTCACAATGGAGATGTTTTTTTTCTGTTTTTCAGTATCATACCATCGCTGATTGCTAAGCGAGGATTTTCCCCTTTAGTGGAGGACAAGTTTGAGATCTATATTTATGTGTTCTTGGCCATTATAACTTATGGCCCAACTGCTCTGTCATCAGTGCCACGTATCAGTGCCATCTGTCATCAGTGCAACATCAGTGTCATGTGTCATTGTCCTGGTGCTCCAGGGCCTTCAAAAGTGTAATAGGTAGTCAACAAGTTAGATGTGTAATTTATGCTCCTAGAACACGTGATGGTGCTCCCTGCATGTTGGGCCTCTCTGTGTGGCTAGGCTGTTAAAAAGTCGCACACATGTGGTATCTTAATACTCAGGAGGAGTAGCAGAATGCATTTTGGGGTGTCATTTATGGTATGACAATTTTGTGGGGAAAAAAATCTTAATTTTGCAAAGAATTGTGAGAAAAAAATGACAACATCAAAAATCTCACCATGCCTCTTACTAAATACCTTGGAATGTCTACTTTCCAAAAAAGGGTCATTTGTGGGTATTTGTACTTTCCTGGCTTGTTTGGGTCGCAAGAAATTAAATGAGGCCACCAGTACATCAGGTGTGATCAATTTTTTATGATTTGCACCACAGTTTGTAGACTCTCTAACTTTCACAAAGACCAAATAATATCCACTAATTTGGGTTATTTTTACCAGAGATATGTAGCAGTATAAATTGTGGCCAAAATTTATGAAGAAAAATTAATAATTTGCAAAGTGTTACCATAGAAACTAAGAAACGTGTTTTTTTTTCAAAATTTTCGGTCTTTTTTCATTTATAGCGCAAACAAATAAAAAACACAGAGGTGATCAAATACCACCAAAAGAAACTCTATTTGTATGAAAAAAAGGAAAAAACATTTGGGTACAGTATTACATGACTGAGTAATTGTCATTCAAAGTGTGAGAGCACTGAAAGCTGAAAATTGGTCTGGTCACAAGGGGGGTTTAAGTGCCCAGTTGTTAAATGGTTAAACAAGCTAAAGCCTGTGTGAAACAGGCCAAACACTGTGCAGGGGGCATACGATAATATTTTTTTATTATTTTTGATAATTATTTATAGTTATTTACTATATTATCATTCATGATTTTGTGTTTCAAACTTTATCATAGGGGTTCAGCAGGGGTTGCTGTGTTCTGTTTTCCAGATCTAAGCAGTGGTCCTGATTTCCAGTATACTTCCAACACTGGGCATTTTAAACTTTGCTGCAACACGATAGTACAGTAAAAATATAAAAAGACATTTATGTCGGACATTCCGACGACAAAATCCGTCAGAGTTTTTCCGACGGATTTTGCCCCAAACTTGTCTTGCATGCACACGGTCGCACAAAGTTGTCGGAAAATCCGATCGCTCAGAACGAGGTGACATACAACGGAACTATAAAGAGGCCAGTAGCCAATGGCTTTCGTTTCGTAATTTTTTCAGAGCATGTGTGGCACTTCGTGCATCGTAATTTAATCGGATTTTGTTGACGGAAAATTTTAGATCCAGATCTCAAACTCTGTGTGTCGGAAATTCCAACAGAAAGTCAGATGGAGCCCACGCACGATCGGAATTTCCGACAACACAATCCGATCGCACATTTTTCATCGGAAAGTCCGACCATGTGTACAGGGCATTACTGTTTTTGCAGCCTGGCTAAATTATAGTAATAACAAAAAACAACGCTTTAGTGGGGTTTTATCATATAGCTAATTATTTTCCCCAATACAGAAATATGTTAACAGATTATATCTACCAAATGCAGCTTTCATGTTCAAGCACTCTCTTGTCATTTTATTTTAAAACGAGTGTTAATGTCACAATAGACTTATTTTGGACATTCTTTACATATACATTTGGACAAAGTTTGTCCTTTATGTTGCTATAGTAGTTTTGCCCCATCCTTTTCCTTTTGCTTAGGGAATAGCTCATGAGCAAGTGAAGGAGCTCAGAACGAAAATGCATTAGGTTGCACGGTCATCCCTCTCACACCTTTCATTTCCACTAAATTCATTACTAACATTTAAATAGAAAAAAAGTCCAATAAAAATGTAACCAACTCTAGAGGAAGAATAAATAGACTATTACTTGGAGAGAGTGCATGAGGGAATTCTTTCACTTCGCAGCCTCTGCCTCTCATGAGTCACTGGTGTTTTACACTCTATGCATACATCACAATGTGAGTATCATCTCGGTGCCTAGATATATGGTCTGTGCACAAGGAAATATGAAGGCACTTTTTATTTCTCTATCATTCGCTGTCTCGCTTTCCCTTCTCAGCGGAGCAATCAAAGCAGTCTGGTTGCTTCAATTGAAAGAGAGGCATGGAAATAACTGTAAGAAAAAATGTCTTTGTACACTACCACACTGAAAAGGAATACAAATCGTTTGGATGTAGAATACTGAAGAGGCTCACTGCTGTGTTTCTCATTTGTATTTTACACATTTTAGCAGAGAATTACAGATTTAAAGAACAGGTTTACCCCAGCTATTATTTTAAAATGAACCAATGAAATCAACTTTACACTTTTAGCTATGCAATGAGGGTTAATAATTAGGGTTCTTCATTGCTAGAAACCCGCACAAATTAGGGGGTCTACTAATAAATACTTTCAAGATTTGCACCCCTTTCACCCATTTTACAATTAGAAAACATGTGAATCTGAGTGAAAACATTTCATATATAAACCCACTTGTACTTCTACCCATCCTTTAAATGTGTTATTAGTATAGTCCATTAATCAGCAAATGGGCTTTTATTTCCTGCATTACATCTGCTCATCTGTGTGACATGCTAAAGACTAGAGTGACTATACACATTAATAAAAGTGTGTCTTACATAGCACAGCATTACGTAGTAGCATTTTGACAATATTCACAGATAGATTTCTTACATTTTCTCATTATCTGAGATAATGTGGAAAGATTTTGCATTGCCCACTCCCGAGTTGGAGTGTTATTTTTGGTACTAAGCATAAGGCCAGAGGCGTTCAGACCATGTTAGAACACTGTGTAACTTAACAAGGGTCCTTTGGAATGTATATATTGTAACATCGGGGGTTGTTTTAGCTTAAGGGTAGAGCTTACCAGTGAGCTGAGTCCTCGCCAGATATGCCGTTTTAAGGGCTTGTAGGCCCACTTTTATTAAAGAAAGAAAATGTCCAATAACAGAAGAGTTGCCCACACAGGAGTTTCAGCTTTCCACAGCAACAATGTAAGTTAAGCCGAAAATACCACCTGGCTCTCTTTAGCAGCACTGCTGCTCAGACTTACGCTTCAGCCCTCTCAGCTCTGTAACAGAGTTCCTGTACGTATACCCAGTACCTCAGCACTCTTTTCCAGCTTCCTTTTTCAACCCACAGGCTTGGACCCTCTGTCTGCTCAGACAGACAGACAGACAGACCTGTGCAGACATGCACACTTCTCCCTTGCTTGCCTGGACTCCTCAGGAGGGTGGAGCCCAGAACCTTGGTCAGGTGTCTACAAATAGTCCAGCATACATCTGACCAGTCAGTATGCTGGGGGATCTCAAAACATGGACCCAGGACTGTGGATTTCATCCCACCCGGGTCGTTATGAAATCCCCAGGCTCCAGATCCCAAAACAGATTTTAGTAAACAATGAGGAAACTGAAAAGCCAGTTTCCTCCCATATAAGCAAATAAATCGGAGACCCTCAACCTGCCTGGTTTAGAATCCTCCGTCCAAACACTGGTGGGGTACCTCACTATGACAAATATATATATATATATATATATATATATATATATATATATATATATATATATATATATATATATATATATATATATATATATATCTTTATTTTTATTTTTTTAGAATAAGATTTTTTTGAGCATTTAGACATAAGTGCACATACAGGCAAAGAAAAGTCAGAGGTCAGCACAGTAGGGTCAACATTACAGTAAAAATTAGAAATTAAGCCATAGCAATCTATTACAAACTTTTCTTACATTTCTTAGTAATTATGAAGCAACTTAAAGGCAAATGTAACAATGCAGTATCGTTTCCTGGCCCTTATAAATGTTAAAGTAGAGCTAAAGGCAAAGTTTTTTTTTCTTCATTTTGAATAGATTAAAAGAAACCCTGTTCGTTTTATTTGTATTTATTTATTAATTACTTGTATAGTGCCATCAATTTACGCAGCACTTTTACATACATATAAATATTTGTACATTCACATCAGTCCCTGCCCTCACAATCTGAGGTCCCTAACTCACATTCATACCTATACTAGGGCCAATTTAGACAGGAACTATTTAGCCTACCAGCATGTCTTTGGAGTGTGAGAGCAAACCGGAGGAAACCAATGCAGGCACAGGGAGAACATTTTTACCATATATGTTGCATCAGAGAGATTTCTCTTCACTTCCTGTCCCAAAGCCGAAGCATAAAGTGAGAAGAAGTCCTTCCAAAGCAGTTGGATCTCAGATTGTCACTAGGGTCACTGGAGCTAGCATCCCCATTGGAAGATTTCCCCTTTATTACTGTTCTGGGGACAACCCAAAATTTGTGTTTCTCTTGGTATTCACTTTCAGTGATTAGGGTAAAAATATGCTTGAAATTGAAATTGCTCTATAAGGTAAAACAAAGCAGCTAACACATCAACAGATAGAAGTTGATATAGAATGATCACAAACGTGTAGCGCTAAATAAATAAATGTCATTCCATAATTAGTTGAAATAAAAAAGAAGGAAAAAGAAAAAACAAAATCATGCATAAATGTTCAACTATGAATCATCCGCCAACAGGTGCAAACTGTGTAAAGTCCAAATAAATAGTCCTTAAAAATGCAAAGGTAAATGGGTGTGAAGATAAGACCCGTTTCACAACCGTGAGATAGTCTCAACATGAACCCGTGTCAGAGAGGAAAACTGTATAGCGACACCAATCCACTGCACCTCCACCTTTCAATCCAAATGTGCTCACCAGATCAATTGGACACATTATAAGAAGTCAAATGCGCATATATCATATCATGGGGAAGATATTAAATGGCGAATAAATAGCATCAACTACATAAGGATGCCATTTGTTCGCTGTTTAGTATGTTGTGTGTAATCATATGTATGTATTCCTTTCTGACACAGGTTTATGTTAAGACTATCTCCCTGAGAGGGTGAATTGCTTTATTGAGGGCACAGACCACAATAAATACTTGACAGGGTTTGCAATCCATTTCCACTTTGTCCAAAACAAAAAAAAAACGATTTGCCCTTAGTTATACTTTGAGGGTAAAACGCCCATCATCTCCATCACCTGGAGTGGTTAAAGAATGAGAAGAATGAGCTAAAAAAGATGGAGAAAAATGAATGAAAGGATAAAAAGAAAAGGGTGTAAAGGAACAAGGAGGGTATCTGGTTGGTCGTTGGCATATTGCTTTCCTTGAGTACCCATAGTGACAAATTGTAATAATCAGAGGAAGCCATTCTGTTGTTGATTTACTTCTATGCTTTGGGTCGTTGTCCTGTTGCAACACCCATCTTCTGTTGAGCTTCAGCTGGTGGACAGATGGCCTTAAGTTCTCCTGCAAAATGTCTTGATAAATTTGGGAATTCATTTTTCCTTCGATGATAGCAATCCGTCCAGGCCCTGACGCAGCAAAGCAGCCCCCAAAACCATACTTCATAGTTGGCATGAGGTTTTGATGTTGGTGTGCTGTGCCTCCTTTTCTCCACACATAGTGTTAGGTGTTTTTTCCAAACAACTCAACTTTGGTTTCATCTATCCACAGAATATTTTGCCAGTACTGCTGTGGAAAATCCAGGTACTCTTGTGCAAACTGTAAACGTTCAGCAATGTTTTTTTGGACAGCAGTGGCTTCTCTGTGGTATCCTCCCATGAAATCTATTCTTGTTTAGTGTTTTACATATCTTAGATTCGCTAACAGGGATGTTAGCATATGACAGAGACTTTTGTAAGTCTTTAGCTGACACTCTAGGATTCTTCTTCACCTCATTGAGCAGTTGCTCTGTGCTCTTGCAGTCATCTTCACAGGGGACACCCACTCCTAGGGAGAGCAGCAGCAGTGCTGAAATTTCACCATTTATAGACAATTTGTCTTACTGTGGACTGATGAACTGCAAGGCTTGTGGAGATACTTTTATAACCCTTTTCAGCTTTATGCAAGTCAACAATTCTTAATCGTAGGTTTTCTGCTCTTTTGTGCGAGGCATCATTCGCATGAGGCAATGCTTCTTGTGAAAAGCAAACCCAGAACTGGTGTGTTTTTTATAGGGCAGGGCAGCTTTAACCAACACCTCCAATCTCATCTCATTGATTGGACTCCAGTTGGCTGACACCTCACTCCAATTAGCTCTTGGAAATCTATGGGTTCACATACTTTTTCCACCTGCACTGTGAATGTGTACATGATGTGTTCCATAAAAACATGGTAACATTTAATTATTTTTGTGTTATTAGTTTAAGCAGACTGTGAGTGTCTATTGTTGTGACTTAGATGAAGATCAGATCACATTTTATGACCAATTTGTGCAGAAATCCATATCATTCCAAATAGTTCACATGCTTTTTTTTTACCCTACCATTAATGTCCTCCTTTAAAAAAGTGCTTAGGTGTTTGTCATCTGTACTTTCAGACACTGCAGTCAAAACTCCTAATCTGCATGCTTGATCCAGGACAGTGACTAAAGCCATAGAATCAGCATGCTAGTCATTTTGTATTTTCACAAGGTCCAAAATTGCCTCAATACTGTCATTGTACAGTTTTCCTTGAGCTAAAAAACAAACGTAACCCTTAAAGGCGTATTCAATCCAAAAAAAAAAAACACAAATCAAATATATTGCAGCTTATCAATCCTTAAATGTTGTGGCTGCATTCGTTTTCTATTTAAGTTTTTTTCATTCATTTTTACATAATGATCCAGGCAGTAACACATTTCCTGACCTACATTTCCACTGGAGGAGCAATGGGAAAATGAGAAAGGGTAGTGTTAGACTAGCAGATTTAGATGAACCTGACTCACAAATTAAAGAGTAACTCCATTTTTTTTTTGGAGAAAAGTACATTCTCCTCTGGTGTCAGGGATTTTAACTAACTTTGTTGCCGATTCCTAACTTTTGTTATTTTGAAGAAATAGCTGTTTGTTTGTCTGTATCCATGGGCTAAGTGAATCTGTATGGGAGTGATTTTATAACTAGCATCAGCTGCTGCACCTGCAGGGCTCTAAATGGGGAAAGCTGCAGTGTCTGAAACCCTTTAGATGTGATTTCCCTTTGGGAGTATCTCACCAAAATTGACATTGCAGGGGATGCTTAAATTCTGACTTGTATCTTAGTGCAGACTTCTGGGAAAATCAGTAAGCCAATCACACAAGCAGGACATTACATTACATTTCTGAGAGGTGTTCTATACACCATCTGTGTACAGAACGTCTCCAGGTAACCATAATCCATTGCATTTTACAGAAAATGACAGCGCTGTAGATTGAAAAAGAAAGGAAACTTTTAATGGCATTCCGTTACAATATATTATATAAAACAATGCGTCGCAATTGTATATGCTGTATTTTTTTTTTAATTGTTATTTTTTTCCCCTCGAAAGTGGGGTTATCCTTTAAAGCTGAACTCAAGCTAACACCTTTTAAGAAGTTACAGAAACAGATTTCTTTCCTTTGAGGATAAAGGTTCTACAAAAGTATTGTATTTATCGGCGTATAACACGCACCCCAATTTAAGAGGGAAGTTTCAGGAAATTATTATTTTTTTTAAATAAACCACTTTGAAGTAAAATAATAGTCAGCGAGTATCAATGCAGCCTGATCTGTGCCCATCTGCAGCCTAATCTGCATCCATCTGCAGTCTAAGCAGGATCTCAAATTTTCCAGAAAAAAAATCTGATCAGACTTTTTCCAATTGTTTGTAGAGAATTCCGATCGCACAAAGTGCAACACATGCTCAGATCAAATTATGAGACCAAAGCTATCGGCTACTAGCCTTAATGTAGTCCCGTCGTAACAAACAAATGTCATCACGTTCCGAACGATTGGATTTTCTGACAACTTTGTCCGACTGTGTGTATGCAACACCAGTTTAGGACAAAATCTGTCAGAAAAAATCCGGCAGATTTTGGTGTCGGAATGTCCGACCGTGTGTACGAGCCATTATAAGTGCCCACCTGTAGCTTGATCAGTGTCCATCTGCAGCCTTGCCAAGGGGAGGGGGGCGAGCACCGCTGAATTAGAGCTGGCTCTCCTGTGTACTCTGCTCGGCATCACGCCCAGGCCCGTCCCTTGGCCCAGATCCTATGATGAACATAATGCCGGTCCTATGCTGGGACGTCAATGCTCGGAGATGTCCAGGGGGTGGGACTGAGCGTGACTGCGAGCATAGCCGAGTACACAGGAGATCTGTCTATTTCGGCGGCGTTCGTCCCCTCCTTCCCCACGTGGCAGCCTACATTGGCGTATAACATGCACACACGATTTTCCCCCTATTTTGAGGGGGTAAAAGTGTGTGTGCTATATGCCGATAAATACGGTAAATAAAAGCTGAAGATTGTAAGCACCCCTGTCAACGTTAAATGATTTGTCTCAACCCTTTGCCACTTTTGCTGGACTACTTGGTTTGTTAAAGGACATTGAAAAATAACAGACTTACTGGCTGGATCACCAGGTTAAAATAAAGGGAAAAAAACAAAAAATAAATAAAACAAATGCAGCCACCACATCTAAGAACTGGTAATCTGCAAAATGTATATGTTTTGTTATTGGGTTTATTACTGCTTTAATATTTATTACAGGTACTTGTATAGTGCTGACAATTTACGCAGCACTTTACATATTGTATTTCAACTCAATCCCTGCCCTCAAGGAGTTTACAATCTACACTAGGGGGTGGGATCTCCCACAGTTTGGCAGAGACACAGCCAGGGACTGCAGATCTGGACAGGAGACAGCTCAGTGCCTGTGCATGTGCAACAATAATCCTGTGAGCCTCAGCTAAAATGAAGGAAGCAGCCGTGGTCCTGCAGTTCACTTACTGTAATGTGAAATCCCAACTGAAATCCAGACACCCTGGAACTACAGCCAATCAGGAAGATCGGACATGGTCATGTCATACTTTTGCTGATTGACTGCAGCTTCAAAGTGATTGGTTACAGGCTATGTTTACATATTACACAGTGAACTGGGGGACTGTGGCTGCTTCATTCATTTTAGCGATCATTTCTTACACCTATGGCAATAGTTCAGCCAGTGTGTGGCTCGGCAGAGGAAATACAGCGGCCAGCAGTTGAGACCCACTGCTATAGGAGACCATAAGTAGAAATGAAAAAAATATATAGAATTAAACATTGTATTTTGTAAAACTGCTCTCAGGGAGGCCAAATGCCGAAAGGGCAGGCTGCATTTAAACTGAACCTGAAGCATTCCTCAGCTTAGTCTATGTAAACCCCAACGGAACTTCTCTTATTTGCTCCATTTTGGTAAGTTACAGTCTATATTCTCATTGTTATCAGTCCTGCTCAGTTCTTTTCTTGAGCTATAGCACATGATATAGAGATAAAGAGGAGGGGGTGTTCTGTAGTCTCTTTCTATGGTGCCAATGATGCCCCTTTGTAGATAAGAGTACAGTAAGTGCGCTTAGGAGAAAAAGTGTGTGTACACACCAGCGAATTCTAAGTCGGAAAAAACTTGGATGGTTTTTCTGACGGAATTCCGCTCAAGCTTGGCTTGCATACACACGGTCACACAAAAGTTGTCTGAATTTTCGACCGTCAAGAACGCGGTGACATACAACACTATGACGAGCCAAGAAAATGAAGTTCAATGCTTCCGAGCATGCTTCGAATTGTTTCTGAGCATGCGTATGAATTTTGCACATCGAAATTTGTACAGACGATCGGAATTTCCGATCAGAACTTTATCCGACCAAAAAATTGAGAACATGCTCTCAATCTTTTGCTGGCAGAAATTCCACCAGAAAAAGTCTGATGGAGCATGCACACAATCGCTTTTTCTGACCAAAAGCTTTCATCTGAGTTTTGTTTTGGTGGACTTTCCGATCCTGTGTGTATGGGGCATTACTCGCCCTAGGAGAGAACGTGTGCTACTGGCAGAATCCTCAGGATGAAGGAAGACAAGCCTGAAAATTAGAAATTGAAAGCAGCCTCCACATCTAAGAACTGGGAGGCTGCAATATAATAAAGGTTTGTCCTTTAGATACACTTTAACATTGGTTAGCTTGTGAGCCTCAATGCACTCTAAAAACTATAGTGTGTTCTAGTAGCTACCCCTTCTCTTCCTGATTTTCCATTGCAATGTCTCCTTGCTGGACTTGAGCTGACTGATTTACAGGTGTGGCCATAATATTAACCTTTTGCAATCTATTGAAAGTGATTTCATATTTAGCCCACACAACCCTTTTAAGACAACGCAGATGGGTCTGCACTATAAAACATTTAGAATGAAGGCTACAAAACTGTAGTAGCATCAGGATGTTATAATATAAGAAACCACTTATGCATATATATTTTTTTTCTTTTGCGCATGCATAGGTTGGGAGGCATTCCTGTAGGAGTGGTTGCAGTCGAAACGAGATCTGTGGAACTAAGCATACCTGCTGATCCTGCGAACCTCGACTCTGAGGCTAAGGTTAGTTAATGGTTGTTGAACACAATCATTTTATTTGGGGACAGATTTTGTGGTATTTATTACTTGCTATAAGTAAACTGTGATGCAGTTAACATTTTTCATGTAGTTGGTTTCACAACTCTTTTTTTTTTTTCTACACTGTTATAATATTTTTTTTTTAACATTAATAACCTTTATTCCTATATTTAAAGACACAACATTTGAACTTTTGGATATGAAATAGAAGGGATGTAAAATCCTCAATTTTACAATTGTTACCTGAAGAGCAATTATGAGGAATCCTTTAGTGCAGTGGTCATCAATTCCTTTCAGGGCCCACTAATAGGCCAGGTTTTATGTATTATCTTGGGGAGATGCAGGCTAGAATACTGCAGTCACTGGGCAGAAAATGATATCACCTGTGTTATCTTGCAAACATGGCCTGTTAGTGGGCCCTGAGGATGGAGTTGATGATCACTGCTTTAGTGGAGACACCTATTCTGGTGAAAACTGCAAAAATTCCTCAAACGTTGCAGAGTTGTGTCTCTGGGAAAGGAAGTGAAGATAAATCTTCCCAATGTGACAAACACACCATTCCCTACTCCATCCCAAATTATAAATAATATTTTAATAATTGGGCAGTCCTTTCCCTCTATTTATATATTTCTATTGGAAAGTAAAGCATTCCAACATAGTGATGGACATGTAGAAATGTTTGAGAGCAACGCTTTTCCACAAGTGCCGAATGTACCTTGCATTCAAAAGTTGCTTTTAAGAAAATCCCTCATGTGCTGATACTCACCTTTTGTGGTGCTCTCCCATTGCTCCTTTAGAGCTTTTGGTAAATAGCCAGTGTTTACAGGTATGGGGTAGTCTTCGACCACTTCCCACGATGCAGTGCTTGGGCCTGAGGGGTCTATCACCGGAACCAAATACTGTCGCCTGATGAGGACAGAAAATGTGACACTGGCATAATCACCAGTTGAAAACAAAAGAAAAAGTTTAAAAGAACAAAACAAATGCAGCCTCTACCATCTCTGCGCTATAAACAAAAAAGAGCGACAATTTTGGAAAAAACGCAATATTATTTACTTTTAGCTATAATAAATATCCCCCAAAAATATATATAAAAAAAACTTTTTTTCCTCACTTTAGGCCAATGTGTATACTTCTACATATTTTTGGTAAAAAAAATTGCAATAAGCGTATATTGATTGGTTTGCACAAAAATTTGTGTCTACAAAATAGGAATAGGTATAGTTTTATGGCATTTTTATCATTCATTTTTTTATTAGTAATGGCGGCAATCTGCGATTTTTGTTGGGACTGCGACATTATGGTAGACACATCGGAAACTTTTGACACTATTTTGGGACCTTTGTCATTTATACAGCGATCAGTGCTATAAAAATGCACTGATTACTGTGTAAATGACACTGTCAGGTAAGGGGTAACCATTAGGGGGCGATGAAGGGGTTAAGTGTGTCCTAGGGAGTGAGTCTAACTGTGGGGGATGGGCTTCAAGTCACAGCGATCACTGCTCCTGATGACATGGAGCAGTGATCTTTGTCATGACACAAGCCAGAATGGAGAAATGCCTTGTTTACATAGGCACTTCCCCGTTGTGCGGCTCCGTGAAACGATCTCCAGGAGACTGGCAGATATCAAGTTTATTTACATTGAGTCCACCGGTCCCCTGCGCAAGGTCACGTTGTACGCGCCATGCGCACCTGGTATCCCCACCTCTTAAGGGGGATGTACAGGTATGCCTATTTGCCCACCGCTGCCATTGTGTTGATCGTATATCGGCGTGCAGCGGTTGGCAAGTGGTTTAAGTTATTTTTTAAATCCGCAATTTTCCTTTTTCGTTTTTTTTTCAATATTGAGAAAAAGAGCTACGTGTGTAAGTAAGAGCTTTGGAAATGTTGAATAGGCTCCCTCAAGAACTAGTTCTGGCCAGTTTAGTAGATTATTAAAAAAAGACCTGGATGCATTCCTAAATGCACAAAATATAATTGGGTGTTCACATTTTTAGGCAATAACACCAGAGATTGTTGATCCAGGGAATATCTAATTGCCTATTGGAGGATCAGGCTCAATAATAGCATGAAATGCCGAGCTGCGGTTTCCAAAGTGAGCAAAGTCCTTTCCTGTATTAAGAGAGGTATGGACTCCAGAGAGAGAGATATCATTTTGCCCCTATTCAAATCATTAGTAAGACCTCATCTGCAATATGCAGTTCCGTTTTGGGCACCAGTTCTCAAAAGAGATATCGGGGAACTGGAGAAAGTGCAGAGAAGGGCAACCAAACTGATAAGAGGCACAGAGGAGCTCAGCTACGAGGAAAGATTAGAGTAACTGAATTTATTCACTCTTGAGAGGAGGAGATTAAGGGGGGATATGATCAACATGTACAAACATGTACAAATATATAAGGGGTCCATATAGTGAACTTGGTGTTGAGTTATCCACTTTACAATCAACAAAGAGGACAAGGGGACACTCTTTACATCTAGAGGAAAAGAGATTTCATCTCCAAATACGGAAAGGTTTCTTTACAGTAAGAGCTGTGAAAATGTGGAATAGACTCCCTGCAGAGGTTGTTCTGGCCAGCTCAGTAGATTGCTTTAAGAAAGGCCTGGATTATTTACTAAGTGTACATAATATAACTGGGTACTAACATTTATAGGAAAATTTGAATGCCTCTCGGGATCAGGAAGGAATGTTTTCCCCCGCTATATAGCAAATTGGATCATGCTCTGCTGGGGTTTTTTGCCTTCCTCTGGATCAACTGGGCAGCATAGTGGTGTAGTGAGTAGCACTCTCACCTAGCAGTAAAAAGTGTCGCTGGTTCGAATACCAACCATGACACTACCTGCCTGGAGTTTGCATATTCTCCCTGTGCCTGCGTGGGTTTCCACCGGGTACTCCGGTTTCCTCTCACACTCCAAAGACATGCAGGTAGGTTAATTGGTTTCTGTCCAAAATTGGCCCTAGTATATGAATGGGGACCATGGATTGTGGGCTCCCTGAGTAGGGACAGATGTGAGTGTGCAATGTACAGGGATAGGGAAAATTATAGATACTCAGGTTGAACTGGATGGACTGGTGTCTTTATTCAACCTTACTAACTATGTAACTGTGGGTATAAAATTGGGTATATGAGATTGTATGATATTACTTTTTTTTTTTTTGTGGTTGAACTGGATGGACTGGACTGTCTTTTTTTCAACCTGACTAACTATGAATTGTAATTTTCTCATGCTGGAGCTTTTAGGAAGATGCTTTATATAAAGTTGTTTTTTTTTTCCGCCTTCTGGATCAACTGTGGGCATATGATTCTGTATATGGAGGTTTTCCTATTCTGTTTTGTTTGTTTATTTATTTTCTATTGGTTAAACTACAATAGATGGACAAGTGTTGTACAGAAAATGAATGTATGCTTTTGCCACAAGACACAACTGGAAGATACAATGAATATGAGCCACTGGTGATAATACCATTTTTAGTTTAGAATTTATAGTAATACATTGGTGATTTCCATTTTATTATCAGCTACATTATATTATTTGCAGTGGTACCTGTGTGCAATAGATGTTCTATAGAAACATAGCAGAGTGGCCATTTTAAGGATGATGTTTGTGAACCGGGCTTAAAGTGATTGTAAAGTCTTGTTTAAAAAAAAATAATAATAACAAACATACTTACCTCCTCTGTGCAGTTGGTTTTACACAGAGTAGCCTGGATCCTTCTCTTCTCGGGTCCCTCTTCACTGCTCCTGGCCCCTTTCTCCTGACGAGTACCCTCATAGCCCAGCAGCTTGCTATGGGGGCACCTGAGCCAAGCTGCAGCTCCGTGTGTCCATTCAGACACACACAGCTGCCATTTGGCCCCACCCCCTCTCTCACCTGATTGGCTAACCAACTTTGATTGACAGCCACGGGAGCCAATGGCGCCACAGCTGTGCTTACGGACAATCAGGAGGAGAGTCCCGGATGGCTGAAGGAATTGTGGACATCAATGGAGAGAGAGAGAACTCAGGGTAAGTATTGGGAGGGGGGGGGGGGGGTGCTTGGGAGGCTGCTGTACATAGAAGTTTTTTTTTTATCTTAATGCATAGAATACATTAAGATAAAAAAAAATTCTGCCTTTACAACCCCTTTAAACCTGCACAAAGGAGCCAGATACCAAATAAAATGTAAAATCATGAGTTTCCTTTCCACTTCAACGCTTTACTACATAGAGCCTAAAAATATAGAAAATGTAAAAATTTTCATTATTGTATGAGATGACCACATCCTTTGTACCAAACAATGGTTTATTTTGCAGTGGGAAATCATGGCTTGTTTAAGTTTTCTTGTTACCTCTTTGTATAGTTGCATGGAATGCAACTATAAGCTAAAAGAGCCTGTAACTGAAGCATAAAACACATTTTGGTTCCAGCAAAAACTGTAGGCTGGCTTGGGTCATCAAATTGCCAACAAGGCAGAAAAATGAGACAACATAAAATGCTTGTCACATCATAATAAATATTCATAATGCCATATGATAATTATTTATGATGGCTACTCACATCAATTGATCACCTAATGCAGAAGGTACATTAGCCTCAGGGAAGCCCAAGTATTTACACACTCTGAATTACACAGTAATCTAAATAATTCAGTTGCATCTATTTTATAAACATTTCAGTTCAGATATGAAATTAAAAAGTAGTGAAAAATTCATCCAACCAGAAAAGTTATGTGAACATTCAAAGTAATCATTTGAATACTTCAGCATTCACAGAAGACTTGGGTGGTAAATAGGATCCTGTATAATTATTTTGAATGTTCTTTCTGATTTAAAAACGTTCTCTTTATACTTGACTATTTTTTATTTATTTATTTTTATACCGTGTGTCTAGTCTTTTGTGAATGACTGCCTTACTGTTTTCCATAGATAATACAACAAGCTGGACAGGTGTGGTTCCCGGATTCTGCCTTTAAAACTGCACAGGCAATAAAAGACTTCAACAGGGAAGGACTCCCGCTTATGGTGTTTGCAAATTGGAGGGGCTTTTCTGGTGGAATGAAAGGTAATTGTTTTCAAGCGCCTGCCACATTCGATTCCTTTTTTCACTTTCAATACATTTTTATTGAAATATTACAAATTACAAGTCATAACAAGAAGTAACAGATATTTTCAGAAACTACATAAGATTTCTTTTTGTAACTGGATACCAAGTGGACCAAGGCATGCAGATGGCCTCAAAATGGTAAGAAGGTCGGAAGCTCTAGGTACCATAGATGAAAAGGGCGCAAATGACGGCAGCTATACAATCACTGATACATCACTGAGTGTATTTTTATAATCAAGCAGTGTAAGTAACTGAATTTGACTTAGTGTCAACCTTTTACAGTCTATTGTGCAGTCTGTAGAGCAGATCTCAGAGAAGGAGAGGGAGAAGAAGTCAGAGGTGTGCATTGCAAGAAGGCATGCTTAGAAGAGGAGTGACAGAGACATGAGCGCATCTGTATTCTACTTCTGCTTTACTGTCCAGCCACAGAGTGGGGCTAGGGAGGACACCTATATGTGAACGATCGAGACCCCCACTGCTAGACAGGGCAGTGCTGTGTGACAGATTTGTGTACATCTCAGGACTAGATGTACTGTACAGAACTACAAATCCTTTGGCAGGTGAACAGCTCTTATATACAGCAACTCACAAAAGTGAGTACAACCCTCACATTTTTGTAAATATTTTACTGTATCTTTTCATGTCCCCTCAAAATAACTCAACAAACAGCCATTAATATCTAAACCGCTGGCAACAAAAGTGAGTACCCCCTAAGTGAAAATGTCCAAATTGGACCCAATTAGCCATTTCCCTCCTAGTGTCATGTGAATGGAGAGCAGGTGTGTTAAATTTGGTGTTATCTCTCTCTCTCTCTCATAGTGGTCACTGGTAGTTCAACATGGCACTTTGTGGCAAAGAACTTTCTGAGGATCTGAAAAAGAGAATTGTTGCTCTACATAAAGATGGTCATAAGAAGATTGGCAAGACCCTGAAACTGAGCTGCAGCATGGTGGCCAAGACCATACAGCGGTTTAACAGGAAAAATGCCACTCAGAACAGGCCTCGCTATGGTCAACCAAAGAAGTTGAGTGCACTTGCTCAGCGTCATATCCAGAGGTTGTCTTTGGGAAATAGATGTATGAGTGCTGCCAGCATTGCTGCAGAGGTTGAAGGGGCAGGGGGGGTCAGCCTGTCAGTGCTCAGACCATGCGCTGCACACTGCATCAAATTGGTCTGCATGGCTGTCATCCCAGAAGGAAGCCTCTTCTAAAGATGATGCACAAGAAAGCCCGCAAACCGTTTGCTGAAGACAATCAGACTAAGGACATGGATTACTGGAACCATGTCCTGTGGTCTGAAGAGATCAAGATAAACTTATTTGGTTCAGATGGTGTCAATCGTATGTGGCGGCAACCAGGTGGGGAGTACAAAGACAAGTGTGTCTTGCCCACTGTCAAGCATGGTGGTGGGAGTGTCATAACCTCGGGGCTGCATGAGTGCTGCCAGCACTGGGGAGCTTCAGTTCATTGAGAGAACCATGAATACCAACATGTACTGTTACATACTGAAGCAGAGCATGATCCCCTCCTTCGGAGACTGGGCCACAGGTTAGTATTCCAACATAACGACCCCAAACACACCTCCAAGATGACCACTGCCTTGCTAAAGAAGCTGAGGGTAAAGGTGATGGATTGGCCAAGCATGTGTCCAGACCTAAACCCTATTGAGCATCTGTGGGGCATCCTCAAATGGAAGGTGGAGGAGCGCAAGGTCTCTAACATCCACCAGCTCCGTGATGTCATGGAGGAGTGGAAGAGGACTCCAGTGGCAACCTGTGAAGCTCTGGTGAACTCCGTGCCCAAGAGGGTTAAGGCGGTGCTGGAAAATGAGGGTGGCCTCACAAAATATTGACACTTTGGGCCCAATTTGGACATTTTCACTTAGGGGTGTACTCACTTTTGTTGCCAGCGGTTTAGACATTACTGGCTGTGTGTCGAGTTTTTTTGAGGGGACAGAAAATTGACACGGTTATACAAGCTGTACACTCACTACTTTACATTGTAGCAAAGTGTAATTTCTTCAGTGTTTTCATACAAAAAGATATAATAAAATATTTGCAAAAAATGTGAGGGGTGCACTCACTTTTGTGAGATACTGTATGTATTTAATCTGTGTATTAAGCTTTTTTCATAGAGTTTACCCTTAAAGAATGATTAAATGCATTGTTGTCTAGTTTTGGATAGCGTGAAAAAGGCATAGAACACCTGTCCGTTTTGATTGCTGTTCGTGCCCCCGTTAAGGAGATTCACCCTCTCTATTTATCCTTTGTACCATTGTCCCCAAGGGTGAAAGTGAAAAAAATCCCAAATTTTGGGTTGTCTCCACAACAGTAAAAGAGTAAACAGTAAACAGTAAACAGTAAAGACAAATCCCACCAATTGAACACAAATGGTAGAACCTGGCAGGGGTTATAACCCTCCTTTCTGCTATCCAAAATGTAAAAAAAATAACTAAATGTAGTTCTATTTAAGAATTATAATGACGATCCAGTGGTGTTTGCTTATCTGCTCAAACAATGGGTACCTTCAATCCTTTGCAGACAACACAATGTTTGTCCTTTCTCTACTGGGGAATCACAATGTGCAAAGTGTACAAATTCTTAGCAATATTCTAACTTCAGAAATCCTATGTTTTGCTACGCAGTCTCAATATTACTATTGACAATCTGCCTTCATGCATACACAATTGTGACAGCATCACTACAGCTACTGTGTGTGTCTGGGGGGAGCTATTTATTTTACTAAATCCTGTGGCAGCTGTCAGTGCTATATAAACTGTATGTATTATGAGCTACACACAGTAAACAGGTCTGGGCTGCAGGACAGTACAGGGACTCCTCATCCTGTTGCCAGGAACAAAATGGAGTCAGGCTGAGCATTGCTCAACCATTTAGAGAAAGCCTTGTATTTTGTGAATGCACTTGTATTTTATGAATGCATACAAGGCTTCCGCTGAGGTGGAGATAGTGCCTGCCTCTTCACCTCAGCCACTCAAAGGAAGCTTTGTAATCATAAAACTGCAAGGGTTCCTGTGAATGACTGAGCAGTGCTCGTCTCAACTCAATCTTGCTCCAGTAATGGTACGGAAAGCCCCCCTACTGCTGCTGGAACACAGAGCTGTGTACTGTAGGTGGCTGATGCCACATACAATTTATACAGCACTGAGAGCGGCTGCTTTTCTTAGTACTGAAAACAGTTCATTTGGCTAGATTGGCCCAAGCCAACTATTTAAAGTAACATAAAATCTGGAGTTGGGGTTTAAGGTCATTGCAAAAATATGTAGAGGGAAAAAAAGTAAAGTTTGTCAGTTTTTATTGCTAGGTGTGCACCTGTTAAGGAGATTCACCCTCTCTATTTGTCCTGTTATTATTATCATTGAAAGTGAAAGTCAATTTTGGGTTGTCCCCAGAAAAGTAATAGAGGAAAAGTCTTCCAATGGGGCCACTAGTTCTGATGACCTGGGGGGGCTCCAAGATATTTCCTTAATTCCCACGGATTTCCTCTCACTTCTTGTTTGGCTATGAGACAGGAAGTGAAGGGAAATCTCCGAAATGAGACACATATGGTTAAAAAAAAATCTAACGGGGGTTTTAAGCCTCTACATGCAAAAAGGCTTCTTTACAGTAAGAGGTGTAAAAATTTAGAATTGACTGCCTCGGAAGCTAGTTCTATCCAGCTCAGTTAATTGTTTTAAAAAGAACTAAAGGCATTTCTAAATGCACAGAATATAGTTATATTAACATTTTAATATATATTTAATATAGGATATTAACATTTATAAGTAAAAACACCAGAGATTGTTGATCCAGAGGGTATTTGGTTGCCTTAGGAGATCAGGAAGAAAATTGTTTCCCTTGTTGGAGAAAGCATTTTTTGATTGAGTGTATATGAAATTAAAACAACTCTTACATTTTTAAAAAGTACAAAAAATGTAAACTGTGAAATTTACACTTTTTGTATTGCCTTTTGCTGTAAAATAAAGATATGTGCAGATATCTTTTGTGGAAGTAGTACACAGTGGCATTGCTAGGGGATGTGGGAGGTGAGGACCACATCTGGATCAGACTCGCCAGAGGGGTGACACCTGTCGGCAGGGGCACCGTCAGCGCACCATTGTGGGCTGTCACGGGCTGTCTGGGCTGTTCCCACTGTCTCACACAACAGAGCAGACCAAAGCTGCCTCCCATTCTTCGGCAGTTTACATCTACACAGACCGGAGGAGGGACACACGCTCTGAGCTATGGCTTTTACTAAATTTATTATGTTGTATGTGGACCCACAGGAGGGAGACAGAGTGATCTGGAAATGGGGGGGGGGGGCGCAAGTTAAAAAAAGATGGAGGCGTAATTGTGAACAGGGAGCTTAAGAGGATATGTTCGGGGGGGGGGGGGGGGGAATTTAGGAGAAGAGAGGGCTTGTGCTAGTAGGACCTATGCTAGAAGTGAATGTTGGTTTTGAAATCCAACTCTCCACAAGAGCATATGTCCTCTCGCCTCCCAGAACATCCCCAGCATATATCTGACCCCCCACACTTTCCTACTAGCACAAGTCCCTCTCCTCTCCTAAACTAGCACAAGTGGAGAGGGGTGTGTGTACTGAGGGAGGGGGGTCTGTAGTTACTGGAGGGGGATCTATTCTCAGTGGAGAGGGGGTTCTATACTCAGTGGAGAGGGGGTTCTGTACTGAAGGGGGACTATACTTGGTGACAGTGGGGGGAGGTTAACGCCATGTTTTACCATATCAGGGAAACACCAACCCTAGTGATGCCACTGGTACTATAAAAAAAAGTCACGAAAAAAATTTCTTCATATAAATAAAGAAACATTTATAAATATTAAATATAAATATGCAAACACAGAGACTGTCTAGAGTAAAAACGGTGAATGGACAAGGGGAGTAAACCGCATGATCATCTAATATACGAGAGTTGAAACAGAGCTGATCAGTCGCATCGCCGGCTCAACACTATGGGGGTTATTTACGAAAGGCAAATCCACTTTGCACTACAAGTGCAAAGTACACTTGAAATTGCACTGAAAGTGCACTTGGAAGTGCAGTGGCTGTAAATTTGAGGGGTAGATTTGAAATGAGGGGAAGCTCTGCTGATTTTATTATCCAATCGTGCAAACTAAAATGGTGTTTTTTTATTTGCCTTGCATAGCCCCCTCGGTTCTACAGCGACTGCAATTCCAAGTGCACTTTCAGTGCAATTTCAAGTGCGTTTTGCACTTGTAGTGCAAAGTAGATTTGTCTGCGTAAATAACTCCCTATGTATAATATTGTACAAAAGCTGTCATTTCTACAGTAAACAAAAGCACTGTGGATTTTGTATTTTCTTTATTAGAGGTACCATATTCAGTTGTGCTGTTTACACAAAAAAAATCCCCTTTAAATCTGAACCTGAGGCAGATATAAAAAGCACAAGGTAACGTGTTACTAAACCCAGGACCCTGCATTCACTAGATCTGGTCTCTCACAGAACATGGAAATGCACTGGTTAACACTTGTAGGAAGAGTTTTCATTCTCCTCTAACTGTCCTGTGAGGCTACATGACCCCTGACCCTCTGCCTGGACAGTGCTGATAGACCCTATGCTGATCACATGCACCCTCCCAAAAAAAAACGTGCTAGCAATACAAACCAAACTGAGCATGTGCAAAGTACCCCCAAGGCTCTGTGTCAGCAAATGGATTGGTGACAGTGGAAAAAGAGGTGGATCAGAGAAGACAGTATCAAACAGCCTCTTTACACAATGCACAGATTTAACCCCTTAGATTCCACAGTGAGTACAACAAGCATGCTTTACTGCATATACAAACTGATTTTACTGTTGTGGGTTTATTACCACTTTAACCACTTACCCACTGGGCACTTAAACCCCCTTCCTAACCAGACAAATTTTTAGCTTTCGGTGCTCTCACATTTTGAATGACAATTACTCAGTCATGCAACACTGGACCTATATGAAATTTGTGTCTTTTTTTTCACACAAATAGAGCTTTCTTTTGGTGGTATTTAATCACTGATGGTTTTTTTTTGTTTTTGCGCTATAAAAGAAAAAAGACTGAAAATTCTGGAAAAAAAAATGCTTTTTTTTTTAGATTGTTATAAAATTTTGAAAATTAATAATTTTTCTTCATATATTTTGGCCAAAATGTATACTGCTACATATCTTTGGTAAAAATAACCCAAATTGGTGTATATTACTTGGTCCATAAGCTATGGTGCCAATCTCTGAAAATTTATCGCACCTGATGCACTGACAGCCTCTCATTTCTTGAGACCCTAACAAGCCAGGAAAGTACAAATACCCCCCAAATAACCCCTTTTTGGAAAGTACACATTCAAGGGTATTTAGTTAGAGGCATGGTGAGTTTTTTGAAGTTGTCATTTTTTTACGACAATTCTTTGCATAATTAAGATTTTTTTTTTTCTTTTCTTTTTTCTTTTTTCACAAAATTGTTATATTAGCATCTTATTTCTCACACACAGCATAAGCATAGCACAAATTACAACCTAAAACACATTCTACTATTCCTCTTGAGTATGGCAATACCACATGTGTGAGACTTTTACACAGTGAAGCCACATACAGGGGCCCAACATGCAGGGAGCGCCATCAGGCGTTCTTGGAGCATAAATTCCATATATAATTTCTTGACTACCTCTTATGCCACGTACACGTGACTGGACTTTCCGACAGAATAGGTCAGAGGAAATAATTCCATCGGATATTACGATCGTGTGTGGGCTTCATTTGACTTTTTTCTTCAAAAATTCAGACGGACCTAGAAATAGAACAAATCTGTCCAAAGGAATCAATTTCTATCGGGAAAACCGTTTGTCTGTATGCTGGTCCGAGGGACCAAATACGACACTAGGGTAGCTACTGGCTATTGGACTTCCTTTTCTAGTCCCGTTGTACGTTATCACATTCAAAACGAATGGACTTTGGTCCATTCATATGTGGGCAAGTCCGTTTGGTCGGAAGTCCTTCGGAACTTCGCCAGGAAGACTGTCGGACCATTTCTGCCGGAAAGTCCGGTCGTGTGTACACGCCATTACACTTTTGAAGGCACCAGGACAATGGAAACACCCAAAAATGACCCCGTTTTGGAAAGAAAACAACCTAATGTATAATCTATGAGGCAAAATGAGTCTTTTGAACGTGCCATTTTTTTTTTTGCAAGTTTTTGGAAAAAGTGAAAAGAAAATGAGACCGCTTTTTTTTTTTTACACAATGTTGTCCTTTACACAATATTTCTAACATATAGGATGTACATACCAAAAATGACACCCCAAAATAGATTCTCCTACTCCTCCTGAGTACCACGATACCACATGTGGGAGACTTTTCCACTGCCTGACCACATAGAGGCCCAACATGCAGGGAGCACCATCAGGTGTTCTAGGGGCATAAGTTTCAAATCTTTTTTTACTACCTATTACACTTTTGTGAGGCACTGTAGTGGCGTGGATGAGAACTGATGTGGCATGAATGGGGATGGATGAGCCATGGATGGGGATGGCTGAGTATGGATGGGATTACTAAGCATGAATGAGTATGGCTGGGTATGGATGGGATGGCTGAGCACGGCTGGGTATGGCTGAGTACTGCTGGGTGTTGCTGGGTATGGCTGGTACGGATAAGATGGCTGAGCATGGATGGATGGATGAGTATTGCTGAGGATGGATGGACAGATGAGTATGTTGAGTATGGATGGCTGAGCATGGATGGATGGCTGAGTATGCATGCATGCATGGATGGCTGAGTATTGATGGGTATGGTGAGCATGCATGGATGGATGGATGAGTATTCTGAGTATGGAGGAGTATGGATGGCTGAGCATGCATGGATAGATGAGTATGCTGAGTTTGGATTGGTGAGCATGGATGGATGGGTGAGTATGCGGAGTATGGATGGGTATTCTGAGCATGGATGACTGAGTATGGATGGATGGATGGCTGAAATGGGAGCACTACACATCCAGCCCACAGCTCTGCTGCCAGCGATCTCTCCCCTCTCCCCTAGCACTGTACAGATCTATACAGAAAGGGGAGAGAGGAACCAGACGTGACGCCGTTTTTTTTTACAAGTGATCGTTCTGTCATTTGACGGAGCGATCACGTGGTAAACATCCACTATCAGCGACCGTTTACTGTGATGCACCTGGCGGCCATGGATATTGCCGGGGGCACGCGTACATTGACGTCCTCCCAGAGTTATGGAGCCGTGCTGTAGCCGTCATTTGGCTATAGCGCAGTCGGCAAGCAGTTAAAGGGGCTCTATAAATACTGCATCATTGAATGTGTTTTCCAAATGCAAGCAGTGTTAGGTATCTAAATTTGACTTGCTATCATCTTCCTGCATTCTCTAGAGCAGAGCCTATAGAGGAGGAGGGAGAGGCATCAAAAAGACAGCAATTAGGTGTGCTGCAGCACAAGGAGCATGCTGATAGTAGAGGAGTGCAAAGTAATAGAGATAAGCTTATCAGTGTGGTAGCTCTTCTTCACTGTAAAGTCACAGAGTTGTGTTAGGTAGGAGACCTGTACATAAAAGGGAAACTTCAGCAGGGAAAAAATCAGGATAAGCCTGGTTTGTATGGCAGGACTAGATGGACAAAAATACAAATCATTTGGCAAGCAAAAGCGATTCCATCTGTGTTTTTACCTAGTCTCATGGAATAGGCTGTCTGTGTTTCTTTCATACCAAACTCCAGTGTGCACATTTCTTTATCAGGACAGAAGTACTGAGAGTAGTACGGTTAGTCCAGTTTATTTTCTTTAACTGACTGTTAAAGTGGTTGTAAACCCTTACAATCCACTTTTTGCTACAGGTAAGTCTATAATAAGGCTTACCAGTAGCTACCCCGGATATCTCCTAAACCTGCACGGTTTAGGAGATATCCCCTGTATCTGTCAACGTCACAGGTGCATGTGCACTGAAGCAATGGGGCAGGTACATGCTGAGTGTGCCGTTGCTGGCGGCTCCAGCCAATGACGTCATCGCTGCTCTGGCCAGTCAAAGCATTGGAGCCACGATACCCAGAAGTAACTCTGGGAAGAAATGTCGCTGGCCGGGGGCTTCAATCTCAGGTATTACATAATGAGCTTTTTTTTTTATATATATGCAGGATTTTAGCTCATTGTAGTTATATTAATATAATCTTGCAAGACTTTGTAAAAAAAAAAAAAAAAAAAGTTTAAAGCTGCCTCAACCAACTTCATCAAATTAAAGATACACTGAATCCTCTGGTCAAAAGCCAAAATTCAGTTTTCGCGTGCTCTTGTAATATCACTTACATACAATTGTTCTTGTTTGTTTTTCTCTCTTTAGGAAAAAAAAAAAACATGAAAGGTTTGAGGAGAAATTCACATTAGATTTCAGGACATGGCTCTACTGCCATTATCCTGTGTACAGAAGCATGTTTAAGTGTGAGTTGTCAGTCTTGGAAGCCCTTCGGGTGTCGCTGAGCATTTTTGGTTTCTGTGCTGGAAGGGTATTATGCAGGAAGGCAAAATAAACAATTACACCAGCTCTCAGAGCACACAAACACACCACGAGAAGCCAATTGCACTGTGGGTAAAATTACTCCAAAATTGTGTGTAATGAGTAGGAAAAGATTAAAGAAAGCTCTGGCTATGCTGAAAATTGACATTAGCAGAGGGAGAAAAAAAAAAAAAAACCTCTTTACTACTCGGCCTGGGAGGTCTAATTCAGGCAAGGAACAAAAAACATATCTAGATTGTGTTCAGAGAGTTTCTCCAATGACTTGTCTCCGGCCAGAAGTCTATTCCATATAATGTAAAATTAAATTATAAAAAATCAAGTGAATATTTAGATGAAAGAACCATTTGGAAGCAGTTTATTTAGACGAAGTGCCAATGACCCACAACAGTAAGACATCAAGCGTGAAATTTACTAGAAATTAGCAGTGGGGCCCCAGACTCTGCATGACTTGTCTGAAAGGATGTAAATTCATGTGAAATTAACCCATAGGCAGCAGCTCTTTAGAATTCCATACGAGTACAGTATGTGCCGATCATACTGTGCTAGCGTAACTATGTTAACTGTATAGAGCAGATAAAACCTCACTTAGGGTTTCCCAAAATTCATTCGGGTATTTCTTAAAGAAGACCCCCACCCAGCCACTTGGGACTGAATGATCAGTAAGCTTCTTTAATATTAGGTTTGGTTTGCTTAATGTATCTTTGTCATAAAATGTGAGATCCAATAGTATCTGGACTGAAAGATTTACAACCAGTGCCCAGCTCAAGTATTGATTTGCACCCACTGAATCCAGCTGTGCCCACTATTGCATCGCAGCTTGCAATGATGGCTGATGAATAAAGTACACATAGAAACTTCCATATCACATGAAGGATTTTGGGGTTATAGTAGACTGTACACTGACCAGTTAGTCAGTATCCTCTTTGCTGAACCTAGGAAAGTAGCTGTTTTTATAGTTTAGTAATTACTTAGTTTAGGGTTTTGCACTTTTTTTTTTTTATAATTTACAGACCATCATTCTTGTGAGTTTACAGAAATGGCTATGAAAAAAAAATCCAAAAATGATGCCGCAGGTATTATTTGTTACATAGTTAGTCAGGTTGAAAAAAGACAAAAGTCCATCCAGTTCAACCATAAAAATAAATAAATAAAAAATAATATTGTTCAATCCCATATACTCAATCCTATACACCCTGAAAAAAGACACAAGTCCATCCAGTTCAACCATAAAAATAAATAAATAAATAATATCATACAATCCCATATACTCAGTCCTATACACCCTGAAAAAAGACATAAGTCCATCCAGTTCAAATAAAAAATAATATCATACAATCCCATATACTCAATCCTATACACCCTGAAAAAAGACACAAGTCCATCCAGTTCAACCATAAAAATAAATAAATAAATAATAATATCATACAATCCCATACACTCAGTCCTATACACCCTGAAAAAAAGACACATGTCCATCCAGTTCATATAAAAAATAATATCATACAATCCCATATACTCAATTCTATACACCCTGAAAAAAGACACAAGTCCATCCAGTTCAACCATAAAAATAAATAAATAAAAAATAATATACAATCCTATACACCCTGAAAAAAAGACACAAGTCCATCCAGTTCAACCATAAAAATAAATAAATAAAAAATAATATCATACAATCCCATATACTCAATCCTGTACACCCATATGTCTTCTGTATGAGTAAAAATAAAATGTGTGTGACTTTCTTTTTATCTTCAGACATGTATGATCAAGTACTCAAGTTTGGAGCCTACATTGTGGATGGCTTGCGTGAGTACCGCCAGCCTGTGTTGGTATACATTCCTCCTCAAGCTGAACTGCGAGGTGGATCATGGGTAGTGATAGATTCTACTATCAATCCAAGGCACATGGAGATGTATGCAGACAAAGAGAGCAGGTAACATATCTATAACATTTTAGATCACCTTGAAAATGTTTGGTTATATTGATATTAAAATTTAAGATAAAATTTACCAGTCCATTTATAAAATAATTGCTTTTCATTTTGCCACACTTTGCCCTATTTTTATTTATTTTTTTCCCATTTTCTAAAAGTTTGAAATTAAAATTTGTAAAGTGAAATGGAAGTGGAAAGAAGATAAAATATAGACAGAGTGTAAAAAAAAAGAAAAAAATCAATATTGGAAAAAAAAAAAAAATCGAAAGAAAAATACTCAATTTTAAATGGTCTCTCTTTAGCTTCTGTCTGTTAAAAATAATTTATTACCTCTGGTTTCAGGTGGCATCAATTATCATGGAAATAGCAGTAGACAGTCTTTTGGAAAAGTTACCTGCAGAATAAATTCACTTAATTTCTCTTTAGTCAAAATATGGCCAACATGGGCAAAGAAATTGCACAGGTGTATAAATAAGCAAGACTTTCAGAAGATATATTTCCTGTATCCGAAAAAAATATAGCATTTTAGAGTTTTGTAAATAGGCCACTATAATACAGAATGAACAGTTTGCCCTAAAGGATGGTGATTGTTTTACATACACATCATACCACATAATAATGAGTATCCATCATATTTTATAAATATTTGTGTTTTATCATGAAGTATACAGATTTCTAATGGCAAGAGCTTGTGTTTGTGTTACCCTATTTTTACCTGATTTTCAATCTTGCTCATCTTGTTCACTTTTAACCACACCCACACAAGCATCAGCAAAAATCAATATGGCTGAGCAGAGTGTACAAATGCCGATCTGAAAGACAGCTGCTGTGAATGACTCCAGTGGCATTAGTTTGGAGTTGCTCCTGCTCTCAATCAACAGTGCATAATGCAGAGAGCGCAGGGGTCAGAAATGTGTAATACAGAGAGTGCAGGGGTCAGAAATGTGTAATACAGAGAGCGCAGGGGTCAGAAATGCGTAATGCAGAGAGCGCAGGGGTCAGCAATGTGTAATGCAGAGAGCGTAGGGGTCAGGAATGCATAATGCAGAGAGCGTAGGGGTCAGGAAAGCGTAATGCAGAGAGCTTTGGGGTCAGGAATGCGTAATGCAGAGAGCACAGGGGTCAGCAATGTGTAATGCAGGGAGCACAGGGGTCAGGAATGCATAACGGACAGAGCACAGGGGTCAGTCTAGCATAATGTACAGAGTGCAGGAGTGATGGGTAAGTAATGCACAGAGTGCCCCCCACCCCTATGACAAAGCCACTTTCAGCTCAAATGTTTTGTCTTGGGTCCTGATGCTGTGACTGCCTGCATTTTTTGACTGCCTGTTCGACGTGTAGCACAGAGCCAAAATAGGTGCTCTCCCTTGTTATATGCTACAGGTTGGTAGATGGGGGCAAAAAGCACCAACTGCATAATTCATATACAAAAAAAGGCAGGCAGTTGGACCCAAGGCACTCACCAGTAGATGTGAAGCATGTGCTTTGGGTGCCTGGTGCTAGCAACACCCATGGAAGGACTACACCAGACAAACGGAAATGATTGGCAACCATATGTTTCCCTGTGTCACTTTTATGTATGTTTCATCACTGTGTTGAGGTAACTTGTGTGTTACTGCAGCCCATTGGTTTTAAGGGGTTTTAAGCCTAGCGTGACCAAGGATGACAACATTTGTCAGGTTATTTATTTCTGTTTGTCCACGTTAGAAAGATCTCTTCACTTCCTTTGTGGTCACCAAGGCAGAAAGTGAGGTAAAATCTCTTCAGATGGGACATAGGCAGTAAAAAAAAAGATGAAAGTGGTCCTTCTCCATTCTTTTTTTTTTCAAATTAAATTTATTTATCCCCAAAAAAAGTAAAGAATACATTCCATCAGTTGAATGTACTTTGCATTCCATCAAATATATATGTACATACATATACATTTAATAATCACACTAACTTAATATTCACAATATTTACATCTATCTCATCCCCAAACCATAGACTTAGTCTTTAATATTTTATCACCAGTATCTCGCATGGGTCTAAATTCTTCATCTCTCCTTTATTTTTTATCTTCCACCCCCCCCCCCTCCCCCATCCATTCTAACCAAAATACAGAAGTAGCTTTAGCTGGAGTTGTGTTCTGAAGAAATTGTGGTAAAACTAGACAGAGTACAAGAAGCAATTGCCCTGTTCCTTGTAATCCCATCCATGCAGATACATATATCGCATAGTTGTAAAGAAATGTTGCTGCTGCAAATCATGAAAACATGCTTCCTGAAACTTTTATAAATATTTGTGAAATATTCTTTTAATTTTGTGTTTGCAGAGGTGGTGTCCTGGAACCTGAAGGAACTGTTGAAATAAAATTTAGAAGAAAGGATTTGGTAAAGACAATGCGGAGAGTCGACCCAGTTTACATTCAGCTGGCAGAGAGATTAGGTAGGTGTTTATTAGTAAATGCATATTTAAATTAGGGCAATAAAAGCAACCCTTTTCTCTACTAATGTTTACCGAACATGACCATCTCCAAAGACATGCAGGTAGGTAAATTGGATTCTGTCCAAAATTGGCCCTAGTATATGAATGGGGACCTTAGATTGTGGGCTCCTTGAGTGTAGGGACCAATGTGAGTGTGCAATGTACAGGGATAAGGGTAGACACTCAGGTTGAACTGGATGGACTAGTGTCTTTATTCAACGTTATTAACTATGAAACTATGACGCCAAATATAAACTATTTAGCTTATAGACAACAGATTGGTAAACTCTGCTCATGTCTACCCCTGGAAACTCAGTTACCCCCTACTCACTGGGCATTGCTGCATGCCTCTTGCACAGCATAGGTAGGGTGATGGTAGGTTACATAGTAGGTGAGGTTGAAAAAAGACACAAATCCTTCAAGTCCAACCTATGTGTGTGATTATATGTCAGTATTACATTGTATATCCCTGTATGTTGCCCTGTGACTGTTGGCCATCGCTGCTCGGCAGGGTAATAGATAATGATCATTATCCAGAGGGGAACAGATAGAGATGGATATTTGTACTTGGCTGTTTAATTTTGACAAAAAGTTTGAAATGTGTTGATCTATAACAGCGCTAATTATTCAGAACATATTAAAGAAAAGGAGTGCACTTTAAAGAGCTGTTAGAGTGGATTATGAACTTATTAATATAACCATATGCTTAAGGAAAAAAAAGATTCACTTCGAAAAAGACTTACTTTTTTGTTTATCTCAAAAAAAAAAAAGGTCCCACCTCATCCTTCCAGGCAGTCCTGTTTATTTACCTCCAGTCAGCCTATCCCTGGGCCATTTATATTGAGGCTGCTGCTGGACCAGGAACTACTTGTCTGTTCCTGAAGCTGCTATACTGTGTGTGTCTGACACTTACAATAGTCTTTTATTAAAAGCCCATCTACTTGTAGACTAAGGCTAAACAAAAAGAGGAACATATTGCCAACAAGAACTAGCTCATCCATCTAATGCTTTTTCCCAGAATCATTCCAGGGAGCACAATCCATGTACTCTTTCACTTAGTAAATACAAAGTCCAAACTTAAAGCAGCACGATACCAAAAGATAAAATCTGCCGAGGCTCAAAGGATAAACATTTGTCAAGTCCATCAAGAGAAGGAACATTTGGATTACAGGTGCCTTAGCCAACATTGGTGTGATATTAAGTTCACTCAGTGACAGAGGAAGTGAATAACATGGGCTATTCTTACAGTGAACAGCTGTTGTATAGATATGTTGATTAAAGCAAATAAGGACAGGAAAAAACATAGAAAAAGAAAGAAGAAATGGGTGGACAAAAAAAGAAAGGGAAAAAGATACCCTACAGCAGAGTGCTCATTAGACTGCCAGAGGAATCACCTTCACAGCCATCCAGCACACAACACACAATTGTATACTTCCTGCAACTTTTGTTCCACTCAACGGATATTGGTATTACTCAGGTACTTACTTTAGGTACCAGTGTTATATGTTAATATCAACTGCCTATACATTTTATTTTTTCATGCTCTAGATTTTGAAAAACATCTTTTACTTCCCTTGAACTTTAGATTTCCTATAATATGTCACTACCTACTTATATTTTTGCAGTTTACCTCCTTGTAGTATCTATTAATATATTTAAGTTTAAAGATGTCAAAAAATGGTGAGAGATTTAGGATGAAGGCATCTGTATTTGTATGATAGAAGAAAAGATTTAACGTATGCCAGAGATGGACCTCTTCTATAGGTGATCAGAAATGCTTACCAATTCATCTGTTATCCTACATTGTTCGGCTACTTATTCAGTACAGTTGAATGAAGGTACAATTGTAGAATACAGGGTAATGCCTTTTTTTTCAGATTTTTCTTTCTGGCCAATTTAAAATTTGTCAAAGTTGGACTTCTTCTGGATCGCTGCCCTTTGATATTTCACGCACTCCATTTGCCACAAACAAGCCGTGGGGTCGTGGTTCATGCTGACTTCAGCAGAAATGGGGAGAGCTCCATTTATCATAAGCTGCCTGCTGAATTTCTGTCATTAGCCAGGGGTTCACTGCCTCCTTTAACCCCTCAGACTCTATTACCCTAGCAGATTATCTTTATGAAAGTCACTGTGTGAGGCTTTATATCTCTTATATTTATAGTTTATCTGCTAGGTATTTTTTGTGTTGCAGGGTAGGAGTAGGAAAAGACAAAAAAAAAGATATTTACAGACTTCTTCTGTATCAATACATTTTTTATTGCATTTTAAACACGATGCAGATTTGTACAAAAGTACAAAGTCATAAATTGCAAATATGCAATATAAGAGGTGAATTTCGTAGAAATGTGCAATTTCTAGCAAACACATGTGCAGGGTACATTATGTTATGGTATGTTACAATATTACTGATTTACTATTCTGCAGTATAGAATTACTGCTTGACTGACAGAAGTGAATATATTTTACATTTTAGGAATTACATTTTTCACATTTTAGCTACTAAGGTGGACTGGAATAGAAATTACAAAGTGAATGTTTTGCTTGTATGTTTCAAATGCATTTTTATAGAACAGTAGTACAGTAATTTTAAACTTTTTGGCTGAACATAGAATAAGAAAGAATAAAGAAATCTAAGAATTGTCTGCTTTACACTTCTTTTTATAGAACATCAGATCAGGACTGTCACTTATCTTTCATGAGTATTATTTTATATGATCACGCTTTATTCTCTGTAACAAAGGCCAAAGTCTTATAAAAGAAAGCACAGGCCTTTAATGCAGACAGTACAAAACTCATCCTTTTTTACAGTCCTTGAAACAATCACTTGGTGAAGGTATTCTATGTTCTCCTGGCCCCTGGCTGTCCACTGATTGACAGATATCTCCCTAAGCACAAAAGTCAGGGAGATTTATGCTCTCCTTACATGATTGCTTCTATTCCAGAACTTCTCATGATACTATCCATGATGCTACTCCATAGCAGAAAAAGGGATGGGACCAACTCAGTCACCCAAATCCCCTGCACTCTCTTCACAGTGTCTGGTTCCAATCTTTGTTGTGAAATATTAACACTTGGCTTGGATAGTATCTTTTTTGGCTAAACATAACAATAAAAAATATAGTTCCAGGCAGGTTTGGTATATATAGGGCCAGCCATAGAGGAGTATCGGAACACCTTTAAATGTATAGGTGATGCCCTCTAGAACAAATGAGATAATAGAGAGTAAAAGAAGCTGGAAAAACCCACTATTATTCTATGCAGTGGACAAACCGCAATCTCTCCTCAAATATCTTTATTAACAATCAATATACGAAAATCATGTGCAAACAAGTTAGTGACTGAACAAGAATTAAAACTTACAATGTTGTCATTAAAACACCTCCTGGGGTCTCACTCACACCAATGAGTTAACAGACTGTATTACCATGTAATGATTAATGCTAAGGATCAGAAGTGAGATCCTGAGAAAATACCCTGTAATTCCATTAGCCCGAGCACGGCCATACAAATCAGTGGGTAACATCCAGGTTCACTATGTCACCCATAATGAACATAGAAATTATACAGTTAGAACATCAGATAAATAAATGGTTTCCCACTAGACGTCCACCGATGGTGTCAGGACAGGGGCAATAAAGAGTGTTTCATATGTGGACCGTGGTGGATCTACAGATACCGAATGGGCTTATTTAGTCACCCAATACTGACAGTTCAAATGATCTAATATACAGAATCACCAAGTGCACTGAGTCGAGGCAATAGTATCGGTCAGAGCAGCAGGCCAGTGGTGACCAGCAGGAATGGCAGCATGAAGTCTATATGCAGTCTAGTAGTGGAAAATAACTACAGCCTAAATGATGTCTGAGCATGCATAAACAATTATGTGGAGCCAGCTTAATAATCACACGCCCGTATCGACTACCATATAGGTTACAGACACAGTCCGGGTAATGACTGTGACAAGTAGCCACGTGTAGTAAATCCCCATGGGAGACACTCAAGTCAAATAGTCTGTCTTCACAGAGGGTACTCATGGTCACCGGTACAGCTGGATGCCAGGGTCAAGGGCTTGTCAGGGCTCACTTGAGAAGTGAACTTCCGACAGGTATGCTGGAGCTCAATAGGCGTCACTCAAAGGCCGGAATGACACTGCTCTGATGGATGGAATGGTTGTCTCGCAATGCAGGATCTAAAAATTGATGGACTATTGGGTAGCAAGGGATGGTCATCCTCATGGTGTAGATGAGACCGTGTGTGTGTGCGTGTGTGTGTGTCGTCACACTGATGCATTTCACCCACCTAGCACGTGAGCTTGCTCAGGGTAGTGTGACGCAGCATAGCTTGGTCTTGGGTTCCTGTATTCAGAATATTCTGTGACATTATCCAGACCAAGAAACTCCTAGCTCATAACCCTTTAATGGGTCAGTTTCTATGTGTGAACAAAATAAATTGCATTGGGGCATCTTGTGGCCATTTAGTAAAAACACAACAGATTTTAATTTTACAGCCATGTATTCAAAGTTTTCTCAGGTGGTAAAACAACACACAATCTACCATATCTGTATTCACAGATGAGGAAAAATGGGATGTATCAAGTATATTTTAACAGAGCCAAATGGATAAAGGACTCTATATCTTAGATCAAAAACAGTTTTTTTTGCCCAAAATGATGGCAGTAAAGCACCAGACAGCAGGAACAAAAAAAAAATCAAAAGCAATCGTGGATCGGTCAGAAGAGGACTAATTTCAAGTGTACCAAAAGTACCACAGGTACCCATAGATATGATGGGGACAGAAAAACCTGTAGATGTAATTCCGTGTTTAACCCCTTAGGGGTTAAAGTTCCTAGTCGGAATATCCACTTCTTTTCCATTTAGAGGAGTATTGTGTTATAATCTCCACTATTGCTGGACAGCTTAAAGGCATTAAACCCTTTCATCTTAAAACCCTCGAGATTGCCCATTGTGGAACTGTGCAAAGTGCTGTGCCATCGGTGTCTCATCATCACCTCCCTGTATGCTTGACAAGTGTTCACCGATGCAGACTCTTCAGTCAAACACTAATTGGATGGATGCAGTAGCCACACTAGGCAATATTCTTAAACTATGGTGGCTCATTTGTGAGGGAAAATTGATTTTTAGAAATAATCAGTGCCTGTCCATCTTGAGTGACCTTTCCACCTGATTAATACTTTTTTTGTGCTACTGCCCTAGTGGCTTTGAAGGAGACGATTATTATTAACAAACTTGTATCCATACTTTTGCTACATTACAACTTGTAATATTGTACTGTACATTTGGACTACCATGGTCTAGTGGTAATGGCATAGTACCGTATGTCTACCAAGGAAGTAACATGTCTACCATCACTTCTCTTCTGCTAATGGTTTGCTGCTTGCTTTATTATGTTCTTTGAGCTTTCATGTGTTTAAAATGTTACATTTTAGGAACTCCAGAACTGAGTCCTGCTGATTGCAAGGAGTTGGAGAACAAACTTAAAGAGAGAGAAGAATTTCTGATTCCTATATACCATCAAGTTGCAGTGCAGTTTGCAGACCTGCATGATACACCAGGCAGAATGCAGGAAAAGGGGGTTATCACGGTAAGCATCAAGTGTAATTATTTTGGATAATATAGTCATCACATTAGTCTTCATTGTTGAATTACTTGATAATGTTTTATAATTGTCTAAATGCAGGATGTTCTGGAGTGGAAGACCTCAAGGACATTTTTCTACTGGAGGCTCAGAAGGCTCCTTTTAGAAGATGTAGCAAAAAAGAAAATCCATGCAGCAAACCCTGAACTAACTGATGGGCAACTCCAGGCTATGCTTAGACGATGGTTCGTAGAAGTGGAGGGAACTGTCAAGGTAATTCCAACATACTGAACTGACATATTTTTCTGAATAGGAAATTTACTAGCTGATCTTGCATTTGCAGGAAAGTTTTAAGGGATATTCATACGTTATTTATGAGGGGTCGACACTTTTCACAGCATTTCAGTACATTGCCCTCAAATGAAAAAGTCCAGTAACCCTTACTTAGTTTTACCTGGCCATATTGGGTGGAAGCCCATTAATTTACCAGTATGTTTTTCAGGCTGTAAAGTAAAGTTGAAGATTCCAGAAAAAACATACAAATAAACCATGCAGAAAATGTCCCTGGTGAGAAATTGCATAACTTAATCCGTATATCAGGACAAAATTGAGAAGAAATGAAAAGGAAGCCATTTAGTACGTTTCTGCAAAATGTGCAAATTTCCCCAAAATGTATATAGATCCTGGGGATCTGTAGGAAATGGCTTCCCATCAGCTGACCTTGAAACTTTGGAAAATGTTACAAGCCTGGTGATGTTGTCACAAGGAATAATAAAAGTGGTTTCTCTCAGGAACATGGTAGAAATAAACATGTTCCTTTAGATTGTGAGAGGGAGGTTTCAGAGTAAAGTTGAGTAATGTGTGGACTCCACCTTATCGGTTCCACACTTGCAGTATATATACCCCCAAAGGTGTAAAACAACGAAAGAAACATTCGTTTCACTATCACTAGCCATCATTAAAATGGTGCCCGCAGTGGTGAAATCTTACCACTGTGTATACACAGCCAAATAACTCAGAAAAGAAACCGTGAAACAGAATATGAACAATGAAAAACAGTTGCTTGGGCCAGTTGTGCATTTGCTGCTGAAGGACTACTGTCAGTTTCTCTGAGCAGAGAACCAGAGCTCTAGCAGACCGTAAAACTGGCTACTTCAGGCTTATGGTACAGAGTTGACCGGGCTAGAGTAACAAAGTGCTCTGGTCTATTTTTGAAGCAACAGTGATTTATAAAAGCAAGTTCAGCAGTGTCATCCACGATGAAGCAACAGCGTTGTCCTCCTGCAGGATAGTCATGGTTGATACTTTTTTTTCTCTCATTAAAACTCACCTATCAAAACTGCCCCATAGTCTCCATTTGCTAAATATATTTTATATGGGCATTTTGTTTACAAGCATATAAGTTGTTTATTTAAATAATCAATATAATTATACAAAAATGCAATTTGCTAAAATCATTATTTTATGTGGGTGTAAAGTGATGCATAGCGACTTTTCTGCACTTCTCAAATGCCACTAGGTCTCCTATTTTTCTTCTGTCTGCTCTTGGCAGTCCTATAGAGCCTGGCATTATGAATGGTTCCCATAGGACAGAAGACATAGCTGCTAGGCATGCCTTTTTCATCACTGTAGCTTTTTAACATTGGAATATATACCTCTACCTTATTGTAAAAGATCTAGGTGTTCAGTGTCAAACCCAACTTTTGTGTGTTTGGCATATAGATGACTATTTCCAGCATTTTGGTCAATTAACATCTCAGTTTATACACCGTATTTATTGGCATATAACATGCGCCGGCATATAACATGCACCCCAAGTTTAAGAGGGAAGTTTAAGGAAAAAAACATTTTAAATGCCCATCAATGCAGCCTTGCCCAGTGTCCATCTGCAGCCTTGCCCAGTGTCCATCTGCAGCCTTGCCCAGTGTCCATCTGCAGCCTTGCCCAGTGTCCATCTGCAGCCTTGCCCAGTGTCCATCTGCAGCCTTGCCCAGTTTCCATCTGCAGCCTTGTCCAGTGTCCATCTGCAGCCTTTTTAAATTTTAGCTCTGCCGAGATACACAGAGCCGGTTGTCCTGTGTATTCGGCTCCTCTCGCAGTCCCGTCCATTCCCGACCTGTCCTGCCCCATCCCGCTCCTTGGCCTGGCTCCTATGATGGACACAACACCGGTCCAAAGACGGGACATAAAGGCTAGGAGGCGGGACTGGGAATGACTGCGCGCGAAGCCCAGCCTAGCCGAGTGCACTGTACACTCGGCTCGGTTTATTTCAGCGGCGCTTGCTCCTCTTCCCCTCACAGACAGCAGGGATCGGTGTATAACCCACAATTTCCCCCTGATTTTAAGGGGGAAAAAGCGCATGTTATACACCGATAAATTCTAATTAGCAGCAAGATTTGTTTATACCTTGTATGTGTCATTAATATCTTCACATTCAATTCAAATTAAAAGAATGTTATTCTGCCACAATACATAGCATGTCTGTTAGCACCTTTACTTTGAGGATCTGCATTTTTTTTCTTTAATAAATGACCTTTTTATGACTAGGTATTGTATGTGTACAACCCCTATTTATTCTTGCTCATACACCTTGTTCCTCAAATGTAAAAAATCTTCCTGTTAAATGAAAGCCACTCACAATGGTCAATCTCAAACTAGCTGCTAGGCTTTTGCATCTATCAATGATAAATGTGGCTGGAAAGAGGAGGTGGGGGGGCAGACATGGCTGAGAGGGAATACATGAGCATTTATAGGCGATGCTTGCATGTGTTTAGGAGCTTGTGCCTTGTAAGCTAATACATTACACCAATCAAGGCAAGTTATCTTAAGCTACAATTAATCTGCTCCCTGGCATATGTTGATAGGAAAGCATCATGCTGTTTCTTAATTAAAAGCAAACGGATTAAAAATGATTAATAACAGTATTAAATATTCACCCAAACTAAAAGCTTTGGGATTCCTAGTTAAATCTTGTTTTGTGCAGAATTTTTGCAGCAAGCATATTTTTTCCAAATATTTCTCTTTGTTTTTTTACAATCTGCTCATTCTAACTGCTTTAACATAAGATTTATATTTTTGCATTATTGCATGCTCTGTTACCACACAGATAAGGGGAGATTCGCCCGTTTTTTTGGTATTGAAATATTTACCCATTTATCTATTTTCATGACATTCAGTGATAATGCATATTTTTAACTTTACATGAATAATTTACAATAAATCTAAATCTTCAATAACATGCTGTTTCTACACACAAAAAAAAAATCTTTCATTATTGATACTGAATGTTGACCTGGATCTTGGTAAATAGGCCTTTCAGGACAATATGACTAAAGCATTCATTTGCATCTAAAAAACTGACCCTGGCCTCTTTATCATTAATTCAATTGTTTCATTAACTTTTAATGAATATTTGAAATAACTTTTGGCAATGGTGTTTGTGTATATGTGTGTATATGTATATGTATATATATATATATATATATATATGTGTGTGTGTATATATATTAGTCCAGCAATCACCATTGTGATCTATCAAAACATTTTGGGGAGGCACTAAACTTGTGCTATGTGTAAATATCCAAAATGTATTAGACCGTTTTTTTGTGATTTAGGGGCAGTAAAACCCTGCAGTTGAGACATGTTTTACTGCCCCTCAAATGCTCCCCCTTTTGCTGCTGTATACACGCCACAGCCACAATGCTTTGCGGGAATGTGATTGGAGCTGCACTACAACCACGCGTAGTTGTCCAGTATTTAGGTGGTTAAAACAGGCAATAAGGCCCATCTATCTATTGCTGTCTGAAGGGCAATCCGATCTGAATGCTATTCCTGCTTCAAACTGCAAGCAAACTAAAAGGAGCTCTTTAGGGTTTCGTTAGTTAAGGAGTAGTGGCTGTGCATTTTCACAGTGGGTGATTGTAAATAAGGTGAACCTGTGTTCACTTTCAATACCCAATTGTCTGCAAGGGGAGGATCTGAATTCCTAAACTTAAAGTTGAACTATAGGTAAATGTCTAAATACACTGATAAAATACATATTGAAGAGAGGTATTTTACCTGGCAAAATATTTACATTGCAGCACACCTGAATGCAGGGGCATTGCTAGGTCTACAAAAGATCTGGGGCTAGAGTCCATGGCAGTGAAGTAAAGAAAGCCAGTCATGCGATTGGACGGGCATACAGATGTGTGTATATATATTTATATATATATATTTATATATATATATATATATATATATATATATATATATATATATATGTATATTGTGTGTGTGTGTGTAAAATATCATTACATATCTGAGTGCAGACCCCCCTTACATCAGGGTCCCCAGATAGCCCTTTCCTTACATGAGGGTCCCCAGGGAGCTTCCCCTTACATGAGGGTCCCCAGAAAACCTCCCCTTACATTGGTTCCCCAGAGAGCCTCCCCTTACATCAAGGTCCCCAGAGACGCCCCCTTACATCAGGGTCCCCAGAGAGCCCCCTCCCTTACATCAAGGGTCCCCAGAGAGCCCCCTCCCTTACATCAAGGGTCCCCAGGGAGCCCCCTCCCTTACATCAAGGGTCCCCAGAGAGCCCCCTCCCTTACATCAGGGTCCCCAGAGAGCCCCTCTTACATCAGGTTCCCCAGAGAGCCTCCCCTTACATCACAGTCCCCAGGGAGCCCCCACCCTTACATCAGGGTCCCCAGAGAGCCCCCCCTCCCCCCCCCCCCCCGTCTGCAGCAATTCTATAAAAAAAACTTCTGCTCAGCTGGAGTCTAGGTGAAGCAACAGGACTGTTTAACCCCTCAGCTCAAGTGCTTACTGCTTGTGGTGATCCAGCCCGGACTGGACTCTGGGGTCCATCTACTCAGCTGGTGGCCGGGGGAGGAACATGACTAGTTATTGTTATCAGGCACAAGTTTTTATCTATATTCAGCAGTTCCGACAATGTATTCAGAGACCCGACTTCCACTTCTATACGAAATGCCAGTAATGTATTTGTGGGGACCCACAGCACAAGGCTTACTACTCCGCCTGAGCCTGAAAATCAAATAGTCCCGGCGGAGTAATCTTTCTGCTGCAGTTCTCGACAATTACATTGCCTGGCAGATTGGTATAGAAGCGGACATCGGGACAATGATTAAATTGTCGGAACTGCTGAATGTAGATAAGAACTTGTGCCTGTTACCTTTCACAAGTCATGTTACTTCCCCAGCCACCAGCTGAGCAGATGAAGCCCAGAGCCAACCCCTAGGTAAGAGATGTGAGGCTATGGCCCCCAGATTTTAGATTATAGCCCCAGTAGCAACCCCTAGCAATGCCACTGCCTGAATGACTTGCTCTGCTGTAAAGTGGATAGCAAGAGGCTGAAAAAGTCAAATTCAGTTACTTGCATGTAAAAAAAATACATTTAATTATGTATTATTGATTACATTATCTGCATTACCTGTGACATTTAAACCTGCTTGCTTGCTATGCCTTTGATGCGTTTCATGGGTCGATGCGCACTTCATCAGGAAGAGAACTTCAGCCAAGCTCTATAATCATAATAAAACGTACATATGTTATCTTCAATACAAAGTCTATTCAATAGTACTTCTTGCACCAAATGGGTGATGCTCTACATACATATCAAATATGTATAAAAAGGCATACAAAGGTAAACACAAAAGTATTACGACCAGTTAATGCCAACTTCCACATGGATAGGGCAGTTCATCAGGCATATGTCCACTGGGCATGATAGTAATACTCGAGAATACAATGCGATCATCAATACAATTCAATACAATACAATTAACATTAAAAGGAAAAAACCATAAGATTGATAAGGTGCCCTAAAAGTCCCAACTACACCCCTACTCCTCAAGGAGTAAGGGAGTAAGGGCAGCATAGTGGTGTAGTGGTTAGCACTCTCGCCTAGCAGTAAAAAGGGTCACTGGTTCGAATCCCAACCACAACACCACCTGCCTGGAGTTTACATGTTCTCCCTGTGCCTGCGTGGGTTTCCTCCGGGTACTCCAGTTTCCTCCCACACTCCAAAGACATGCAGGTAGGTCAATTGGCTTCTGTCCAAAATTCACCCTAAGGTAGTATATGGATTGTGGGCTCCTTTAGGGTAGGGACCGATGTGAGTGTGCAATGTACAGGGATAGGGACAATTGTAGACACTCAATCAGGTTGAACTAGATGGACTGGTGTCTTTATTCAACCTTACTAACTATGTAACATAGATTTCTCCCAAAAAATGTGAAAACAAAACCTGTGTTCCTGTTTGTTATTTATATCAAATCAAATAAATAGTATTTCTTCATAAAGTTAGACCAAAATGTATTCTATGGGAAGTTGGTATACACAGAAGTTCTGCATCTGGTGACTCTCAGCTGCTTTTTTTAGGGCTTGTTACATCCACTACATTGAGCTGTATTGACCCGAATTAATCAACGCAGGCTTGATGCAAGAACACTGAGAGAACAACTGTTTTATATGTGCATTGTTCACACCATGCAAGTGCATTTCTTTGCGTTATATAAAATTAGATATTTCTTGGCTCACTTTAAATAAAGTTAAAGGGTAACTCCACTTTTGTTAAAAAAGTAATAGCAAACATAATAGCGTATACAATTGCGACACAAGTCATATTGTAATTGAATGTTATTAAAAATTACCTTTCCTTTTCAATCTGCAGCTCTGTAATTTTCTGTGAAATGCAATGCAATATGGCTACCTGGAGGTGTTCTAGACACAGAATGTGTACAGAATGTCCCCTAGATATGTAATTTCCTGCTTGTCTGATTGGCTCACTGATTTTCCTAGAAGTCTGCACTAAGATACAAGTCAAATTTCAGGCATACGCTGCAACAAATATGTAATTTTTGGTAAGATACTCCCAATAGGAAATCACATCTAATGGAATGCAAGTCCTGCAATTTTCCTCATTAGAGCTTTGCAGGTGCAGCAGCTGGTTGATAATTATGAAACCACTCCCATTAGACTCACTTGGCATAGACAAACACACAGGGATTTCTTCAGAATAACAAAAGGTAGAAATCTGCAACAAAGTTTGTCAAAATCCTTGTAATGTACATAAGATCACCCAGAGGGGAATGTTTTTTTCTCAACAAAAGTTGAGTTACACTTTCAAGAGGTAAATACCGTGATGCATATGTGAAAAAAGTAAATACCGTAATGCATACATTACGTGCACCATAACGCAGGCCCTCTAGTATGAACAAGTGTTTATTGTATGCCAAAATTGGCAAAGCAATGCAATCTAAATGCAAACAAGTTTTCTTAAGCGCTGATACGGACCTAATTGATAAGTAGAACTAGTTCAGCTGCAGTTATTTAAATGAGTTCTGATACCAATTCAATATAATAATACAACGATAATAGTGCGCTTAAACCCAATTTATAAATTATACTAATGCACAGTGCACAACAGTGAATTACACTAATAGTCCGCAGGTGTGACAAATATTAATAAATAAATAATGTAAATAATGCCCCTTCCTCTATGAGTAGAGGTATATTAAGCGTGCACATATAGTGATGAAAAAGTGAAAAAAAGTCCAAAAAAGTTCCAACGAAGAAGTCAGCACCACCTAGATCTAAAATTCCTGCTCACCTTCAGAAAATTAATGAAACAAAAAACTGAACCAAAATGACACTTGTCGGAAACTCAGATGAGCTTATGTGTTTCCTGTGATTCAGATGCTGTATTTTCTCCAAGGATAATAGATTCAAAAAAATTGCTCTCAATAGAGATAAAAAAAGACATTGTTGCGCAAAACTGCTATATAATCAAGTTCCCAGTTCATACATACTTTTCATTCACATTTAATGTGGTTTTAAAACGCTGATTATACAATCAGTAGTGCTCGCAGCTCTCCTCACTGCACGTCCGGTGTCACAGAACACCAAAAGTGACATCACTGGCTCCCCCGATGTGTTGCGTCACATGTCACGTGACTTTCTCAAAGGAAATTAAACTTTTTGACTATTGGTGTAATTCACTGTTGTGTTCTGTGTATTAGTATAATTTATAAGTTGGGTTTAAGTTAATACTATTATCATTGTATTATAATGCAATCTAAATGCAGACGATCACTCACCTCCACATTTTAGTAAAAAGAGCCCCCCATCATTGGTGGTCATTGGTGGTTATTGGCATGGTAAAACCCTCCACTTGGGAATGAAGCTTAGCCATGTCCTCCTGGCTTGCTCTCCTACCTTGGTTGATGTGATCTCATCTGTACCAAAGTGGAAGGCTCGCATATGTAATCACATCCAGTATTTACATCTGTGATTGGCCATTACAGTGATCACAAGGCACACTCTGATTGGCGCCCTTCTGTAGTAAAGTATGTTTTGAAATGTTCAATCAGAACAGTAGGTCTTCAACCAGTCATTTTATTACAATTGACGGTCATAAGGTAGCTAAAAGAAACTTGTAGCGGGAGATAGGAGGTTGCCATTGCTAAACTTCTGAATGTACCATCTGCATGGCTGTCTCTAGACTCAATACTTACAACATTATTGATCTGAACCAAGCATGCTCTTGATCAGCATGACAAGCAGGTTATTCGCAAAGAAGAGATCAGCTGTGACAATTCCATATTTGTACAGATTTGCTTTAAAACAAAATGAAAGTATTCAAGAATGTATTTCAGCAGGAAACACTGGAATAAGGTGCAAAGAAAAGCAGGTTTACAGGTAATGTTCTATGATATGGTAGCACTGCATTAAAATACTGCAGTGTGCATATGTACAGAACTTAATTTGCCATTTTATCAGCAGTTGCTGAAAAAAATCACTATTTGAAGATTTGTATTAATCGGGCATTAATTGCACCTCATGCCCCATAAAGGCAAGCAACATTGGCCAATAGCTAAGCCTTACTCACCTTGATTCTAAATCTGGATTGACCTGAATGGAGCCAAACTGTTTGTGTCCCTAGTCACACATTTTTACTACAGGGGAATCTTGTGAAATGCTCCAAGGTTGTAGCATGAACTAACATAATAATAAAAAAATATATACTAAAAGCTATTTCATAAGAGGTACGATAGATAGATAGACGTACCAATAGACAGATGGATAGACCCTACACTATATATATATATATATATATATATATATATATATATATATATATATATATATATATATATATATATATATATATATATATATATATATATATAATTTTATTTTTTTCTTTAACCTTAAGTGAAAAAAATTTGATTTATATATACAGACAGCCTAAATAGACAAAAAAAATACATGTTTTGCATATAATAAAATGATCCATTCTGTGAGTGGTGCTCCCTCACTTGTCCTGTCCTGCAGCAGGTTCAGGAGAAGTGAAGGAATGACAGCGATAATAAGAGGGGGAATGGGCAGGAAGATCATAGCTAGGAGAGACAGCTGGGAGGTGGGAGGCCAGGTGCATAGGGCAGACGAAAGATGGATTGAACAGAGGTAGGGAAGTCAGACTGGACAATGGGTGGTATAGCAAGATATCAGACAAGAGAGATGGTGGAAGGAAGAGCCAACTGGAAAGAGGACAGCTGCTTTATCATATTGGATAAATACCAGTTTTATACACTATGATGTATTTCAGGGTACTTTATCTGCCAGATGGACATATAAGATTTCCTTTACTATGTTTTAGAACTACATTTAGTGTACATCTAATGGTGAGCAGATTAAGATTCTTACAGAATATATAAGATTGAAATTGTACATATAACAGCTAGACTGTACAAACGCCTGATTTTTGTATTTTCTTAACAGGATTATTTGAAATAATTTGTAGCATTGTTGCCTACCAATTTCATACAATAGTGAAAACTTCTGAGCCAAATACTTGCCCTGCCTCTATGTATGAAGCTAGTATTGTACTCATCCCAAAGCCTGATAAGAACCTTTCCAAACCTGGCTCTTAAGCTGACCATAGATGGTGCAATTTTCTTTCCTGCAACCCATGGATGCATTCAGTGTTGATGGTGGGTGGAATCCCTACCGCAGAGCTAGTCTTCCAGCAGGGCGCATGGGGAGCCGCCCTTGCCGGGAGAACACACAGTAGAATATTGCTAGCAGCTATAGTCACTGACCATAATCGCATCAAAAATCTGACATGCTGGTTGTACCCAAATCGATCGATGGATCGACTTGCGTACAATCAGCCTGGCCATAGATGGTTTGAATCTTGGCCAGGGACCATCTATTGCCAGCTTCACCAACCCATTTCTTAACTACAGATAAACTTGATACTACTTGCTAAATGTTTCCCTACTTACAGGTTTTATCCCTCATAGATCGACTGCAATCAGTATACATATAGTGTACCTTTAATTAACTTTAGTGCTGCAAGTGATTGAGAAGCTGTGGCACCCCTGCACTCAACAATTGGTCTGAATTCATGGTGCCAGCTTCCATTGCCCACTCTCACCTGAAAAAAAAAAAAAAAACTTCATTTTTTTTCTTGCACATGATTGGATAATGAAAGTCAGCAGAACCTTTGCCTGAGTTACCAAGTACAAGAGAGGTCTTATATTTAAAATATACCATGCTCTGCTTACTAGTTCTTATAACTCACTGTCACTAGCAAGTAAAGAGAATTGAGTTTAAGATATAGGTCCACTCATGGACAGTGGCTTAAAGCACTTTAAAAATACCCCTGATGTTGATATCCCCCTCCTTGAGACTTACACAGGTTTTTCTCCTACTGAGGTTATATTGGAAGAAAGTAATTTTTCTAGTACAGAATTCCTGCTGTGCCTCAAAATAATATTTTTGGGCCCTTTACTAAACCTTTCACGCCATTTTCAACACTGTCACATGTAACCAGTCAGATTTATTGAAGATGTTTCCCGCCACGCATACCGATCGACAATCCGTCGCTTCTGGCGGCTAGGGACAAACTGGAATGAAGCCAGAAACTGCTTCGTAATGAAGCCGAAAACTGCTTTGTTCCAGTCTCCTGGTTGTAAACACGGAAGCGACATCACAACGTCACTTCCTGTTTACTCGGCTGCCAATGGCGCCAGTTTAAAAAAAATATAGAGTATTCAGAATCACAGCTTTCGTGATTTGAATACTTTGAAGTGCAAAGGAGGGTTTGGAGGTCTTTTAGACCCCTGATCCCTCCATAAAGAATACCTGTCACCACCTGATGTTTACATTCCTTGTGACAGCAATAAAAGTGATCACTTTTAATAATATAAAAATAAATAAAATAAGAAAAAATATATTAATTTTTTAAAGGGCCCCTGTCCCCGCGAGCTCGCACAGCAAAGAAAACGCATATGGAAGTCACGACCGCATATGTAAATGGCATTCAAATCACACATGTGAGGTATCGCAGTGATCATCAGAGCAAGAGCAATAATTCTAGCACTAGACCGCCTCTGTAACTCTAACCTGGTAACCGTAAAAAAAAATTAAAGCGTTGCCTATGGAGATTTTTAGGTACCGTAGTTTGTCGCCATTCCACGAGTGCTGCAATTATAAAACGTGGCATGTTTGGTATCTATTTACTCGGCATAACATCGTCTTTGACATTATACATAAAAATTGTGCTAACTTTACTGTTTAATTTTTTTTAAATTCATGAAATTGGCCCTTTTTTTGCATTTAACACCGCTGCACAAATACAATGTGACATAAAATATTGTGACAATCACCTTTTTATTCTCTAGATTCTCTGCTAAAAAAAAAATATAAATATATAATGTTTGGGGGCTCGAAGTCATTTTCTAGCAAAAAATACGGATTTTAACTTGTAAACATTAAATGTCAGAAATAGGCTTAGTCATGAAAGGGTTATAGAATGTAGGTTTCATACCTATGGCAACCTTTATTGAATAAGTCTGATTGTTCCTAAAATGCAATTGCAGTAGTTTAAACCCATCACAAACTTGGCAACTGAAACTGTTAAAAAAAAAACAAAAAAAAAACAGTACATTCCAAGATCCATGCATCTGAAGTTATTTGAATTTATCAACTTATCTGTAAAATCTAGGCTTGTCGCCATCCCTTTCCAAATCTATATTTGTCCTTTTAATATATTTTATGGCCCTTACTGACCCATAGGGAGGTTAGAATGTACTTAGCCAAATTACCAGATTATGGGCGTTAAAACATTCTTCAAAAGCAATAAATAAACTTTTTAAAAAAAGCTCTTACCAACTTCAATAGCTACAGTCAATGTAAAGTAACTCAACCTCAAAATCTACAACTCAAGTTTCTCAGTTGTCTTTCAATGATTTGCCAACCTTCCAGCCTTCTAACCTCTGAAGTGAACACAAAGCAGGTGAACGGGAGGGGGGAGTGTGCGGAGTCTTAACTGGAAGGACTTTACTGGTTCTTTAGTGAAACTTTTTGTTGATTATCTCCACAATAACTGCAACTACAGCGGTCAGTGAGGATTTTCAGGCCTCATGCACACATGTTTATCAGCATACAAGTATAAAATACCTGGAACTTTTCCTTTAGTCAGGGTGCCACAAATCCCCAGTACAGCCGCCAACCAAGTAAATATCTTTACACAGCCTAAATTTTGTGACTGCCAATTGCTTCTGTTTATCTGTGTTTTTACCACTCATACCTGCATTTAAAGTAAATGGCCCCAAAACACAAAAGGAGCATATTTGGGCAAATATACGCATGCAGCTAAATGCCATTGCAGAAGCAATCAGGATTTATAGAATTTATATAATCATAGACATGTACAGCCATTTGTATTCCCAACTGTTTGTTCCTAATTTGTTCCTAATTCCTAATTGTTGTTTTGGTTTATGTTTATTACCTTAATAAACAGATAAAAAAAAAATGAGGCAATGAATGCCAATTGGAGGATCATTGGCTTGGAGTCTAAGTAGATACCATTGAGTATGTTGAAAGCATTGCATTATAGATTGTTGAGTTTCTTTGGGCAAGGTTTGAATGAAAGATTCCCAAATGTTTGGAACCCATAATTCCTCATGCAGGGAGGCCTCCACCCATTCCATGCGAAAATAATCTTCCGTGCCACAAAGGATATTACAGTAAGCAGTTGCTTGCAGCCCTTTGGGATTTTAATGCCTGGCAAATTAACCACTTCCATCCCAAAGCCATCATATGACTTCCTGTACTTTGAGTGTAGATATCTGAATGATGCCTGCAGCTGCAGGCATCATTCAGATATCATTATTTTCAGCTGGCGATTCCCTGCACCATAAAGCAATCATAGTAGCTGTTCAGCAGCTTGATTGTTTTTACAGGTGGCGGGAGGGGATGACCCTCACTCCCGTTGCCCTCTGATGCTTCTACCGGCTTGCCTGTGTGATTAGCGAGCCGGAGAAGGAATCCGTCGGCAGCAGAAGTTAACCATAGAGAAAACCAGGGACCAGATCTTTCCCAGAAGTCTCTACGACCTTCAGAGGCCTGGGCATGACGTTATGATGTCTCGTCCAGCCCAGCAGATGTAAACACTACTGTGTTCTTGGCTGGAAAGGCTGAGATCATTTTTGTTTTGCCTAGAGGAGAGTTGAAGGGTCTTATAAAGCCCATATTTCTCCATAAAGAGGACCTGTCATGCTCTATTCCTATTATAAGGGATGTTTACGTTCCTTGTAATAAGAATAAAAGTGATCAAAAAAAATGTAAGGGAAAGTGTAAAAATAAAAATAAAATAAGCAATACATAAATAAAAAATAAAATTAAAGTGTGCCTGTCGCTCGCACACAGATGCAAACACATATATACTTTGCGCTCAAATTTGTAAACAGCGTTATTGCCACGAATGTTAGAGCAAAAGCAATAATTCTAGCTAGGGCTGAAACAACTAATCGATTAATCGACAACCAATTGATTAATTTCATAATCGATTACTATTTTCATAATCGATTAATCAGCCAGTAACATAATGGGATTAAAAAAAACTAAAATAAGCCCTTTATAGTACAAAAAGAGCAAATAATCTCTACTGTAAATATTACTTTCACAGTTCTACAGTAAAAAAAATAAACCCCTTAAAGTAGTGATTATCTGCTTTTTTTTTACTATAAAGGGCTCAGTGTTTTTAACCCCAATAGGTTACTAAGTGTCTTAGACCGGGTTCACATCTATATGTTTATTGGTGCTTTTTGCAGAACTGGACTACAGTTTATTTACATGGTTTGCTATGGGTTACGTTCAGATCTGTGCTTTTTTTCAGCTACTGCGTATTTGGAGAGGGTTAGGGACTTTTAAATGCAAAATGGTACTTTATTGGTTCAATATACTTCAATGGAGAAGCTGCAGAAAAGCATGTAATGTGTTTTTGAATCAATTTGTGTTTTTTAATCTGCCCAAAAAAAAAGCAAAAATGCAAATTGCGGTAAAATCACAAGCGCAGAAATCAAAACGCACAGCAAAAGGCACTGCAGAAACAGATCAAAAGAAAACTGCATAGGTGTGTACCGAGCCTTATACTGGCCTCATGGATCAATTTTCAGATGAGAATATTCAGACGAATAATCTTTGTACATTCGTTGAATGAAAGAAATTTGTTTGAAATTTTCACTTGTTTTTAACATTCTGTTTTTAAAATTAATATAATTTCTGAATGAAAATCACATACACTATCTGAAAATTCCTTTGACCAAGCAGTTTTCTATTTCCAAATTTTCCCATCACTGTGGTTGAAAATTAACATCAATTTGACCCACTTTTTATTTTATTTTTTTAGGTTATTAACTGATTAATCGATTAATCGAAACAATAATCAGGCAACTAATTGATTATGAAAATAATTGTTAGTTGCAGCCCTAATTCTAGCCCAAGACATCCTAAGTAACTCTAAACTGGTAGCCTATAAAAATGTTTAAAGTGTCGCCTATAGGGATTTTTAAGTACTGAAGTTTGGCGCCATTCCATGAGTGGTGAGGAGTTAGAACCTATGTCAGTTTTGTATTGCTGTCTGTGTTAGTGGGAGTCTCATTGACCCGATTTCCCTTTTTTTCACTGGAAATAAAAGTGAGGGTAAATTCAAAATTTCAGGTTGCCCCAGATCAGGAATAGAGGGGGAATCTTCCAACGGGGACACTTGTTTCCATGCAAATGTCGAATAGAAAATATCTTTCACGTTTCAATGATATCCTCTTACTTCCTGTTGAGTAGTCAGGACAGAATGTAAAGGGAAATCTACCTAATAAAACTCTCCTACTCTATTCAAAATAATTTAAAGTCTATCTAAAGGCAAAACTTTTTTTAAAGACATACTGAATTCTCACTAAGTAATGTAGTCTTTATATCTGGAAGGCTATTGCATGGATATCCTTGCCTAGTTTACAGAAAAAAAAGTAGAGAAGTTGCATAATGTATCTGGAAGATATAAAATTTTTGCTCCGTTTCTCTGTTGAGCAAAGCATGTTCGATTCTTTAACAACGAACTGTGTCCTGTTTTATATCACATAGGATAATGTATGCAAAGCTCCCCAGGCTGCACTTTTCTGCATTACAATAGCTTTATGATGTAGTTAATCATAGCAGCTCACTATGGAATTGTATTATTTGAATGGTAAAGCATCACATGCAAATCTTCACGCAAATATTTTCTTAGCCGAGGTGGATTTGCTAGCTGTTATAAACAGTGGATTCCTTTGGTATTAATAAAATGAATAAACTCCATAAGAGATAGGGATTTGTTTTTTATTCGCTGTTGAAAATTTCATAGGAAGTTGGCAGCGTGAAGAAGTGAATACAAGTCTTTTTTCTAAGTCTTAGCAAGCTTGGAATTGTATCGTGTTTTTTTTTTTTTTTTTTAATATCTGTTTTGAGGCATGGGTCATTCTAGCATTCAAACTTCAGCTCTCTAACCTTCATTTGTACACCTACAGCAACTGTGAAATGGGTCAAGTGCTCACTCGTCAGCTGTCACTTAGCCCTAGTTTAGCTGGTTGGTGATAACACTCGTTTTCATTATCCCTCCCTTGCTACCTACTCTCATGCTCACCTCTAGGACTTCTCCAGAGCCTCGCCCATCCTCTGCAACTCCCTGCCCGGGTATGTCCAATCAGCCCCTAACCTGATCCCTGAAAACCCATTTATTCAGGGGAGCCTATCCCACACACCTGAGAACTACCACCACCCCCTCCCTTTAGAATGTAAGCTCTATGAGCAGGGCCCTCCTGTCCCTTCTGTATTGAACTGTATTGTAATTGTGCCCCCCCCCCCCTGTACATTGTAAAGCGCTGCGTAAACTGTTGGCGCTATATAAATCGTGTATAATAATAATAACACCAACAGGAGATATTGGAGGCTTCAAGTGAGCATGGGCTTTGCCCATGCAGGAGTAAAGCAACAGGCTCAGATTAATGGTGGTCCACCTTCCCTTCATTCCCCAGTGCTCTTTTTGGCTGCTAGGAACAAAGAAAAAGGTTGTATACTAGACAAAAGTATAGCTACTCACAGGTTATCACAACTGGATAATGAGTAAATACTTCATTATACATGTGAGAATCCAAAAAGAATACACGGATATGGCTTGACATGTGGGCTGTATTGCATGAGGAAAGTGATCTGAGATGATCGCTTTTGTGATCGGAACGGCCAAGGAAACAGTTGGAGAGCAGCAGAGGCTGAGGTGTTGAGCTGTGATGTAAAGCTGAGACAACTGTCAAAACCAATCCAGTCCCTGTTTCTCATGCAGCTGCCTCCCCTAGAGAGGGTGGTCAGTTGTGTCTGTGAGCTGTATAAGCTGTGGCTGACAGGAAGGAGAGGGGCAGAGCAATGAGCGGCCTGGGTATCCTGACCTAAGCTGTATAGGCTTAAGTGAGAAAAAGGGAAGAGCAGTGAGCTGCCTGGGTATCCTGGCCACATGCAGCAGCATACCAGGTGGTGTTTTGGAGCTGTGTGATCCTTTCTCAAGCCAGTTTGCCTTGAGAAAGTAGTGCACAGCTCAGAAACAGGATGCAATAGTAATCAGTGCAATCGGTTAACCAGAAACTTCTCTTCTCCCACCTGCATTCACCTTGCACGCTGATGCATGTGGCCAGGATACCCAGGCAGCTCACTGTTGGCCTATACAGCTTAGGTCATTGTGAATTGTAGGTTATAGCCGAGCTATAACACAAGTGTTGACAGAGTTTAGTGCTTGGTGCTGTTTCTAAAGACTGAATCTCTAGAAATATTTGCATTAGTTAAAAAAAAATATTCGCAGTGCTGCTACAATCTCCAACTTATTTGGAGATCAGAGTTGCCAGCTTCTGGCTAGCAGAAGGGAAAAGACAGATTGTAAAATGAGACATTTATTTGTTATGGTAAAGCATAAAACTTCTTGTAGGGAATTTATTAGGTAGCTAAAAGAGAGCAAAAAATATGCCATTTGATGTTTTGTTGAATATGCTACTTCTCACTGCCAGACAGTTTACTTCATATTTGTTATGATCCCTTATTACACATACAGATGCTATGCCAGCACTATAGTTACATATCTTGAGCAATGGATAGTTATTGTGCACATGCATTTTAAAACTGATCTTCAGACAGATATTTAGACGGCTTTCACACCAAGCCGCTCATAGAGCGTTTTATCATCGGATTTGCAGCGCATTTCGGCTGCTAGCGGGTCGCTTTTACCCCCTGCTAGCGGCAGAGAAAGGGTTAAAACCACCCACAATACGCCGCAATAGCAGCGTTTTGCCGTTGGTATTGCAGCGCTACCCCATTAATTTCAGTGGGGAGCAGAGGTGGAGGAGCGGTAAACACACCTCTCCAAAGACTTTTCCTGACGTCCTGCCAGCGCACCGCTCCAGTGTGAAAGCCCTCGGTGTGAAAGGGGTCTGAAAAAAAACACAATGTAATGCTGTTAGTATTGGTTAATCACTTTAGACCCAGAGCTTTCTACTCCCTTTATGTTGTTAAACCCAAAAACAAAGAAGTATTATATTGGAGCTTACCAATTTTAAATGTAATGCCTTTTATTGGGCTTTTTCGTTTAGTTTTCACCTGGTGATCCTGCCAGTAAGTATGATGTTTTTTTCAACCCAGACCCAGCTGTCCAGAAAAAGTAGCAGTAAGAGAGTTTAGACAAACCATTTAACACTGACGCGGTTTACAATGATCTGCTTTTGTTTATGTAAAATCTTTATTTCAAAACCAAATAAAAGTGTAACTGCTTTAAGTTTTAGCAGGAGTTCAGTTTTAGCGTATCAGTCTGCTCTAGACCAGTGATGGCAAACCTTTTTGAGCCTGATTGCCCAAACTGCACCACAAAACCAACTTATTGACCACTATATGTCCTGGCTCCCTTTTGGTCCCTGGCTGCAGCCAATGGGGAGGCAGGAGGAATCGGAAGAACGTGGCAATCCCTGCAAGCGCTACTCTGTCTCTATCCTGTGCTGCTTGACAGAAGAAGGGAGGTGATCAGGGGAAATACACTTGACAGTCTGTGCTCACTTCTCCCCCTGTAACAGCGCTGCTGTAAGTGTTTGTTGTGCATAGGGAGGGATTAGAGAGCGTGGGCATTGACGGCGGCTGGCACCCACTGCATAGTTCTGTGGCCGGTCAGCGTGCACTCTTCTTCTGATGCCGCATACACACGATCAAACAATCCGGTGTAAAAGTCCGGCAAACTCAAGTCCGCCAAACAATCCCCCCGTGTGTAGCCTCCGGCATACTTTTTTGACCCGAAAGTACGGCGGACTTAGAATGCCGTGTTGCACACCAATCTGCCGTGCTCGCATTTCGGCGGACAATCCGGCCGTGTGTGTGCCAGTCCGCCGTACTTTTGAAATGAGCAGACTTTTCCCGCCCGGAGAAAAGTCCGCTCATTTTGAGCGGGTCTCCAGGTAGGCGGGGTCCGCGAAGGAGACGTCGCTGGCCCCGCCGCCTGGTATGGACTTAAAGGGGAACCCCAACGCCGAAAAAAATCGGCGTGGGGGTCCCCCCCAAGCCCACAACAGACCCTTGTCCGAGCACGCTACCCGGCCGGCCAGGAAAGGGGGGCGAGCAAGCGCCCCCCCCCCCCCCCCCCGTCCTGAGCCGTACCAGGCCGCGTGCCCTCAACATGGGGGGGTATCTTCTTGTAGCTCTTTTGCTAGCGGAGGAGCCCGGCTTTCTTCCTTGCCGCCGGCCTCTTCTTCCGACTTCGGGGGTCTTGTCCCCCTCTTCCGGTCTTCTGTCGCCGCCGCCTTCCGTTCTTCTTCTTCTTCTTCTTCTTCTCCTTCTTCTCCTGGAGATGTTGACTCGACGCTCTCTCCGGCCACAATGCCAGGGACGCGCTGCGCGGCCACTTATATAGGGACAAGGGGTGGTGTCGCATGGCTTTATGTCACATGGGTTGATGTCACATGGGGACTGTGACATCGTAAGGGGGCGGGGTCACCATGTGACACCAACCCATGTGACATAAAGCCATGTGACACCGCCCCTTGTCCCTATATAAGTGGCAGCGCAGCGCGTCCCTGGCATTGTGGCCGGAGAGAGCGTCGAGTCAACATCTCCAGGAGAAGAAGAAGAAGAACGGAAGGCGGCGGCGACAGAAGACCGGGCCACCGCCTGTAAAAGAGCTATAAGAAGGCGCGGTGGCCTGGCAGAAGAACCGAAGAGGGGGACAAGACCCCCGAAGTCGGAAGGAGAGGGCGGCGGCGAGGAAGAAAGCCGGACTCCTCCGCTAGCAAAAGAGCTACAAGAAGATAGCGGAGGAGTCCGGCGAAAAGACCCCCGAAAACGGAAGACCCCCGGAGCTGTGCAATAAAGTATTTTATCTCGTGTGTTGTGTTTTTTTTGTACTTTATTTTACAGGTGAATGGGTAGGGGTACATTGTACCCCATACTCATTCACGTAGGGTGGGGGGCCGGTATCCGGGGGCCCCCGTATTAAAGGTGGCTCCCGGATTCCGATAAGCTCCCCGCCCGCAGACCCCGACAACCAACGGCCAGGGTTGTCGGGAAGAGGCCCTTGTCCTCATCAACATGGGGACAAGGTGCTTTGGGGTGGGGGGGCACCCCCCATGTTGAGGGCACGCGGCCTGGTACGGCTCAGAAGGAGCGGCGCTTGCTCGCCCCCCTTTCCTGGCCGGCCGGGTAGCGTGCTCGGACAAGGGTCTGTTGTGGACTTGGGGGGGACCCCCACGCCGATTTTTTTTTCGGCGTTGGGGGTTCCAATTTAAGTCCATACCAGGTGGCGGGGCCAGCGACGTCTCCTTCGCGGGCCCCGCCTACCTGGAGACGCGCTCGAAATGAACGGACTTTCCTCCGCGTGTGTGGGCGAGTCCGTTTATTTCGAAAGTACGGCGGACTTAGTACGGCGAACTTAGTACGGCGGACTTAGTACGCCGTATTAGTCCGCTGAAAAAGTGCCGTGTGTGCCCGTTCGGAAATTCCGACGGACAGTCTGGCGGACGTCCGCCAGACTAAGTATGTCGGACAGACGGCTACGTGTGTACGCGGCTTGAGTATAGTATCATGTGCCCACAGAGAGGACTCTGCATGCCAGCTGTGGCACACGTCACTGGTCTAAATTTGCTAGTACATCTAATGCTGACTATACAAAAATTCCCAGTACGCTTAATGACTTCATGAATCCTGTTTTTGAATGTCATTCAAAAGTGCATCAAAATTTAACTAATTATTGCAGTCAAAAACGGGAGTAAGAAAATATAACAAGCATTCTTAAAACAATAAAATTCTAATCAAATTCTATTAGTGCATGGCTAGCTTTAGACCCCTTTTAAACTGGGGCTTTTTCAGGTGTTTTTCAGGCGCTTTAGCGCTAAAAAGTGCCTGTAAAGTGCTTGAAAGAAGCCTCATCTGCAATCCCAATGTGAAAGCCCAAGTGCTTTAAGAGCCCTTTCACAATGTCAGCGTCCGAAAAACACTCGTAAAGTGCCGCTTAAACTAGCAGCGCTTTACCAACGTTTTTCGAGCGCTATTAGGGCGCTTTTAACCCCTGCTAGTGGCCAAATAAAGGGTTAAAAGCACCCACTGTGCTTTTTATGTGCTTTTTTAGGGGTTTTGCAGGTGCTTTCCATTGATTTCAATGGGAAGGGGCGCTTTAGGAGCGGTGTATTCACCGCTTCAAAAGCGCTGCAAAGAAGCTGCTTGCAGGACTTTTTTTGACACCCTGCCAGCGCAGCTCCTCAGTGTGAAAGCACTCGGGCTTTTACATTGGGATTGCAGTTGTGGCTTCTTTCAGGCGCTTAACAGACGCTTTTTTTTAAAGCTAAAGCTCCTGAAAAATGCCCCAGAGTGAAAGGGATCTCAGTGTGAAAGCATTCAGGCTTTCACATTGGAATGAAGCTTCTTTCAAGCGCTTTACAGGTGCTTTTTTTTAACGCTAAAGCGCCTGAAAAACACCTGAAAAACGGCCCAGTGGGAAAGGGGTCTTACACTACCTTCTCCACAGATTGACCATGCTGCTGGCTTTATTGCTACTCCATAAAGTGAAGCCACCCTAAAGCTGGCCATACATAGATGAACATCAAAAGAAAAACTCCAGTCGGTCAGTAGGTAGACCAGTCGTTTCATTTTCGTATAGCGAGTGCTTACTGCAACAGGCGATTTACATTTCAAGGTTTAAAATGAATGAATGAACATGTTAGAAATTTAAAGTTGAACAAACCATTTTCTAATCATTTGTAGGCCAGCCATTCCAACAAACTAATTTTAGGTGAAATGCACATGAGCAGTAGGAGTAGTAGTATAAATTTGTTGGGAAAAAGCCATGTTTAATGTTGAAAATGAACAAAAAATTGATTTCATTTGCTGGACAATTTCTGATATAACGAGCAGGCAATCGAATGTTCGATCAAAGAACATTTTTATTTTTTCCGAACTTTGGTTTACTTTCAATCTATGGCCAGATTTAGACAGGAAGTACACTAGATTGTCAAAGTATTGGGATGTATTGGGATGTATTGACATCCCAAAGTATTGGGATGTCAACTTTTAAATGCACCTGAACTTTAACAATGGAACACCTTTGGGATGAATTAGAGCAGAGACTGTGAGCCAGGCTTTCTAGTGAACATCAGTGCCTGACCTCACAAATGTGCTTCTTGAAGAATGATCAAACATTCCCATAGACACACTCCCTTGTGGACAGCCTTCCCAGAAGAGTTGAAGCTGTTATAGCTGCAAAGGGTGGGCCAACTCAATATTGAATCCTACTGACAAAGACTGGGATGCCATTAAAGTTAATTTGTGTGAAAAGGCAGGTGTCCCAATACTTTTGACAATATAGGGTATGTTACTGGTGGATCTTTAGGCTTTATTTTGGTAGTAGATTGGATATATTTTTTTTTTTTTGTCCCAACACAACTTTTATGTAATTTGTTTAGCCATACATTTACTCCAAAACAAAACTGAAGGAAATAAAAGGATAGCTTATAAATGTGATCTTTTGCTGTATAGCATAATTGAAGTTCCTCTTTAAGCTTTACAATTCTTTACAATATCAGAAGCTGCAAACCCATGACACGCTTCTAAATCTTGTGCCTTCGCACTAAGCATACCACGGGGCAATCCCTTTATTTACTATTCTGACACTTCCTCCAAAATAGACATGCCTCTCCAACCTCCTCCAACCGCTCATTTACATAAATCTTGCGATAATAACAAAAAATGTACCCAGAGACTCCTGGGATTTGTGATATGATATCCTGGTAATCAACGTGAGTACAGTCTAATCATTAGCCTAGGCGAATAAAGGAGAAAGTACAGCATGAAAATTAAAATGCAGAGAATGCCTTAAGGTAAAAAACCTTAAGCCTTTAGAACTACTATATTTGTGGACTTTTAATATAAGGGCACTTACCTGTCCGTGGATCCTGCAATGTCAGCACCCGTAGCCGATTCGTCGATCGCCTTTGGGTGCAGGCGCCAGCATCTGTAGTAAAGGAAACAGGAAGTGAAGCCTTTCCTATGCAAGCTGCGCTTTCTGAATGGTCCCATTGTCTTCTGGGACCTCTGTGTGTCCCAGAACGCAGCGGGAGGAAGGAGGAGGAGCCAGAAATGTCATAGATCACAGAACAGCGATCTTATCCAGAAGTGGGAGCAGGTACCTGACAAAACAGGGTATCCGCACCCCCACCCCCCCTCTCAAAATATAGCAAATGTGGCAGTGGAGGTGGGGAGAATGCGAACAAGCGGAGCTTTCCCTTTTGGGTGGAGCTCCGCTTTATTGACCCAGATCGTGGCTAATTTCATGTTCAGATAGAGATGCATTCATAGGAGGCGTGAGCTCAACTATTCTCGTGACCGTATGCCTAGGCTTTCTTTCACTTCTAAAGGTAAGCCAACTTAGCTCTTCTACTATTCTCAATTTATCCCTCTTGACAAGGCTATTAATGCGGGGTTGGCCAGAAAGGATTTTTTTTTTTTAACTTCCTATTCAGTAAAGTTCCAAATTGAATTTTTTTGCTTGAAAAACTGTATTAGATTTCACCATCCCCCTTTCTTTCTTTTTCTCAGTGGTTTCAGCAAACCTATAGGGAATTTTGAAAATTGCCGACTTACAAAGTTGTTCTGCAATCAGTAAAGCATTGCTTTTCCTCTAACCACTGTCCAGTAATTGAGCAAGCCTGTTTGTGATCTTCACTGTGATTATTATGATTTTTGTATATTCTTGTGAGACTTCAGCTTTTACAAAAACGTATCTACATGTGCTTTGTCTTGATACAGTCAAAACTGAATGGTGTCAAAAATCTATTATGTAGGGGTCCCCAAAGAGGAGGCACCACTGCTTAAAGAGAAAGAGTTTCTGTTTTTCATTTTAGAAAAGTCAAGCTACAATAATGTCCCTTCTCAGAAACAGCAATTATTTCCATAATCTTACAGCCACACACCGCTTTCCAGCTTAGTGGGATGGCAGTGAGACGTATGAGCTAATGTAGTATAATTAACAAATAGAATAGGGGTTTTAGTTTGCATGGTCCATCGTCTCCCGCAGTGCTTAAATTTACCAAGAAAAGCCCACGATGATGCTACACACTAAACTCTGCATTGTTGAGATTTTGTTTTAGCCATACCAGAGAAAAATGTTGCCTTTAACACACGAACCCTGTGTTTAATTACCCAAGCAAAATTGCATAAATATGAATGAGCGCTAATGGTAGTAACTTGGCTTTGTGGTAGGCAAAACAAACTGATTTCTAAATGATTTGTAAAGAAAATGAGGAGTGAGAGCAGCTATTAGGTTTTAAACACTCTTAAATGATAATGTGGTCATCCATCCGTCAAGATGGAAAGTTGGAATCTGAGGGCTAACTACCCAAAATGCCTTGCATCTAGATCTAAATTAGCTGAGTTTTTATCTAGGTAAGACATGCAGGTGCAGTAAAAGAATTCCGCAGATCGATGTCTAGCAGATGTCTCATTTTCCTGAAATGTATTTGGGCATATAAATGTGTCACACAGTTTGGAAACAAAATTTCAATTTCTATTTAGGGTTGTGGTTTTAGACTGATCGAAATATACAAACTATGAATTTCATTACAGTAATATGTGAAGTCTGCTGATATCAAAGTTAGTTTAATGTACAGTCGATTGCAAACATTCCCCATCGTACATCCCACTATTGTAAAATCACAAATTATCTTCCAAGTAGGCCATTCCGGAGCCTTATGGGGACTGCCATTTGAATGTATAAGTTGCCTAGCTGTATGCGGACACCCTGGCTTCATCTCTTTGACTTGGAACAGGTATGCAGGTCAGAAAGTCAGAATAATACAGTAAGCCCTCATTTGCACACTTGTCCTTGGTAAATTAGGGGGAGGAATAAGAATAAGTGGTAAGGTTTAGTATTGGGAATAATGTATAAATTAGGGCCATGAGATTACACATTGTAAATTTTTTCTTTTTTAGTGCTAAAACATCCATGCTGTAATATATTGCGCTACTTGGTACATTACGAATTAGGCGCTGAATTTGGAGGCTGGAAACTCCTGTGGTTTACTCCTGGCAACTATATAATATGTCTTGCCTATTTATTTTTTATTTTTTGCAGGCACGTGCTTTTAATTGATACTGTGGGATTGATTTACTAAAACCGGAGAGTGCAAAATCTGGTGCAGCTGTGCATAGTGAAAATCAGCTTCTAACTTCAATTAGGTCCGGTTCACACTGAGGCAGCACGACTTACAGCGTGACTGCCTCAGGTGACCTGGACGCGACCACTGCGGCGACTTGCAAAACGACTTCTGTATAGAAGTCAATGCAAGTCGCCCCAAATGTCATACAGGAACCTTTTTCTAAGTCAAAGCGACTTGTGTCGCTCCGATAAGAACAGTTCCATTGCACAAAGCGGGATGCGACTTGTCAGGCGGCTAAGTCACCTGACGAGTCGCCCCTGTGTGAACCGGCTCTTAAGCTTTGACAAAACAACCTGAGATCTGATGGTTTCTATGCAGAGCGGCTCCAGATTTTGCACTCTCCAGTTTTAGTAAACCAACTCCTGTGCGCCAAATTAGAAGTGTCACAAATATACCTATCATGCATAGTTGGCTATAGAAGGTTCATACTGACAGTCCATTTTTTGTTATAACATTCTATTGTGTCTACAGTTCACGCATTGCAAGAGAATAAACTGAATATTTCCCTATGGTTCCAGTTGGTTATTTTTTTTAAACCTGTGGATGCATAAATGAGCATGCTACTTAGATATGTGTTATTGTGGTCAGGATGATTAAGTACATAACCTGAAAAAAGAGATCCACCTGAAAACTGATGCAAAAGCCATCTAATATTTGCCCTACACTACAAAATGTACACGATTACATTGATTCACCTTGGATTGTGTTTATAGTGTTTCTCTTATTTCTATTGTTGGACCAAAGGTTCAACGGGCCATGGCCATCTTGTTTATTGACAGATCTTCATGTAGTAACTTTATATGCTGTACCATCATAAAGTCAAATCAGCAATTGCATTTATATTAGAGTTTCATATTATAGAAGCAAATGGAACAAAATGCTTGTTTAACACAAATGAGATGCAAAGAATCATATGCGTTTGAGCTAAAATGTGTTACTGGTAAGATCACGGTTGTTTTTTTTTTTCTATAAAGAAATATATGTATGTAACGGCCTCTTTGGTGATCAGGCCAGTCATGTGACATGAATTACAACTGATTGATTATTTTAGCACAAGGTGCTTAAAGCTGACCTCCAGGTAGCTAAGTACACAAATGAATCACATATCGTATTTGGGAGCTGCATTTGTATTTCTGTCTTGAGATTTTATACAGCCCCATAAGACCGTGCAAGCGCAGCGCAAACCTGCCTGGCTGTACAATGTACTACAGTTAACCAACAAAGTCTATTTGCTGCCCTCAGCTTGGTATTGATCGCCGCAACCTTCTGCTCCCGGTCCGAGTGATGCTTTATAGGGGATGATACCAAGTAAGATTTAGGTAGTTGCACAAACTGCATATAAATATACATTTAATAATTTTTTGTAAATTAATGCATAACCACATTCATTTTATATTTGTTTTATCACAATGGAGTTCAGCTTTAAGCCCGTGCAAACACAACTCTCCCATCTTTAGCTACGTTTGTATTCTCGCTACACTTTTTATTTAACAAGCCAAATAACAAATGAATGATAAATCATTTTATATTTTTCATGGCTATAATAAAGTGCTGAAAGACGGAATTAGATTGGTTGCCTTGGGTAACAATACTTTTTTCGCTCTTTGTATTATAGTGTTGATTTTGTCATTTATTCCAACTATAAAGCAATATATGCTGCTGCTATGACATCATCATCACAGCACAGAGCAGTACCATAAATGTACGCTGAGCTGTGCATGCGTGGCTCAGTGTACGTTACAGGAAAAAGCAGCTATGACAAAAGAAACCACTGGGTCTTCTGTAAAAAAAAAAATACTACCTGTCCGTGATTTTTTTTTAAATGTGAATTTAATTTACCTTTAACAATTTTTAGGCAGTTATAGTAACAGTTTTGTTGAGGGGGTTATGTTTAAACAATATAAATAAAAAGCGACCTATCCCATGTAATTGTCATGTTTTCTAGACAGGTTGGGATGAATGTAAACGTTGCATATGAATTTATATAAGGCACATGAAATAAAAAGAAATGCATATACTTATCATTACAGGCGTTAACCCGGAATACAATATTTATATATATTTTGCCATAGTGGGTTTAAAGATGTTTTTTTTTGTTTGTGTTTTTTTCATCCCCTATTGTCGAGAGAATGAAATAAAAATGTGTGCCTAATCCTTTATGCCTCCAGGAAAGTATTTCAAAATAAGCATTCCCTATGATTAACAGGTCCGTATAGTTACATAGTAGGTGAAGTTGAAAAAAAGACACAAGTCCATCAAGTCCAACCTATGTGTGTGATTATATGTCAGTATTACATTGTATATCCCTGTATGTTGTGGTCATTCAGGTGACTATCTAATCGTTTTTTGGAAACTATTGATGCCACCCTCTGAGACCATCGGTTATGGAAGGGAATTCCACATTCTTGCCGCTCTTACAGTAAAAAACCCTCTACGTAGTTTGAGGTTAAACCTCTGTTCTTCTAACTTTAATGAGTGCCCACAAGTCTTGTTAAATTCCCTTCCGCAAAAAAGTTTTATCCCTATTGTGGGGTCACCAGTATGGTATTTATAAATTTAAATCATATCCCCTCTCAAGCGTCTCTTCTCCAGAGAGAATAAGTTCAGTGCTCACAACCTTTCCTCATAACTAATATCCGCCAGACCCTTTATTAGCTTTGTTATCCTTCTTTGTACTCAATTTCCAGTACATCCTTCCTGAGGACTGGTGCCCAGAACTGGACAGCATGCTCAAGGTGCGGCCGGACCAGAGTCTTGTAGAGCGGGAGAATTATTGTTTTATCTCTGGAGTTGATCCCTTTTTAATGCATGCCAATATTCTGTTTGCTTTGTTAGCAGCAGCTTTGCAGATGGAGTGCATGAAAGTTAAATTGCTATAAAGCCGGAAGTGCTGTTTTAAATATTTACAGGTTAAGTGTATATGGGAAAAGTGCAGAATCAGGATGATGATATTGCTCAATAACTTTCGTTATGATGATTACTCTATATACGTTTTGTGTGTGTGTACTATCTACATATCTATATACACTATATTACCAAAAGTATTAAAACACCTGCCTTTACACCCACATAAACTTTAATGGCATTCCCGTCTTAGTCTGAGGATTCAGTATTACGTTGTCCCACCCTTTGCAGCCACAACAGCTTCAACTCTTCAGGGAAGGCTGTCCACAAGGTTTAGGAGTGCATCTATGGAAATGTTTGGCCTTTCTTCCAGAAGCGCTTTTGTGAGGTTAGGCACTGATGTTGAAAAGAAGGCCTGGCTTCGCTCTAATTCATCCCAAATGTGTTCTATCAGTCAAGTTTAAACCAATCAAGTTCCTCTACCCCAAACTCACTCATCCATGTCTTTATAGCCCTTGCTTTGTGCACTGGTGCGCACTCATTTTGGAACAAGAAGGGCTAACCCCAAACTGTTCCCACAAAGTTGGGAGCATGGAATTGTCCAAAATGTCTTGGTATACTGATGACTTAAGAGTTCCCTTCACTGGAACGAAGGGGCCAAGCCCAACCTCTGAAGAACAATCCCGCACCATAATCCTCCCTCCATCAGATCATTCGTACCAGTGCACAAAGCAAGGGCCATAAAGACATGGATGAGCGAGTTTGGGGTGGAGGAACTTGGCTAGCCTGCACAGAGTCCTCATCTCAATCCAATAAAACACCTTTGGGATGAATTAGAGTGGAGACTGTGAGCCAGGACTTCTTGTCCAACAGCAGTGCCTGACCTCACAAATGCGTTTATGGAAGAATGGTCAAACGTTCCAATAGATACACTCCTAAACCTTGTGGACAGCCTTCCCAGAAGAGTTGAAGCTGTTATAGCTGCAAAGGGTGGGCCAACTCAATATTGAACCCTACGGACCAAGACTGCCATGCCTTTTAAAGTTGATGTGCTTGTAAAGGCAGTTGCCCCAATACTTTTGGTAATATATTGTATATATTGATGTGCTTTAATACAGGTGCCAATGGTACAGAATGTGTCACTCAGATTCATTGCTATTTTTAACAAGTAACAAAATACAAATTTGAAGGTGGCTAGGTGCTTTTATGTTTACTAACATGATTGTGCAATATCAGAAATGAAGGATTAATGTAGTAAATGTCTTCCAACTGAATAGAACATACACAATCTTCTTCTTCCAGGCATACCTGTGGGATAATAATAAGGATGTTGTTGAATGGCTGGAGAAGCAGCTGTTGGAGGAGGAGGGGGTCCGCTCAGTGGTTGATGAAAACATCAAGTACATTTCCAGAGACTATATCCTCAAACAAATCCGCAGGTAATATTAGAGGAATGTATTCATTTGAAATTTACATAATTAATTACTTTCAGTATTGTTCTATCCACTGAAATAGATAAACGTGACAACACTTTAGTGCAGTAGAATCTGTTCACTTTTTTTTTTTTTTTTTATCCAAAAAGATCCATATAAGTATGATGTCTGTGTTAAAAAATATTTTCCTTCATGTGCATAATGTATCACTTGGATTTTCAGTTTAAGGTATAAAAGCATGGTTTGAGCTATAGATGACACTAAGTGAAATCAGCAGCTATGGTTGGGGCAGCAGTTCATAGTTTGTGATTGTCCTCAAAGCTGAAGCTTAAAGCTGAACACCAGGGCAAAGAAAAAATCCTCTTTTCCCAATTCAAGGGTTAAATGCTTGTTTATGGCAAAGATAACTGTAAAAGGGACTTTTACTTACTTGGTCCTTCGCTCCTTTCACACTTTGCAACTACCCCTACAGTCTCTTTTCTAAGGCAGCTCAATGGTTGCAGGCACTCTGACGTCATCAACTACAAAGCAGGTCTAAATCCTTGTACACACGGTCGGAGATTCCGACAACCAAATCGGTCGATTTTGTCCGAAACTGTTGCATACACACGGTCGGACAAAGTTGTCGGAAAATCCGACGTGATGACGTTATTTCGTTACAACAGGACTACGTTCACGCTAGTAGCCAATAGCTTTGGTGTAGGAATTTGATCTGAGCATGCGTGGCACTTTGTCCGATCGGAATTCTCTACACATGATCGGAGTATGTCCGATCGGAGCATTTTGTCTGAAAATTTTACCAACAAGTTGGAAAACTTGGTCCGTCAGATACTCCGACGGAAACAGTCCGATGTAGGCCATACACAGTCGGAATATCCAACAAAACGGTCTGATCGGACACATTCCGTCTGAATCTCTGACCGTGTGTACAAGGGCTAATAGCTCTGCATTGTATGTGAGGATTTCGAGGGACTGCCTTCAAGTCAGAATGTCGGGGTGAAGAGGAGAGCACTGGCTGTTGGGGGACTTATGGATGATGTAGGTTAAAGTCCTCACTACTGATGCACTAGACATTCATGAGCATTTAACCATTGCAACGCAAGGAAGGATTTTTTCCCCCTGCAGTTCAGCTTTTAAGTATACGTCCCTTTGAGAAAAACCTTCTCCAGGTGAATATAGTAGGACTATTGTAATGTTTATTCCAGTTATTTACCTGCTGCTCTGTTGAAACCTGCACAAGCATTTTTATTCTTTCCTGAGTGCTAATTGGGAGGCTTTTCATAAATAAGCTGGCCATACACTGTTGTATTTTCTGCATTCAGCCTGCAAACTGAACGAAAAAAAAAATGATTGAACAGATTTCTCCAGCCATGTCATACAGTGAGGATGGATGAATCTCCCACTGTGCCTACTGTATTCCAAATACTCGAACAATGGCTGCATCTGATTGGATCCAGTAGCTGTTCAGCTAAAAAATTTCCCTCTGACTCCTTTGATTGAAGTGTGTTGGGTAGGAAGAGTCTAGCTGGGCTACCTACATAGCGAATTTCAGGTAGTTCATTAACTTAAATCCCAGCATTGGGGCAAAAAAAAATCTGTTAGCAAAAGCAGTCAGTTGCCCGGAGGCATGGTGTTCAATACTCTGCATATCTGGGTTATTCTGTACATGAACAATTTTCTACCATGGTACAATGAAGCAACTTCTAAAATGTCAGAAGAAAAGAGATGGCTGTAGACTGAACATACGGAAAACTGTATCACATACTTACCGTAATTTTCCTTTCCTGGCACCAATTCATGGCAGCATACATTTGGTAGTAGCCACATCTTCTTCCGCCCACAGAACCTGAAGAGTTGATGCCCACACAACAGCCCACTCCCTGTACATTGCTAGGAACGAACAGGGTGTGTTTAGTATGCTGCCAGGGATTGGAACCAGGAAAGGAGAATTACTGTAAGCATTTGATACAATTTTCAATTTTCCTGGCACCAGCATGGCAGCATATATGTGGTAGACCAATGACTAGCTAATAGGGTGGTAAGTTTAAAGAAATCCTATCTTTTAAGAACATGAGTAAGCTACAGCCATCTCACTAAAATTAGCTATAGTGAGGGCTACTGCCCTTGAATGTGGATTCTTAGCTTTTCCTTTTACGATGGCCACTAGAATGCACACTGGAACACAATGCAGCCTCTGCCCATCTGAAATAACACCCAACTTATATGGGCATTCACAGATAAATTCCCAAAAAATTTGAAAAACATACTTGTTATGGAAATGCGGTGACGCAGTTCCATGGATCCACTCACTTTTGTGAGGCAGGCTCCAGACAAGGAGGGCACTTCTGAGGAACATAGTCCCCCATACAGCAGTGTAGCCAGGGCTACTTAGCACCCAATTTTTTCACCACAAAAGATACACAGAAGAGGAGCCTTATCAGAGCCTTTAGCATCCCACAGTTGGGGACTGCGCTACAGGAGAGGCTGAACCTATGCACAAAACCATCAAAGGTGACAGGTAAGGGTTTCTTCTCATTACACTGACTGCAAGTTCCTTGGAGGCAAAGAAGGGAATATGCTGTTGTGTGGGCACCAACTCTTTATAGCTATGCACTGGTTCTGTGGGTGGAAGTAGGCATGGCTATGCTGCCATGTTGGTGCCAAGAAAGTGTGTTTCCACTTTTGCATATTTGGTACATGTCCTTTTCACATAGTATAACTTCAAAAATATTTAAAATTGGCAGATTAACCTTTTTAATGTTCTGCAGAGCTCACTTTGTTTATGAGGGGGCTGGACAGCTCTGTTTGCCAAAAATAACCATGCATGTACTGTGCAGGCAGATTCTCATTATCAGTTGTAAATGTATTGTATTATTGTCCTAACAAAGGGTTAAACTTGTAGAGGCTGGGCTTCTTCCACAGTATATTAATGAAGATAGACTTGGGACAAGCTCACTCTGACATTGTTCAAAAAAAAATGCAGTCAGCCATAACACCTAACACCTTCACCTGAAAAACCTCTTAAAGGTAAAAAAAAAAAAAAAAAAAAAAAAAAAATTCTTATGTGTTCCCATTCACACAGTATGCAAAATGAATGGTGGAGTTTTCTCACATTTGACTGCAAAAGTGAAAATGCACTTTAGAGTGACATTTAACGATATCTTTATTCCTCCAAAATAATCCATAAACATCCACTACTTAAAGAGGTTGTAAAGGCTGAAGGTTTTTTACCTTTATGCATTCTATGCTTCTCCCTCAGCCTACCTAATACTTGTCTAAGCCTACTTTCAATCCAGTGATGTGCAAGAGATCTGAGGCTCTCCTGGGTCTCTCCCTCCTGATTGGCTGAGATGCAGCAGCAGGAGTCGCTGTCAATCACAGCTAGTGAGACGGGAGCAGGGGGTGGGGCCAAGATGCACTCTCTGTGTCTTATGTACATAATGAGCCTGCTCGGGAGCGAGTAGTACTATGGGGGCTCTGAGCAAGGGTGAGGGGCCCAGAGCGCCAGCGAGGGACCAGAGAACAGGAGGATCGGGACTGCTCTGTGCAAAACCACTGCACAGATCAGGTAAGTATGACATGATGTTTGTTACATTTTTTAAATATTATTTTTTCTTTACAAGCACTTCAGTGACCCTATAATTAATGTTTATTAATGCATTTTTGTTTTGTTCCCATCCTCTTTGTAATGTCATCTGTAAGCTCCAGAACCTATACTCCCCCCCCCCCCTTACTTACATTTGTTTTGAATGAGTGCACATTAGTTGCAATTACATGCACTGCTATATGCACACTACACATCCCATAGTCCTTAATCCATCTTGGGAGTGAGTAAAAGAAGGTGGCCACATTCCTACATAGAGTTGGACCATGGAGAATGAACATAGCCACCCTCTAATAGGAAGTCAGATCAAGGCAGCAAAAAAAAAAGAGGCATTTCGTGATTTGGAGGAGGTTGAAGGCAATAGATGCTACTTCTTGAGTTAGCAACATGAGTTTAATGCCACTTTAATACAAAAAAAATTGATTATGTCACTTTTTAATGAAGGTGTACCAGATTATACATGCTTTTGGAGTCTATCAAATCTCGTAAAGTGTTTGGATGGGCAGGTGCCCATACACAGCATTATTAAAATGGCAGGTCAGAACCAAATCTGTCAATATCTGCCATTTTTCTGATGGGACAACTTCTCTAGGATTTTTTGGATAACAAAATGGTACTAATAAAACACAATAGGATTATGAAACGTATTAACCTCACATACATCCCACCACCTTGCTTCTACTACAGATACTCGCTGACACTGTCTGCAGTTATCGATTGCAGAGAGCAGTGAAGCAGTTCAATGATCAGGAGAATAGAGGCATTGTGGAGATGTGGGAGACAATGGCAGGCCTCATGCTAAGGTGAGACATTATCCCTGATGTATCTAGGCACCTGTCATCTGAGATAAGAGTCTCACCTTACCTGATTGGGGAAATGCTGCATAGGAACAAGGCTGAATTTAACAGAAGTTTTTCACATTTATAGAAAGAATGAGGAGTTCTCTGCTAGCTCAGATCAAGATATGAAGATTAGTCTAATGAAAACTGCTCTTACAGTACAGATGTTGACATTTAGCTTGCAATTATCAGGGTACCTTTCACCTGTGTACCATTTAGAAGGCGGTGAGACTTTCCCTGAATTGTTTAGTTCACTTGGGGCCATTTTTCTTTTCTTGCTGCAAATTACAAGCATGCATGGCTAATAGCCATTTAGTAAATGATATCAAGTATATATGCTCTGTAGAAAGGAATCTCATTTGTATAACAAGTAGGGTCACATTTCTGCATAAGGCTGTGGTCTAGGCGGCAGGGCTATGGAGGGGGGGGGGGGGACACATCAAACAGCCCCTCACACGTTCAAACACAAGGGTCTAAGGGTCATTGAAATTCTCAACTGGTACCTGGCTCCAGTGCAGCAGCACTTCACAACATGTGGAAAACCCCCGGAAAGGACCCAGAGTTGCGAATCCACATATGTAAAATTCAATGAGAGCACCAATCAAAAGTCTAAGCCCTTGTACACACGCTCGGAGAATCTGTCGGAATCAGTCTTATCGGACCGTGTCGTCAGATAATCTGACTGTGTATGGTATGCATCGGACTGATTCCGTCCGAATCTCCGTCCGACCCAATTTTCCAACATGTTGGAAATATTTCCCGACCAACTGTGCCGGACGGACCTAATCCGATCATGTGTAGAGCATTTTCATCGAACCAAGTGCCACGCATGCTCAGATCAAATTCCTACATCAAAGCTATTGGCTACTAGCCTGAATGTAGTCCCATCGTAACGAAATTACGTCATCACGTTCTGAAAGATCTGATTTTTCGCCAACTTTGCCCGACCGCGTGTATGCAACAGTTTCGGACAAGATCCGACGGACAAAATCCGACGGATTTGGTTGTGGAAATCTCCGACCGTGTGTACAGGGGCTAAGAGTCCAAGGTGTTTAATGGTAAAACTGATTCATAGCAGAAATGTGTTGGGTTTATTCTGCTATGAATCATTGCTAGCTATTACATTGGAGCAATCCCCCTGCACCTTTTAAATGTTACTTATGTGTCACAAGTCTATGTGAAGCTGGGGGTACCATCATAATATCTATAGGGGCAAGTGTTACAATAATTACATATTCCTGCCTGCTGTCAAAGGGAAGAAAGATTTCCACATATACCTGCCTGTGAGCTACAGGACAGTAGTGTAGGTTAATAAAGGCCCACCAAGCCTTAAAGTATATATGAACTCAAAGTTTGTTATACATTTTTTGAATAGAGTAATGAAAGGTTAAAACCGTTGACATTAGTGATATTTCCCTTCACTTCCTGTCCTGAAGACTCAACAGGAAGTGAGAGGACATCTTTCCCATGTAATGCCCTTTTAGACAGTCGTCATGGGGACAAGTGTCCATATTAGGAGATTTCGACTCTATTACTGTTCTGCTCAAAAAAAAATTTCCCAGCTCAATTTCCAGACACATTGGTGATCAAGACAATTAGGGGATGGGGGATACAAAAGGGGATACATTTCCTGAATGGGGACAAAGACAACAATCAAGACCTGGGAGGGACTCTAACCCCTCACCACTCTTTCTGAATCCCCAAAAAAATGCATTTAGTCACAGTTTAACTGCAAGTGGCTTTACGTAATTTGTAGAACTTTGCTTGTGGAACTTCCCACAAAAGTATAGATACTTGGTATTGTTTTCAATGTTTCTTTAATCGATGTTTAAAGTGCTATGATCATGGGTCCTAATTTGTGTGGATGCTTTTAACATGCATGTAATATTCAAGTATTTGTACTAAAAAGAATACATTTTTGTGTGTTGTTTTTTCAGCTTGGTTCAAGAAAACCCTGAAGTTGCTATGGATTCTATTGTTCACATGACACAACACATTTCCCCAACTCAGAGAGCTGAAATAGTTCGCATTCTCTCAACCATGGACTCCCCGCCATCTACATAGAAGTCTTGTCAGGTCTCCAATTCACAGACTCTGCACCGGATGCAAGGACTATGAAATATAGAAGAAACGGTTACATCTAATGTATAAAATGTACTGTAGAATTGTGTTTGTGTGCTGCTGAGTTATGATCAGATGTATCATGCATATATGTTTTCATGATAGAAGACACTGTAGGTGATTATCATGAGTATGGCCAATATAAAAACACTAGAGAAATGACAAGTAGTAGTCTGGCGGCCAAACAGGTTTCCGTTCTTATATCTCTTTGCCATGTTGAAATATTGCTGTGGGCAGTGCGTTCATTTTATTATACCAGCCCTAGTGTATGGAATATGTTCTGCCTTCTGATACACTGGTTGTAAAAACACAGGGATACATCTTCAGTAGCTTTGAATTAGAACTGGAAACATGTTCATAGTTTACAAAAGTCAAGTCAATTATTTATGATATCCTCAAGAGTTGGAGTCTTGTGTAGGTCGAAATAACAATGACTGTTACTGGTCAAAAAGAAATGACCATCTTATCATCTGAAACTTTGCTCATATTGCAGGTGTGAAAACATCCTGCTATTCTTTCTATGTGTCAATTAACGAAAGCACTTGAAAGTATTTTATACCTAAAATAGCTTTTATTTATATTTTTTGATGTGAGTTACTTAAATTATTTCAAGTATTCCCCTTTAAATGTACAATGTGAGCTACATCACATCTATTATATAAAAACACTGTTCTGTTTTTATTTGTTTTTTATCAGAGAATTAGGAGGGTTGTTGGGTGTAAATCCTAAAGTACCCATGGCTGCTTCAAATATATTTGTATAAGTACAAAACAAAAAAATGACATAAAATAAATGGAAACATGTAAAATGCATTTTTGGGTACAGTACTGACAACTAAGGGCAGAGAAGGGCATTATTTCCATTGTTCTGTTAACACTGATTATACAAACTAGCTTTTACTTATGTAATCTACTGTGTATTCAAAATTTTCACTTTTTTTTCTTATTGTGTGTTTACTTTAAAGTGATACTAAAGTCTTTAATATTTTTAAACAAACAAAAAAAATACTCACCTGCTTTGTGCAGTGGATTTGCACAGAGCAGCCCAGATCCTCCTCTTCTTAGGTCCCTCTCCGGCACTTTCTGCCGAGTTATTGCTATGGGGCACCCAAGCGGAGCTGCTGCTCTGTGTGTCCATTCAGAGACAGAGCCACGGCTCGACCCCACCCCCTCTTTTTCCTCATAGACTCACTGACTGGTGATGGATAGCAGTGGGAGCCAATGGCTGTGTCTTAGCCAATCACTAGGGAGAGTACCTGGACTTCGTGGCTCTCATGCAACATCGCTGGATTGAGAGGGAGCTCAGGTAAGTATTAGAGGGGGCTGCTGCACACAGAAGGTTTTTAATCTTGAGGCTTAAAATGCAATAAAATAAAATACCTTCTGCCTTTAGAACCATTTTAAGGTACTTTTATCATGTAACTTTCATGTTTTAAATGTTTGACGTACCATATTTAAGTTACATATACAGATTTACAGATTGTTCCTCTTAGAGCAGGGGTGCCCAACCTTTTGAAGAGTGAGGGCGACTTAAGAGACTTTGTCGTGGGCCACAATAAGTGGAGCAGACAGAAGACAGATCCATGTCCGCTTTGTATATGCAGAGCGGACATGGACACAGTCTGCTCTACTCTGTGGGCCCCCCTATCCGATCCAACCAGATGGAAGGGGAGGGATCCCCTTCTGTTTTTTATTTTATTAGTGGATCGGATTGGAGGTAGGAGGGTGCAAATGGACACAAGTCCATTTACATCTGCCATTCCATAGAGGTGAATGGAGGGTCCGCGTGGGTTGAACCGATCATGTGAAAGGGGCCTAAGGCTGCTTTCACACTGATGTGCGGCAGTTTACCTGCACTGCGGGTGCAGTACAGTGCACATATGGCTTTCCTGCAGGTGTGGTGCACTTTCTGAAAGCACACCAAACCCGCAGATAATAACAGAAGTCTATGCCTCAGTGCAGGTAACCCAAAGGTGCAGTGTGCTGCACCTCCGGATCAGTTTGAAAGCAGCCCAGTAACCACTGCAGAACAGATATGCCCATATATACACTGCTTATAGTAATAAACGTACCTTTAATAACAGTCTTCCATTCAGGTATCGCTGGCTGTTGCTGTCCCAGGCAGAATGCATTTTGTATCACTCCAGGACAGGAGCCGGCGCTATACAGGAAGCATCTGTAATGGTGGCTCTGCTCCCTCCGCAGCTGCTTGCTTCATCTACCGCTGGCTTCATTTAAAACACTGCTCTGGGATGGCAGCCCACGATCTGGGCTTGAGAACCTGCTATCCCAAAGCAGGAGGTCGCGGGCCACATCAGAAGGCTGCACGGGCCACTGGTTGGGCACCCTTGTCTTAAAGCTTGGTGGATGTCTCCACAATCACTTGGCTTTCCTTCTTAAAATATGAGACAATAAAGTGCATTGTCTCAATGAAAGCTGTGGGATAGAGTTGAGGGAGAGGAATGATAAAACTGCATATAAGCAATAGAGAGGATGGGCAGCATTGCATGTCTATTACATAAACAAGAATACTCGCCTGCACCAAGCATTCCATTTCTTGCAATAGAGAGGGACAGGTTATGTAGACCTGCCTTTACCCCAGCAGCTAACCATTAGCAGTGTCTGCACCATAGGCATGGGAACATCGCCAGCTCAAACTAAATTTTGTTTACTTTCACCTGTTGTCGGTGGGTAACCGAAATAGAAACCCCCACCTGCCTATGCAAGGCAGATTAAAAAAAAATTTTGATAGCTTAATCCCCTAGTAAGTTATACTTACTGAACCACACTTTCTTGCCAGCTCCCCACTGCAGGAATTTTCCCTGAATATGAGCTAGTTTCAGAACTTACCTGAGGGTTAATGCTGTTACCCCACCATGTGATGGTGTTCAGTCCCGAGTACTGTCACATAGAGGAGGTCACATACGTTCCCATACATGGGAAGCTTGCTTCATTTGCGCAACCAAGCAGGAGCAGAGAACTAGTGAAGGAGCATAAATTGGTGACTTCCCTTTCTTGGGCTGTCAGGAAGCACTCTCATGCTGCATTTAATGGACAAAGCTTCCTGACTGTATCTAAAAGATTTATTTAATGTGCAAAGATGGCTATGCAGTCAGTATATCTACAAACGGAACCGACTAACAAGCTTTTTCAAACATTGCCACCAGTTGTTCAAAGGAATTAATTCAAAATAAAAATAATATAGTTTTCCCTAAAAGAAGAAACCAAGCAAGAGCTTTTCAGACGAGTTAAATAAAAGCTGTATATATCTAGTTTAGAATTCCTTAATGGCCTTCTGCTCCTCCCAAGATCTATTCTACTACCCAATCATGTGACCTACATCCATGCATACCAGCCATTGGATTCATTACCTTGCACAAGCAGAGTGTCTAACGATATCCATTGACCTCTTCAACAAAATGACCAGACCTGTGGAGGTGTTTAAAAGAAAAAAAAAAAAAAACTCACAGCATGCATGCAAATCATCCACATTAAAGCCAACAATATATTTTTCGCTTCAGAATTTCATGTTACAGCATCTCATTACGAGAAATAACAATTGTGTAATATTCATTGACCTTTGTGAAATAACACTCCTACCCATCAAATTATACAAATACATACCGAGAAATGTGTCAGTGCCTGTCTGTGCCATGTCAGCACTAAATTAAAGGACACTTGAAATGTTTAAAATATATCAAATCCATCTCTCTATGGAGTATTAAACACAATTTATTTTCATTTGCTCAGGTGACTGCATCACTTGTCAGTGGTTTGTTTCTCGCTGCCACTCACAAGTGCCGGTAGCCCCAGCAACAGTCAAATAAAAATGTATGTAATAGCTCGCAGAGGAAAGCAGGATCTCTTCACGCACACTTTTATTTCCTAGTATATATCACAGATACATAATAAGACCATTTTAAAATGGACCGTGAAGATCCTTTACCGTAAATCGCCATCCTTCAATTTTCTACAGACAGTAGAGGTGGAACATAATACGAGGGCAAGGACTAAATGCAACATTATATTCATTGTTTGCATATTAAATCCTGAAACCAGACTTGGCAAAGCAGAAATAGTGTTAATGATGGATTATAAAGACTAGTTCTATTAGGTTCCAAGCGTGGCTGAATAATATGGTGTTAGCCATAGCCTAATGTGATATAGATACAGTAATATTCACAGCTTACTGTGGACATCAACACACAAAAGAAAAACAAAATTATATTTATTTTAATTTCTGTGTTGGTGTCCACAGTAAGCTGTGAATAATTTACACACCTACAAATATATAAATACAAAAATTTTAGACATACATTTTCGATTCATATGACTTTGTATTTTTAGCTATTTTATTTACATTTAAAGATTTTGTGGGTACATGGTCTATAGTGAGAAAGTTGGTAGTTATATGCATCTTACTGTGATATTCTGGTTATTTGTCTCTTTTGTCTCTGGCTTATAAGACCATGAGGCACATTTCCCAAAAAGGGAATTCGCTACAGTAACCACAGTTTCCTTTTCTCCTCTTATGGCCTATTTATCATCAGCGGGGGGGCTTTCAGTTGCGTGGCTGCTACACTACAATGAGCTTGCCAAGTCAGCCCAAGCAAATGACTTGATCTTCCAAGAAATCCTCGGCAATTTGCTCATTTTACGATAGTAATTAATGCCGTGTTGCTTTTGTAATATTACACTGTTTATCCCTCCCTAATCAGCCTCAAATACTACTTTATTCCAATTTATTTTTCTGTAATAAATATGGCAATTTTACATGTATCTTGGAGAACGTTTTACAGTTTTTAAGATTATGTTTTAATGCGGGAGATTTACTAAAACTGGAACACTCAGAATCTGGTGCAGCTGTGCATGGTAGCCAATCGGCTTCTAACTTTACAAGGGAACAAAAGGAAGTGCCACCTAAGTGCAATAAATTTAGTTTGGTTTAATGACACAACAGGTAATGCACTTACAGACACTGTAAGTGCATTACCTGTTGTATCATTAAACCAAACTAAATGTATTGCACTTAAGTGGCACTTCCTTTTGTTCCCTTGTGTTCCTTATACAGAGCTGGCTTCTCTCTTAGGACAGCTGCCGCCTACCACCATCACTTTTTACTTTGTTCTATGCTCCATTTATGGACTAATGAACTGCGACTGAGCTCGCTTCGGACATTATCTGCCACATAGATAGGGGTGCATGTATCTTTGCTCTCACAGTTTTACTTTTCCTGTATGTTGTAGCTTCTAACTTTAGATTGTTCAATTAAGCTTTGAAAATAAACTCTGGAAACTGATTGGTTTCTATGCAGAGCTACACAAGATTTTGCAATCTTCAGTTTTTGTAAATTCTCCAAAGTTACACCTCTGTACGATACTTCATTCTGACTGCCCATTTTAATGTAATCTTTCACCTTCTGGTTTGAGTGTGTGTCTCTGTCTTATCTTGTCATGTTCACTAATTTATGGCAAGTTCGCCCAAGTCCTGAATAGTGTTGTTATATAGTGAGTTTTTGAAAATAAAGATGAGCTCAATGGGAGCTACTTTGACCTTGATCATGCACTGGCCAGTCGCATGCAGTTGAACCCACTTATGATTGGTTGCAGGAAACTTCCTGTTCTATTGTTTTTCAAAGCCCAGCTGCCATTTCCTTAGTGGGACGAATTTTAGTGGGACCAGTTTTACCTTAGTGGGATTAGTCTTTCTCACTTGCCTGTAAAAAGTATGCAAGTGCTGTAGCCATTGGTCATTTGTGATAGCCAACCAACTAGCCTTTTCAGTACTGGCAGTCTGAAAGGTTTCCTATAGGTAAAGAATTTTACAGCCAGTAAACCTCCAATTAGGTTTAGAACAAAACACCATTTTAAAAGGTATTTGCACCTACCTGCAGTCTGAACATTCCCAATTCTGTTTTAGTGGTTTATATTGTTTATACAGTTTACATTGTTCTTGCCATTTCATATTTAACATGTCTTTAGTTTTGTGATGATGCTATGAGATTGCTTTTATCAGATAATGCAGTTCTTAAAGGGATGCTGTATGTTCTGCCAAACATTCAGTAAGTGCTATTCATACAGTATACTAGTAAATGTATGCCTTGTTGTGTCTGGAGATCGTTTTATTTAAGTTAGCTAGTTACTAAGATTACACTATTAATCTCTCATAAAGGTTTATGCTAAAAGAGGTTGACCTTAAGACCTTACGTGTCCTGGGATTCCTTGAACTCATGAGCACTGATATGGTCCCTAGCTGCCAAATAGGAACACGTCAGTTCAGGGTTTCCAGACAAATTTTTAAAAGGCACCTGAAAGGACAAAAATACAGGCGCTGCAATTACAGACTTGTTTTTCAGAATTCATGCTCCAGGGCTTTAATTTTCTTCATCATTTAGTGGGCTGTTTACCGGGAACAAGCATGTGCATGTTTATTGTCTTAATACATGTCCCTACACAGCCTCAGAGCAGGCAGCTTCAAAAGCAAGTCTGCAATGGCAGCCTCCTATTTCTAACATGTATACAAAAAATTGGTCAGATCAGTACCACATCTGCCCTTTTATAACAATTTAAAGAAAAAAAATCTATTTGGACTTTACAGTTAACACATGCAGTTACATATCAGATCAATTGATTTCTGTTAATTCCAATATATAACATTTCAAGTGGTTGTAAACCCTTACCTATACCCAGTGAAGTGACTGGCCTTATTTGATACGCAGAGATTAAACAAATCCTCCTACATTAGTTGTACCTGTTTATCTTCAACCATCTCTTCTGTAGAGCCTTCTACAATACCCAGGTCAAAGGGTTTTTCTCAGCAACAGAAAGCTGGGGTCGGGAATCTGATGTCACACACACTGAAGAGCTAGAGCATGAGTTCCCTGATATCTGCTAGATGATTGGAAGGAAGGGACACACTCCCACTCTACACAGGCTCATAGAACACATGCAGAGCTGTTTGCAGGTTGAGGTGGGCAGATTATTGTTCATTATTATTATTGTGTCGCCTTAGCCCTGGTACACACGGTCGGACATTCTAACAACAAAATCTGAAACTGGTGTTGCATACACATGGCCGGACAAAGTTGACAGAAAATCCGATCGTTCGTAACATGATGACGTAATTTAGTTACGACGGGACTACGTTCAGGCTAGTAGCCAATAGCTTTGGTCTAGGAATTTGATCTGAGCATGATCTGAGCATTCGTGGCGCCCACACATGGTTGGATTATCCGACAACACGGTCTGATCGGAAATTTTGCATCGGAATGTCCGACCGTGTGTACAAGGGATAAGAGATTTATCAGTGACTCGTGCAGATAGCACAGAGAGGAGAGATCTGAGAGGAACCACACTTGGTGCTGGTGCTTTGGATTTAGACTAATACACACTATAGACTTGAAAAATTAGCAAATCATATCCTTCTAAAGTTTACAACCACTTTAAGACAAGTCATTAAAAGGTTATAAGTTGGTAATATCATATATATGACCAGGTCTATGAAACGTGTCCCACTTTTCTATTGGCCATGACATTGAAATGCCACTTTATTATTGGCCATGACATTGAAAAATATGTACTATGACATATTTATTTTGAAAGGTCTAAATAGTATAGGTAAGCTTAGGCAATGGTGTTAGGCATGTCATATGGAAGGGTGTTTTGAGTGCAAATGGTCACTGCTCTGTACCAACTTGCAGCAGATGTCTTGTCCTAAATTTAATATACTGGGATTAATAAAAAATCTTTTTATATATATTTGAGAACCCTTTGTGGTTCATGTAATGTCTGAATAGATTTTTTTTTTTGCCTATTTCTATCATGATCAGTTTTCTCTAAAAGAAAACTTGTCTGCCATGTTGTAAAATATGATTTTTAACCTTTGATAGATGAATAGAGAAATCTTAGTGATAGGTTCTCTTCGAGTAAAGTTGTTTTCTTTCATTCCGCATTTAAGCTTGACAATTAGCATTGGATGCCCGCTTGGTTATCTAGAGGAGTGAGCCATATAGTGTTCAGGAAGCAACCACACACATTGCTATGTTCCCAGTGGATTACAAAGACAAAGTTACACACACTTGTGCAGAACTCTAAACTATGTATAGAGGACACTATAATGGCATAATAAAGAGTGAAGTGTCATCTTATAATGTTTACATTCGCTATGTAAGCAACAAAGCGCACAGTTTGAGGACATGTGTTGTAACAATGTTTATTTAAACCTGGATGGTTAGTTGGTGCTGCTATAATTTGTACAGACACAGACACAACTGGAGTAATTCTGGCCAGTATATATTTAAGATGACGCTACAATCAGTTTCCCTATGGCTTGTGTTAACATAATTTAGAATGTTGCAGTTTTTATTATGTATTACAGGTTAAAAATGCACTGACTTAATATTTTTTTTTTTCTTGAGGACGTTGGTATGTGGCACACACAGTGTTCTTCTTGGTTGTTATGCTGTGTCTCTACCATTAAAGATTTTCTTTGATTTTTGTTTTTTTGGTAAATTGATGTTACTGTAAATGCATTGATGGGTCCAAATGTGACACTGATCACTCAGCTGACGTAGCTAATTTTTATAGTTGAGTTTTTGCAAGACTGCTATTACTTCTTGCATTATTATTTAGCTGATTTCTTTGACAAGTCAGTGGGTCATAACTGGCATTTTTTATGAAACTATCAGAGGTGCTGAACAGGATACAACACTACAGGCATGTTCAGACCTTTAAATGCAACATGGATGTTTGTGGCTTATCACCCATTAGACTAGGATGGGGTTGACAGTTCTTGACATCATTTGTGTATTTTACATTGTTTTAACGTGACTGCTACAAGCATGTGTGCAAGGTACAAACAATTATTATATTGTGCTCACATGATTATTCTGTTGGTGATGGTACAACCACTTAAAGATTCTTTTTTTTAGATTTGAATTAGGGCTCTATGCTCTAATTCAAATGCATGGTCATGACCTGTAAGGATCTGTATGCCGAGACATATTCCACACTGCATATCTCTTCACTGACACAATGCATTAGAATATCTCCAACCGACCAGTGCAGTTTGTCTGTGGAGGAATTATAGAGATTAAGATATGCTGCCATCTGTATCTCCTATTATCACAAGACAAAATGCACCTATCTCATATTTCAGTGCCAGTTTGATGGGAAACTATAGTGTATTTTTGGTCAGCGCTTAACTTATTGTATTATTTACTTAAAAAATTAACCTTTCGCGAGATACATGAAACATAGGGGCTTGCGTTGCATATCTCCATCTGAAAGAGCTAGTTGCCTATATTGTGGAGCCAATCCTGGGCCAGAGTCATTGAGCCTGAATGAGTATGCAGATTAAGAAAGGCAAATGTCCTTGCCTTCATACTTGTTCCAAGTTAGTGACTTAAAATCAAAGCCAGCAGCCCCACAACTAGCATTTGCAGAATAAGTCGGGCAAAATCAGTCTCCATGTTCCTCTCAAGAAAGGTTTTATTTATAGTATTTTTTACATTTTTTAATGCTTTCTGTATCATTTTTACATTATTGCTTGTTTTGTAGAAACATATCTTAGTAGCTGTTAAATAATTCCATTGAAATACAGAAAGCCATTAAGATCTCAAGTCATGTTGACTGTGTTTTTTTGTCACGTCAAACCTACTCCTAGGCTTGTATCGTGAGAAGGTGGGGGAGGTAAAACACAACCCTGATGCACCACTGTGTACTAAGAAAATAGGGCTGCCCCCATGTACCTATACAGATGAAAAGAATACACAGAAACAAGGTTTTTAAAAATAAGTATTTTTTTTTGTAAAATTCAGCAAGTGTATAAAAAAAAATTATTATAGTTTCCCCTTATATTGCACACCAGGTGCCAGACGTCCTGCAGCTTTCTCAAGGACATCTACACCCCCGTCTGATGCTCATTAACATGTTATTTTGCATGTTTCGCCTTCATTTTGGATGGGCTGCCAACACACCAGAATACAGGAGAAATTGCAGAGAAATTTTTTTTTCCCAAGTAGCACATCGTAACGCATAGATGGCTCCTATCTGTGTTTTGTGGTATGCCAAAATGCCCTATTTTTGAGGCATGTTTTTCAGGGTGTGTTGGTTTGCCATTCAGAATAAATGGCACCAGAGTTGTTGATCTTGAGTTCCCACCACTTGCGGGAACATGGTAAAAAACGTGTTTCCAACCTAAAATCTTATGTACATCATTGCCTTTGCAACCCCTTTCATTGCATTTTTTTAAGGTGATAATTATTTGAGAATGTTTGACTGTTTTGGTATAATGTGTTTAAGCCATGTCATTTGTTGTATGAAGGCATAAAAATGTTAAGTATGGCAACATATGTTTCTCTAGAAAATGTAAAAGTTAGAGATAAGCCAGGAGTACCCTGTGAACAAAATGCTCTGTAGTAATGCTCAAATTGAATGTGAGAGAATAACTAACTGACAAAATGTTAGCAGTTACAAGTCTAGTTTTAAATACTGTTACTGCAATACTGTATAGTACTATACTCATAGAACTTACCTCAATAAACTATAAAATAAATTTTCCTTACTGTACTTTCTTTTTTTTTGCTGCATTCACTGATCATCTTCTATTACAAGGCAAACACCCAGAGACAGGGTCTCCTTTATGAGAGCCCTTTGTAGCCTCCGGTATAATAAATGTATACAAATAATAAACGTTGGGCGAGTGCCCCCTAAGTGGGGATACTAAGCCATTCACACCTCAGAGGAGTGCATGCAGGCAGCAATAGCTTCTGGGTGTTCTATAGTTATGTGCTCTCTATTCAGACATATGAGCATAGCACCTGTTATAGGAAAGTAGTCCAGAATTAGCTTCCTTTATAGCTCTGAAGTCTCATGCAACAGAATGGTGCAAACAAAGTAAATTCTAGGAAATTGCATTGTAATGCTGGCATGGTATTTATTTTGTATTTTTTTAGGCAGACCTTTAGGGTAGCAGTTCTTTTGGTCAGCCCATGTTATGCACTTAACCTGTCAGTGGTCATAATGCTATGCCTGATCATTGTATATGTTACAATAAACCCCCAGCTTTCACCATGGCAGTAAGAACTCTACTTGTTCTACTCTGAATGCACTAAGGGCAAATCAAAGGGGATGACATTGTTTAAGCTGCGAAGAGTTCATATATTGTAGCTAACACAAATCTACCACATATTATCGCTCCCTACTTTTTCATTGACATGTAGTGAATCCTTGAATTCTTGTCTTAAAGCTGAACTCGTAATGATATACTAATGTAAGGTTTTTTATGTTTAACTGTCTGGCCAATATATATATATAACATATACATATAAACTTACTCGAGTTCATCATTCAAAAAAACAGAAATGGCCTTTACATCACTTATGCTAACCATAGCAGATTCCACTGCTGTCACCAAATGTGACAGACCATCTGACACCCAGAGTGGGTGCCTCAGCCAAGATACAGCTTCCTTCTCTCTGGAACCAGGAACCAGGTATTATAGCTGAGCATTGTACCTAAAACTAGACAACACTAGCTTAGGTGCAAACTGAAGCCAACTTTATTGTAAATTCACACAGAATATATATCACAAAAAATCAGGCAAGAGCTTGGTCACATTATTCTAAACAAAGCAAACTGTAAACAGTTATCTAATCATTACATCTAATGAACAGCTAACATAAACACATAAACATCGCACAATAGTTTGGTAACGAGGTGAAGTGGACACAGTAATAGCAAACAGACAAAAACAATAGGCGACTCAATAAACCAATGGGAATTCACACCTAGTAGGCATACAATGGGGAATTATACAATGAGAGAAAGATGCCTTAATAAACAGATTACACATAACAGCAGGAGACACCAGCATCAGGTTGCTTTGAGCTGATTATATTAAAGCGTAACTCCAATTTTGTTGAGAAAAAAACACCCCCCCCCCTCTATGTACAGTACATTGCAAGGATTTTAACAAACTTTGTTGCAGATTACTACCTTTTTGTTATTCTGAAGAAATCCCTGTGTGTTCCTCTGTGCTAAGTGAGTCTAATGGGAGTGCTATATTATTTTTTTGAAAAATTGAGTAAGGTGCGCTAAATCATAAACTCACATAAAATTCAATGAAGTAAAAAACAGACAAAATTTAAATAATAATGTGCAAAATTAGGCCTATTACCCCCAGTCCTAAAGAATAAGGGTTATAGGATAATTGATCACAGTGAACAACGAAAAAAGATATAAAACAAAATAGTGAACACCCAATGTGTAATTATATAGACATTTAAATTCCAACAGAGTCCAATATAGATGAAATCGTCAAATCTTCTACTGTGTAGCAAGTGCTTGATCCACCACCATACAGCCAAAATTACTCCTTACCAGAATTTCATGACCCCCCACTACAGAGGGTCACCAACAGCATGTAACAATAGATATCTTCCACTTCAGAAGGGTCTCAGCTGTTCTCCTCCCTCCACCGATATCATGACCAGGTTGTCAAACAAGTATCTTTAGTTATCTCCCATGAATTAGGTCATATGTGCTAATTCCATGCAAAAGAAATGAAGCTCCAATAGTGTAAAACCTTTTAATATAACTCAAATATAAAAACAAAAATGCACTTACAAAACACAAAGGAAAGATTAGCCTTAAGTCCGATGCGCCGGCCGGACGCAAACGGACAAACTCGTCGTTCCAGGGTACAATTCCTTTGTAAGGGGTGACGTCAGCGCATCGCTCATACCTACGCGTTTCGCAAAAAATTGCGTCATCCAGGGGCATTTTTATTATTATTATATTATTTTTTGTTATGTGTTTTTATTTTCTCCACGAAAATTGAGTTTTAGCATCTATTCTGAGTCTAGGAAGGGGGGGGCTAAAGCAGTCATGCCTCTCTGCTGGTTTTGGGCACAGAGGCCCCAAACCTGTAATCAGGCCCTAAGTTTCCAGAGTCTTTCTGTTTATGGACCTGAATCTGAAGCAGAACCTATCCAAAGGGTCTCCCAGGCACACACACCTACAAAAGAATAGAGCCCCCTCAAAAGTCAGGGCCCATAGTCAGTAAGCAAGAAGCTACCCTGTGGTCCCATCCAAAAGTCCCTGCCTCGGTTGGGCCTGTCACAGGCTTTACATCACTTATGCTGACCACAGGTGCAAGGTGAATGGAGGAATCCTTTCCGCTGTGCCATTGTATTCTGAAAGTGGGAATCTTCTGATGTCAGACCACACATAAAATACACTAATGATAAGGATAGCTGATGAGCAAAAAAAAGGCAGATCGGGCATTTAACAAGTTAACGATCACTGATATAAATAATGTACCTATCTGAGTAATAAAACTTAATTTATTTGTTAATTTTGTATTGTAAAAGAGGGATGCAATTTCACCCCAGGCTGCTCTGATTCCCCATAAAAAGGCTGATGTGCTGCCAGCTGGGAACTGAGCACATGCTCAAAAACGGCTGCATCTTTGGTGCGCTATAAAAAAAACTGCAGCAAAAATGCACAACCTAAAAGAAGCCTATGGGACTGCGGCTAAGGAAAACTGTGTACATAAGCACTGCGGCCAAACTGCAGCACACTAGTGTGCGCCCAAAGGCTTGTACACACTTGAGGCAGGCACTGCCACTCCGCTAAAAAGTGATCAATCCTCAGGTCACATTTGCTCATGCTCAGCGGATCCAACCAGAGCTGTCAGTTATTTGTGTTTTTTTGTTCAACTCGCTGGATTCAGTAAAAAAAAAAAAGATGGATGGGCAAGGCTGCAGATGGACACTGATAAAGCTGCATTGATGGGCATTTAAATGCAAGTCTTTTCCTTAAACTTCCCTCTTAAATGGTTTTTTTTCCTTAAAATTCCCTCCTAAACTTGGGGTGCGTTATATACGCTGGCGCGTGTTATACGCCGATGAATATGGTAATGTATAGAAGATAGGGGCCGAAAGTGACTCGAGCCCAGGGGCCCCGATAAATATGGTAATGTATAAACGGTAGGGCCCGAAAGTGACTCAGGGTGGTGGGGGCCCCTGGGCTTAAGTCCTGCCCTGGTTATGCGCCAAACTACCTGTTGCTTCTGAGCTAATATCAAACAGATATAACAAAACACTTTCAATGGTATGTTTAACGGACCAAAAAAGAAGTTCATTCTTAAGATGTATATACACTCTTATGAAGGGTGGATTGTTGGCATTATACAAAAGAAAACTGGTTCTCTTCTAATAATGGCAATAAATTGGTAGGCATATCCTGGAATTGCCACCAACATCCATTCTCTCCACTTATGGCAATGCTGGCTCGGTTCCTGCATTTCTTCCCATTCCATTCGTTTTTTAAATAATGGAATGGCATGAGCTTGCAGCAATGTTGGCCTTTACTCAGTGGAATTACATGAGGTTACTACCCTCCCTAGAAATATAATGAATTTAGCTAATTCTGGTGCTTTTCAAGTCCCACTCACTGATCCATTATTATTAACTGTAAGTAATGCTTAGGAAATCCAGAAGCCTAATTATCAGCAGTTATTTCATCTGGGATTCTACTGAAGTGTTTGGAAAGGAAAAATGGCAGAAAATGGAGAGGCAACAGACACGCACATTCTGGCACCATAATAGTTAAAACCAGGAAATACTTAAAATTATCCATAGAATACAAAGAAATAAAGAGATCAGAATAATGCATTTAATGGCTTGTATTCTAAGCTATCTAGTTAGAGTGCTTAGGAAGGGTGAATTAAGCTTTCAAAAGCAAAAGATCAAAGTAGCTGCTTTTAATTTAAACCTTTTGTTATATTTTCAGCCCAAAAAGGGGGATGAGAGATCAAAAAAATAAAAAATGGCAACAAACCGAAGCTTTGTAGCTGTTTGTGTGTTGCCGCGCTCTCTCAATTTGAGCCACAAAATAGGTCAGCTGCATAACAGATCAATCTCCCAACAAATATTTAAAAACAAATTGAGTTGCACACCCAATACCCATCACAATTAGACCAGGCACAATAACTAAATTAGCAATTCAGCAAAATAATTGGAAATGCGATTCGGCTTGTTCTACCACTATCCCTGGAGGCTTTATCCCATCTATAGGAGGAGGGGACCGAGGGAGAGTCTCAGCTCCACTAATTCTGCAACTAATTAGACACATACTTGTAAATGAAGTTGTTTGTTGGAAAGTTGAAATTCTCTCCTTCCCCTGTAGAAAAGTCATTTCATTTCACCATCGTACTTGTTATGTGTCATATTATTCCGCATGTCATTTTGTGATGCTTTTATTGCGGTGTCACTTACAGGTGGATAACACAGCACCAATATTAGTACGCACGTAGAATTGTCACTTTACTAATAATAATAATACTGTTCTCATCTGATTCGTTTTCTGTTTTTAGGGTTCTATATATATTTCAATTATTTGAAACCATATATTCATAATACTCATAGTGGCAGTTTGTTAAAGAAATGTGTAAGGCATATACTGTAGTTATAAATGTATAGGTCTGATACATTATTTAAATTTGACATTAGACATTTTTCCTGTATAGTTTAAGCAAGACTCGAATGTTTCTTATGATGTGGCTTTTCCAGTAAGAGATACGGTTCTTTCATGCTGTTATCATTTATTTTTAATCAGATAAATATGAAAGACTATTTACCAATTGCAGCCACCAGGTGATGTTCTAACCAGGTCTATGTGTCAGATCTTATGCTATATTGTCAAAAGTATTGGGACTGCCTTTACACGCAAAATAAATTTACTGGCATCCAAGTCTTATGCCACGTACACACGATCGGATAGTCCGAAAACAAAATCCATGGGATTTTTTCCAACTGATGTTGGCTCAAACTTGTCTTGCATACACACGGTCACACAATGTTGTCGGAATTTCCGAACGTCAATAACGCGGTGACGTATGACGAGCCAAGAAAATTGAAGTTCAATAGCCAGTGCGGCTCTTCTGCTTGATTCCGAGCCTGTGTAGAACTTTGTGCTTTGGAATTGTGTACACATGATTGGAATTTCTGACAACAGGTTTTGTTGAGATCAAATTCTGTGTGTTGGAAATTTCCAATGGAAAATGTCCGATGGAGCCTACACACGGTCAGAATTTCGGACCAAAAGCTCCCATCGAACATTTTCCTCCGGAAAATCCAACCATGTGTATGCGGCATAAGTCCGTAGGGTTCAATATTGAGTTGGACCACCCTTTGCAGCTATAACAGCTTAAACTCTTCTGGGAAGGATGTCCTCAAGGTTTAGGCCCCTTTCACACTGACGATCTGTTCAGGCCCGCCTGCCAGTTTTTCAGGCGGATCTGAACGGATGCTCCATAGAGCTCTATGGAGCGTCGGATGTCAGCGGTGACATGTCCGCTGACATCCGACCCGCTCCGATCCGAAAAAGTGTGACGGAGGAAAAAGCTATTTTTCCATCCGTCTGCGGATCCGATTGGGTGACGGAGGACACTGCGGTCCGTCGTCATCCAATCTCCCATAGGGGAGAGCGGCGCTGTGACAGGTCTGTCCCTGCGCAGTGTGCAGAGACGGACCTGTCATCTCCCTGCTCAGCGGGGATCGACGGAGTGATCCCAGCTGAGCAAACGGATATCCACGGGGCGGATCAGCACTGATCTGCCCTGTGTGAAAGGACCCTAAGGAGTGTGTCTATGGGAATGCTTTACCATTCTTCCAGAAGAGCACTTGTGAGGTCAGGCATTGATGTTGGATGAGAAGGCATGGCTCGCAGTCTCCGCTCTAATTCATTCCAAAGGTGTTCTTTCAGGTTGAGACCAGGACTCTGTGCCTGCCAGTCAAGTTTCTTCACCCCCAAACTCACTCATCCATGTCTTTATGGACCTTGCTTTGTGCACTAGTGCAAATCATTTGGTGGACGGGGGATTATAGTGTGGGGTTGATTTTCAGGGGTTGGGCACAGGTATCAGGATGAGGTCAGGACTCTGTGCAGGCCAGTCAAGTTCCTCCACCTCAAACTCACTCATCCATGTCTTTATGGATCTTGGTTTGTGCACTGGTGCGCTGTCATGTTGGAACATCCCCAAACTGTTCCCACAATTTGTCTAAAATGTCTTGTTATGCTGACACCTTAAAAGTTTCAAAAGTTCCCTTCACTGGAACTAAGGGGACAAGCCCAACCCCTGAAAAACAACCCCACACCATAATCCCCCCTCCACCAAATGATTTGGACCAGTGCACAAAGCAAGGTCCATAAAGACATGGATGAGCGGAGACTGAGAGCCAGGACTTTTCATCCAACATCAGTGCCTGACCTCACAAGCGTGATTCTGAAAGAATGGTTAAAAATTCCCATAGACACCTCCTAAACCTTGTGGCCAGCCTTCCCAGAAGTCTTGAAGCTGTTATAGCCGCAAAGGGTAGGTGAATGCAATATTGAACCCTACGGGCTAAGGCTGAGATGCCATGTGCGTGTAAAGGCAGGCGCCCCAATACTTTTGACAATATAGTGTATTTGATCTGAAAAGGACAGAGGAGGGAAATGCCCTCTCCTCATTTGCTATCAGAAATAGCACAGCAAAACTGGTAGATAAACACAGTCGGCCAATAAGTATGAGCGCAATGCTTTGTTCAAAAGCCACCATACCTTGCATATGCAGTGTCATGTTTGCATAAAATATTACTTTTACAAATAATCATTTAAAGTAAAAAATGAAACAGACGGGCAGCGTCATGACGTAGGGGGCGTGGCCGTGGAGCTCGTTCCTCCGTGTCCCCCCTGCTCTCCCTCGCTACCCTTCACCTCACGCCGCATGGAGCGCGGCGTACTCTTCAGCCTCTCAGACCGCACGAACAGACCGGACCGCTGACATCGGCGATACGGTCTCTGGAAGGGATACCATCTGGACGGAGAAAACGAGCGGACCGGACCGGGAAGCAGGCACAGATGCTGGGGCCATACCAAGATGACCGGGTAGGATCCCACCGCTCACCGTCCGCTGCTAACTCTGCATAGGCTGGCTGATTCTCCGTGTTTTAACACTCTCGCTGACCCTCGCTACACCAAGCTGCTCTGGGATGAAAGAGAGCCTTAGGAGGTCAATGCTGATGCCGGGACGCCGGGACTAACTCCTCAGGGCTGCACCAGGGAGGTGGTAAGCGTATCAGCCTGTAAGGGCTAAGACAGCTGTACAATATCTTTGCTTGGTGATATTGAGGAACTTGTTATATTGGTGAAGCTCTGAGATCGTATATGTGCTGCGGGCCCCCTCATAGTAAACAGTGGGGAGATTATGGACCGTTCTACACCTATTCAGTGTTGAAGTAATAGCAATAATCCCTGAATGAAAATCAACAGTGACTGGTATTATGCTCCGCAACTTCTGCTGGAGCTGTGGAGTAGCGGTTTAAAAAACATATGAGATATATGGACAGCATACCAGACAGGGAGATACCCCCCTGGTTATAGCTTTGGCTTATTTGTTTCTACCCCCCCCCCCCTCCTTTATGGAACAAGAAGGCTGTTTTTGAACGTGGACCCCCGAAGGACAGTATTCCCCTGCACACTCCAAACCTGCATTAATTAGGCTCTAAGAGTACTTGGAGAGGGGGAAGAGATAAGAGATAAGAAGAGGAAAAGTTATAATTTGCTTGCTGCTGAACCTGCTCTATCTGCTAAAACCCCTCCCTTTTTTCTTCCTGAAACATAAAGAATAGCTGAACAGATACGTACATAACCAAAAGGGGGAAGATTGTACTGAACAGTAGCCATTGGATGCATCTTGATGTTTAATATCTGATGTTAGAATCTTTCTGGCGGGAAAAGCTGGAAAGGGCATTTAAAATCTTTTACTGTAGTGGGTCGGTTTTGTACCTTCCCAGTCAACAGTTAAAGGTCTGAAGTTATTCGATACCATTCCCTGCTTTTCAAATTTTGGGTGGGATAACTTACTACCAGTATAGATGTACTTATTATAACAGCTATAATAATATTAATGTTAATATCTCTCCACTGCCTAGTTTGGGTCGCTTTAGGTAACTCAAGGAGATATACGGTATGAGCTTGGACAGATGACCTACCTGCGATGTGGAAAGCATTTGAACTAGCTTCCATCCTTTCTGTTTTTTTTTCTTTTTTTCCCCTATGTTTTTTTTTTTTTTTTTTTTTCTGCTCTTGATATCTCTGATTTAATTGTTCATCATTGAGGGTGGTATTAGCCCCCTGGGATATCTCTCAAGGCCTGGGAGAAAGGTATATTAGGTATACTAGATCAGGGTGGAGATAGGGGGGAGAGAAAGAAGGAAGAGGGGGAAAACAGTAAAGAGAATAACTTGGCGATCGATAGATAGTGAGAGGTGGACCTGGGTCTGGCCAAAATGAAGGGAAAGGCAGGTAAGGCAAATAAGACGATCACCCCGGCGGCAAGCCCGGTTGGAATCCAAAAATACATGGCTGCAAATTCTAGTATGAGAGAGGATGAAGAGATCGGTAGCCCTAGAATAGAAAAACCATCCCGCTCGGGCCCAAATAGACAGAAGGGGGAAGAGGGTAGGGGGGTAAAAAACCCTACCATAAAGTTAAGTGAGGTTAAAAAAAAAAGCGGAGTAAACCCACAAAATGAAGGAGTAGTCCAAAATAATCCCCAGGGAACGGTGGGGATGGGTAACAGAGAGGCAGAAGAAATGGTCTCGGATAGTCATAAAGAAATCCCCCAGTCCCCACAAATTAGGGAGATGCTCTCTGAGATGTTCTCGAGAATGGAGGTCTCTCTAAGGGCGGATATCGCAACAATAAGAAGCGATATAGGCTTGGTTTTAGGAAGAGTGGAGGAGATAGAAAATAGAGTTGAGAACCAAGAGCGTAAGATAGACGGAATTGTAGAACAGATAACAGCCCTCCGTAGGTCAAATAGATCAATTAGATATAAGTTGGAGGATCAAGAAAATAGAAGTAGGAGGAAGAATATACGGATAAAGGGTCTCCCGGAGTCACATAGCGGTTCCGCCCTGGGAGAGATAGCTCAACAGATTTTTGGCCCTCTAGTGGATAAGGAAGCTACAGCCCCATTGAAAATTGATAGAATACATAGAATGACACGCCCCCGGGGGATCAGATCAGAAGCACCGCGAGACGTTATAGTGCGATTTCACAATCTAGCAGAAAAAATGCAGGTAATGAGAAGAGTGAGAATGCAGTCTGGGGTGGTCCATGAGGGCACGGAACTGCAGATCTATTCTGACTTAGCGGGGGAGACATTGGGAAGAAGAAGATGTTTAAAACCACTCACGGAATTATTGAGAGCGGCGGATATCCCATATCAATGGGGATTCCCAGCATGTCTCATAGGGAAGAAAGAGGGACGATCTGCAGTTCTACGCTTCCCAGAAAACCTCCCAGATTTTTGTGACCAGTTAGGTATACACCCTGCCCCAAAGATTGAATGGGGCTGGGAGGATGTATTAGGGGGTCAGGGGAATAGCACCCAGGGGAGGAAATGGCAGGATGGGCCAAGCAGTAGGAGATGAAAGTAGAATACTGGAAATGAGCTGAGGGTATGGGCAGCGCTGAGAGCTGAGGAGTGCAGGAGGAGGGGGAGGGAGGGTGGGGGGTGGGACGGGCGGATAAGGGTACGAGCCCTAGGGATACTATGGGGGTGCGGCGAACACAAATATCGGCCCACCAGTGCCATGGGCTTAACGGGAAGGGGGGTGTCCTACCCAGTCTCATAAGACGTTCCGTTATAGGACAAGGGGGAGGTAGGGAAGGGATAGGGGGGGAGGGAGGGAGAGGGTGGGAGGGGGGTTTGGGTGGCTTTTTGGGGCTCTCACTCGGTCCTCCCATGGGGTTAAGGGGGACAGGTACCACTGGATCCACTAGGCGCTTCAAGAAGGAAAGGAAAATGGAAAGCGAAGTAGAAGGGAAAGAAAGAAAGAAAAAAAAAAGGGAAAGGCAGAAGAAAGAGGGGGTATTACCCCGTGTAGAGAGCTATGGTAGTCCTTAATGTTATCACTTATAATGTAAGGGGGTTAAATTCAAAAAGGAAAAGATATAGGATAAATGACGAACTGCAGTACATGGAAGCTAATATAGTATGCCTTCAAGAGACGCATATAACATGCACTTCTGGGGTTAGATTGAATTCGGCTAATTTTCCGGTGTGGTTTTATGGGGATTCCCCATCCCCTTACGCGAGAGGGGTTGCGATAGGGTTTAGTAGCACAATGAGGTTTAACCTAGAAGAACGTCTAGTGGATCCGGAGGGTCGTTACCTGTGCCTAAAAGGCAGGCTGTTGAATGTTAAATGTACAATTGTCAATATCTATGCCCCAAACAAGAATACGGATAGATTCCTGAAGAAAGTATTAAATAAAATAGAAGATTTTAAAGAAGGGAAATTAATCCTGGTGGGGGATTTCAACTGGAGTATGAACCCTAAAATAGATACTACAGGGGCGGGCCCTAGGATATCTGAGCACAAACAGAAAATGCTCTTAAGGGCGTTAACGGCATGTCAACTATACGATACCTGGAGAACACTGCATCCAAAAGATAGGGATTATACATGTTTTTCCTCGGTCCATGGTTCTTTTTCCCGAATAGATTATATTTTTCTGGAACATTCACTTTTAAGGGTACTTAAGAAGGCTGAAATAAAGATAAGAACAGTTTCAGATCATGCACCTGTGCTGATCCAGCTGGAGATCGGGGGGGATCTGGGACCGGGGATAAATTGGAGATTGAATGAATCCCTATTACAGGATAAAGATACAGTAGACAGGATCGAGCATGAGATTACACAATTTTTTAATCTGAACGACACACCGGAAACCTCTAGCCCTGTATTATGGGAAGTGCATAAGGCAGTTATAAGAGGGGTACTAATAGGGATTGGCGCAGGGAAAAAGAGAGAGAGGGAGAGGAGGAAAACCCTATTATATGAGGAAATTCAGAGATTGGAACAGATGGGGAGACCATGGGGGCTTCGGGACACCCAAGATTTAATAACTAAAAAGCGAGAGCTAGATGAGTGCTTGGAGCAGGATAGAAGAACGGCCTACCATATTCTGGGAAGAGAAAGGTACCAATGGGGGAATAAATCAGGTAAATGGTTGGCGAGGAGAGTGAAGGAAAAGAAAAATAGAACTTTTATCCCAAAAGTAAGAAACGCTGAGGGGGACATACAAAATATGCCAGATGATATTATGAATACATTTTTTTCATATTATATGGGCCTTTATAACATCGGGCGACAGGATAAGGTAGAGAATCGAGTAGGGGAGGAAATAAAAGATTATTTAAATCAGATAGATATCCCCAGGGCCAAGCAAATAGAAATGGATGCACTAGAAGCCCCAATATCAAGAGGGGAAGTTGAGAGGGCGATTAAAAATACAGCTAAGGGAGGCTGCCCGGGGCCCGATGGTTTCCCGATCTCATACTATAAGCAATTCCAAAAACAGCTAGTCCCAAAACTATGCGATTATTTTAACGCAGTAGGGAAGGGCGGAGAATTCCGCGAGGAAACACTTTTGACGCATGTGGTCCTGATCCTCAAAGAGGGAAAGGACCCAACGGCAGTGGAGAGCTATAGGCCAATTTCCTTGCTAAACTCAGACATCAAACTGTTTGCAAAAATTATTGCTGAAAGATTGGGACCGCACGTGTCGGAGTGGATCCTGCGGGATCAGGTTGGATTTATTGAAGGGAGGGAGGGTCGGGATAACACACTAAAGACCATCATGTTATGCCAAAAAGAGGTAAGACGGGGGGCCCCCACGGTACTCATGTCAATAGATGCGGAAAAGGCATTTGACAGAGTGGGGTGGGGGTTCCTGTTTGAAGTGCTGGAAAGGTATGGATTAGGGGAGAGGATGAGGGGCTGGATAGAAGCCCTATACACCCACCCGAAAGCAAAAATAAGAATAAACGGAGCCCTGTCTCGCCCCCTTGAGTTGCTCAATGGGACAAGACAGGGCTGCCCGCTATCCCCATTATTATTTATATTGTCGCTTGAACCCCTGCTGATGGCCATTAGAAAAAAATCGGAACATTCATGGGATATTGGCGGCCGAGAGGGAGTTCAAGGTCGCTGCGTTTGCGGACGATCTTTTGCTCTATGTTTCTAACCCTGGGGCTTCTATACCAGCAATAATGGAAGAATTATTAAAATATGGGAAGGTCTCTAATTTCAAGGTTAATATATCTAAATCGGAAATTTTGAATTTAAATACGCCAATAATAGAGCAAAACATCCTCCAATCTAAATTTCCCTTTAGATGGTGTGGGAGGGAATTGGCCTATTTGGGAATAAGGTTGACAGCAAAGATGAGTGATCTGTTTGAGGCCAACTATATGCCCATACTAAATAAAATTAAACAACATTTGGAAAGGTGTCAATATAAAGCTCTATCATGGACAGGTAGAATAAACGTAGTCAAAATGTTTATTTTACCAATTTTCACCTATACGTGCCAAATGATCCCAATAGTGTTACCACAGGCTTATTTAAATAAACTAAAAACTTTGATTAATAGGTTTATATGGAAAAAAAAAGCGGCGAGGGTGGCACTGAACACCCTGATAAGAAGTAAAGACAGGGGAGGGTTGGCAATGCCGGATTTTAAAAAGTATTATGAGGCCATAGCAATTTCACGAATCCCGGATTGGATACACAATAAAAAGGGAAAGGATTGGGTTGAATTAGAAATTAAGTTAAGCAGTAGGGAATTAGGGGAAATAGTATGGATACCTGCAAAACATAGAGAATTAGGCCATAGCACAAACACACTGACAAAAAATTTACTTCAGATATGGGACACAATAAATAAGAGACATAACTGGGGACATAACTCACCACTAATGCCACTATTGGACACTAAATTTTTTATCCCAGGGCAAGAGGAATACTTATATTATAGTAGATGGGTTAAGAAAAATAACATTAAATTACAGGAGGTGATGGAAGGAAATAGGATGTGCACATACGAGGAAATTATAGGGAAATGGGGTCACAAACCATTAGATAAATGGAGATATCATCAATTATATTATTTTATTCAGTCTCTACCACAGCCACTACGGGGTAAGGAACAACTTAGACCACTGGAGAAGCTATTAGTGAACTGTCAGTGCCTCGAAAAAAGGATCTCAAAACTTTATAAAATCCTAATAGAAAGAATAGAGCAAAATTACCCCCCCTGTCTAGAAAAATGGGAAAGTGAAATCGGGTCCTTAAGTAACGATTATCATAGAAATAAGATAATTAGACGTACCTACTCGGTTGCCGTAGACTCACAAACACGAGAGATGTCATACAAACTTTTTACAAGATGGTACATAACCCCACAACAAGGAAACAAAATATGTAGTGCGACCCCCCGGGCATGCTGGAGAGGCTGCTTGGGGGAGGGCTCATTTGCTCATATATGGTGGCTTTGCCCCAAGATACAGACATTCTGGGGTAAAGTAATTGAAACTATTTTTGAAATAACTGGGGAAAGGATCAGGAGGGATCCATGGGTATGTTTATTTCATGATATAGAAAAAGGGGAGAGGGAGTATGGGAATTCCTTGATCCCCTGTTTATTAAATGCTGCTAAAGCACTGATACCGCTAAGATGGAAAAGATCGGATCCCCCCTCAATGAGGGAATGGGCAGAAAGACTAGAAAGGATACGAATTATTGAAGAGTCAATGTATAAACTGGATAATATGGAGGAGAGGTACCAGAATAAATGGCATCTCTGGGTATTATTTGGTAAAACTGAAAATTATTTGAAGATGGTGGAAGGTTAATCAAAAGCAATCCCATGGAGTAGGATCGAGTGAGAGAGGGGAGGGGGGGGGGGGGGGAGGGTAAAGGAGGATAACCTTTATAAGCACTGATGCTGTATGTATTATTATGTGGAATGGTTTATATATGTTTTATAGCTGTTTGTAAATTTTGGATAACTTCAAAAATAAAGAATTAAAAAAAAAAGTAAAAAATGAAAACAACAAAAAACAAAAAAAAGAGAGCTTACAAAAAAAGAAAAATTGGCAAAAAAAACCCCATCAGTTTTCCTTTGTTTTCCCATTACCAAAGATAAAATCTGTCTTCCCATATTGATGCATTAGTAACAGAAAAGACACTGAAAATAGATCACAGAATATAAAGAGATGTAAAAAGTGTTTTTCCCCTTTTATAATTGCAAGACATGGTACAATAATCATCCATTGTGCATGGTAAAAAATGCTGTCTGGTCTTTTTCCACCTACTGTACAGCATTTATCTTACTTGTGAGATTGTGTTACAGTTGTTACAACACATGATACTAGAACTAAATTATTATGCTAAGCATATTGATGCTGCACTTTTATGACCCCTAAGTCCCATGAGATATTGCAAGACCCTGACAATCACAGGCATGACTTCTACAGGCAGAGGCATGATGGGATTTGTAGTTTCACCACAGCTGAAGGGGCCGAGATTGCCTACTCCTGCTTTAGAAGTGGCTAGATACCTGGCTGTCATGCTTATCGCATCACTGCTTGTTGAGTCACTGACTGGGAATAACTATGCGGAAAGAGACTTTTCTTAAAGATCAATTCACTGCATGCATTTTTACCCCCCCCAAAAAAAAGGCCACTTGAACTTAATGGCAACAAAGTATACTTCTGCATTCCAAAAATTACCATTATAGCAACACTGAGCACGACCAGCCCATAGTAAAAAATTACTTTGACGTTTAATACTGGTGTTATGACAGCAGTTAGCAGGTATCCAGGAGTACCAATGATACTATTTATTGATAGTCATATAAAGTAAAGCTGCTCTTGAACAATTTAAAAAAAGATTTTATTAACTCTGTCCCGCCACCATTGTGATTCCTATACCTCTCACAGACAGCACTACCAGGACAGGGATAACTCCATTCTCACAGTCTGCTGATTGTGCTGATGCTCCTTCATTGTCTAATATTAAAGGCTAAGTTCAGCTTTAAGCAGGTTATATCCACATTTAGGGTTGTAAGGTGTTTTTAAGAACCCGCCTGTCCCTCACAGCTGCTGTCAAATTAAAAATTTGTGTAGAGATCTATTAATGAATAAACTACAAGTCCCATCTGTAGGTTCAGGACTTAGGGTGGTAGGGGCCCCTGGGCTTGAGTCACTTTCGGGCCCTACCTTCTATACATTAACGTATTTATTGGTGTATAACACGCACCCCAATTTTAGGAGGGAAGTTTAAGGAAAAAAACTACTTACATTTAAATGCCCATCAATGCAGCCTTATCAGTGTCCATCTGAAGCCTTGCCCATCTGCAGCCTTGTCCAGTGTCATTTGCAGCCTTGTCAGTGTAGCCTTGTCATTTGCAGCCTTGCTCCAGTGTCATTTGCAGCCTAAAAATGGCACCGCCGAGATACAGAGTCCTGTATATCTTGGCTCTCAAGTCCTCTCGGCAGCTCTTGGGTCCTCTCGCAGTCCTGAGCAGAGCCAAGAGTAGCCGAGTGTACTCGGCTTGGCTCACATTCATGCCCAATCCCTGTGTTATGTCTATTCGAGGTCGGGACTGGGCATGACTGTGAGCGTAGTCGAGCCAAATACACTCGACTATGTATTTCGGCGGGGCCTGGGGGGCCCCCTATTGGGCGGGGCCCATGGGCTTGAGCCCAGTCAAGCTCAATGGTAAGTCCAGCCCTGCCCATCTGCCATGCCAGTGTAGTAATCTGTGCCCGTGTAGTCCATTGACACTTCCCTCCGGCTTTCTAACTGAAAGCCTGTACAAAGGTATGGGCAGAAAGCTGACGTAATTGTTTGCAGGAGCCTGACATTGCACCCGCCTTGCACTGATTGGGAAACTATAATAAACGCACGTTTTCCTTCAACAATATCAGTATACAGTCAAATAAATAAATAAAATGTGTTCCAATTTGACCCCCTTAATTACCCTTAGTTCATTATTATATATATCTCTTATATCTATTAGCTCTAATTAACTCATTCTTCTCCCTCTTCCTTTATCTATTATTTTTCTACTCCCCCCCCCCCCAATTCTTTTAAAATAATAAAAAAAAATATATTTGTTTGTTCATTTTTTGGGTCTTTTTTAAACAATTCACAAAATAAATTTTTTACTAAAATGTTAATGTCATTATAAGCAGGACAAATTATAGTATACGATTTAAACTGTTTATCTACACTGGTTTTTGTTAAATCATTTTGGCATGGAAAATAAAAGAAAGTATCACCCAAAGAGAGAGCCTCATTTGTCCTAAATATATATATATATGTGTGTGTGTGTGTGTGTGTGTGTGTGTGTGTGTGTGTGTGTATTTCCTTTTTTATCTTAACCACTTGAGCTGCCAAGCCTTACAGAGAATGTAAATCCCCTTGAGTCCCAGAACTTTCTTTTTTTCTCTCTCTTTTTTATTTTTATTTTTATTTCTGCAACGTCTCAGTTACATTTATTTATTATGCATTGTTTTTTCGGGACAGATAGGGCTTTGAATTGGAAGCAAATTTGGATATGTATATTTTTATTTCCTTGGTTATTTTTGTTTACTATTTATTTCCAATAGTAAGAAAAAAAGCAATATCCCAACACAATGTTTATTGTCTTGTAATTTGCACACTCCCACATATTTACCCGCAAACTTTCTTCTTACGGAGTGATCTGTGGAAACATTGGAAGCCCAGGAGCTGATTGCTACAGCTCATTGGCTTAAAGCTGGATGCCACCCGTCACTGAGAGCCAGTGGTTCCAGCGTATTAGCAGGGGCCCCACAGAAGCAGCTAAGACTGGCTGCTGTTTTTAAGGGCCAGTATCCCAGCACCATTTTAAGACAGCAATAGAGCCTTAAATAAAGTGGAGGTCCGCCCACCGCTGCAAAAATGAAAAGCCAGCAGCTACACATACTGCAGCTGCTGACTTTTAATAATAGGACACCTACCTGTCCTGGAGTCCAGCGCTGTCGCCACCGCAGCTGATGTTTCCATCAGCTGCTGGATGCTGCCGCCACCATTGCCAGTAAAGGAACCCAGTAGTGAAGCATTACGCTGGGTCCCTGCTGCGCATGCGCAAGGCACCAGCTGCACTCTCCTACTGGCACGGGGGAAGGAGAAGGGAGAGGAGGGAGCCTTATGCTGACATAATGCACCGTGGCCAAGACTCCCAGAAGTGGGGACAGGATACCTGTCAAATCACCCTTCCCCCTGAAAGGTGCCGAATGTGGCACTGGAGGGCGGAAGGAGACAAATGAGTTGAAGTCCCACTTTTGGGTAGAACTTCACTTTAAGTAATCACAAAATTATTGACAAATTTATAGGCCTATAGCAGAAATTTTAACATTGGTCTGGTAATCATTACAGCTCTCACTAGAGCAAAGGGGTTTGGTTATAAATTCCTTTTAAAATGGAACTAAAGTCCTGCAATATCTCTTCTGCAATAAAAGAAACACAACTGCCTGCTTACATCCAACAAGTACATTTATTCTTTAGAATGTACATACATGGAGCTGCACAAATGATATTATACGGTGGGTATGGGACTTTAAGGGTGCTTAATACTACAGATACATATACCACAATAATTCTAAAAAAAAATATTTTTATTTAACCACTTGCCGACCGCCTCACGCCGATGTACGTCGGCAGAATGGCACGGGCAGGCATAAGCACGTACATGTACGTGATTTGCCTCCCGCGGGTCGGGGGCCCGATCGGGCCCCCGCCCGGTGCCTGCGGCGGTCGGTTTTCGTTCGGGAGCGATCCCGGACGAGGGGACGGCCATTCATTCATGGCCACCCCCTCGCGATCGCTCCCGACGAATGGAAATCCTCGGTGACATCACTTCCTCTCCTGTAATGTAAACACAGGAGAGGAAGTGATGTATTCTCTCCTCCGTGTCGGTATTTTTCGTTCCGACACGGAGGAGAGCGGATCAGTGAGTTGCACCAACACATCCCACACACAGTAGAACATGCCAGGCACACTCACACCCCCCCTTTACCCCCCGATCACCCCCCCAATTACCCCTGCCCCCCCAGTCACAGTGACACCAATGTCATTTTTTTTTTTTTTTTTTTTTTTTTTGCATTGGTGTCATTTGTGACTGTAATAACTGTTAGGGCAGTTAGGGTTAGCCCCCTTTAGTTCTAATGTACCCCCCTAACCCCCCCAATAAAGGTTTAACCCCGTGATCACCCCCCGTCGCCAGTGTCACTAAGGCTGGGTTCACATTGCAGCGGTTTATGAGAACGAATGTGATTCGCACCGCACTGCAGTGCAAATCACATCCGATCTCTGTGCGATTCGAGTTCAGCCATTCGCCGCACCCGCCGCACCCGCCACACCCGCCGCACCCGCCGCAAATTCGCACGGGACCCTTTTTTTGGCCCGCAGCAGAATCGGATCGCATGGGTGTTCACACCATGCGATCCGAGTTTGCAGATCGCACTGCGATATGCGAACTGATCTGGGGGTGTCAGTAACATTTCACTGACACTCCCAGCAGTTCGCATAGGGCAGTGTGAACTGCCGCCTGGAGGCATGCGATGCGGGAACCCGCCGCGGATTCGCGGCGTTCCCGCATCGCTCCAGTGTGAACCCAGCCTAATAAGCGATCATTTTTCTGATCGCCGTATTAGTGTCACAGGTGACGCTAGTTAGGCAGGTAGGTATTTAGGTTCGCCGCAGCTTTTTATAGCGCTAGGGACCCCCATATACTACCGCATAAAGCCCCCTGATTGCCCCCTAGTTAACCCTTTCACCAGTGATCACCATATAACTGTTACAGGTGACGCTGGTTGGTTAGTTATTTTTTTATAGTTTCAGGGCACCCGCCATTTATTACCTAATAAAGGTTTAACCCCCTGATCACCCGGCAGGTGTCATTTGTGACTAATAACTGTTAGGGCAGTTAGGGTTAGCCCCCTTTAGTTCTAAGGTACCCCCCTAACCCCCCCAATAAAGGTTTAACCCCGTGATCACCCCCCGTCGCCAGTGTCACTAAGGCTGGGTTCACATTGCAGCGGTTTATGAGAACGGATGTGATTCGCACCGCACTGCAGTGCAAATCACATCCGATCTCTGTGCGATTCGAGTTCAGCTATACAGATAGTATGGCTGAATTCGTGTCGCACCCGCCGCACCCGCCGCAAACTCGCACGGGACCCTTTTTTTGGTCCGCAGCAGAATCGGATCGCATGGGTGTTCACACCATGCGATCCAAGTTTGCAGATCGCACTGCGATATGCGAACTGATCTGGGGGTGTCATTAACATTTCACTGACACTCCCAGCAGTTCGCATAGGGCAGTGTGAACTGCCGCCGGGAGGCATGCGATGCGGGAACCCGCCGCGCATTCGTGGCGTTCCCGCATCGCTCCAGTGTGAACCCAGCCTAATAAGCGATCGTTTTTCTGATCGCTGTATTAGTGTCACAGGTGACGCTAGTTAGGCAGGTAGGTATTTAGGTTCGCCGCAGCTTTTTATAGCGCCAGGGACCCCCATATACTACCGCATAAAGCCCCCTGATTGCCCCCTAGTTAACCCTTTCACCAGTGATCACCATATAACTGTTACAGGTGACGCTGGTTGGTTAGTTATTTTTTTATAGTTTCAGGGCACCCGCCATTTATTACCTAGTCTCACTAGTGTACCCCTAAATTTAGGGGTGTCTACTTTCTAAAATGGGGTCATTTGGGGGGGGGGGTTTGTGCCATCTTGGCATTTTATGGCCTTCAAAACTGTAACGCCCTTAGAAAGCCTGAAGGCGGTGCTTGGTTTTTGGGGCCCCGTACGCGGCTAGGCTCCCAAAAAGTCCCACATATGTGGTATCCCCGTACTCAGGAGAAGCAGCAGAATTTATTTTGGGGTGTCATTTCACATATGCCCATGGCATGCGTGAGCAATATATCATTTAGTGACAACTTTGTGAAAAAAAAAAAAAGTTTGTAATTTTCCCGCAACTTGTGGCAAAATATAAAATATTCCATGGACTCAACATGCCTCTCAGCAAATAGCTTGGGGTGTCTACTTTCTAAAATGGGGTCATTTGTGGGGGTTTTGTGCCATCTTGGCATTTTATGGCCTTCAAAACTGTAATAGGTAGTGAGAAGTGAACTCAAAAAATTACGCCCTTAGAAAGCCTGAAGGCGGTGCTTGGTTTTCGGGGCCCCGTACGCGGCTAGGCTCCCAAAAAGTCCCACATATGTGGTATCCCCGTACTCAGGAGAAGCAGCAGAATTTATTTTGGGGTGTCATTTCACATATGCCCATGGCATGCATGAGCAATATATCATTTAGTGACAACTTTGTGAAAAAAAAAAAAAAAAAAAAAAAGTTTGTAATTTTCCCGCAACTTGTGGCAAAATATAAAATATTCCATGGACTCAACATGCCTCTCAGCAAATAGCTTGGGGTGTCTACTTTCTAAAATGGGGTCATTTGTGGGGGTTTTGTGCCATCTTGGCATTTTATGGCCTTCAAAACTGTAATAGGTAGTGAGGCGTGAAATCAAAAATTTACGCCCTTAGAAAGCCTGAAGGCGGTGCTTGGTTTTCGGGGCCCTGTACGCGGCTAGGCTCCCAAAAAGTCCCACATATGTGGTATCCCCGTACTCAGGAGAAGCAGCAGAATTTATTTTGGGGTGTCATTTCACATACGCCCATAGCATGTGTGAGCAATATATCATTTAGTGACAACTTTGTGTAAAAAAAAAAAAAAATTTTTTTTTTGTCATTATTCAATCGCTTGAGGCAAAAAAATAAAATATTCAATGGGCTCAACATGCCTCTTATCAATTTCCTTAGGGGGTCTACTTTCCAAAATGGGGTCATTTGGGGGGGTTTTGTACTGCCCTGTCATTTTAGCACCTCAAGAAATGAGATAGGCAGTCGTAAACTAAAAGCTGCGTAAATTCCAGAAAACGTACCTTAGTTTGTAGATGTGACAACTTTTGCGCAAACCAATAAATATACAATTATTGACTTTTTTTTTACCAAAGACATGTGGCTGAATACATTTTGGCCTAAATGTATGACTAAAATTGAGTTTATTGGATTTTTCTAATAACAAAAAGTAGAAAATATCATTTTTTTTCAAAATTTGCGGTCTTTTTACGTTTATATCGCAAAAAATAAAAATCGCAGAGGCAATCAAATACCATCAAAAGAAAGCTCTATTTGTGGGAAGAAAAGGACGCAAATTTTGTTTGGGTACAACATTGCATGACCGCGCAATTACCAGTTAAAGCAGCGCAGTGCCAAAGTGTAAAAAGACCTCTGGTCATTTACCAGCAAAATGGTCCGGTCTGAAAGTGGTTAAATGAGAAAACACATGAATAAAAAGTCACATTGTTATCACTCGGTGGCGGGATTTTCCTCCCTAGCATCCACTTTGCCTCAGTACTGCGTGACGTATCATGTCGTGGACCCACGTGGCGGAAGTCAGATTATAGAGTCCCTGGGAGCCACATACAGTGTTTGTTGATGTGATAGATAATTTACATGTTGCTGTCAGTTTACATGATGCACTGGAACTTCATGGTAGTGCACTGGAAGAGAGTACCAATGGCTTTCCTACTTTTTTCCCTTTGTTCACACTTTTAAGCTCTTCACCATCACCCCTGGTTTTTCATATGCCTCACTTTCCTTTGCAGTCATAGGACCCATAGATTGTATATTACCTGAAAGGCAAGTTTCTATATATGAAAATAAAATAGGGATCTGTGACTAATTAGAAAATTATATATAGAGGATCTTTCTATGACCAGAACTTTCTTATACTTTAATGCCATCTCATTTCTAGAGAACTGACTCTGGCTTTGTTCAGGTCAGGTAACCTTTTCTGTATACGCTGAATCACAGGCTCCCAGCTACTCAATCAAAAGACATTTTTAAGTAAGCATTCTTTTTAGCTGAAAGATGACTATCTGGATCGATTATATATATTGACATGTACAGGCATAGACATGTCATACTTACACTCTTATTGATTTACAGGATATGTCGCTTTTAATATATGCATGTCACTGCTCCATATCCCTCTCTATGGGTGATCCAGCAAATCTTGGATGGTCTTGGTCGGTGGGACACTCAGGGCCTTTGGACCTTACCCCTACCTCAAATATATAACCATATGTCGGTTCTGAGTCCTCAAAGCATTGGGACATGAATCCTTGGTTGGGATCTCCTGCCCTGTATGCGGATGCATCCATGTATGTATAAGATATATATATAAAATGTGTGTTTTTTTCTTTGCTCTCATTGTATATCTATGTTTGACTGATTTATTTCTTTATTCATTTATCAGATAAGAGTCAACGCTTTTCTCGATGAAGCCGTAAGGCGAAACGTAGAATAATAGCGTAGAAATTGATAGCAATGTGACTTTTTATTCATGTGTTTTTTCATTTAAATAAAAATATTTTGGTCGCTGAAATAAAACTAGTAAATAATTATTGTGGTATATGTATCTGTAGTATTAAGCACCCTTAAAGTCCTATACCCACCATATATTGTTCTTTGCTTATTACAAGGGACGGTGGTGCCATCTGTTTGATGTCTGTCTGTGTCTTGATCACTCAATTCTTCTATATTTAGTAATCAGGTGGTTAATCACCCATGGTACACAACTCTGTGATCAATGCCAGTATCAAGTATTCATATGTACTTATGTATATGCTTTAAAGCGTTGTTTGAATATTCTATTTCATAAATTTCTCTTTTTTTGTATATGTCTACATATATGCACACTTTGTTTCATGGTGGTTGTCCTAACTGTATCTAATGTGTTGTACTCCGGTGATCTCTTAAAGCGGAGTTGCAGTCCCCCAAACATTTTTTTTTTAAGGACAGCTCTGGAATTGTCATAACATGTAGATGAACATTTCTAATAAGTCATTTTTTTTACTTTTACTTTCTTTAAAAAAAAGTTAATTACTCACCGATCTTGGAAGCAGGCATGTTCCATTTTGGCTGTGGCCCTCCTGTGTTAACTTTCTGGATTTCTGTGCAGCCAATTACCCAGCATGCACCTCTAAATCCCACACCTATTCTTCCCAATAGGTTGCTATTGCAACATCAGCATCGGCACAAGGTCCTGCCCCATTGCTATAGCAACCTGTCAATCAAAGGACAGGCGAGGAGAGGAAGTTTACAAGTCTCTCCAGCTGCCGCCGAGTGTACTGTGTACCGCAGGCTGTAAGAATATTAACCCTGATCCCCCCCCCCCCTCCTCCTCCCATTCTCCTATCAGCAGAGAAGAGAGCGCAGCTCTCTCATTAGGTTTGCTGCCCTGGATTTCTGCAAGATATTTTTTTCCCCTCCCCATTGCCTACAACTCCCAGCATGCACTCAGCTGGGCTAACTCCTGTTCGTGTGATTTCCTACTTTCAAATATAACGAGATTTTGGCGGTAGGTGATTTGCAAGGACTCCTGGGATACATGAGGCTGCTATCCCAGGAACCCTTGCGTATTTCCTAGTGACGTAATCGACTAGGCGATCGGAAAAGAGGAAGTAATGGGGAAAGACTAAAATAAGGTATTTACGAGCAAAAAAAAAAAAACATGCCCATGTGAAAAGTGCTGCATGTCCTTAGCTCATACAGACAAAGTAAAAAAAAAAGAGGGTGGAACTCTGCTTTTTTTTTTTATATCTCTAACTATAGTAGTTTGGCAGACAGGGGAGGGCTGGGCCAGGGGGCAGGGATGCAATTGCCCCCTGGGCTGCTCTGATACGCAGTGGCAAAGGCTGCTGTGTCGTCAGCTCAAAACCGCAACATGCACAGTTCTTGAGCTGGCCGAGTCCAGTACTGTGAGCCAGTGATGTCTTCATGTCAGGGCTGACAGTCTGTGTTACACAGCACAGCCCCGCCCAGCCCCTCCCTACTCCACACCATTGGTTGGCAGAGGCTGGACCTGCTCTCTGCTCAATCTGAGCAGTTGGCTGGAATCCAGTGAGGCTCCTGGGAGGCTGGGACCATCCAAGTAAGTGAGGTCCTCCTCTCTGCAGCCAAAGAGTTTTTTTCTAGCAGCCTGTGCCAGTACCTTGCTCTCCTAGGGCTAGGTGGTATGATGAGGGCTCTCACTGACATGCTGCAGTTTGGCTGCAGTGCTGGTGTACTGGCAGTCATCCTGCATGTTGCCCCTGGGACAGAGGATGCACATTTTTACTGCATGTTCTGAAAGTGCACAAAACGTCCTGCACTTTCAGAACATGCAGCAACAATGAGTAACCTAAAAGAAGTGGGGGTGTGACACCCGCCAGTACACCCGCACTGCAGCCAAACCGCAGCACACCAGTGTGAGCCTAAATGCTTGTATTCACTTGCAGGAGCCACTGCCACTCCTCTGAAAGGTGATCCATGCTCAGGTCACTTTTCAGAGGCATTTGACAGGCAGTGAATAGTTGATATCACATTTCATCCCTGCCTGCTTTAACCCCCCTAAATGCCAATCCCTGCAGGTAATGACACAGTTCACTTTGAACTCCACCTTATTTCCATTACTCTCTGTAGGTATTAGATGTGGTCTCACCTTTTTGTTTGCACATCTAATACCAAAGGATACTTTCACACTGGGGCGATGTGGGTGGTAGTGGTACAGCGCTGCTCGTTTTAGTGGCGCTTTATCATTGTTTTAGTGGTGCTAGCGGGGCACTTTTAACCCCCACTAGTGGCCAAAGAAAGTGTTAAAAAGGGCCGTGTTGCATTCATTTCAATAGGCTGGGCACCTCTCCCAAACCGCCCCAATAATGCTGCTTGCTGGACTTTTCAGAATGTCCTTCAAGAGCACCGCCCCAGTGGGAAACCTGGGGTGGCATAAGAAGCGCTTTACATGTGCTATTTTTTAGCACTAAAACGCCTGTACAGCGCCTTTAGTGTTAAAGGACCCTAAAGAGAGTTTTGGAAATAAGGTGGAGTTCAAAGTGAATTTCTACACCTAAGTGGAGCCCCCCTTTCAGAAGATTTGAGGATATTACTAAACCAGGCCACAATAGACAGATTGAAATTTTGCCGGTTCAGCAGACATTTCAATCTATCTCTGTGCAGACTGGTTGTACAGAATTTGACTCCATCAACTGACAGTACAACCAGTGTGTCTTTATGTTTTTTAGCGATCAGTGCTGGCTGCTATAGCTGCCAGCAGTGATCTCTGTATTCTGATGGCTTGGAAACTTTCTCAGAGCACACACCGACACACGGCTCTTACGGAAGCTTGGTAATTCAAGTTCTGGGCTTCCCTAACATTACAGCCCTGTGGGGCTGTGACCAAGTCTGGGCAAGAGCTGGGATATGACATTACTTACCTCATATCCCTGCCACTCCTAAACCTACTCCACTGCAGCACCAGGCCCAAAATGCCCTTAATCTGGCCTGTGCTCCAGCATGCGTCTGCATGTGCATTTCTTACTATCTGCAATTGAGACAGGAGGAACCTGCACCCTGGTGACAGCACAGTCTTTAGTCTTCATCTTCCTGCAGCCTCATTGGTCTGTGTACTGTGTGTGGGGAAGGGGCCAGCTCTTTTTCTCAGTCTCTCTGGGGGCAATCATGCAGTCTCGTTCTGAGAGACTGCTCCATTCTCTGAGAGACTGCTCCACTTCACACTGCCTATACAGAGACTGACTGCTTCACAGTGCCTGCACAGAAAGTGACTGCTCTCTCTGTGCAGGCAGTGTCAAGCGAGGTCTGTGCAGGCAGTGTGAAGCGGGGTCTCTCTCTGTGGAGGCAGTGTGAAGCGGGGTCTCTCTCTGTGGAGGCAGTGTCTCTCTCTGTGGAGGCAGTGTGAAGCGGGGTCTGTGCAGGCAGTGTGAAGCGAGGTCTCTCTCTGTGGAGGCAGTGTGAAGCGGGGTCTCTCTCTGTGCAGGCAATGTGAAGCAGTCTCTCTCTGTGGAGGCAGTGTGAAGCAGTCTCTCTCTGTGGAGGCAGTGTCAAGCAGTCTATCTCTCTTTGGGGCAATGTGGAGCAGTCTCCCTCTCTCTCTGTACAGGGAATGTGGTGTAGATGGGTGGTGAGCTGATTCAGTGGTTCAATGGGCCACTTAACTGGACTTGCCCCCCAGGCCTAAGGCTGCCAGCCCTCCCCTGTTGGCAGAGAAGTTGTGGGGAAATGATCACCTATCATGAAAGGGCGTGGGAAGGGCTTGTGAGGGAAGTCAAACAAGAATGTCGTAAGGACGATGCTGCAGAAGAAGACGTAAATAGGTATTTTCTTGGACTTCAAATGGTTAGTAGAGAAGAAAACCCATCTCTTTTGGCACAATGTAGTGACTTTTCTTCCATAGAACCGTGTTCTGGAAAAAATTAAGGTAGGACAATATCCTGGTTTAAATGAAAACTTGACACTACCTTCAGTAGAAAGGTAAAATGTGGACGCAATACTACCTTATCCTTGTGAATAATTTAATATGGCTCTTTACAAGAAAGAGCAGCCAACTCTGATACCCTTCTTGCAGAAGATATGGCTACCAGAAAAAAACTAGTTTCCTTATCAAAAGGACCAAGGGAATATGTTGTATCGGCTCAAAAGGCTGTTTCTGTAATGCTGACAAAACTAAATTCAAGTCCCAAGGGTTCAGGGGTGACCTAACCGGAGGATTAAGCCGCATTACCCCCTGAATAAAGCAACAAACCAAAGAATGCAAAGTAAGTGGTCGCTGAAATAAAACTAATAAGGCAGAGACCTGGCACTTGATAGAAACTAAGTTGTCCTTGAGTACTAACCCCATTTGTAGAAAGTCAAGGATTCTACCTATGACATACTTCCTGGGGTGCCAACCCCTGGATTTATACCAGAAGACATATGCCTTCCAGACTCTATAATATATGATTCTGGAGGCCAGCTTCCTTGCATTAACCAAAGTAGATACTACTGAACCTGACAGCCTACGCTTCTTCAGAATGGGGGTCTCAATAGTCAAAACCGTTAACGTTTGTAAGGTAGGATGGAATACCGTACCTTGCGAGAGAAGGTCTGGACATGGTAGTAGGGTCCATGGCTCCCCTGATCTTTATGATCAAACCAAGATCTCCAGGGCCACACCAAGGCCACAAGAATCACTGACTTCCTTTCCTGTTTGATTCTGTGCAGAAGTCGTGGAAGCAGCAGAAGAGGGGGAAATACATAAATCGGGGAAAACTGATTCCACGGGAATGAGAAGGCATCTGTTCCGCAAGCTAGCGGATCTTATGTTTTTCACACAAAGTTGTCGATCTTTTTTGTTGAACCTGGACGCAAACAGATCTACGTCCGGAATCCCCCATCTTTGACATATTATCAGGAAAATGTTGGGATGAAGACACCATTCTCCCAGGAACAACTGCTGGCGACTCAAGTAGTCCGCTTGTCAATTCTCTATTCCTGGAATGAAGACTGCCCATAGGCAAGACTGCCCAAAATCTGAATGTGCAGGCCCTCAGGGCCAAGCGCACTGCCCGAATTTCTAGAATATTGATAGGCAAGGTCATTTTTGACCTGGGCTATTTCCCTTGGACAGTCGCCCCCTTCCAGGACTGCTCCCCAACCTGAAAGGCTGGCATCTGTTGTTACCACCTTCCAGGTAACTGGTAGGAAGGATTTTCCTTTCTTGGTTATCAACCACCAACTGAGGCTCTGGTGCACCTTTGGAGACAAACACATTGGGAAATCTAGAGCGTGCACCTTCTTGTTCCAAGCCAATAGGATACTGTTCTGCAGCAGTCTTGAATAAAACTGAGCATAAGGAATAGCCTCGAATGAAGCCCCCATCTTTCCCAACAACCTCATGCAAAGTTGAATAGAAGTTATTCTTCTTTGCCTTGACTACCTGAATCAGCTCCCTTATGGTACTAATCTTCACCTGGGGTAAGAATACCCTCTTCTGGGCTGTATCTATGATCAGACCTAAGTATTCCAATCTCCTTGATGGTTTAAAGCGGAGGTCCACCCTAAAGTGGACCTTCCGCTCATTGGATTCCTCCCCCCCTCCGGCGCCACAATTGGCACCTTTCAGGGGGGAGGGGGGTGCAGGTACCTGTACAGTACAGGTATCTGCACCCACTTCCGGGATAGCTCTCTGCGGAAAGGGGCGTAGATTACGCCCCTTTCCGAAAGTCCCCCGCTGCCTACTGGGAAACACACAGATCCCAGAGGCAGCGGGTCCATCCTTATTGCGCAGCGCGACTCGCGCATGCGCAGTAGGGAACCGGGAGATGAAGCCGAAAGGCTCCACTTCCTGATTCCCATACCCAAGATGGCGGCGGCAGCACCCGAGAGACGATCGAGAGATCGGCTTCGGGTGCCGACATCGCGGGCGCGCTGGACAGGTAAGTGTCACTATTTTAAAAGTCAGCAGCTGCAGTATTTGTAGCTGCTGGCTTTTAAGAAAAAAAAAAACGCGGACTCCCGGCGGACTCCCGCTTTAAGAAAGATTTCTCTAGGTTGAGAATGCAACCTAGGTATTCCAGGTAGTTGACTGGGATGACCATACTTTGGTCCAAGTGGGCTACCGTATGGTCTATCAAGAGCAGATCGTCTAGGTACGCTAAAATCATTATATACCTTGAGCCCTTAATCTGGCTAGAGCAGGGGCCAGAACCTTTGTAACTCTGCCTTTTGGACTAGCTACTGCTCCTCAAGTATTTACAAACTGAAAATTAAGATTTTCTATCTTGAAACTAAGAAATTTCTGGTGAGTGGGGAAAATCAGTACATGGAGGCCTCCTTGATGTCGATTAACGCCAGAAGTTCTCAACCTTGTAGGATGGAGACTACTGATCTGATTGACTCCATGTGAAAAGAGCAGATATTCAAAAGCCGGTTTAGATCTTTGAGCTCTAGAATGGGTCCGACATCTCCATTTGGTTTTGATACCATGAAAAGGTTTGAACAAAACCCCAATCTCTGCTCTTCCATGGGGACCACCGATATCACCTTTTGAGACAAAAGATGGTCCAATGCTTGAAAGAGTGACTTCTTTTTCTCTGGATCCCTGGGAACGTTTGATCTGAGAAAATTAGGAAATGGGACTCTCGGAACTCTAGTTTGTACCCTAGAGTTATTGAGGAAGCCACCCATTTGTCTTGACACTCTTCCTGCCAGATCCTTGAGAACTGCAGAAGTCTTCCTCCCACTCGAGTGAGTGGGGGCGCCCCTTCCTAAGGAGGCTTTAGTATTTTGTTTTGTAGGTTTCCTTCCTCAGGACTTCTTTTGTCCCTGGGGTTGACCCTGAAGTTTACCTCTTGAATTTGATGGTGGAGGTCGTCGAGACCACCTGGAGGCTAATGCTCCTGGCACTGGAGAAGAGGCTTGTTTAAATTAAATACGTGTACTCCTTTTCCTAACTGGCAAAAGGGTACTTTTCCCGTTAGAAATTCTTTGGATGTACTTATCCAGATCATCCCGAAACAGCCATTCACTGCGAAAAGGAAAACTAGCCAGGAGCTTTTTTCAGGGCACTTCGGCTGACCAATTTTTCAACCATAGAATTCTATGCATATGCACCAGCTCAAGCGTAAGGCATGAGGCCTTTAGAATTGAATCTCTCATAGCGTCTATTGCAAAACATAACGTCCCTGGTAGCTCGGCCAAATCTTAGGCCTGCTGATCAGGAATAATCTTGAGCACCTGTTTAAACTGGTCTCTTAAGGACTCACATACACCAATTGTTGCCACTGCAGCTTTAGTTATAGAACCTGCCAGAGAAAAAGTGTTTTTTAATAGGAATTCCAACTTTTTATCCATTGGATCCCTGAGCATTTGATCATTGTCTACCGGACAAGTCAAACGTTTATTCACAGAGGATATAGCAGCGTCAATTGCTGGTTTCTCCCATTTTTTAGTAAACTTTTTATAGGATAAAGTTTTGCAAACTTTTTAGGAGGAAAAAAATGATTATCTGGGTGATCCTACTCAGAATACATAAGCTTTTCGAGCAATGAATGGATAGGAAAGGCATGTGCAGCTTGGGGAGGCTTTAGCGAAACCAAACAAGAAGTAGGCTTGTCAACTAACTCAGTTAAGGGTAGCATAAATATGGAGCAGACCAATCCAGTAAGAGATTGTACCATCACTCTTTCAAATGGTGAACCTGATCCTTCCACATTTGACCCCTCAGAAGAGGAATCATCAGCCTCTTCCCGGTCCCCTGAGAAAAAATCATCATCTCCTGCCCCTGGTTCTTTAGATTGAGAGTCCTGGGTAACAGAAGGGGACCTATCGCGCTTAGTCCCACTCTGGGATGCTATTAAAGCCACTAACCTCTGCTCCAATCCTAATATGGTTGAGGAAAAAACTTCTTCAGTAACGTAGACAGGGCTGCAGTGTTGGAAACCGTTGCAACACCTGATGTCCCTGTTGTCCCAGCCACTTCAGATCTCTCAGGGTAAGATGCAATTTTGGAGATGATTTTAGGCTTTTTTGAGCTTGAAGAAGTCCCTCTTGAGCCCCTTTTTGGGGTGTTTCTACTCCCCCTTCTGACCATAGCCCGATGCACAAATGCAGAGATACTACCAGAAGAAATCACACCCACTGCTTGAGCAAATAGTCCAGCAACTGCCACTGCTATTTAACACTCAGCCTGGTGCTTTTAGTAAATATGCCAAGGGAATGCCTGTGTCACCAACCTCTTACATGCCCCTTTTTCTCTTGTGTCCCTCCGACGCTGTAGCCAGCAAAAAATTTAGCTTTTTAAACATACTCTCGCGCTGGATGTTGATGCACGGCAAAGTCGCGCTAAGCCCCACCCCCTCCATCATGTCGCTCTCCCTCTCTTTCAAAAGAGCGTCTTCCCACGTGGGCGTGGGTCTCCAATCCGATGGGATCGGATGTGTGGGGAGGGGAGGCGAGGTAATCAAACCTCCGTGCAGGGGCGGTGAGAAAACGGAGCGGCATCGCCGATCGTTCTGGCCTCCCACTATCCATGTGGGAGAGGTGGAGAGCTTTGTCCAGGTGGGGGTGTTTTTTTGTAAGAAACCCCCCCTCAATCCTACCACAGGCCTGGGCTGCTCGCTGGAGGGAGATCTGCAGGTTCTGCTGAGACAGTGTGATCTTAAAGGAAAGCATGACAAGGTATGTGCCCTATACAGCCCCCAGTGGTGACATTTAGGCATGACAACATTTACTTTTTTAAGGCCGATTTCACAATGTAACCCTCTGCGGATTGCACAGGAGCACTGTGCGCTCGTGTTCCCCATTTCAGGGACGAATCATAGCCGACTCTATGCCCAAATTCGGCCCTGAAACGGGGCCAAAGACGCACAGCGTTTCTGTGCAGTGCGCTCTGCAGCTGCAGTGGAGATATGTGAACCGGCTCCATAGGGCATCTAATTTGCGTAGGTGTGAACCCGGCCTAATGAAGACAATTCATAAGAAACTTTAAAAATTTGTTAGAAATCTCCACTTATTTTTCCCGCCGCAGGGTTTTCTGTGGTAAAACCAACAGACCCAATCTTCACCTCTCACAGTGGTCTCCGTTTAAAAACCTTCAGGAACCGGGACCCCTTTTTATCTGGGGATCCTGATAAAATAGTTTCTTCCTCCATGAGGCCCGGGCACCATTCAATTCAGCCTAAAAAGATACTTTGAATGGATCCGGCTGCATAGATAGCCCCCGAACAAGGATTGCTCGAGTGGAGCTCAGCACAACACATCTTTACTAGTGACCAACACCTAAGACAGTGGCGAAAAACTATAACCCCTTACACTACTGGGAGTACCTCAAAGGGAGTGGACTTCCTGTCTCAGGGTGTGCCAGTGTCCATCACCTGAAGGTGGCCTATAACCCACATATGGATCTATGTCCCGTGATGTACGATAAAGAAACAAATTTTCTCTAACATCAAAAAAGTGGAATCTGATGTCAAAAGAGAATGTGAATCCAATTTGCAGTCATGTTCTATCAAGATGATGCACTTTTTTTGCACTCAATATGATATTGCTGACAAAGAAATACAAGGGTGGCAAGACTACCATCGGAATGTAGCCTCATTTGTGGATTACCCTGACAAGGACAAAAAATTGAAAGAACATCTCACAAAATATGCTACCAATCTCATTAAAACCAAAGAATTTTTTTTTTCCAGAGATAAAATAAGTATGATAGTGAGCAAGCATATAAATGGTGCCAAATTACCTATCATAGGAGGGGATATCAGAACACAGATTTCCCAATAACTAATCTTGATAGAGTTGAATCTGATACTTCTCTCTCCTCAGCTTCATATGTCCCCACTGGTCCACGCTTTGATGGAACTTTAAATCTATGAAAAAAAAAGGTGATAGCAGCACACACGGACAGCGCACCTTCTGAACAAGGACAAATGGTCACTTTCACAATGATCACAAAATTGCACAGTACCAGTTACACCCAATACAGATAACACACTGAATAACACTTCCATTACACTTTCTTCACCACTGATAGTAATAATTCAGTATCACTGCCAGCGGGACCTCTATTTCAACAGTAATCATTGCACTCAAGGGCCAGGTCCCACAACTGACATTCGTGCGGCACCTATATTTAATTCTACGGCTTCTACTGACACTAAAAAGACACCTATAATTGCACCTACACCATCACATTCGTCAACTCAAACTTTAATGTAGTAAGTCCTGACCCCCACTTGTTTGGGGGCCAGGAAACCTATGACGACATCATAAACTTAAACTCATATTCATTGTCTGAGAATGAGTTCACAGTCTTGCGACTGGGCTTCACCTTCTGTCCGGACCAAGAGGCAGACCAATTTGAACTAGTACAGGACCTACACCTATTTGCTAGGAGACTAATGTGCAAGGTCCTATATGATAAGGATCAGAAGGACAATCAATTCCCTGCCTATGATAAATCTGTATTAGAAGAAGAAACCATTGAGGATCTCAGAGCTCTTCATGATCTGAGCAGGAGTTTGCATGTTCTCCCTGTGCCTGCGTGGGTTTCCTCCGGGTACTCCGGTTTCCTCCCACACTCCAAAGACATGCAGGTAGGTTAATTGGCTTCTGTCCAAAATTGGCCTTAGTATATGAATGGGGACCTTAGATTGTGAGCTCCTTGAGGGTAGGGACCAATGTGAGTGTGCAATGTACAGGGATAGGGGTAGACACTCACTCAGGTTGAACTGGATGGACTGGTGTCTTTATTCAACCTTACTAACTATGAAACTATGAAACTATGAGCTCTGGGACGAAATCAACCCTGAGAAAGAGGGGTGGGTTTTTAATGCATCAGCGACACTTTCCAGTGCATCAACCCTTCCATGTACACATCTTCTATCCACCCAAGTCATACAAATCTAAATCCCCATCTTTTCCTGTCATACAGGGGAATCCTAACATATGGGCCTTCATCATACAAGTGACCAAGGAAATAGAGGCAAAAAATTGGAGGACCCCAGTCCAATCTTCCATCTCATTTAAAACGGGCATTAAACTCTCTGAAAATCAATAAGAATATTGTTGTAAAACCTTCACATAAAGGTGGGAACATGGTTATTATGAATGTAGGTTATCAGAGAATGTGCTATGACATTATGCATAACAATGAATGGTACAGACCAATACCAGTCTCATCTGTGGTACATGAACATTTGTTTGTTTATATATATATGTGTGTTTTGTTTGCTCTCATTGTATATCTATGTTTTACTGATTTATTTATTTATTTATCAGATAAGAGACCACTTTTTTCCTGATGAAGTCGTATAGCAAAACATCTTTGTCTTGATCACTCAATTCTTCTATACTGAGCTGCACAAGCCCAACTCAGTCTACATTTTGGCACAACATCTGTGTTGCAGGATGATTGCACTCCCCAGAATGCACAGGAGTAATGTCATCCCTTGCTGGCATATGATAGTGGTGGCAAGCTCTGCACCTGGAAGAAGCTGTGTAGAAGTTGAGGGCACTATCGAGGGACGTCAGACTATTGAAGAGAGGTAAGTAACATGAAGTCTACCTCCGCTTTAGGTCATCAACTCTTCTCACTCTCCTTTCAACGCACATGCATGCAGCAGTGCCTAAAGAGAAGTTGTATTGTATTTTAGGCAAGTTGGCTTGCCTATAGTTCATAAAGGGTGCTGTAGCAATCTGTGGATGGCACCACCTTACAGTATAGTCATAGGAAAATGGGGCTATTCACCAGCACACCGTTATATAGTGCTAATCTTGTCCATTACAGTGATACTAAACAGAGAATTGTTAAGTGCCATAATACACCAGAAAAAAAAGGAGAAAAAAAGTAGAGAGTAAAGCTGCACCTTAAAACAAGGGGTATAGCAGTCTATCTATCGACCAGTCCCGCTCCTCAACCAGGTCCCTATCAAACACTATTTAAGAGAAACCTCCTTTTTATAAAGACTCATTTAAAGTCCCGTCCTGGCACCTTTGTCCCCCTCCAGATCTTTTCCACTCTGCTTCATGCATTGTTTATATATAATGTATTATATTTGATGTTGGTATTGAGTGTGTGTTGCAGGGCTGCTAGCAAATGTAGTTGTGTTAGGTGGTAACCAGCATGACTGATTTGTAACAAGAAAAACAAAACATGACTAATTTGTAGTCTTTGATCAAATGTGTTTCTCCTAAGCTTGGGTTTAAACTGTGATTCCTCCCTTTTGTCAATAGGTAGCATTGTTACCTTTGGCATTAGGATGATAGATTACAGTGAATTAAGGTTATGAGTGAATATGATTTTCTCAGTCAATCAACAGGGTGTTCTTTGGCCGCTGAGGCTGCTGGGATAGGCTATTTATTCGGGGAAGGTCAGATGGTCAGGGTTCTTTCCACCCTGGCTGCGGCCAGGGTGGGAGTGTGTGGAGCAGCAGCCGAGGTGTAGGCCTGAATCCCGAGGCCTAACCAGGTGTAGGTGTAGGCCTGAGGGAAGCCTGATTGTTGCCAGGAGGCAAGGGAGAATAAGTTGCCAGAGGGTAAACCACTCTTGTTGCCAGAGGCAGATGTAAAGGGATGGAGTTTTAAAGGAGTACCAGAGGAAACATCAGCCGGGGACTGTGAAGTAAGGAGAGAACTCATTCAAGAAGTACAGTGGGTAGCTGTAAGTAAAGCTTGAAGGAGTACAGTGGGTAGCTGTGAGATAAGCTTGAGGGATCCAGCGGGTAGTTGTGAGCCCAAGGAATTCAGAGGGTAGCTGTGAGCAATGGGACATAGAACTAAGATGTACTTACAAGGACCATTGTTCTATGGCCGGAATACATTTTGAGCCACTGACAGGAAAATGTATGCAGCAAGTACTCAGAGTGATGTCACAGCTCCTCATCTACAGCATTTTTTCAGGACAATGATTTAGGAAGTACTGAATCCAATGAACTAGTGTGACAGCCAGGAAACTGGCATTGTCAAAAGGAAGCAGATGGCTTTTTTTCTTGATACATGTACATGTTAAAGGACTATAGACAGACAACTAGCTATCAAATACTATTGCTAAGCTAAATAACTTTAGAATGCCATAATGGGGTTGACTTACTCAAGCCATAGATTATAATATTTTTTTTGTCGTCCTGCTATGGGTGGAAGAAAAGAAAATTACCTGGTTCCCCCATCAACACAGTCAGGGAATCCCTCCCGCAGGGCTATTGATTTCTGCCTGTGGGGAAGGAAGGAGCAGAGGGAGCCTTCCCTGCCAGCAGAACACAATGGTCACTGCTGCTATAGCCACCGGTAGGAATCAGATGCAAAAAATCCAAAAGGTTGGATATACTGAAGTCGATCGATGGACAGCACAGTCCTTGGCTGCTGAACCAGGCAAGATTTGATCCATCAATGGCCAGCTTTACTAAGGAAGTAAAGGGTGTTCACCTTGCAAAGTGATTGATAGAGTAAATAAAATAAACCTGTGTTCATTTTAAATACTCATGTGTGAGGGAAATTTTTAATCAAAAAAAATCTGTATTTATCATAAAATCTTTTTCTGGAAGTTCATTGTGGGACACAGGAATATTCTTGGACACATGGTTTATAATGATGCCTTCAGGAATGACCATACAAAAGAAAACTTGTTCCACTATTGGTTCTAACCATCAAAAGTGGTCATGTTCAGTGGGCAGAAGGTTTTGTTTTGCATGCAGGCCAGCGGCCACAATTGGCGATGTATTTACATTGGGAGCCATTTTTTTTAAAATAAAGAACTTGTCAAGCACTTGTATTCTTGTTGTGAGGGAGAGCACTGGTGTTGGGAAAGGTTTCCGTGACCCAAGCTGCAGAGTATATGTGGATGATCTCACACACAGTCCAAAGTTAAAAAAAAAAAAAAAGGGGTTTATCTATACAAAAGGCATACAGCTAAAAACCTGTGTCTGCTAACATATTTAGACCTTAACCACTTAAGGACCAGGCCTCTTTTTCAGATTTGGCGTTTACATGTTTAAAACTAGAAAATTACTTAGAACCCCCAAACATTTTATATTGTTTTTTTTCTAACATCCTAGAGAATAAAATGGTGATCATTGAAATACTTTTTTTCACACCGTATTTGCGCAGCGGTCTTACAAGCGCACTTTTTTGGGAAAAAATTCACTTTTTTAAATAAAAAAATAAGACAACAGTAAAATTAGCCCAATTTTTTTGTATATTGTGAAAGATAATGGTACGCCAAGTAAATTGATACCCATGTCACGCTTCAAAATTGCGCCCGCTCATGGAATGGCGTCAAACTTTTAGCCTCAAAAATCTCCATAAGCGACATTTAAAAAATTCTACAGGTTGCATTTTTTGCGTTACAGAGGAGGTCTAGGGCTAGAATTATTGCTCTCACTCTGCTGATTGCGGCAATACCTCACATGTGTGGTTTGACCACCGTTTTCATATGCGGGCGCTACTCACGTATGCGTTCGCTTCTGTGCTCAACCCGTCGTGACGGGGTGTTTTTAAAAACCTTTTTTTTTTTCCTTATTTATTTTAATTGATTTTATTTATTTTTACACTGTTTTTAAAAAAAAAATGGATCACTTTTATTCCTATTACAAGGAATGTAAACATCCCTTGTAATAGAAAAAAGCATGACAGGTCCTCTTAAATATGAGATCTGGGGTCAAAAAGTCCTCAGATCTCATATTTGGACTAAAATAAAATAAAAATAAAAAAAAATAAAAGAAAAAATGACATTTAAAAAAAATATACCTTTAAGAGGTATGGGCGGAAGTGACGTTTTGACATCGCTTCCACCCTCCTATGGTATAGAGACGAGTGGGGGCCATCTTAGCCTCACTCGTCTCCATACCCAGCTAGCAAAAGTACCCGATCGCCTCCGCCACTACCGACGGCTCCGGTAAACGGCGGAAGGCGGCGGTGGCACCTCTCCCTCCGCCAACAGCGGTGATCTCGCGGCGAACCCACCGCGGAGACCACCGTTATCGTACAGATGACCGGCGCCTGAAGAGATGGATATCTCGGTTGTGGCAGCAGCTGCTGGTCGTTAAGTGGTTAAAGTGGTTGTAAAACTTTACATACCAAGTGAAATGACTGGCCTCAGTTGATTCAAGGAGATGAAACAAATCCTCCTACATACATTGTACCTGTTTTCAGCTCCCAAGATTGCAGATGGTTATACTCAGTAAGGAGAGCTAAGAACACACAGGAGCAAAGTTTTTCTCATGGAGTGAGGAAAAATTGTCAGAAGTGACTCATACAGATAACAAAGGAATGCGGCAGCAGACAGCAATGATGCTTAGGCTAGGTTCACACTAGTGCAGTGCAATTTTGATTCAATTCTTAGCCCTTGTACACACGGTCGGAGATTCCGTCGGAATGTTTCCGATCGGAGCGTTTTGTCAGATATTCCTTCTGTGTGTGGTCTGCATCGGACTGTTTCCGTCGGAATATCCGTCGGACCAACTTTTCCAACTTGCCGGAAATATTTTCTGACAAAATGCTCCGATCGGAAATACTCAGATCATGTGTAGCCTACTCCGACGGACAAGGTGCCACGCATGCTCACAATCAAATTCGGACAGGGAAGCGCTCGCTCAGGTAAAACTACTGCTCGTAATCGATATAGCACATTCGTCACGCTGCAATGTTAAAAATTCTTTCATGAAGCGCATTCTCTTGTTTTTTACAATGCTGCAAGAAGGAACTTCTTTTGATGCTCATAGTCACACACACTTCTCCCGAACGTATTTCCTGAGTCTTTTTTACTCATTTTGGCAATACAATTTTTTAATTTGTCACATCTACACAATTTTATATTTTGTTTATTTTTTTTTGGCTGAATTATTTTTTATTTTTTTCCTAAACATCTCCTTTTTTGACAGTTTGCTCATCTTTCCATTTTTTGGGCTGTGTTTTGGGTTTCAACTTACCACAACAACATTATTATATTTTTTATATTTTCTTTTTCTTTTTTAATCTACAGGAGGTTGTTTAGTGTTGTTACCCCTTGTTATTCATTTCACTTTGTATTTTTGAAATGTACCTGCCTGCTCACAAATAAACTGGCCTTTTGGAAGGAAAACACATACGCAAGTATTTCTTCAAACAAAAAAAACCTTTATTTAGGTCTCAATAAACTAAAAAGAGAAAGGCAGCGCTGGAGAAACGTGTTACTTTGGCGCAGCCTTTGGCCCCCAGGGCAAACATGAACTAATTAGAAAAGGAAAAATTGGTGGCCTGAGGAGTACATATCTCAGGGAGAGAAGTCTGGTCCAGAAGTCCTAGAGATCAAGAAAATCAGATGCCAGCTATGTCCCCAGGATGTGGTTCTTCAAGAGGCTGCATCTTCTTTCAGACCAGACTGAACCCAGGCCATCACTCTCTCGTCTTCCTTAGGCACTTCTCACCAGGCATCCTTCAAGGCTGTGGCTGGGCTCCTGTAGTTGTGGCAGGAGGAGGAAAAGGAGGGCGTTGGCCGACCTCCTGGCTGCCACTTGCCACAGCCTCCCCAGAGGTCTTCCTGTGTATGAAAATGGGACATAGTTTTAGTTTTTTGTTCATCAATCACACCATTTTTAGCTCATGACGTTTGCATATTAAATGTTACCAAATAGAACAGACTATCATTCTGAGCCCAGCATTTTTCATTCTCGTCCCAATCATTTTTGGTCACTACTGTCTATTGATATGTAAACCACTTTGTTAAATCCCAACTTACTGATCAATAAGAACATCTAGTTAACATCATTAAATGTACCACAAGAAATACGTTCAACAATGCTATACCTGTCTCAAGCTGAGCCCCACCACATGTTGCTGCCTGGAAGGCCCAGGTTGGACGTTGGAAGCCTCAACTGGGGGTGAAGGAAGCCTTGAAGGAAGACTGGAGAGTGGAGGCCTGGGTAAGACAGAAAATGCAGCCTCTGGAAGTAAACCATCCTGGGGTAATAAACGGCATCTGGATCTCCTGATCTCAAGGACTCCAGGTGCTTCTTTCTCTCCCTGAGATATGTACTCTTCATTACACCAATTTTCCTAGTCGCATAGGCCATGTCTGCCGTGGGGACCATGATCCGCACCAAAGAAAGAAGTTTCTCCAGCGCTGCGTTCCTCTTTCTTCTGTCGTAATAAAACTGGTTGTTGATCTGCCACAGGCAGGGGATCTCCCTGTACAGTTCCAGGAATAGACCCATAAAATTGGGGTTTTTGAATGGATCCATCTTCTCTGCAAGACACAACACAAGACAAACCCTAAAATACTAATAATGCCATGAAAAACCCTCCTAATCTTGTCCCAACATCGGCCTAGATAGAAGCAGTCTAGTCTAGTGATGTACCAAGTTCAAAATTTTACCTTTGTTTGCACGATCGTCGCGTCAGCTCCTCACTCTGTTCCCAGATTGTACGGACGACACACGCATGTTGCGTTTTATATACAGTGCGCATGCGTGAAACTCCACCCGCCCCTGACGTTCTTTCTAGACTATTCCCCGCCCCTTTGCTTTTGCCGCAGTGGGGAGAGCACATGGCGGAGAGAATGCAGGTGCGCAATCACAGTTCCACTAACGAGGAGGAGGGTGAGGAAAGCCCGTAGCCTGAAATGTCCCGATCCAGGAAGAGAAGATTTAAGGCCTCAAATATGTCTTTTGGAGAGATGTTGGAGATGGTGGACATATTGAACAGGACCGACTATGATGGGAAGTATGGACCTTACCCAAACACAAATATCAGAAAGGCCAAGATCATGACTAAAGTTGTGAAGAGTCTTCAGAAGAATTTTGGGGTATGCCGATCCAAGGATCAACTGAGAAAATGCTGGTCAGACCTGAAACTGAGGGAGCACGATCAGTACAGAAGGATCAAGCGTGTTCTTCAAAAAAGTAAGTAGTTGTCGTGTGTTCATATGATTATTCTTGCTTGCATACTGCTGCATGTGCTTTGATTTCATGTTGTGCATTTTAAAATGGCCACTTTCAAGTTCATGGTTTCATTCGTTCGTAAGAAACATCGTTCTGCAGGTAAGTATTCCAGCTTAACAAAGTGTCCACAATAATGTTCTCACCTTGGAACTCGACCAAAAAACACAATTGTACAACACTTCCAAGCAATGTTTCATATTCCTAATTCTGCACTCTGTGTGCTAATTATTCTTTTTTTACATTCTCATAGGGGAGAGAAGACTCGGCAAGTATGAGGACACCAGGGACCACACCCCTCCCAAAGAAGGCAAAATTCAAAAACCAGAAGCAGAGGAGCAGGAGGAGGAGGAAGGAGAGATTGTTGAAGTTGGACAAATTGTCACCACAACAGGTGAGTGTCGGAGAACACAGCTTCCGGTAAGCTCATCAATGTATGTCACCATATTTTTAATACATGGTGTGTTTTTTTGCTTTGTTTTGTAGGTGATGTGGAAGAAGAATCACATTTTACCAGTGAAAGTGCCCAGATCCTGATTGGGGAGATAATGGGGTGCAATCGGGATTTAGAAAATATACAGCAAAACATCAATGATGTTAAAAATAAAATGAAGAACATCATTGATGTTTTGGGGAGAGTGTGAAACAGCCCAAACTAGCTAGGGTTTTATTTTTTGGCTTTTAATCAACAACTTTTGTATTTTTTTGAAAATCCAAATTTGGAAGATGCACAGAGTGTGTCAACATGCGGTATCTCCCATCATGGGGGATCAATGTACGTGTTTTGTGGAAAGTGGCTGAGATGAAGAGGTTGCAGCCCCAAAACATGTACATTGATCCCCCATGATGGGAGATAGCACATTTTGACACACTGTGTGCATCTTCCAAATTTGTATTTTCCAGGGGTGACACCCCATGTGATGAAGGCAATATCAGCCCAGTTTGTACATTCTCATGTCTGATATTGTCTTCACTTTTCAAAATTGAACTTAAGTTCCTGAGTTCTGTATGTTACACTTTGATACATGCCTGTTTACACAAAAACACCAAGTAAACAAAAATTACCTGAAAGAATGTTTTTGATACACCCAATTTGTTGTAAAACCCTTTTCTAAACGCACATGTGAGTGTGCTTTGATTAAAAATTTAAATTAGGAACAATGTGTGGCTTCCTTTTTCATTGCGCAAATGATGTATTTGGAGTAAAATTGTTGTTTTCAGTGAGAATGGGTGTTATTTACTAAAGGTAACTTCACTTTGCACTCCAAGTGCAGTTTCAGGTGCACTTTTGCAGTGCACTTGTAGTGCATAGTGGATGTGCCTTTAGTAAAAAACACCCATAGTGATGTGTTAATTTTGACAATCATGCCATTTTCCTGCCATGGTGCTGAAAATAAGCATGATTTTGGTCAGTAATGCACTACATACATTAGTTACCAAAAACAAGGTGTGTGTGTGTAGCAGACCCACAACATAATAAGCTTATCAGAAGAAGAGACTGTCCCCTCATCTCGCTCAGAACTTGGGTTTGCACTGTTGGTGAAAAAGGCACAACAAGAAAAAACATAAATTTACATAGGAGACACCTAAAAGCAAGCCAAGCAGTAAATGAAGGAGTTTCAAAGAAAAATGTATTCTGAAAATGCCACTCAGACATTTTCTGGCATATCAATGGCCCCCCTACCCACAAAGTAGTCCATGTATTGGGTTCTAAACTCACAGCACTTTGGGGGGGCAAGCCAGGATGAGCAGGTTCAAGGCCCGTGAGGTTATCATTTTCCAGCAAGTCTGCTTCTTGTTGGACAACTGAGACCGCATAGTTTGCAGAATGTCTTTTTAGAAAATTGTGAAGAACACAGCAGTTTAGCACTATGTGATTTATTTTGTATTCCGCCATGTGGATAGGCGTTAAAAAAAGGCGGAACCGGCTGACCAGTATTCCAAAGGTGTTCTCCACCACTCTTCGGGCTCTGGACAGGCGGAAATTAAAAATCCTCTGGTCCGGGGTGAGGGTCCTCATCGGGAAAGGCCGCATCAGATGGTTCGCCAGGGCAAACGCCTCATCCGCGATGAAGGCGAACGGGAGTCCTTCCTTCCTCTGGGGGTGGCAAGCCCAGACTGCCACTCTGGAGATGCCAGTAGAACTCCGTCCGGGAGAACACTCCACCATCCGACATCCATCCATTTTGCCCCACATCCACATACAAAAACTCATAGGTTGCAGACACGACCGCCAACATCACGATACTATGAAACCCCTTGTAGTTAAAATAGTACGACCCTGAGTTGGGTGGTGGGATGATGTGGACGTGCTTCCTATCAATTGCTCCTCCACAATTGGGAAAGTCCCAATGACTGGCAAAGTGGGAGGCCACAGTCTGCCATTCCTGTGGCGTTGAAGGACACTGTGGAGTGAAACAAGACCATAAATTATTAATTTTAAAAATCAACATTGCAAGCAGATTAGACACCAACATTTTTGGCCAAGATTAGTATAACATTTTGGGAGCTGAGTATTTAAAGCCTAAAGTATAAGGTCCCCTTATCAGAGTCATCATCCCCCCACCCCCCCATCTGATGGGCCCTTGCTAAAAAATGAGGGGGGGATGTTTTGGACAGGTAACCCTCTCCACTTGATTGAGAGCTGAATGCCTAAATAATGTGTGATACTTTGGGAAGCCCCTCCTTAGTTACACTATTGGCAGCCCACCGGACAGGTAATAAGTGTCATAATAACAAAAAGAAAACAAAATGGAAGCACATTTTGACATTCTGCTATTACATATCAATATAATAATAGGGGGAAAAAATAAAAAAATTATAGCATTTGAAAATATTGAGGCAGGCCCTTGCACTACATGCTTTGGTGAATTCATCCATAAATGTGAGCATCAAAAAGGTAGATATAGTGTGTATTGGGTTTGGTAAAGTCAGCAGATAAAGGATTTCTATCAGCTGAGCTAGCAGTTGGGGGGAGGGGGGTTCCTAATGAGTTTGGCACAACCAAAAAAAAAAAATGTCACTCTGCATGAATTGAAGCACACACATAACATTTGTAGACATTTTAGGGGGTGTTTAGGGGAAAGCAATACTATGGAGCTGACAATAGACATTGGTAAGTGACTAGACTATAGTTTTATGGGCCAAAAAGAGCGTGGTGGGGAAGTTAGTGAGGCAAATATGCCTGAGGACAAAGGGGCAGAGCATATGAATTAGAGCATATTGCAATGATGGTAATTAGGGAATGAGGAAAGAAATGCAAGACATTAGCAATCATGAAATACATAGAATGTGATGTTAAAGGATAAAACGTACCTTCATATAATCCTTCTGCAGGACCTGAATGATGGCAGAACAGGTCTGTGGAATAATGATCCCCAGAGCCTGGGGGGAGATGCCTGTAGAGAACTTGAGGTTCTGAAGGCTTCTCCCAGTCGCCAAGTAGCGCAACGTGATGATGAGCCTCTGCTTCGGAGTGATGGCTTGCCGCATGCAGGTATCCTGCCTGGTGATATAAGGGGTCAGCAAAGCCAGCAGATGGTGAAAAACGGGGTCCGTCATCCGGAGATAATTCCTGAAATCATCAGGATTATTCTCCCGGATCTCACGGAGCAAAGGCATGTGTGAGAACTGGTCACGCTGGCGCAACCAATTCTTGGTCCACAAACGCCTCCCCTCCCTGTTCATGGACCGGGCTTGTGCCAAAGTAAGCACCCCAACATGAAGCCCCTGCACAGCACAAACTCTATGACGAGTACGTAGACGTAACATGGTTTCAAAATGGTCGGCTGGTCAGAACGGACAACAGAAAGCACCGATAAACAGCAATGCCTGAAAGAACGAACTGAATAGCAGAAGCAAGCTGACAATAAGAAATGCAAATCAAAGCGTACTATACCAAGATATAGTCCACAATGAGAAATAAATACTTACTGACAATACGCACTGATTATCAGATATGCAAAGACAAGCAGAAACTGAAGAGCAGTAGCGATCTGAATCACTAATCTGAAAAGCGCGAATCGTCTCTCACCAAACTTCTACTAACACGCGATACACGCGAGATCAGCAGAAGGAGCCCAAAGGGTGCCGGACGTGGTGCTGAACTTCCCTTTTCTAGTGCCGCCGTATGCGGCTTATGTCACCGCGTTCTTGGCAACCGGAAATTCCGACAACTTGGTCCGACCGTGTGTATGCAACATCACTTCCGGACCTCGTCCGGAATTAATCCGTCGGAATAACTCCGAAGGATTTGGTCGTCGGAATCTCCGACCGTGTGTACAAGGGCTAAGTGCAATTTTTTAGTGACTTGGTGCATTTTTGACAAGTTTTTAATGCATGTGTTACTACTGGGTGAGTCATCGGTAAGGATCCAGCACCCGCCAGCTTCCTAACCACGATGAGCCTTTCCTGCTGTCAGCTGGGATTTCACACCGACAGCAGAATGTAAACAAAAGAGCCAGAATTGTATGTATTTTTAAAAACGGCGTGGTGTCCCCCTTAAATCCATACCAGACTCTGTTCCGAGTATGCACCTGATAGATCAGGAAAGGGGAGGGGGCCCGAGTGGTCTCACACCTTCTGAACCATACCAGACCTCAACATGGGGGGAGCACTTTGCCAGGGGGGGTTCCCCCTGACAAAGCCCACTGTCTCCATGTTGATGAGAACAAAAGCCTTTTCCCCACATCCCTGGCTCAGTGGTTGAGGGGATGTGGGAGGTAGCTTATCAGAATCTGGAAGCCCTCTTTAACAAGGGACCCCCATGTGAATAGGTATCGGTTATATAGTACCCCTACTGATTCACCAAAAAAATGTCAAAAGGTAAAAAAAAAAAAAACACAAGAGTGTTTGACAAGTCCTTTATTTAAAAAAATGGCCCCCAATGTAAATCCATCACCAATTGTGGCCGCCGGCCTGCATGCAAAACAAAACCTTCTGCCCACTGAACACAACCACTTTCGACACTTGACACTAAATGACAGCACCCATTCACCCTGCCTTTAAGCAAACAAAGGAGGGGTTGACCCGGATGAGACCTTACCCCATAGCGTCTTGGGTGTTCTTAGAGGGACAGCATATGAGCATATGATGTCATATAATACTAATTTTTATTTAGCTTTGGGGGGGGGGGGGGGGGTGGCACTGTCACTCAATGAGTGTCAAGCGTTGGGAGCGGGTGTGTTCAACTGGCTTTTTAATTTGTGCAGGTCAGTGACCAGCGTTCATCATGATTGATAATGGATTCACATTGGTGGGCATTTATTTTTTTTGTTAATAAACAACTTGTCAGAAACTAAAACCGCCTTGCGTTTTTGTTTACTGTAGACATTTTTTTGGTGAATGAGTAGGGGTACTATATTTTTGTTAGCAAGTATGTTAGTGGCTCCCCTTTAAAATTTAATTTTGTACCTGTGTTCTATTCAAAATAGTTTTTTTGTTTATTGTTATGTTGTATTGCAGATGTCTTCCTCCTGAAGAAGCGGTTGTTTCCGTGAAAAATGTAGAGGACAATAGACACACTATGAGGATCAATGTGTTACAAAAAGAACCAGGGTGTGTATCAGTGAAGGTGTCATAAAATCACATGTATAGCACTGATCATGTGTTTCAATCTATGTGGTGTTATAATGTGCTATATGTTGTCTATTTCTGGATATACCAGTTTTTTGTATTTGTATCAACTATATATATATTATATGTTTTAATCTACCTTGCATGAAGTATGAGTATCAAGATTTTTTCTCATTTTGGATGACCATTGGGTGTGGTTTCCTGGCATTTTTCTATCCAATAGAAGGATAAGGAAAAGTATGGCTAAACCTGCACAAAAACTGCCGTTATACAACACTGCGGCCAAACTGCAACCAATCAGTGTAAAACCAGCCATTAAGGATAAGAAGATTCCTTTACCCTTTTACAACCACCACCATCTTATGGTGGCATGGGGGGGGGCTGTTGAAAGTGATTCGGCGAGTACACAGTCACCCGATCCCTGGAGTGTACCCCCAGGCACGACCCCTTCATTGTTTCATCTGCTGGACTGGGACCTGCATGGTGGGTGTCACTGGGTGGAGGGGAAGGAGACTAGCAAACATCCTTTTCAGCCAGAGAAGAGCATGGAGCATGATCTGCACCCTATTTGCTTTAATGAAAGGCCCCTGATTTCTCATGTGAGCACCGCTATGAAATAAGGTATAAAGTGGCACACTAGAGCAAACAATTTAACCACTTCAGCCCCAGAAGGATTTACACCCTTCATGAACAGCATTTGTTATCTGGAAGTCAGATTGACTCAGGCAGATTCCAGGGTCGCAATCTCTCTCTCTCTATATATATATATATATATATATATATATATATATATATATATGTATTACCTCTGTCGGGTAATACCCTGCTCCTTGCTCAGTCTTGACATTCACGGCACACCATTAAAGGAATCCTGATGGGTCAGTTCCTAAGAGTCAGACGAATATGCAGTAGCAATATAAACTTTGAACAGGAGGCATTGTCCCTATATAGATATTTTTTGGATAGAGGCTACCCTGGGTGGATGATCGAATGGGCTTGGAATATTGCTAGGAACAAAAAGAGAAATGATCTGCTTGCCAACACCAGAAGTCACTATTCTTCTCTAAAGAAAGCCACATGGGACAATAAACTAACTATCACTACCCCGTACAGTGCAGAATTTGATTCCATTAAAAATAAATATTTACTGAGTGATTATATATGTGGACGATGTCTGTGCTGACAGGGGTCAATATGGTCTCTCATCGGGGAACCCAGTCTGGGTAGATATCTGTCCCCAAGTGTTTTCAATAATAAACCCATGAGATCCCTCACTTGGTTGCACTGCAAAGGCATATGTGCAGTGCTACTGAATGTCCTTGCTGTCCACATTCTTGGAGGTAAAATATTCCCCTCTGAGGTCACTGGAAAGGAGTGTATTATAGACTCCTTTTATAATTGCAATACCAGCCATGTGGTGTACCTCATCACATGCAATTCTTGCCATGTACAATATGTGGGGAGAACTACAAGTCGTCCACAAGAAAGATTCTATGAGCACGTGTACAGCATTGATAAAAATAAAATGACAAATGTAGGGAAGTACTTCGAACTTTTAAACTTGACTTTTTACCTCCATGGAAAAGGTTGAATTATATAAAAAATAGGGGCACCCAGTAGAGGGGACGATGTTTATCGGTCATTAGTATATTGGATCATTTGCAGACTCGCATCCATAAAGGTATGAACTTTGAGTGGGATGTAAGCCACTTCTATGAGTAATTGATTGTCCACTATGCCTCTCTCCCACTTGACAGAGATAACATGGCCCACCTGATCAATGTAGTGGACATATCTTGACTTGTTTAAGGCCGCGTACACACGGGCGGACTGTTCGCCCAACCTTGTTCGGCAAACAGTTTCATCAAACAGTCCGCTCAAAATTTGCATGAGCGGACTTGCCCACACACGAGCGGACTGTTTGACGAACAAGGTTGGGCAAACAGTTCGCTCAACTTTTGAAATGAACGGACTCGCCCACGTAAGGCGGAGGCAAATCCGCCCATTTCGAGCGCGTGTACAGGTAGGCGGGGCCCGCGAAGGAGACGTCGCGGGCTCCGCCGCCTGGAATGGGCTTAAAGGGGAACCCCAACGCCGAAAAAAATCGACGTGGGGGTTCCCCCCAAGTCCACACCAGACCCTTGTCCGAGCACGCTACCCGGCCGGCCAGGAAAGGGGGGCGAGCGCGCCCCCCCTCCTGAGCCGTACCAGGCCGCGTGCCCTCAACATGGGGGGTGCCTTGGGGAAGGGGGGGCCGCGCGGCCCCCCCACCCCAAAGCACCTTGTCCCCATGTTGATGAGGACAAGGGCCTCTTCCCGACAACCCTGGCCGTTGGTTGTCGGGGTCTGCGGGCGGGGGGCTTATCGGAATCCGGGAGCCCCCTTTAAGAAGGGGGCCCCGGATACCGGCCTCCCACCCTATGTGAATGAGTATGGGGTACAATGTACCCCTACCCATTCACCTGTGAACTAAAGTACAATAAAAAACACAACACAGAGAAAAAATATTTTATTGCACAGCTCCGGGGGTCTTCGGGGGTCTTCTCGCCGGACTCCTCCGCTATGTGTGTGTAGCTCTTTTGCTAGCGGAGGAGTCCGGCTTTCTTCCTCCCCGCCGCCGGCCTCTTCTCCCGACTTCGGGGGTCTTGTCCCCCTCTTCGGTTCTTCTGCCGGGCCACCGCGCCTGGTCCGGTGGCCCGGTCTTCTGTCGCCGTCTTCCGTTCTTCTGTCGCCGCCTTCGGTTCTTCTGCCGGGCCACCGTGCCTTCTTGTAGCTCTTTTACAGGCGGTGGCCCGGTCTTCTGTCGCCGCTGTCGTCGCCGCCGCCTTCCGTTCTTGTTCTTCTTCTTGTTCTTCTTCTTCTCCTGGAGATGTTGACTCGACGAGCTCTCCGGCCGGAATGCCAGAGCCGCGCTGTGCGGTCACTTATATAGTGACAATGGGGCGGTGTCACATGGTATATGTCACATGGGTTGGTCACATGGTGACCCCGCCCCCTTACGATGTCATAGTCCCCATGTGACATCAACCCATGTGACCAACCCATGTGACATATACCATGTGACACCGCCCCATTGTCACTATATAAGTGGCAGCGGAGCGTGTCCCTGGCATTCCGGCCGGAGAGCTCGTCGAGTCAACATCTCCAGGAGAAGAAGAAGAACAAGAAGAAGAACAAGAACGGAAGGCGGCGGCGACGACAGCGGCGACAGAAGACCGGGCCACCGCCTGTAAAAGAGCTACAAGAAGGCGCGGTGGCCCGGCAGAAGAACCGAAGGCGGCGACAGAAGAACGGAAGACGGCGACAGAAGACCGGGCCACCGGACCAGGCGCGGTGGCCCGGCAGAAGAACCGAAGAGGGGGACAAGACCCCCGAAGTCGGGAGAAGAGGCCGGCGGCGGGGAGGAAGAAAGCCGGACTCCTCCGCTAGCAAAAGAGCTACACACACATAGCGGAGGAGTCCGGCGAGAAGACCCCCGAAGACCCCCGGAGCTGTGCAATAAAATATTTTTTCTCTGTGTTGTGTTTTTTATTGTACTTTAGTTCACAGGTGAATGGGTAGGGGTACATTGTACCCCATACTCATTCACATAGGGTGGGAGGCCGGTATCCGGGGCCCCCTTCTTAAAGGGGGCTCCCGGATTCCGATAAGCCCCCCGCCCGCAGACCCCGACAACCAACGGCCAGGGTTGTCGGGAAGAGGCCCTTGTCCTCATCAACATGGGGACAAGGTGCTTTGGGGTGGGGGGGCCGCGCGGCCCCCCCTTCCCCAAGGCACCCCCCATGTTGAGGGCACGCGGCCTGGTACGGCTCAGGAGGGGGGGCGCGCTCGCTCGCCCCCCTTTCCTGGCCGGCCGGGTAGCGTGCTCGGACAAGGGTCTGGTGTGGACTTGGGGGGAACCCCCACGCCGATTTTTTTCGGCGTTGGGGTTCCCCTTTAAGCCCATTCCAGGCGGCGGAGCCCGCGACGTCTCCTTCGCGGGCCCCGCCTACCTGTACACGCGCTCGAAATGGGCGGACTTTCCGAGCGGGAACAGTCCGCTCATTTCGAAAGTACAGCGGACAAGCCCACACACGGGCGGACTGTTCGCTCAAACACAGTTTCAGCGGACAGTTTTTCGGAATTTCCGAAAGACTTTGTCCGTCCAACTGTCCGCTGAAACTGTCCGCTGAAAGCCCACACACGAGCGGACTGTCCGCCCAAACACTGTTCAGCGGACAAGGTTGGGCGAACAGTCCGCCCGTGTGTACGCGGCCTAACATATTCTCTGTGGACATTTGTGTGGACAATATTTCTCCTTTTTTTTTTTTCATTTTGTTTACTCTTTTTCATGCAATTTTTATGCATTTTCTATGAATTTTTTGTTTTATGCATTTCCTATGCAATTTAATGCACTCTTTATACATCTTCAATAGGGTGGGGCGAACAGTTCGGCCCGAGCATAAGTTCGGGCCAAACTTTAGTTGTTCAGACGTTCGGTGAACATCTGAACAAACTGGTCGTTCGACCGTTTGTTCACCCCCCCCCCCCCCCAAACTGAACACAATGCATTGCAGAGCTGAACAGTGCATTGCAAGAACTGGACACTGCCATCATGACTTTATCCAGTCATGGCTTATTCCTGCCCCACAGTATGAAAGTATTATTTCAATGGCAGCTATTTTCAGTGTGATTTCAGCGTGGAGAGAGATAGAACAGGGCTCTGTTCAGTGCTATTAGATAGTTAGTGTGCTATACTGTGCTATTTTGCTTCAATTGTCAGTGTAGAATATTATTTTAGTGTCAGTCTAGGGATAGTGTGAGTGTAGTGAGGAGGACCATCATTCAGCTTTGTATAGTGTGCAGCTAGAGTAGGGACAGCTCAGATAGTTTCACTGTAGTGTAGTGAGACCGTGTCATTCATACATACATTAGTGTAGCGTAGGGACAGCTCAGATAGTCTCACTACACTACACTGAAACTGTGTCAGTAATCTTGACATTGGTGTATAGCTAGAATAAGGACAGTTCAGTAGTCAGTGTAGTGATGGTTAAACACTGTCTATTTGATTGCGTTACTGCCAGTTTAACGCAATTTACTTCTGTGTGTGTTACTGCCAGTTTAACACCATATAGATGTGTGCGTTACTGCCAGTTTAATGCCATATAGTTTTGTGTGTGTTATGCCGCGTACACACGACCAGACTTAGGTCCGACAGACTTTCGACGGAGTTCTGACAGAGTTCTGACGGACTTTCCGAATGAACGGACTTGGCCACACACAATCACACCAAAGTCCGACGGATTCCAATGTGATGACGTACGACCAGACTAGAATAAGGAAGTTCATAGCCAGTAGCCAATAGCTGCCCTCGCATCGGTTTTTGTCCATCAGACTAGCACACACACGAGCGGATTTCTCGGTAGGAACTGGGTCCGGCGGAGTTCTGGCAGAAAAATTTGAAACATGTTCCATTTCTAAAGTCTGTCAGACTTTTGCAAATCAAAAGTCCGCTGCAGCCCACACACGATCAAATAGTCTGCCGGAATCATTCTGTCAGACTTTTGATGTTGAAAAGTCTGGTCATGTGTACACGGCATCACTGCCAGTTTAACGCCACATAGTTCTGTACGTTTGGTGCATAATATTGCAGTATATTATAGTGTATCCATGGAGTGTGTCTGTGTAGTGTGAGTACTAAACACCACTTTACATTGATTAAAGTGCACCTATGTACAGATTTCACCTTTTTCTTTACATTTGCTTATGAGCACTGCCCCCTCCCTCCCAGTGATGTCTGGGAGGACAACAAGGAGAGGCAGATGTTCGCTTGGCACTGTAAGGGGGCCAGCAACAAATGTGTCTACAGGCAAAGGTGGACCTGGTGGTCAGTCCTCAGGCAGAGCATTATTTCCTCCGTTTAGTGAGTTTTCCCATGCTATCCAGCCACAGCATGCAGAGGAGGTAGTGGACTGGCTTACTAAACCTTCCACATCCTCCTCATCTTCTGTCACACAAGCAGAAACAAGTGTGCAGTTCCCTGCAGTTGCCAGGGTGGATAAACCTGCCTCCTTGTCCACATCTATTCTTGCCATAGCCCCAACATCAGCCACTGAGCCAGCTGAGTTATTTGACCACAGCGTAAGCCACTTCCTATTGATGATGCCCAGCCATTACTCGATTCAGATGTCAGTTCTGAGGTTGAGGATGACAGGAACATGAGCCTAGAGAGAGGGGAGAATACTGGTAGACAAATTGGCATTCATGTTTCCTTAGCTGCAGCGTATTGCCAAGTTCTCTCCAGTGGTAATGATGATAATGAAGGAGATGGAGATGATAATGATGAGGCCACTGATGTGACTTGGGTGCCAGATAGAGCAGAGGAGAAAACTCAGGGTGAGGTGGCACAACCCCAAGGAGGCCAACATCAAGAAAGAGTAGAGAGCAGCCACCCTATTCCATCACATTCTGCAGCTGTTCTCCCGGCCCACTCACCAAAGCTCAGCTGTCTGGGCCTTTTCAGCACTCTATTTTCATTCACAGCACACTGGGTAATGCTACTTGCAACTCGAAAGGATGCAGGACAGGGATCTGTTTTGCAGCTTGTTGTACCCCCATGTCTCCATACAGCTGTTGGTGATGATGCTAGACCTGTGAGTTCTACCCCTCCTCCTCCACCTCCATGCCCTCCTCTGCAGAATTGTCCTATGAACATCAGGTACCCCCTAAGCGTTCAAAGGGCTATTCCATGAGTAAGGCTAAAACGTGCCATGCATTGCTTCAGCTGGTGTGTTTAGGGGACAGGAACCACACGGGAGCAGAGATTGTTGCAGCTCTGCAGGGACAGGCCCAGAGGTGGTTTACAACACGCAAGCTGGAGCCAGGAATGGTGATGTGTGATAATGGCTCAAACCTCCTGCCCGCCCATAGACAGGGAAAGTTGACATGTGCCACGCCTGGCACATGTCCTCAATTTGGTGGTGCAGCGTTTCCTAAATACGTACCCAGGATTACAAGATGTGCTAAAGCTGGCCAGAAGAGTCTGTAGCCCTTTCAGGCAGTCATACACAGCCAGTGCTCAGCTGGCTGAAATTCAGCGGGAATTCCACCTGGCCATAAACCGCCTGATTTGTGACATACCCACCAGGTGGAACTCAACTTTAGCAATGCTGCAGCGGCTATACATGCAGAAGAGGGCCATCAACGAGTACCTGTGCTCAGGCCGCTTCTTCTTTTTTCCGCACGCCAATGACTGATCACTAGGGATGCATGCACTATATTGTCACCATTTGAGAAGGCCACAAGGATGATGAGCCGTGACAGTGCATGCAACAGTGACACAATCCTTGTTGTGTTCCTGCTGGAGCAGACTCTGAATGACATTATGGACAGGGCACTGGAGGCAGAGCAGCAGGAGGAAGATGAGGACTTCCTTTCCTCTGAACGCCCACTTTATCCAAATACAATCATTCCTATGTCACAGAACACAGAGGAGGAGAGAGGGGAGGAGAATGAGGAGGAGGATTCTGGCACTTTCATAGGCTTCAAAGAAGAGGAAGACATGTGTCCATCTGTAAGCGATGGTTTTCCAACCCCAGGACCCTTGGGGGTAGTACGTGGCTGGAAGGAGGAAGTTCCAGATGCTGTCATCCTGAGTGACCCCGAGGAGTCTGCTTCTCAAGCCTCAGCAAATTTGAGGCGCATGGGCAACCTCATGCTTCAAAGCCTGCGAAAGGACCCAAGAATACATGGCATTAAAGAGGAGGGCCGGTTTTGAAAAAAAAAAAGTAAAAGTCAGCAGCTGCAAACACTGTAGTTGCTGACTTTTAATAAGCACACTTACCTGTCCATGGCGCCCGCGATGCCGGCCGCCCGAGGCTGACCCGTCCCTCGGTCTCGGGTCTCGGCGCCGCCATTTTGGGTAAGGGAAACAGGCAGTGGAGCCTTGCGGCTTCACTGCCCATTTCCTACTGCGTATGCGCGGGTCGCGCAGTGTTTTGTGAATGGGACGCGCTGTGTTCTGGGACACACAGTTCCCAGAACACAGCGCGACCCATTACCCAGAAGACGCCGCACAGAGGAGAGAAGAAAGAAGATCTCCGCGGAGGAGGAAGAGGCAGATTAGGATGATGTGCTTAGCAACAGGCATTTCTGGTAAGTAAAAAAAAATTTTTTTTTCATTTTTTTTTTTAATGATTTTTTTCTAATTTTTAATGTATTTTCTTTTTTCAGGATGGCCCTCCACTTTAAGGAGAAGGATGATAACTAGTTGGCAACCCTCCTCGACCACCATTATAAGGGGAAGGTCTCAGAACTCATCCTGTCCCCACAGAGAGTGCATAATATAAAATCTCTTGAGGACATGTTAAAGAGGATTTTACTGAACATTTTTCCTGACTCCAGTAGGTTACATTGTCATAGAAAACATAGTTTTGAGCCTTCTGTTGGTCAAGAAGCATTGGAAAAGGCGTACACCTAAGTGAGGCATTTCAGAATTTATTTAGTCCTCGCTGCCCAGGGCTGTCAGCTTTCACATCCCATCGACAGCATCTGCATCACATGATGAATGATTAGGCCTAAAACAGGGCCAAAACAGAGATAGAGAGCTTTCCAGCTGACGATCCAATGACTTACTGGATCATGAGAATAGACCACTGGCCAGAACTTTCCTAGTATGGTATTGAGTTGTTGGGCTGCCCTGCATCCAGCGTACTTTCAGGATGGGCATTCAGTGCTGCAGGAGGTTTCGTTACTGATCATAGACCGCGCCTGTCCACAGACTCTGAAAAAAAATGAATCAGTCCTGGATTACCAGCAATGAAGCCCCTGATGCCTATGTCACTGATTAAGTCTTTTTGGGATGTGGAATCTCTGCAGGACTTTGAGGCTGCCTAGCTTTGAGGTTGTTCAATCATTTCATCTGGAAGAATGTTTTTGGTATAGGTTTCATGGGCAAAATTCTTAACACCCAAAGACCAATTTTTCAGCACCTGTTTGACAGATGCATATCATTGCAATTTTTTTTGCCTTCATCAAGAGCACCTCTATAGGGTTATGGTGGAACGGCATCACAACACCCAATGACCAATTTTTCTGCACCTGTTTGACAGGTGCATATCATTGTAGTTTTTTACAGCAAGGCCAATTCTTGCTTTCATCAAGAGTACCTCTATAGCATGGGCAGATTTGATGAAGTGAATATGCGAGGGCCAACAATTTTGCCTGACATTCTTTAAACCATTAAAATTTGGTCTAAGTGTGTTCGTTCGAGCACTAATACACTGCCCAACAAGAATTTTCTTGCCTTTGTGGCTGTGTTTGAGTAAAGAGATGAGATCAGGCGTGTTATGTGGATATACCATACGGTATATGTATTGGCGCATAACATGCACCTTCACTTTAAGAGGGAAGTTTCAGGAAAAAAACCTAACATTTTAATTAAAGAGCTGTGAAGCAAAATATTTAATTAAATAATCAGTGCCCATCTGCAGCCCCACCATTGCCATGAATGCAGCAGCCCCATTGTCATGAATGCAGCACCCTCCATTGCCAGGAATGCAGCACCCACCATTGCCATCAGTGCAACCTGATTGATGCCCATCCATCTGCAGCCTCAGAGGGGACAGGGAGGGGGTCAGGATAAGTGCCAAAAGATTACATACAGGAAAAACGTTTTTCTCTGTGGCCTCTTTAACCACTTGCTTACTGGGCACTTAAACCCCCCTCAGTCCCAGACCAATTTTCAGCTTTCAGCGCTGATGCACTTTGAGTGACAATTGCGCGGCCATACAACACTGTACCCAAATGAATTTTTTATCATTTTTTTCCCACAAATAGAGCTTTCTTTTGGTGGTATTTAGTTACAGCTCGGAGTTTTATTTTTTGCTAAACAAACAAAAAAAGATGCAAAAAAAAAAAAAAAAAAAATCATGTTTTAATAGTTTGTTATAAAATTTTGCAAACGGGTCATTTTTCTCCTTCATTGAAGTGCGCTGATTAGGCGGCACTGATAGGCTGCATTGGTGGGCACTGATGGGCTGCATTGGTGGGCACTGATGGGCTGCATTGGTGGGCACTGATAGGCTGCACTGGTGGGCACTGATAGGCATAGTTAAGGCGGCACTAATAGGCACAGATAAGGCGGCACCGATGGGCACAGATAAGGCGGCACTGATGGGCAAAGATGGGCACAGATAAGATGGCACGGATGGGTGGCACGGATAAGTGGCACGGATGGGTGGCACGGATGGGCACTGATAGGTACCACAGATAGATGGGACTGATGGGCACTGATAGGTGGCACTGATAGGTGGCTCTGATAGGTGGCACTGCTGGGCACTGATGGGCGGCACTGCTGGGCACTGATGGGCGGCACTGCTGGGCACTGATGGGCGGCACTGGGGTGCAGCACCTGAGGCAGATTTTGGGTGGCACTGTGGGTGGCACTGCTGGGTGGCACTGTGGGTGGCACTGTGGGCACTGCTGGGTGGCACTGTGGGCACTGCTGGGTGGCACTGTGGGCACTATGGGCACTGCTGGGTGGCACTGACAGGGGGGCACTTACTTTATTTCAGGATGGCACTGCGGGTGGCAGGTGGGCACTGGCAGGGGGCAGGTGTCCTTTTAAATTGCTGGCCGTGATCGGGACTGATGTCCCGAACACGGCCGCCGGCGATCGGCTTTTTTTTTCTCCTCGCGCTGTCAGCGCGAGGAGGAATACTAGCCGATTACCGGCTCCGTTCTATCACATGATCAGCTGTCATTGGCTGACAGCTGATCACGTGATAAGGGGTCGGGATCGACCCCTTACACGGATCGGTGATCAGGCGAGTCTCACGGACTCGCCGATCACAGAGCGCGCCGCGCGCGCCCCTCAGGGGGCGCGCAGGCCGCTCGTAACCGGGACTACGTCAATAGACGTAGTCCCGAAAATGTGGGTCCGCGCTATTGCCGTCATTTTGCAATAGCGCGGATCCCAAGTGGTTAATAAGTCCCACCTCCTATGATGGACAGAACAGTCATCCAATGGCAGCACAGGAGATGGGACTTACTATTACAGAGGCTGCCATGTAAACAGGAAATTCTCCTGTGTGCACGACACTTGTCCTGCCTGCTCCCTCCAAGGAAGCCAGCATATTTACAATTTTGTGTCCCCAGTGATGGGAGATCGTTGGGGGGCCATAAAAGATATACATGTCCAAAAAAAACGGACGTGGGCCGGACTTTGGACATGCCTGGTCTATAGGGTTATGGTGGGAAGGTGACACAGACACCCAAAGACCAATTTTTACGCACCCGTTACTTCTATCCAAAGTCAAAGTGACACCAGAATATATCCGAAAAATCTCTAATCTGGTTCCCATAGAACTACATTGTGGCCTTATCATACACACTGGCTCCCCAGCAGTTGCTGAACAAAATAAAGGCAGTTTGCAGGGAAAATGTCATTGTTTTTGGCTTTATAAAGGCAATTACTGCTACAGCAGACTCTAGACATGGTACAGATCTGCCACTTTACAGGTAGACTAAGGTGACCCCCCAGCTGCTATTTTGGAAGGAATTTTTTTTAACTTTTATGCTTTTATTAAAAAAAAAAAAAAAAAAAAACTGCTCATTTAAAAATTACTTTTTTTACAAACTTTTTTTTTATTGATGTCCCCCAGGACAGGACCCGGACCGCTATAACCATTATATGTCCAATTACTTGCATATAAGCCTTCAAAATGGGCACTTTTGATTTTTGATGTTCAGGTCCCATTGACTTTAATGGGGTTCATTATTCGGGTCCGAACTGTCACAGTGTTTGAAAGTTCTGGTGCGAACCGAACAGGGGTCCGTTCGGCCCATCCCTAATCTTCATGCATTCAACCGCTTTAAGTCAAAACTGACACCGAAATTAAGAGTCCAAAAATCTATTAGTAAAATTCCTACAAGGTAGAGACTCCATTAGCCTGTTTGGTGGTATGTTGGTTAAGGTGGAGAACTGGAGGGTCCACAGAAGGGACCATACATTCCTAGCAAAGGGAAAGAATTTAATTACATTAGCAGGGGGAAGCTATGATTGCATGAGATGTTCCTAGTCCCCAAAAAGAAAATGTTTCATGTACCAAGTGCATAGGGAAGGCCTTTGCAGCAGCACACGCCCTGAAACACCCTATACTTAGTATAGCAGCTTGATCCCCCTAAATCAGTGGTTCTCAACTCCTTTCCTCAGGACCCACTAACAGGTCAGGTTTGCAAGATAACTGAAATACATGACAGGTGATATCACTTCAATCAATAGAAAATCTTGCGAGCGACTAGTCCAATAAACTAATCCAAACAAACATCCCTCATGTGTGAGAAATTGTCTTAATTTCTTTCAGCTGCTAGCACCAGACACACTCCCATAAACTGTGTTGGAAAAAATAAATAAAATAAACTTGTGCCACGCTGTGTGTACCTCTGTATAAGTACTATTAACAAATGTGCCAATATTTTGCGAATATTTAAAATATTTATTAATACACTTCAATGATCTGATACATTATTCTGTGCTCAAAAACACAATACACAATCTGCAGTGTAAGACCCCTTTCACACCAAGGGCGTTTTGCAGGTGCTATAGCATTAGAAATAGCGCCTGCAATCCGCCCTAAAACAGCTGCACCATTGTCTGTAGTGTGAGTGGTGCGCTGGCAGGATGTCAGGAAAAGTCCTGCCAGCAGCTTCTTTGGTGCGGTGTGTTTACCGTTCCTCCCCCGCTGCTCCCCATTGAAATCAATGGGGCATCGCTGTAATACCGCTGGCAAAACACAGCTAAACACAGCTATTGCGGCGTATTGCCAGCGGTTTTAACCCTTTCTCGGCCACTAGCAGGGGGTAAAAGCGCAGCGTTTTACCGTTGACGCTATGGGCGGCGTGGTGTGAAAGGGGTCTAAGTGCTAATTGGAAATACCTATATATATAGTAATACATAAATATATTCACTCATTAATTTATGGTTTATAACTATTGCAGATATCATAAATCATAATATAGTCCAAATAAATATGATATAATATTCAGTGCGCCAAAATGAAATCCACAGTGACTTGTGACTGTACTTCACAGATGGAAATTTTCAGTGACTTTCATTGATTCCACACACCTGCTCCCTCTGTGTGTCTGCGCTCACCTCAAAGATTTTGACCGCACCCCTAAGTTTGGTCAAAATATGCAGTAGAACCAACACTGGGTTCAGGGTTAGTGGACTCTGTGGAATGCCAATCCCTTCACAATGGATGTCCTCGATTTGTATATGCAAAGAAAGGCTTAATTGTGTGATAATGTTTAAACGGCGGTTTATTAAAACAATTTATAAATCGTACTCACATCTTAGACGTGCTACCAGCATACAACTCTATACATAGAACGGATAAAAAAAACAATCCCAATCCAACAGGTGTGTTGTTTTGCCTCTAATCGCCTCGCCGAGAGATTGTCTCAGCTGGCTTCTCCTCCGTCCTGACCCTTCCCCAGGTGATATCATTTGCTGCTCAGTGATTGCAGTATTCTATTCTGCATCTCCCCAAGGTAATACTTAAAATCTGGCATGTTAGTGGGTCCCGAGGACAGAATTTGAGAACCACTGCCCTAAATGAATAAAAAAGCATACTGCATCAATCAGATTGAAAACTAGTTTGCATATGTAAGTTGCTGTATATGGAATCTGCTTAAAAACATTATTAGAGGCAGGTTGTAAAAGCTCTGAATCAGAGATGATGATAGAGGCTTAGGCACTCAGCGTTAAAGGCCCTGTAAGGTCAGAGACAGATTCTGCTGTGACAGGTGCTTCTGAGAGCAGATTGCTCCATTAATTGTGCACAGACCAACATTAAATCACAAGTGGATGTAAAAGGCCTTGTAGACACAGAACAGGTCTTAAACTTAGCCAGCAGATTAGAGAAGCAGCTGATGAGAATGACTATATAGCAGTGGTTCTGAACTCTTTTCCTCAGGACCCACTAACAGGCCAGATTTCAAGTATTACCTTGGAGATATGTAGACTAGAATACTGCAATTAGGCTGCTTTCACACTGGGGCGGTATTCAGGCGTTACAGCGCTAAAAATAGCGCCTGTGTAGCGCCTGAAAAAAACCGGCCCCTTTCCCTCCAGTGTGAAAGCCGGAGGGCTTTCACACTGGAGCGATGCGCTGGCAGGACGGTGAAAAAAGTCCTGCTAGCCGCATCTTTGGAGCGGTGAAGGAGCGGTGTATTCACCGCTCCTATACCGCTCCTACCCATTGAAATCAATGGGACACCGTGGCAATACCGCCGGCAAAGCGCCGCTGCAGCGGCGCTTTGCAGGCGGGTTTAACCCTTTTTCGGCCGCTAGCGGGGGTTAAAACCACCCCGCTAGCGCCCACAGACCGCCGCTAAAACGACGGTAAAGCGCCGCTAAAAATAGCGGCGCTTTACCGCCGACGCCGCTCCCGCTGCAGTGTGAAAGCAGCCTTACTGAGCAACAAATGATATCACTTGTTATGTATTTCAGTTGTTATCTTGCGAACTTGGCCTGTTAGTGAGTTGAGAACCATTGCGATATAGAAACAGAGGTCCCCAAATCCAGGTTACAAGCATCGTTTTTTTTTCTGGGAACACCAATGAATCATCTCTGGAAACAGTGGAGAGAATAAGTGGCAAGGTCTCCCATTGCAACGGAGCTGTCCTCTGTGCATTTCTTGAAAGTCATGTTATTGGTATAAAATGTAACCTTTATTAAGCCCTGGTTCACATTGCAGCGATTTGGCATGTGATTTGACATGTCGAATCATATGCCAAATCGGTGGCAATTATTGGCAATGGTACCATCCGAGACAGTGCGATGCCACGCCAATTGCCAAAAGTAGTTTCTGTACTACTTTTTCCGACTTCGGGGTGCGATTTCCATAGAGATCTGTGCAGCACCCCACACAGATGTCTCTGAAATGGCCTCCAAAGTTGAGACTGACATATCGAAATCAAGTTGTGTGAATTCAGCTGAATTTTTTTTTCTGGGAACACCATTGAATCCGTCTCAAGAATTGTGCTAGGCCGTCAGTTCATCAGGTGTGATCAATTTTCACTGATTGGCACCATAGCTTGTAGACGCTATAACTTTCACAAAGACCACATAATACACATAGTTTTGGATTATTTTTACCAAAGATATGTAGCAGTATAAAATGTGGCCAAAATGTATGAAGAAAAATTACTAATATGCAAAATTTTATAACAGAAACAAAAAAATGTTGTTTACATACATTTTCGGTTTTTTTTCATTTATAGCTCAAAAAAAAAAAAAACAGTGGTGATTAACCACTAGAGATCCGTGCTATAGCCGAATGACGGCTACAGCGCGGACCTGCTTTGCTGGGACTATGTCTATTGACGTCGCCCCGTGCACGAGCGGCCTGCGCGCCCCCTGTGATCAGCGAGTCTGAGACTCGCCTGATCACGGATCGGAGCAAGGGGTCGATCCCGATTATTCTATGCTATTTTTGCTCCTCGCGCGAGGAGAAAAAAAAAAAAAAGCCGTTCACCGGCGGCCGTGATCTTGACATCAGTCCCAATCACGGCCAGCTTATCAGTGCCCCCTGCCAGTGCCACCTAACTAATAAAAAAGTGCCCCCCATCAGTGCCATCCAACAGTGCCCGCAGTGCCACCCAACAGTGCCCACAGTTCCACCCATCAGTGCCAACAGTGCCCACAGTGCCACCTATCAGTGCCCAAAATCTGCCTCAACAACAGTGCTGCACCCCAGTGCCACATATCCGTGGCTATCAGTGTCATCTACCAGTGCCCATCAGTGCTGCCCATCAGTGCCCAGCAGTGCCACCTATCAGTGCCAATCAGTCCCATCTATCAGTGGTACCTATCAGTGCCCCTTAGTGCCACCCATCCGTGCCACCCATCCGTGCCCATCTTTGCCCATCAGTGCTGCCTTATCTATGCCCATCAGTACTGCCTTATCTGTGCCTATCAGTGCCACCTTATCTGTGCCTATCAGTGCCCACCAGTGCAGCCTATCAGTGCCCACCAGTGCAGCCTATCAGTGATCATTTCAATGAAGGAGAAAAATGACCTGTTTGCAAAATTTTATATATTTTTTTGCATCTTTTTTTGTTTGTTTAGCAAAAAATAAAACTCCCAGCTGTAATTAAATACCACCAAAAGAAAGCTCTATTTGTGGGAAAAAAATGATAAAAATGTCATTTGGGTGCAGTGTTGTATGGCCGCGCAATTGTCATTCAAAGTGCATCAGTGCTGAAAGCTGAAAATTGGTCTGGGCAGGAGGGGGGTTTAAGTGCCCAGTAAGCAAGTGGTTAAATACCACCAAAAGAAAGTGCTATTAGTGTGAAAAAAAGGACAAAAATGTCAGATGGGTACAGTGTTGAGTAATTGTAAGAGCACCGAAAGCTGAAAATTGGTCTGGTTTGGAAGGGGGTTTAAGTGCCCAGTGTTCAAAGAAAGCTATAAATAATAACTATATATGCTTATGTATATATATATATATATATATATATATATATATATATATATATATATATATATATATACACACAAACACACACACACACACAATATATAGTTGTACTGATAAATTTACATACCTTGGCAGAATTTATGATTTCTTGGCCATTTTTCAGAGAATATGAATGATAATTCAAAAAACTTTTCTTTCACTCATGGTTAGTGTTTGGCTGAAGCCATTTATTATCAATAAACTGTGTTTACTCTTTTTAAATCATAATCACAACAGAAACTACCCAAATGACCCTGATCAAAAGTTTACCACAATTTTTAATACCGTGTATTATTATTTATCTTCTCAGATGGTAAAGCTGCCCATTCCTCTTGGCAAAAAGCCTCCAGCGCCTGTAAATTCTTGGGCTATCTTGCATGAACTTCATGTTTGAGATCTCCCCAGAGTGGCTCAATGATATTGAGGTCAGGAGACAGATGGCCACTCTAGAACCTTCACTTTATTCTGCTGTAGCCAATGACAGGTCGACTTGGCCTTGTGTTTTAGATCATTTTTATGTTGGAATGTCCAAGTACATCCCAATGTGCAGCTTCCTGGCTGATGAATGCAAATGTTCCTCCAGTATTTTTTGATAACATACTGCAATTATGTTGTCATAATTTTGACCAAATTGCCTGGGTCTTTGTAGCTCACACATCCACAAAACATCAGCGATCCACCTCAATGCTTCACAGCAGGAATGGTGTAGCCTTCATCATAGGCCTCGTTGACTCTCCAAATGTAGCATTTATGGTTGTGGCCAAAAAGCTAAATTTTGGTCTCCTCACTCCAAATAACTTTGTGTCAGAAGGTTTGAGGCTTGTCTCTGTGCTGTTTGGCATATTGTAAGCGGGATAGTTTGTGGCATTTGCGTAGTAATAGATTTCTTCTGGCGACTCGACCATGCAGCCCATCTTTCTTTTCTTTCTTTATACACACACACTAATTACAAGCAAACATCACAGGTGATGGTTACCTTTAATAGCCATTCAAACCCCTTTGTGTTAACTTGTGCACATGTTTAGGGATGGCTGAACTGTTCGCCCGGCGGTCAGTTCGCGGCGAATTTTGCGTGTTCGCGATTCGCCAAACCGGCAGACTATTGCCACTGTTTGCCCGGTGGACATATGTGTTTACAGTGTGAAAGAACTTTGACCCATGATGACACATCCATCATGGGGTACAGGACAGCCAATTCCAATTGAGACATTTCAGCAAATGGACAATTGGATATACCCCCTACCTTATAAATAGTTATGTAGATTCATACTACACGACAGGATGTGTGGTTACCTTGGTAACTTTCATAAACATGGAGAGGTTGTCCGTCACCTCGTGCTCACAGTAAGCGTACTATAGGAACCCCTTATTGTCTATTTATATATCGGGTGTCACATAGTTTCCATGTCCGCTGATGAAGTCCCGCCCATAGGGATGTAATGTACGGACGGAGATCACGTGACGTCACCCGCAGTCATTGTTCATTTTAACCATCGTATGAAGCTTCGTTATTGTAAGTGTGTTTTTTATGTATATTCATCATTAAAACGTTTTTCTATGGAGAGCACTATGGCCTGTCTTTCTATCCACATGGTCTGAGTAAATGTGAATACTGCTATATACCGATCCAGTGTGGGTATTCCACGAACGTGTCAGTTCATTTGACTCTGAATGGGAGAAAGCTGTGTTTTCGTTTGTGAACCAGTCGGATATTGTCTGAGAGGAGTACAGCGATTGGACGAGTTGATAAGCATTCGTTGATATTTAAGTGCATACGACCCTCTGTAATTTAAAGGGTCCATGCGATGAGGTGAGCAGCCAATTTTACCATTGGTGGTGGTCCACCCCTTGGCACTTTATGCATGAACTGACTGTATACCACTGAAGATTCCTCATGTGGACTTTTTGACACAAAAGCTATCTTTGGACTTTTAATTCATTTTAATATGTTATTAATCATTTTTTTTTTAGTTAGAGCGCTGTACCATCTGGTTGATATATTGTATTTTGGGATTTGGTAATTGATCCTTGGTGTTCAGCTTTTCGTAAAGGGGTTGTACTGCGCTGATTTTTTCTGTATTTATACCTTATAAATAGACCTGATCTGGCGGCCATTTTACATTCTGTCTTACGTCAGTGTAGGGAGAGGTTGCTGTGTGGAGCAGGGACAGGCTGTAGTGACACAAATCACTAGCTATTAGGTCCACAAAAGTCCTTTTAAAGGACTGGTATAGGTGTAGTACAGTATATAGGGTTCAGTGCACTGCTGTGCTGGTGATTGCAGCTGTCTTTTGTCAGTGTAGGGACAGGACGCTGTGTGGAGCAGGGACAGTCAGTTTAATCACTAGCTAGCTATTACTACTAGGTCCACAAAGGTCCTTTTAAGGACTGGTATAGGTGCACAGTATATAGGGTGCTGGTGCACTGCTGCTGACTGCTGCCCTATTCTGCAGCAGTCTTTTATTAGTGTAGGGACTGTCTGCAAATCACTAGCTACTAGGTCCACAAAGGTCCTTTTAAGGACTGGTATAGGTGTACAATATATAGGGTGCCGGTGCACTGCTGTGCTGCAGATTACTACTAGTTTCTGCAGCAGTCTTTTATCCATGTAGGGACTGAGGGACAGTCTGCAAATCACTAGCTACTAGGTCCACAAAGGTCCTTTTAAGGACTGGTATAGGTGTACAGTATATAGGGTGCTGGTGCACTGCTGCCCTATTCTGCAGCAGTCTTTTATCAGTGTAGGGACTGTCTGCAAATCACTAGCTACTAGGTCCACAAAGGTCCTTTTAAGGACTGGTATAGGTGTACAATATATAGGGTGCTGGTGCACTGCTGCTGACTGCTGCCCTATTCTGCAGCAGTCTTTTATCAGTGTAGGGACTGTCTGCAAATCACTAGCTACTAGGTCCACAAAGGTCCTTTTAAGGACTGGTATAGGTGTAGTACAGTATATAGGGTTCAGTGCACTGCTGTGCTGGTGATTGCAGCTGTCTTTTGTCAGTGTAGGGACAGGATGCGGTGTGGAGCAGGGACAGTCAGTTTAATCACTAGCTAGCTATTACTACTAGGTCCACAAAGGTCCTTTTAAGGACTGGTATAGGTGTACAGTATATAGGGTGCTGGTGCACTGCTGCCCTATTCTGCAACAGTCTTTTATCATTGTAGGGACTGAGGGACAGTCTGCAAATCACTAGCTACTAGGTCCACAAAGGTCCTTTTAAGGACTGGTATAGGTGTACAGTATATAGGGTGCTGGTGCACTGCTGCCCTATTCTGCAACAGTCTTTTATCATTGTAGGGACTGAGGGACAGTCTGCAAATCACTAGCTACTAGGTCCACAAAGGTCCTTTTAAGGACTGGTATAGGTGTACTATTTGGTGTGCAGTATATAGGTGTGTAATACACGTATAAAATACTTGCACATATAGAAAGCATAGTATAGTGCATTTCCACTGTGCAGCATTGTGACTGCTGAGCGGTTCTGCAGCGATACTACAAAGAGTGACAAACGCAATTAAAAAAAGTATTATAACTGGTGTGATATACCAGTGGCCCCCAAAAACGAAAGATTGAAGCGGGTGTTATATACCTTCTTCCACATACATACTGCACTTCTCTAGAGACTTTTGTCACAGGGTCATTTAAAAAATGACAGGCAGAGGAAGAGGCAGGCCCTTCCGCAGGGGTGGTAGGGGTAGGGCAGGAACAACAGGCTTGAGCCAAAGTGGCAAATTGCAGAAGGTACGTGCAATTACGTCAAAGGACGCACCAGACTTGGTTGAGTGGCTCACTTAGCCTTACTCTTCTGCACCCTCTTCTTCACTCTCTGCTGTGTGCACCCCCAAAGACACTATCACCAACACCACCACCCACTATATCACAGTGCTGGTGTGAGTGCTCTCTATCTCGGTGCTGGTGTCAGTGCTCTCTATATCACAGTGCTGGTGTGAGTGCTCTCTATCTCGGTGCTGGTGTCAGTGCTCTATATCATGGTGCTGGTGTCAGTGCACTCTATCTCTGTGCTGGTGTCAGTGCTCTATATCTCGGTGCTGATGTCAGTGCTCTATATCACGGTGCTGGTGTCAGTGCACTCTATAACGGTGCTGGTGTCAGTGCTCTCTATCTCGATGCTGGTGTCAGTGCTCTCTATCTTGATGCTGGTGTCAGTGCTCTCTATCTCGATGCTGGTGTCAGTGCTCTCTATCTTGATGCTGGTGTCAGTGCTCTATATCACGGTGCTGGTGTCAGTGCTCTCTATCTCGGTGCTGGTGTCAGTGCTCTCTATCATGGTGCTGGTGATCATCTCCTGCACCCGCTTCATAGCCTACCCTGACCTTTCCTCTCCTCCATTGCCTTCATGTGCTCCTGAGTCCTGAATTGTGAAAATTTCACAGATAAAAAAGAATGCTTGTAGTTGTCGATCCCAGATTCACTTCATACATTTGTTATGTCAGTGACCATGTGGTGGAACTATGTGTGCACAGCTAGTAAGTATTTTGTGGCTGAAAATATGACCTGTAGGTTTTTAAGGTTCGCCTGCCATTGAAGTCAATGGGGCCCGCCACGAACTTTGCGGTTCGCAAACTTTTGGCTGCGTTCGCGAAACGTCCCGTCGAAAGTTCGTCCATCTCTATACATGTTATCAGGCCAAAATCAGCAGGGTATGTAAACTTTTGATCAGGGTGATTTGGGTAGTGTCTGTTGTGTCCGCTTACAATAGGCCAAACAGCACAGAGATAAGCCTCAAACTTTCTGACACAAAGTTATTTGGAGTGATGGGACCAAAATTTAGCTTTTTGGCCACAACCATAAACGCTACGAAATTTGGTAAAAAAATGATGACAACATAATTGCAGTATTTTATCAAAAAATACTGGAGGAACATTTGCATTCATCAGCCAGGAAGCTACGCATTGGGACGTACTTGGACATTCCAACATGACAATGATCTGAGCCTCTCTGTGAAGATCTCAAACATGCAGTTAATGCAAGATAGCCCAAGAATTTACAGGAACTGGAGGCTTTTTGCCAAGAGGAATGGGCAGCTTTACCATCTGAGAAGATAAAGAGCCTCATCCACAAATACCACAAAAGACTTCAAGCTGTCATTGATGTTAAAGGGGGCAAGACACGATTTAAAAAATTGGGGTAAACGTTTGATCAGGGTCATTTGGGTAGTTTCTGTTGTGATTATGATTTAAAAAGAGGAAACACAGTTGATTGATAATAAATGGCTTCAGCCAAACATTAACCATTAGTGAAAGAAAAGTTCTCATTCATATTCTCTGAAAAATGGCCAAGAAATCATAAATTCTGCCAGGGCATGTAAACTTATGAGCATAACTGTGCGTATATATATATATACACACACAGACACACACACACACACACACACAGTGCAAACACGCACACAGTATAGATATGATGTATTTTCTTTCAGGACCCATTCACATCTGAGCAATGCAGGATTGCGCAATTCTTGCCATGATGCCAAATTGCTGTAAAATTCTGCCAAAATACTCAATGCGCTTTTGGGTGCCATTCCTTGTTAATGGCGCCCCAAATACAGTTAGCAGACATGCATTTTGCCACACATTTTGTCATTTGACAAATATACTACCCAATATGCCAAAATGCGCATTGAAAAAATGCACATTGCTCCATGCCCAAAAAAATTCAATTTGGCATTTTTTGTGCCTTTTTTGAGAGCATTTTGGTACAGTTTTTGGTGCACTTTTTGCTGCTTTTTTCAACACACATTTTGGCTTCTTTTTTAGAACTCATTTTAGCACATTTTTATGTGCATTTTGGTGCTTTTTTTACCTGCATTTTTGTGTGCATTCTGGAAACACGTGCAAAATGCATGATATATTTGCGGTGCCATTAATTGTTAATGGCACCCCAAAAGTCGCTAGCAAATGGTGCTGTTTGTCAAAATACACATAAAAGGCAAATCAAAATGCATGTTAAAAAAGTGTCAAACTACATGCTAAAAAAGCACCAAAATGTGTGTTACAAACCACACCAAATGCATGTTAAAATAACCTGTGCCAAAATGTGCGCTAAAGGGCCAAAATGTGTGTTTAAATAAGCGCCAAAACGCACGTTAAAAAATACAGCATTTTAAAAAATGGCAAAATTAGCGCAAATAATGAGAAATAAAAAAGGACTAAAATACACATTTAAAAAATGTGCCAAAATGTGTGTAAAAAACTGTGAGTTAAAAAAAAAGCGCCACTAACTTTGGTTTCATTTTTAAAACTCAGCTGTTCTGTAATCACACAGGTGTCTCAGGAGATCACAGGCAGCCCTCATCCTTCTACAAAGATTTCAGGTGTTCTCAGAGGGAAAAACTTCTCCTTTCTTCCTGTTCTGAGAACAAATGTTCTCTGCTTCATTAACAGGGTGCCAGAGGATTTTTCTCTGAGAACTGTGGAGAAGTCAAATGAGATAAATTATCTCTGTTTGATAAACATAGACCTCTTTTGTTTTTTTACTTCAAAGGACATACAGTTGTTTATATACAATTTATTATAAAATCCTTAATAAAGGTTATATTTTATACCAGTGGCATTAGGTGCATATGGAAACGCACCCTCGCTAGTGTTGAAAAATTTTGATTGCCACAAAGGTAATTATTATTGTTCTCAAAAAAAGGCATTTGTTGTAAGTAATTTAAAGACATGTTACACCACTTAGGCCTCATGTACACTGCTGCTGCTAAACGCACTTTTAGGAGCAGTTGGGCATTTTTTTTCAACGTCTCCTGAACTTTCCGCTATGTTATCTTATCAGTACACCGGATCGTTTATAGTCATTCTAGGCAGTTGAGTTTAGGGGCCTTTTTTGGAAAGCAAAAAAATGAGTTCAGACGCTGAGTTTAGAGGCATTTCAAGTGCCAAACGCAGCTAAACCCAGTAACTCCTGTTTAGCCACGTTTCATTTACAGGCGTTTTTAATTTTTTGAAAAACACTTCTAAACACAAAAGCAGCAAAACGCTGCTAAACCCGGCATGTAAACACGGCAAAACTGACATTTTAAACGCGGGTTACTATCTGTCAAGTTAAATCGTTCAGGATATTTTGTAAAAACATCCCGTTTACATTAAGCCTTATCGGTAAGTAACTAGGCCCAAAAGGAAGAGGCTGTACCATGGCTCTGAAACTGGAGAGCATTCATATTTTTCTGATAAATTACAAAAATTTCAGAGACCAGATCTCCCCAAAGGCTATGCCATGGATCTGGACCTGAAGAAGAGTGCCCTGCAACTAGCTAACACAGTACTTGTGGCCCTACAAGGATGATAAAGAAAACAGATTTTTGTTGAACTACGTGAATAGTCTCTACTGTCTCCATGATTATTTTATAAACTGGCACAATACCCAACCAAAAACATGTTTAGAGCCACACTACACAATGTTACTAACTGCACATACAAATATAATAGCCCAGATGCCAATAACAAGTCTATCTTTCAGCCCCAATAAGATTAATGTACCCACTTTGCGCTCAGTCATTTGTTTTGCAAAAGAGTTACATTCAAAGCATACCCATAAATGATAATGTTCACATTTGCTTGCACTCGCAACCAAACTGTCAAAAGGCTTCTGTCATAGCTGATCACGTGTGCAGCAACTGCAACTACAGATCAAACAGAGACAAAGATGGCAGCTTCTTTGACTGCCACTTTAAGATGCTGTACACAAGATCACCTGACCCGCATGAATATACTTCCTAAAAAACAGCAGTCTTCTCTGCCTCACTGACTCTTGTGTCACTGTGCTGTTTTACTGCAGAAATCAATTGTTTGACACCACCCTGCAACTTTATTTTTCGATTGAATAATTATACCTACAACAGATGAGTTAAGCTTAAAACATTACTCCACTTTTGTTGAGAAAAAAAATTCCCTTCTAGGTGATCTATGTAAATTGCAAGAATTATAACAACCTTTGTTGCAGATGCCTACATTTTGTTATTCTGAAGAAATCACTGTTCCTCTGAGCTGAGTGGGTCTAATTTGTGTGGTTTCATAATTATCAGTCAGCTGTGCAGCTGCAGAGCATCTATGAGGAAAGCTGCTGGTTCTACATCCCTTTAGACGTGTTCCTATTGGGAGTGTCTCACCAAAAATTACATTTTGGTTGCAGGGTATGCCTGAAATATGACTTTTATGTTAGGCAGACTTCTGGGAAAATTGACAAAACAATCACACAAGCAGAAAATTTTGTTTCTGGAGGGTGGCCAGTAAACATTCTGTGTACAGAACTACTCCAGGTAGCCATATTGTATTGCATTTTCAGAAAATTACAGATCTGCAGGTTGAAAAGGAAAGGTAATTTTTAATAACATTCAAATACAATATGACTTGTGCAGCAATTGTATACGCTATATTATTTTTTTCTTTATTTGCTATTTTTTTCCCCGTGAAAGTACAGTTACCCTTTAAGTTTGAATGCTACTTCATTCAAGTTGAAATCCTCTACTTAAAGGAAAAGCTCACCTTTGGGAACATGTTACATGTTCCACTTGATTTTAGGGTGGAAAAATGTAACGTAGCCACTCCCATTCTGCTGCCTCTGGTGACAGTAAGCCGGGGATCTTGGCAACTCCCCAAACTCGTTGCTACAATTTTAAAAAAGACGCGGCATTCTCAGAGGTCTGTGAATGAGAGAACTACTCTACTCTCTACTGACAGTCTTTACAGCTGTAGCTCTGTTGAGTGCTCTAGGTAGTTCATTGTCTCTTCTCTGTGTAACCTGTCTGCTCATACGGGCAGGCAATTACGCACTGTTTGCAGGAGTCCTTTTTTACCTGCAATAAGATATGCATGTATTATCTTTTTTACAAAGGTGAACTTATCCTGTAAGTCCGCTTGGAAACTGCCACTGATGGGAGTGTCAGTCTTCTTGGTCTCTCGCAGTACTCACCAGTTCTTCTCACTTTTTGCATGTCATTACTGTGTTCATAATGGGGGTTGGCAGAAGGCACCATTAAGTGCAGGGGGCACCAAAGAGGCTGACCCTCCTGAAACTGTAAAGTTTCCGAATGGACCTTAGCAGAGGATTTCTCTTGAATAGAGTGGTGTTCTGGCCATGTGGACAGATAAGTATTCTCTTCTTTTACGAGTATAACGGTTTGGATTTTTGCTTCATAATTACTACATGGTCCTTTCAAGAGCTCATCATGTGACACATAGAAGTCATTTTGCCTTAGCAGCCCTAATTCTGCCTTGAACATACATACCCTGCTATAGTTGCATAGTTAGTAAGGTTGAATAAAGACACCAGTCCATCCAGTTCAACCTGAGTGAGTGTCTACAATTGTCCCTATCCCTGTACATTGCACACTCACATTGCTCCCTACCCTCAAGGAGCCCACAATCCAAGGTCCCCATTCATATACTAGGGCCAATTTTTGGACAGAAGTCAATTAACCTACCTGCATGTCTTTGGAGTGTGGGAGGAAACTAGAGTACCCAGAGGAAACCCACACAGGCACAGGGAGAACATACAAACTCCAGGCAGGTGGTGTCATGGTTGGGATACAAACCAGCAACGCTTTTTACTGCTGGCGAGAGTGCTACCCACTACACCACTGTGCCGCTATGTTACCATGTTAACCGTGGTACGTGTATAATGAACATTGCATTTTTCCTCTTTAATAAATGCTCAGCAATAAAATGTATATAATAGTATTCTCAAATGTGAAATCGAATTGTGAACCCAACCAGTGAAAAAGAGAAGCAACATGACAAAAGAATAAAAAATAAACAAATTGCAGGGATACATTAACCCTGCCTGAAATCACATATTTTTTTCACATATTTATACAATGCCAATTTTGTATAAATATGCCCCTATAGCAGTGCATAATCTTATCTCTTTTTTTTCTCCTTCTCTATATGAATTGATGAATGAATGGATATGATTGTGAATGTAAATCCCATTAATTAAGGTTATAATAAGACAAAAAACAATGGGCTGCAACCAATATAAGAAAATAATATTTTGAACCATACTTGATTTTTATATAAATAAGCTCTATTTTCTTGAGTTTTTTTTTTTTTCTTCCTTGCTAACTGTAAAATCATCACATCACCTTCATACAAAAAGCTTTAATGTTCCCTGGGTAATAACAGAAAATAATCTCATGTTAACAGCTTTAACTCGTAGTGTTCTGTAGTGAAGACAGGTGAACAATTTTTACATTTTTCTCCCTGAGCACAGTGACATTTCGTGCTGTTTTAAAGTCATGAGAAGAGCCGTTTGTCAAACATGGTGTGTTTCATGCTTTGTGCAGATATCAATAGTTGTTAACGCTCAAGGTTGAATATTGACTTTCTTCATACAAATGTGTGTATCTTGCCTGTTACTCTTGTTCACCCAAACAACAATTTCTGAATGGCCCATATTGAAATATTGATTTTCTTTTTTTTTTCCTTTTGCCCTGTGACGAGCCTGATTCAGCCATGCAGAAAGTTGCTAAATGTCACAGTCTCCGGATTTTCTATCCTCTCTCCAAATAATGAGCTATATTAATTTTTATTTAGCACAATTTCCCATTCGGGACAGAAGGCTGCATCCAAGGGCCAATTTATCTTGATATAAACAGTACACATAACAGAATATGGATGTATTATAATGAAATGCTGTACTCTTGCTTTTAAACAAATAATATTACGCTAAAATACTTTTTATATGACTAAAAGAAAAAAATTAGATGGTAACATATATTCTTTCATAGAACAGCAGTCATAAAATCAATTGGATTTTTTTTTCAAAACAAAAAAAGAGGAGGAAAGATCTCTCCTTTTGTCACAATAACCTATTAGATCTCAAATGTTATAAACTTTCTGAGGTTCTTCATTTGTCACTGTGATGAATGAGGCTCATAATGGATAACCTATCAGTACTTTTAGCTTTGACAGAAGAGTCACCAACTGTAAGCAGAGATCTTCTGCATAGCAGATTAAGAGGCATCCAGGAGTCCCCCTAACAAGGCATGGGTCTCAGTGTATGATAACGAACACAAAACTCCCAAGCATTCAATTCAACTAGCCAGGACAAAGAATCAAACTTTAAAGCTTACAGCAGCCACACACACGCACCATTTTTTTTCAATATAACTATATTACCATTAGTGCTAGGACATAATATTAAAGTACAGTATCTCACAAAAGTGAATACACCCCTTGCATTTTTGTAAATATTTTATTATATCTTTTCATGTGACAACAATGAAGAAATTACACTTTGCTACAATGTAAAGTAGTGAGTGTACAGCTTGTATAACAGTGTGAATTTGCTGTCCCTTCAAAATAACTCAACACACAACCGTTAATGTCTAAACCGCTGGCAACAAAAGTGAGTATGACCCAAAGTGTCCATATTGACCACACAAAATATTATTTTCCAGCAATACCTTATCCCTCGGGCATGGCGTTCACCAGAGCTTCACAGGTTGCCACTGGAGTCCTCTCTCACTCCTCCATAATGACATCACGGAGCTGGTGGATGTTAGAGACCTTGCACCACCTTCCATTTGAGGATGCCCCATAGATGCTCAATAGGGTTTAGGTCTGGAAACATGCTTGGCCAGTCCATCCTCTTTACCCTCAGCTTCTTAAGCAAGGCAGTGGTCATCTTTCAGGTGTGTTTGGGGTCGTTATCATGTTGAAATACTGTCCTGCGGCCTAGTCTCCGAAGATCATACTCTGCTTCAGTATGTCACAGTACATGTTGGGATTCATGGTTCCCTTAATTAACTGTAGCTCCCCCAGTGCCGGCAGCACTCATGCAGCCCCAGACCATGACACTCCCACCACTATGCTTGACTGTAAGCAAGACACACTTGTCTTTGTACTCCTCACCTGGTTGCCGCCACACAAGCTTGACACTATCTGAACCAAATAAGTTTATCTTGTTCTCATCAGCCCACAAGGCATGGTTCCAGTAATCCATGTCCTTAGTCTGCTTGTCTTCTACGTATAATTCCCAAAGACAACCTCTGGATAGGACGTTGAGCACGTGCACTCAACTTCTTTGGTCTACCATGGCGAGGCCTGTTCTGAGTGGAACCTGTCTTGTTAAAGTGCTGTATGGTCTTGGCCACTGTGCTGCAGATCAATTTTAGGGTCTTCTTTTAGACTAGGTAATCCTTATGTAGAACAAAAAATATATTTTTTCAGATCCTCAGAGGTGCCACCCTTTGCCATGAGATGCCATGTTGAACTTCCAGTGATCAGTATGAGAGAGTGAGAGCGATAACACCAAATTTAACACACCTGCTCCCCATTCACACCTGAGACCTTGTAACACTAACGAGCCACATGGTACCAGGGAGAAAACATGGCTAATTGGGCCAAATTTGGACATTGTTAGGGGTGTACTCACTGAATGTATAGGAGAAGACCAGGCCTTCTGGAACAATGCACTGAAGAGTAATCAAAGAAAGAGTTTGGTCACACTCAGTAACAGTAAACATGTTCACTGGAAATCAAAGACTATTTCTGAAGTATCTCATAACAACCATGAAGCATGGTGGTGGTAATGTTTTTGGTTTGGTGTTGCTTTGCTGTTTCAGGGCCTTGGCAGATCACACTCACATTGGGGTTGATTTACTAAAGGCAAGAAGGCTGTTTACTTCAGAAGGAAATTTGACACATGGGTTAGTAAGGCTGGGTTCACACTAGTGCAAATTGAATGCGGGTTCCCCTGAAATGGTGAACACTGATCCACCGGATCCCTGCTGTGAGCCGAATGTGATAATAGTGTGAACCCAGCCTTAAGACAGGGAAGTTTCATGTTGCAACGTATATCCTATCACATACAAGGAAGATTAAAATCAAAAACAAAAAAAACAGCATTTTTGCTTCCACAGTTGGATGATAGAAGTCAGTAGATCTTCACCTCATTCACCTCTGGGGCAAATAATCTTGCAAAGCGAACAGACTATCTGCCTTTAGAAAATCAATCATGTTGAGCCAAACATACATTCTGCATCTTATCAAATGGCGCTTGATGAAAATGTGAGGTAATCTGTCCAAAAGTTGACAGAAATTGGTCTTTAGATAGGATAATGATCCAAAGCACACTAGCATTTCTACTAAGGAATATCACAAAAAGGAAAAATAGAGGGTGTTGGCCTGCCCTAGTGAGAGCCCTAAATTGATTCTCATTGTAATTTTGTATTGGAATTTTGGGATATTCAAATGGGCAGTTCTTGCAAGAAAAAAAGGAAAGAAAAAAAAAAGACTTGGACTGTTTGCCCAATTAGTTTAATTTATATTTTGTATCTTAGTTCTTGCAAGGAAGCCCACAAACATCTTGCAAATAATGGCATTTTGCATGGAAAAGTGGTCAAAGACTGGTGAGGAGTTAACCACTAGTGATGGACGAACTTCGGACGGGACGTTTTGCCAAAATTTTGCGAACCGCAAGGTTCACGGCAGACTCCATTGACTTTAATGGCAGGCGAACCTTAAAAACCTCCAGGTCATATTTTCAGCCACAAAATACTTACTAGCTGTGCACACATAGTCCCACAACATGGACACTGACATATGAAAACTATTAAGTGAATCTAGGATTGACCATGACAAACATTCTTTTTTTATCTGTGAAATTTTGACAATTCAGAGCGCATGAAGGCCATGGAGGAGAGGCAAGGTCAGGCCAGGCTATGAAGGGGTGCAGGAGATGATCAGTGGCACAGTCAGAGCAGCGCAGTCCTGTGCCAGTGTCCCAGTGTGCCAACCTGTGCTTGAGCCCCTCCCTCTGCCCGGCCCTTACCCCCACCTATGCAGGGCTCCACTGCGGTGGTCCGGAGGTGCCAGTCCAGGGCTTATCCTCAGCCATGGTCCTGGCACTGCCTGCTGATTGGCTTCTCCGCTACTATCTCCCTCACTGTCTGAAACCAGCACCGCGATAGAGACTGAGCACTGACACCAGCACCGTGATAGAGAGCACTGACACCAGCACCGAGATAGAGAGCACTGACACCAACACCATGACAGAGAGCACTGACACCAACACTGTGATAGAGAGCACTGAGAGCACACCAGCACCAAGATAGAGAGCACTGACACCAGCACCGAGATAGAGAGCACTGACACCAGCACCGAGATAGAGAGCACTGACACCAGCACTGTGAGAGCACTGACACCAGCACCATGATAGAGTGCACTGACACCAGCACCGTGAGAGCACTGAGACCACACCAGCACTGAGATAGAGAGCACTGACACCAGCACCGAGATAGAGAGCACTGACACCAGCACCGAGATAGAGAGCATTGACACCAGCACCGTGATAGAGAGCACTGAGACCACACCAGCACCGAGATAGAGAGCACTGACACAAGCACCGAGATAGAGAGCACTGGCACCACACCAGCACCGAGATAGAGAGCACTGACACCAGCACTGATACCAGCAACTCGCTGTGGGACCCAAAAATATGACACCACTCAACCTCTTCAAACAGGAGGGTACGGTCATATAGTACGGTGTGCTTTTTTGTACAAGGAAGTGAGCCAAAGATAGAAAAATGGTCTATGTGCTATATTAAATAAATTGTTTATAGAGTTATGCATATACATGGTCTACTGATCACATGTGTTGAATTCCTCCGAGATCCATGCCTCATTAATTTTTATAAATGTGAGGTAGTCAACACTGTCATGAGCTAGGCGAGTGCGCTTATCCGTCACAATCCCCCCTGCTGCGCTGAACGTCCTTTCGGACAGGACACTGGATGAGGGGCAAGCCAACTGTTCCATTGCAAATTGGGCAAGCTCTGGCCAGAGGTCAAGCCTGCCCGCCCAGTAGTCCAGTGGTTCATCGATTCTCAAAGCATCCACATCGACCGTTAACCCAATGTAGTCGGACACCTGTGGGTCTAGGCGTTCCCTGATGCTAGGGTCGGATGAGACCTGTCGATGGGTCGGCTGAAAGAATGACCTCATATCAGAAGTCACCAACACATCTTCAAACCGCCCTCTTCTTGCAGGCGCTGTTGGATTGGTACCCGCAACCCTTTCTCTGGGAGTGGGAATTCCTCCTCTGCCAGCGCACGCAAAAGCAGAATGCAGAATTTTTCGAAGAAAGGCCTGTAAGTGCTCCATTCTGACAGCCCTCTGTGACGGTGGTAACATTTCCGCCACTTTGTGTTTGTAGTGGGGGTCTAAGTACGTAGCCACCCAGTACTGGTCCTTGACCCTTATGCTTTTTATACAGGGGTCCATGTTAAAACACTGGAGCATGAAGGCCCCTATATGCACTAAACTGGAAGCGGTGTGGTGGCCAGGCTCCTGCTCATCATCCAGGATAATGCCATCCTCCTCGTTCTCCTCTCCCCATCCACGCACAACAACAGGGATCCCAGAAAGGTTTAAAGCATGCTCTTCTTGCTCCTCCTCATCCGCCCCGGCACCATCCTCCTCTGACTCCTCTTCAGACTCCTGTTGTTGACTTGTCTCAGATAGAGTAGCCCCCCCCCCCGGGAATTCATCCAGCATTTGCGACTTCCTCATCTTTCCGCTCCTGCTCCTCCACGGCTTGATCAATGACACGATGCAATGCATGCTCCATAAAGAAGGCATAAGGTACCATGTCACTGATGGCGCCATGGCTGCGACTGACCAGTTTGGTGATCTCATCAAATTGCCACAGAAGTCTGCATGCGTCGCGCATGAGCAGCCACTGGTGAGGTGAAAAAAACCCAGCACCCCAGAACCTGTTCTGTCGCAGAGTTCGTACAGGTAGACGTTAACTGCATGTTTCTGCTGGAGCAGCCTATCAAGCATATAGAAGGTTGAGTTCCATCGCGTCGGGCAATTGCAAATAAGACGCCTGACCGGCAGATTGTGTCGCTGCTGAATGTCAGCAAGGCGAGCCATGGCCGTGTAAGATCTTCTGAAATGGGCCGAGATTTTCTTTGCCTGCCGCAAGATGTCCTGGACCCCAGGGTATTTGACAACGAATCACTGCATGACCAAGTTTAAGACGTGTGCCATGCATGGCACGTGCATAATTTTGCCCTGTTTCAATGCACTAAGCAGATTGGCTCCATTGTCACACACCACTTTACCAACTGTCAAATTGAGCGGTGTTAGCCACTGATCTGCCTGTGAACGCAAAGCTGAAAGGAGTGACGGGCCAGTGTGGCTCTTGGCTTTTAGGCACAACAGACGCAGCACAGCATGGCAACGTCTCACCTGGCAGGTTCTGGGGAGCTTGAGCGGCGCAGCGAAAGGGACGCTAGCAGCGGAAAAGGAGGAGTCAGCCGAGGAGGAGAGGGAGGAGGATGGAGTAGGAGGAGGAGGATAAGAAGAGCCAGGCCTGCATGCAATCCATGGTGGTAAAACCAAATCTACATGGGTGCCACAGGTTACATGCTTGATGGCTGTCAGAAGGTTCACCCAGTGGACAGTAAAAGTGATATATCTTCCCTGCCCATGTTTGCTAGACCACGTGTCTGTGATCAGATGTATCTTGGCACCGGCACTGTGTGCCATAGATACATTCACTTGCCGCTGAACATGGCCATATAGCTCTGGGATGCCTTTCTGTGAGAAATACTTCCTTCCTGGGACCTTCCATTGTGGTGTTCCAATGGCCACAAATTTTCGAAAGGCCTCTGAGTCGACCAGTTTATATGGCAGTAGTTGGCGGGCTATGAGTTCTGACAAGCCAACCGTCAACCGTTGGGCAAGAGGGTTATCCGGCGTCATAATTTTTTTACGCTCGAACATTTGGCCCACGGAAGCCTGCCTTTTTGCTGAAAAACGCGAGGATGGCGTGATGGAAGGTGGAGTGGAGGACAATTGTGAGGAGAGAGGAGAAGGAGAAGTAGAAGACGAGGCTGGACAGTGAGAGCCTGGAGTGTGGCTTTGTGTGTTCCATTGCTCCCACTGGGCTCGGTGATGGCAGCTCATATGCCTTCTTAAGGCGGTCGTCCCTATGTGAGTTTTAAAGGGGAAAACACTGCGCTATGATTAAAGAAAAATAAATTAAAATAAAAATCAGCAGCTAACACTCAAACAAACAAAGTTCAGTGGAAATGGGGTAACAATAGTGTAGCGCTAAATAAGTGAGAAAGAGTCAGTAATAAAGCTGACACTATACCACACATAAATAATAAAATGTGCGATTACGTGAAAAAATACAAATATTAATTCGCTCAAGGCGCAACATAAGTGTGAAGGTGTATCAATACTGGTAGGTATCAATAACTAAAATGTGAGTCCCAGTGAAATAGTCCACATGTGTTGAATGGTAGACAAATATTGCTGTTAGTCTTCCCAGCGAGGAAATCAGACAATCCACAAATCAGATGATACCAGAAAAGACGGCTTGTCTGGAGTAACTTCAAAGAATAATTAAACACTCTTACCAGAGAAGGTGGACTCATCTGTCGTACGACGGTTGAGTCAACAGCGCTTGAGGTCCAAAATGGAACCAATGATGGGTTGATAGTGGTCCAGGTGGGAGATAGCAGAGCCACCCACCTGGACCACTATCAATCCATCATTGGTTCCATTTTGGACCTCAAGCGCTGTTGACTCAACCGTCGTACGTCGGATGAGTCCACCCTCTCTGGTAAGAGTGTTTAATTATTCTTTGAAGTTACTCCAGACAAGCTGTCTTTTCTGGTATCATCTGATTTGTGGATTGTCCGATTTCCTCGCTGGGAAGACTAAGGCCGCGTACACACGGGTGGACTGTCTGACGGACTTGGTCCGCTGAAACGTGTTTCAGCGGACAATCCGCTCGTGTGTGGGCTTCAACGGACTTTTTCAGCGGACAGTCTGGCGGACTAAGTCTTTCGGAATTTCCGTAATATTGTCCGTCCAAACTTGGTTTCAGCGGACAGTCCGCTCGTGAGTAGGCAAGTTGGACGGACTAAGTATGGCGCATGCTCAGAAAGGATTTACACGGCCGAAGGTTGCATTGCAGTGTGTTGGACATCGTATTTCTAGTCCCGTCGTACGTGCTGTACACGTCATCGCGCAAGCTTTCAGCGGACTGTCTGTTCATCGTGTGTGGTCAAGTCCGTTCATTCAAAAGTAGGACGGACTGTCTGTCGGATTGTCTGACGGACTTAGTTGGACGGATAGTCCGCCCGTGTGTACGCGGCCTAACAGCAATATTTGTCTACCATTCAACACATGTGGACTATTTCACTGGGACTCACATTTTAGTTATTGATACCTACCAGTATTGATACACCTTCACACTTATGTTGCGCCTTGAGCGAATTAATATTTGTATTTTTCACGTAATCGCGCATTTTATTATTTATGTGTGGTATAGTGTCAGCTTTATTACTGACTCTTTCTCACTTATTTAGCGCTACACTATTTGTTACCCCAGTCCCTATGTGAGTGTTGGGCTTACCCCGACTTATGCGTTGACTGCAAAGATTGCAGATGGCAACACTATTGTCATTAGCGGACACGTTAAAAAAAAGGCCACATTGCAGAGCCATGTGTCGGCGTCCTGGGAGTGCCAGATGTGACCGTACATGGTTGATGCCTCGCTCCTGATACATTTGCATTCTGCTTTGTCCCTCCTGTGCAATCTAAGTTCTTCCTGCTTCTCCTCCCTATCTGCTGGTCCATATCTCCCTCTGAACTCCCCTCCTCTTCCTCTCTTGTGAGCACCCACGTGACATCACTAGACACGTCATCCTCGACGTCACCTTCCCCACTGCTATAATTAGAGATCTCTGAGTAGGCAGCAACAGTGGGGACAAACCTCCTTGGGCTGATCTGGGTACTGTCGTCAGACTGCTGAGCGGCGGTTGTTGCTACCTCCTCTTCCTGATCCAATGCCAAGAGTGGCTGCGCATCGGAAATGTCTTGATATGGATCAGAAAATAATTCCTGTGACTCAAGCGGAAGGTATATGGTGGTGGTGGTGTTGGTGGTAGTGTCTTTGGGGGTGCACATAGCAGAGAGTGAAGAAGAGGGTGCAGATCGAGAGGATGAGGAGGGTGCAGAAGAGTAAGGCTGAGTGAGCCACTCAACCAAGTCTAGTGCGTCCTTTGACGTAATCGCACGCACCTTCTGCAATTTGCTACTTTGGCTCAAGTCTGTTGCTCCTGCCCTACCCCTACCACCCTTGCGGAAGGGCCTGCCTCTTCCTCTGCCTGTCATTTTTTAAATGACCCTGTGACAAAAGTCTCTAGAGAAGTGCAGTATGTATGTGGAAGAAGGTATATAACAGCCTGATTCAATCTGTTGTTTTTGGGGGCCACTGGTCTATCACACCAGTTATAATACTTTTTTTTATTGCGTTTGTCGCTCTCTGTAGTTTCGCTGCAGAACCGCTCAGCAGTCACAATGCTGCACAGTGGAAATGCACTATACTATGCTTTCTATATGTGCAAGTATTTTATACGTGTATTACACACTTATATACTGCACACCAAATAGTACACCTATACCAGTCCTTACAAGGACCTTCACTGATAAAGGACTGCTGCAGAATAGGGCAGCGGTCAGCAATAGTGCACCAGCACCCTATATATTGTACAGCTATACCAGTCCTTACAAGGACCTTTGTGAACCGAGTAGCTAGTGATGTGCAGACTGTACCTCAGTCCCTACACTGATAAAGGACTGCTGCAGAATAGGACAGCAGTCAGCACAGCCCTGCACCAGCACCCTATATATTGTACAGCTATAACAGTTCTTACAAGGACCTTTGTGAACCGAGTAGCTAGTGATGTGCAGACTGTACCTCAGTCCCTACACTGATAAAGGACTGCTGCAGAATAGGGCAGCAGTCAAGTATAATATTCTTTCTATATTTGGAAGAAAGTATATTATACATGTACAACCCTATATACTGTACTACACCTATACCATACCAGTCCTTAAAAGGACCTATGTGGACCTAATAGTAACAGCTAGTGATTAAACTGACTGTCCCTGCTGCACACAGTGTCCTGTCCCTCTCTGCACTGACAAAAGACAGGCTGCTGCAACAATCACTAGCACAGCAGTTCACTCAACCCTATATACTGCACTACACCTATACCATACTAGTCCTTAAAATGGCTTTTGTGGACCTAATAGCTAGTGATTTGTGTCACTGCAGTCTCTCCCTGCTCCACACAGCAACCTCTCCCTATAATGACACAAAAAAGAATGTAAAATGGCCGCCAGATCAGGTCTATTTATAAGTTGGGGGAATGTCCAATTGTCCATGTGCTGAAATGTCTCCATTGGCTGTCTTATACCCCATGATGGATGTGTCATCATGGGTCAAAGTTCTTTCACACTGTAAACACATATGTCCGCTGGACGAACAGCGGTAATAGTCCGCCGATCGGGCGAATCGCGAAAACGCAAAATTCAGCACAAAACGACCGCTGGGCGAACAGTTCGGCCATCCCTATCCCTCAGTCCCTACACTGATAAAAGACAGCTGCAGAATCGGTCAGCACTCAGCAGCAGTGCACCATAATATACTTTGTATATTTGAAAGAAAGTATATTATACATGTACAACCCTATATACTTTACACCTATACCAGTCCTTAAAAGGACCTTTGTGGACCTAATAGTAATAGCTAGTGATTAAACGGACTATTCCTGCTCCACACAGCGTCCTTTACCTACACTGACAAAAGACAGCTGCAGAATCGATCAGCAGTGGACTCAGCTGCACAGCAGTCAGCAGCAGTGCACCAGAATATACTTTCTATATTTGAAAGTATATTCTAAGTGTATTACAACCCTATATACTGTACACCTATACCAGTCCTTAAAAGGACTTTTGTGGACCTAATAGTAATAGCTAGGGATTAAACTGACTGTCCCTGCTCCACACAGCATCCTTTCCCTACACTGACAAAAGACAGAATGTAAAATGGCCGCCAGATTGGTCTATTTATAAGGTAGGGGGTATGTCCAATTGTCCATGTGCTGTAATGTCTCAATTGGCTGTCCTGTACCCCATGATGGATGTGTCATCATGGGTCAAAGTTCTTCACAATGTAAACGCATATGTCCGCCGCGTGAACAGCACCAGAAGTCCAACGGTTTGGCGAATCACAAACAAGCAAGCAAATTTGCCTCGAACCGGCCGCCGGGCGAACCTCAAGGCCATCTCTATTAACCACTTGCCACCCAATATACATATATAAACATCCTGGACAGCATGTCTTTTTTTCTCAGCTGGTGATTGGATGTCAGGTAGACATGATCCAGGTGACAATACATGAAGTCCTTCCCCACCGCAGTGGGTCTTGGGGTCTCCTGTTTCACCAGAAAGCCCAGGAGCAAGCAGTTAGGATGGCTCTATGCAAAAGAGATAGAGGAACATCCATTCCCCAATCTCCTCTGTGACGAATGATCCTGGAAGCAACAAGGATTTAGTCACTTCCAAACCTGGAGCCCTCATTTTCTGGCTGTTGCAGTCAGGGAAGCAGCTGATCAAACACAAGACCCCTGATCCTGTCTCCATAAAGAGTACTTGTCAGTGCCCAAAGCTTTCACAAGGGGCACATACAGTATATGTCAGTGCTAATGCATTCTGAAAGAACCCTGTTGTTGGAAAGCCCATAAGAAGTTTATGCATCACACAGGCTGTGATGTAGACACCCAAAGGACCCCCAGAAGTAAACGGGAAGAGTGAGAGGGAAGAGTTTCGTAAAGGGCTTTATCCACTTGCTGTCTTGCTGTCTGCCCACAGTACATTTGTTACATGTACCTGATTCAGTCTGTTCTGGGTTAGGGGTGTGTAGCTCACCCCCTGGGGCAAGCAGCACACCACTTCCATGACTGCTCTGTCCAACGGACACAGTGGATTTCAGATCTCTGTACCCTTTTGGCGGCTGGGGGATCATGTGATCATGAACACAATCTCAACAATGCTGTTATGAATAACAGCTGTGTTTCCAAGAGAGTGATGTTGTGATTGGCTACAGCTAATCACATGGTATAGGGTTTTGTGATTGGTTCATAGCTATCATATGGTACCTGGGCCAATCACAGACCACTAGTAATCACAGCTGTTATGAATGTAACCTATTCATGACGGTTGGTGATAGTATGTAAATAATATATTTAATTTCTTAATTTTCCAAAGCAATTGTGATCAAAAATTACAACTTCAAAAAATTCATTATGCCTATTACTAAATACCTCAGAATGACTACTTTCCAAAAAGGGGTCATTTGGGGGGTAATTTGTACTGTTCTGGCATTTTAAGCCTCAAGAAATTATAGGATGTCAGTACATCAGAAATGATTAATTTTCAATTATATATACCATAGTTTGTAGATGCTATAACGTTCACATAAACCAATTAATATAAACTTATTGTGATTAAAAAAAAAAAAATTTAGAACCGACATGTAGCAGAATACATTTCTGCCTAAATTTAGGAAAAAATGTGATTGTATTGGATATGTTTTATAAAAGAAGGTAGAAAATATTGAGGTTTTTTTTCAAAATTTTTTGTCTTATTTTGTTTATATAGTAAAGAATAAAAACCCAAGTGGTGATCAAATACCACCAAAGAAATCTCTATTTGTGTGAAAAAAATATTAATTTCTTTTGGGTACAGTGTTGCAAAAAATGGTCTGGTCATGAAGGGGGAAAACCTTCTGGAGGTCAAGTGTTTAAACATGCTCTGTAAGGCTGCTTTCACACTGGGGCGGTATTCAGGCGTTACAGCGCAAAAAATAGCGCCTGTGTAACGCCTGAAAAAAACCGGCCCCTTTAACTCCAGTGTGAAAGCCGGAGGGCTTTCACACTGGAGCGATGCGCTGGCAGGACGGTGAAAAAAGTCCTGCCAGCCGCATCTTTGCAGCGGTGAAGGAGCGGTGTATTCACCGCTCCTAAACCGCTCCTACCCATTGAAATCAATGGGACACCGCGGCAATACCGCCGGCAAAGCGCCGCTGCAGCAGCGCTTTGCGGGTGGGTTTAACCCCTTTTCGGCCGCTAGCGGGGGTTAAAACCACCCCGCTAGCGCCCGCACACCGCCGCTAAAACAACGGTAAAGCGCCTCTAAAAATAGCGGCACTTTACCGCCGACGCCGCTCCCGCTGCAGTGTGAAAGCAGCCTTAACGTCTGGGCTGGAGTTTTGAGAGAGTTGCCACATTCTTGCCTGATTAGGAGGCTGGACAGTCCTGGGTCTTCTTTTTCATATGTTTGTTTTAAGATGTGCCAAAAAATTTTAATAGGTGAAAGGTCTGGAGGCAGGCCATGTAATGTACCTTCATTATGCCTCTTACTAAATACCTCAGACTGACTACTTTCCAAAAAGCGGTCATTTGGGGGCTTAATGTACTGATAACCCTAATTACAAAGTGAGTTCCTCCCCTATATAACCCATCCCATATGGAGAGTACCTCAGTTTTGTAGCAAAGCTATGAGTACCCCACGTATGATCCCGAAGAGGGGTGGGAGCTCTGTGCCCCGTGAAAAGGGGCACAGAGAAAAGGATTTTACAGGTAAGCTGTATTTAAAAATCCTATTTTCTTGTTCATACATCACGGGACACAGAGACTTGGTAATTACTTAGTGGGATGTCCTAAAGCAATGCCCAAATTGAGGGGAGGGAGACACAGATCAGAAAATACATAGACCGCCAACTGACAAAAGGATCTATACTGCTGCCTGCAGCACATTGTGCCCTCTTACATCCACCTGTAATCTTGTAATCTTGGAACACCCAAGAGGATAGTGTGTGACCGGTCAAAATATATTAATACATTAAAATGTTTGTTTGCCAATGCCAGAAGTCTGCCAAGCAAAATAGGCGAGTTAGAAGCTCTGGTGCATCAGGAGAGCTATGATGTAATCGGTATTGCTGAAACTTGGCTTCATTCCTCACATGACTGGGCTATTAATATTCCTGGCTATGCACTCTTTCGGAAAGACAGAGTAAAAAGGAAAGGTGGAGGGGTCTGTCTGTATGTGAGAAATAATCTCAAAGCAAGTGAGAAAGAGGACCTGGTGGGCGGAGAGTGTGATGAGTCTGAGGCATTATTGGTAGAACTGCATACAGATGCGCGTAGTTCAAAGTTAATCATTGGAGTTTGTTATAGACCACCCAATGTTAATGAGGAGGTGGAGACTCAGCTCCTTGCACAGATAGAAAGGGCTGCAAGGGCTGGGACAGTGATAATAATGGGGGATTTTAACTACCCAGAAATTGACTGGGGTAATGGCACTGCTGGGACAGTTAAAGGGCAAAAATTTGTAAACCTATTACAGGACAATTTTATGGTACAGTTTATTGAGGCCCCAACTAGGAATGATGCTCTGTTGGACCTGGTAATCTCAAACCATGCAGAACGTATTACTAATGTTCAGATAAAGGAACATCTGGGTAGCAGTGACCATAACATGATTTCATTTGATGTTAGCTGTAAGCAAAAATCACATACGGGAAAGATAAAAACACTTAATTTCAAGAGAGCAAATTTTCCAAGGATGAGGGCTGCTCTCCAGGACTAAGACTGGGAGAGAATATTGGCACCAATGGGCACAGAACAGAAATGGGAATTCTTCAAAAAGCTTGTTTGTGATCTCACGGCAAAGTATATTCCCATGGGCAATAAGTTTAAAAGGTTAAAAATAAAGCCGATGTGGCTCACGGCCAAAGTTAAAAAAGCTATAAACTATAAAAAAAGAGCTTTCAAAAAATATAAAAATGAAGGAACACTAGTGTCATTTAAATGTTACAAGGAATTTAACAGAATATGTAAAAAGGAAATCAAGGATGCAAAAATTCAAAATGAAAGACAGATTGCAAAAGACAGTAGGACAAACCCCAAAAAATTCTTCAAATATATTAATAGTAAAAAGGTTAAGTCTGAGCATGTAGGCCCTTTGCAAAATAATCTGGAGTGGGTGACTGGGGACAAAGAGAAGGCTAACTTATTAAATACTTTCTTCAGCTCTGTGTATACAGAGGAGCATGGGGGAGCTCATGTCCACAATGGGGGTGGTACTGACGCAGCCCCTAATCCACAATGGCTCATAAGTGATATGGTCCAGAAATATTTGGACAGAATAAAGGTGGAGAAAGCACCTGGACCTGATGGCATCCACCCACGGACCCTAAAAGAATTGAGCTCTGTAATTTCAAAGCCATTGTATCTAATTTTTAGGGACTCATTAATGACAGGAATAGTACCACTGGATTGGCGCAGGGCCAATGTGGTGCCTATATTTAAAAAGGGAACAAAGTCTTTACCAAGTAATTATAGACCCGTTAGTTTAACTTCTATAGTTGGGAAGATACTGGAGGGATTAATAAAAGACCACATAGATGAGTTCTTGCAGGAAAAAAATATTTTGAGCAACAGACAGCATGGATTCATGAAAGACAGGAGTTGTCAGACAAACCTGATTTCTTTTTATGAGGTGGTAAGTAAAACCTTGGACAGAGGACAGTGGACGTGATATATTTGGATTTTGCAAAAGCATTCGATACTGTTCCGCACACACGGCTCATGTGTAAGGTAAAGTCTACAGGTTTGGAAACATCAGTTTGTAGATGGATAGAAAACTGGCTAAAAGACAGAATTCAGAGAGTAGTGGTTAATGATTCTTACTCTGAATGGTCTAAGGTTATGAGTGGTGTACCCCAAGGTTCAGTGCTGGGACCCTTACTTTTTAATATCTTTATAAATGATATTGGGTCTGGGATCAAGAGTAACATTTCCGTCTTTGCAGATGACACCAAGCTATGTGGACGTCCTTACAGGATGTCACCAATTTACAAGCAGACCTCAATGCTCTGTCTAATTGGGCGACTATGTGGCAGATGAGGTTTAATGTTGAGAAATGTAAGGTTATGCACTTGGGGGCTAAGAATATGCATGCATCATACACGCTAGGGGGAGTACAACTGGGGGAATCCATAGTGGAGAAGGATCTGGGGGTTTTGGTAGATCATAAGCTCAATAATAGCATGCAATGCCAAGCTGCGGTTTCCAAAGCGAGCAAAGTCCTTTCTTGTATTAAGAGAGGTATGTACTCCAGAGAGAGAGATATCATTTTGCCCCTGTTCAAATCATTAGTAAGACCTCATCTGGAATATGCAGTTCAGTTTTGGGCACCAGTTCTCAAAAAGGATATCGGGGAACTGGAGAAAGTGCAGAGAAGGGCAACCAAACTGATAAGAGGCATGGAGCAACTCAGCTATGAGGAAAGATTAGAGGAACTGAATTTATTCACTCTTGATAAGAGGAGATTAAGGGAGGATTTGATCAACATGTACAAATATATAAGGGGTCCATATAGGGAACTTGGTGTCGAGTTATTCACTTTAAAGTCAACAAAGAGGACAAGGGGGCACTCTTTACATCTAGAGGAGAAGAGATTTCATCTCCAAATACGGAAAGGTTTCTTCACAGTAAGAGCTGTGAAAATGTGGAATAGACTCCCTGCAGAGGTGGTTATGGCCAGCTCAGTGGATTGCTTTAATAAAGGCCTGGATTATTTCCTAAGTGTACGTAATATAACTGGGTACTAAAATTTATAGGTAAAGTTGATCCGGGGAAAATCCGATTGCCTCTCGGGGGATCAGGAAGGAATTTTTTCCCCTGCTTTAGCAAATTGGATCATGCTCTGCTGGGGTTTTTTGCCTTCCTCTGGATCAACTGTGGGTATAGAATTGGGTATATGGGCTGGTATATGTATGTGTGTATATATGTGTATGTATGTATATGTGTATATATATATATATATATATATATATATATATATATATATATGTGTGTGTATATGTATGTATGTATGTATGTGTGTATATATGTATATATGTGTATAGTATATTTTATTTTATTTATTTTTATTTATTTTTTTTTGGTTGAACTGGATGGACTTGTGTCTTTTTTCAACCTGACTAACTATGTAACTATGTAACTATGTAACTATGTAACCTGATACATTCACTAGATTCTATGGACTGAAGACTAAGTTTCAGCCTTGCAGATCTGAGCCATGGAGGCCTGGTGATGCACTGCCCATGAAGCACCAACCACTCTAGTTGAGTGTGCCTTAACCTGAAAAGGAAGAATCTTTTTCTTTATACCATAGGCCTGAATAATAACTTTCCGATTCCATCTAGAAATAATGGATTTTGACGCTGCCTGGTGCTTTCTGGGGCCTTCTGGCAGAATAAACAATCAGTCTTTTGTATCTGAGCGGTTGCCTGCAGATAGATACTGACTGTTTTTACAACATCTAACAACTCCTCTTCCATGGACCGCGGATCTGGAAAAAATGGCGGTAGGACCACATCTTGATTCAGATGGAATCCTGAAACTACCTTAGGAAAGAAAGTTGGGTGAGCACGCAACACCACCCTGTCTTTGTGAATAATCAAATATGACTGTTTACAAGAAAGAGCCACTAATTCTGATACCCTTCTAGCCGAAGAAATGGCTAACAGAAAGACCTTCTGTTTCTTTGTCAGAAGAACTAAAGAAGCATGCATATATCAAGGACATCTGGGCCAAGTCAGGGCCACCAGACTTTGCTTCCCTTTTGACCCTCCGAAGGAACCGCAGAAGAAGTGGAATTGGAAGTAAGGCATAGATCAGAGAGTACCGATCCCATGGAATCGTTAACACATCTGACCCCGGTGCTAGCAGATCCTTTGTTCTTGACACAAAGCTGTCCAATTTTCTGTTGAACCTGAACGAAAACAGGTCTACATCCGGGGCACCCCAATTTTGACATATGGTTTGAAATATGTTGGGGTGTAGAGACCAGTCTCCTGGACACAGCGGCTTAGAAAATCTGCCTGCCAATTTTCTACTCCTGGAAGAAAGACCGTGGACAGGCAAGGAATGTGCCTTTCTGCCCAGAGATTAGGCTCCTGGTGCCTCCTTGGTGATGGATATAAGCCACAGCTGTGGCATTGTCGGACTGTATCCAGACAGGATGACCCTCTAGTCTGGAAGTCCAGACCTTGAGGGCTAAAAGAATTGCCCAAATTTCCAGATTGTTGATGGGCAAGAGCCTTTCGGATCTGGACCATCTTCCCAGGGTGGAAGCTTTTTCCAGAACTGCCGCCCAGCCTATAAGGCTAGCATCTGTGGTTACAAGTCTCCAAGTAACTGGGACAGAGGAAGATTATTGGTCAGTAACCACCAATTGAGGCTTTGGCGCACCCCTGGGGATAGGCACACTGCAAGATCCAAGGCTTGAACCCTCTTGTTCCAGGGAGAGAGGATGCTGTTTTGTAAAGGCCTTGAGTGAAACTGGGCGTAAAGGACAGACTCAAAAGAGGCGACTATTTTCCCCAATAGTCTCATACATAGTCGTATGGATTTCTCCTTGCAGAGACTAGCCGGCCAAATCTTTTATGGCCCTGGCCTTTGCTCCGGCTAAAAACACTCTGCTTTGGACTGTGTTTATGACCATGCCCAAATACGCCAGCCTTTTTAGGGGCTGCAAGGAGGATTTCTCTAGATTGAGGACCCAGCCTAGGTACTCTAAATACTTTACTGTCCAGAGCACATTGTGGCTTAGGCGTGTTACGGACTGTTCTATGAGTAGCAAATCGTCCAGATAAGCTATCACAGTTATGCCCTTAGAATTGCCAGGGGCAGGGCTAGAACTTTTGTGAATACTCAAGGAGCGGTAGCAAGACCAAAAGGAAGGGCCCCAAATTTAAAGTGGTGCTGGTCCACCGCAAACCTTAGGAATCTTTGGTGAGCGGGAAATATTGGCACATGCAAATATGCATCTTTGATGTCAGGAATTCTCCCCCCTGAAGGGTGGAGACTACTGAGCGGATAGACTCCATGCGAAAAGGGCAAATGTTTAGAAACTGAGTCAGGTCTTTCAGATACAGAATAGATCTGATATCTCCATTTGGTTTTGGAACCTTAAAGAGGTTTGAGTAGAACCCTGAGCCTTGCTCTTCTGGTGCCACCTCTATAATTACCCCTTGGTATAATAGACGATCTAAGCCCAGAAGTAAGGGCTTTCTTTTTTCTGGATCCCTGGAGACTCTTGACCTTAGTAAACTAGATGGTGGAAGCTCCTGGAACTCTAACTTGTAGCCCAGAGACACAGTGGAGGCTACCCATCTGTCTGGAATCTCTTCCCGCCAGGGACCTGCAAATCGCAGCAGCCTTCCCCCCCTCGGCCAAGCGAGGGTGCCCCTTCATAGGGAGACTTTGGGGTTCTGTTTACCAGACCTTGGACCCCAAGGTTTATTTTGCCCTTGGGCTTGAACTTGGACCTTTCCTCTAGTATTTGATTGGGAAGGCCATCGCCACTGCCTGGAGGATGAGGCTCCAGGGGATGAGGACAGAGAGCATCTAAATGAAGAACGTTTACTCTTCCTTTTGACCGGTAACAACATGGTTTTACCCCCCCCCATAATCTTCTGGATATATTTGTCCAGATCATCCTCAAATAGGCGTTCTTCACGAAACGGGAACCCAGTTAAATATTGGGCAGCTGAAGCTTCATGCAAAAAATATTTTAATAGAACATATTTTCAAAGGTAACAATAACAGTAAAAATATGAGCTATGATCCAAGAGATACCAGCACAACAACACATATGAAGCTAAACACAGTATTAAAAGCTATTAAAGCGCTATGATGAAATGGTTTGGGTGAAATACTGACGCGTTTTGACCCCAACGGGTCATCTTCAGAGTATTGAGCCCTATTGGACTTTTCTATACATGTAATTCCTTGTAAGCTTTGCAGTGGTGTTTTGCTCTTTCCCTTGGCGTGCTGAGCGATCGGGGACCCATACTAGGACCGTTAAGGTGGAGAATTCGAGAGGATCTTAAACTCAGGAGTAGCTGCTAAATACATGTGATTGGTAACTATATTTAAATAATGAATTGTTATATCACTATTATATTTACTGTGTACAATTTTTGTTTTTGAGTGGTGATAACGATATATTCTAATAATGGTAAATTCTCCTATAGCGCTCAATCTTCTGAAGATGGCCTGTTGGGGTCAAAATGCGTCAGTATTTCACCCAAACCATTTAATCATAGCCCTTTAATAGCTTTTAATACTGTGTTTAGCTTCATATGTGTTGTTGTGCTGGTATCTTCTGGATCATAGCTCATATTTTTACTGTTATTGTTACCTTTGAAAATTATATGTTCTGTTAAAGTTTATTCAACTTTTAATTATTGCCATCATTTTTTATAATTTGTTGTTGGCTAGAAAACCCCACCCTGGGGGACAATTTCCTTTTTTTTTTATTACTCGGGGTGTGCAGCACTTTTGTCTCTTTTCCCAAATGTCCCCAGTTCTACATGTTTAAGCCAAAGGGCCCTGTGCATGTGTACCAGCAGGAGAGTGAGACGAGATGCTTGCTGAGCAGAATCCATAATGGCATCAGCCATAAAAAACAAGGCTTTAGGAAGGTCTGCATAAACCTTGGCCTTCTCAGAGGAAAGGAGGCTAAGTACCTGCTTCTTTTGTTCCTTGAGGAACTGGCACATGCCAATTGCTGCGACGGTAGGCCTGATCACAGCTCCCGCCCCAGAGAAAGAGGCTTTAAATAAAGTTTCCAGCTTTTTGTCAGTTGGATCCTTAAACCTTTGCGCATTGTCCACAGGACAGGTCAGGCTCTTATTCACACAAGAAACAGCAGGCTGGGACTCCCCATTTCTTGGTGAAACTTCCCTCCACCGCATTAAAACAGAGAACCTTTTAGGAGGAGAAGATTATCTGGGTGACCCCAGTCCTCATATAACAATTCATCCAATAAAGGATGAGTTGGGAAGGTGTACGCAGCCTGTGAGGATTTCCGGGACCCCAGGGGAAATGGCAGCCTCAACAGAGGACAATCCATACCAACTCAGTACAGTATTGCACCTGTGCTTTGAGGGCCTGGGAGGTAGAAGAGAGCTTCCCCTGATTCATCCGACTGCACCTGATCCCTATCCTCCAATAGGGATATTTCCTCATTATCAGAATGCTCATCCGATAGGGAACCCAAAGCAGAGGGAGGGGATCTACCCCTTTTTTGCTATATTTTAAGGAAGCTGTGACAAAAGTAGTAATCCTTCCCTCTAAATCATCCAATGCAGCCTTTAAAGCATCTTTGATGACATAATTAGGAACTGAAACATTGGGAGAGATTGCAAAACCTGACAGAGGTACAGACTCGTCCTTTGAGGCTGCCTCCAGTCTTGCAGGAGGTGATGGTATGCTGCAGGCATGTCCAAAACCCATAGATGTAGGTGGTGATTTGCTGGTGCCTCTTTTACCTCCCCCAGAAGCCCGCATCAAGGATAGTCCTAAGCAGCAAAGCAGAGGTACTAGTGTAAAGTGCAATCACTGTTGTGCTATAGTCTTACAATCTAAATATTAGCTATAAACTGCACAACCTGATGCTGAGTAGGTGTCTTAGGTTTGCCAGGATCCGATCCACTGAGATGCTTACTGCCCACAGCTCTGTGTCCCATCATTTACATGAGCTCTGGCGGCTTGGGCTTTTTAAAAACGCCTGCTTTGAGCCTATGCACTGGAGCGGCATGCATGCCAAACGTACATGGCGGTGCAACCATCCCCCCCTCCTTCCCCGCTGACCCTGCTGTAAGAGCACGCTGGAACATCATGGCAGCGGCCGGGGCGAGAAGGGAGACCAATTGAGGGCTGCGTGGGACCCCCGGACTGCGTGGGATTTCCCCTTTTAGTGTAGTGTATGTGGTAGAGCCTGCAGCGGAGGAGGTTAAGCAGCTTCACAAACCAGCTCCACTGAGCGTGTATCCTGGAAGGCATGTCAGTAAAACACCCAGTATGTCTCTTAGTCCTTCAGGGTTCTGGGTTCCTACTCACAGGAACCTCTTCCCTGGACCCGTAGAAGACTCTGCCAGAGACTTTTCATGCCACTGTTATATTAGTGCACCAAAGCCTGGATCCCAGAGCCCAGACCTCCAAGAAGAGACATTACAGGCAAAACCTTGTTTCTTCTTATCACAAGGCCCGGGTACCATCCATCTTAGGCATTTTAGTATTGGCCCGAGGTATGGATCCGGTTGTATGGCTCCTAGGCCCTCGCAGAGACCATCAAGCAGAGCTTTCTTATTAGAACCTCTTCAATGTGACCAACCACCTTAGACACTGGCGAAAAAACCAAGATACTCTCCATATGGGAGGGGTTATTTAGGGGAGGAACTCACTTTGTAGTTAGGGTTACCAGTGTCCAATCACCTGAAGGTACTATCTAAGCCATGAAGTAATTACCAAGCCTCTGTGTCCCATGATGTATGAACAATAAATTGCATTTTTGGACATTATAAAAAGGTACTATATGTATTTACTTGTTCAAAAACGACCTCACCTGCAGGGGTTAACCCCCTAACAGGTGGCAATGGATGGCTGACCTGCCCCCTGTTATTTCCTTTTTTTGCTATTTCCTTTTCCCCAGTATTTGCTGGCTCTCAAGTATATATAAAAGTTCCTGTGAGCCTCCTCTGATTATAAATTGCCTAATTGGCACTGTGAAACAGCTGCAAGCGTTAAACATGTCTCATAAAAACATGCAGATAAAAGCTATAATAAATAAATAAATATATACGCTGCGTTTTAAATATACTCTTCACATTATATATATATATATATATATATATATGTGATAACCAAAGTGCAAATATTCGTGTGAATCACACACCGTGATACATCCAGTAACTAGTGACTATAAAAAGTGACAATAATGCAACAAATAGTTATTAATCTTAAAAGTGAACATATAAATGAAAATAAAAAATCACACTAGTACGAAGTGCTATAACGTGCATCCATGTGGTGATTGGTTGTATCAAAATTACTGTACATAAAATCATATAGTGTTCATAAAATCATATAGTGGACTCAATCCACTAAAACATATAGATGAATAAAGTGTTTCTATTTGCATATGTGTTATCTAATTATTTCAATTCAAAAGTGCTTCTAAAGTCCATGTGATTTGGAAACTGCTGTGCATATAATCCAAAGTAAGCCAGAGTGATCACACTCAGGGGCTCCCCCCTAGGTACTAAACACTCACCATGTGACTTTGCACTTAAGCTTAGTCAATACACGCCTGTGAACCACCTCTGGGGCTCTGCAGTTTTAACCAGACTCCTGGACCCATCAGCACTATACCTCGGTTGAGTAAAAAAGGACTGGATGGTGCAATAACGTTTTAACAATTTATTAGTCACATAAAACCCCCCTATGGGGTACTCACATAATATAGGCACGTCAGTACGCCACTCTACATCAGGCAAACAAACAGCATGTAAAGATACCGGATCGGTATTGGGATGGTATGGGATTCTTTCCTGACAGGTCACTTGCTGAACGTCCGTACTGTCCCCTCCTCAATGCGTATCAATACAAGGAACTTCCGTATCTACTTCAGGGGGAAAATATTATAAATGGATGGCTAGCCTGTCAGTTAATATAGGGCTTCTGTGGCCATTTTGTTGTAGCCCACGGACACTCTAGTGATGGCTCTCATTAGGTGAACTGAAGGAGAGGGTTAATCCCCGAAACATGTAGTCCGCCTTCAGAGAGCTTTAGCAAATTGTCTTTCTCATTCCCATCCACTCTTTGCTCCCGCTCTACCTAGTGAATCCATACTGACTTCTGAGTGCAGTCCCCACAGTAGAGCATGAGCGTCGTACTGGTGGCTTCTTCCTGAGAGCAGTGACCAGCCCACAGCAGCCTCCACAAGGTCTGTGGATGGAGCTTACACCCATCAGGCCATCCGCCCTCTCCTAGGAGTTCCAGGACATGGAGGTAGCTATCCATTCCACCAGGCACAGCTGTAGACACAACCCAAGTTGTGAGTTGCAGTGAATTTATTTAATTCCCTTGCAAGGCAATGGATGTTGTTCTATGGGATTAGTTCATTAAAGTTTTTACTCTTTCAAACCATCACCATTCATGCTCATCCATGCCACTAAAGTGCCTCACGAAAGTGTAATAGGTAGTCAAATTAGAACACCTAGAACACCTGATGGTGCTCCCTGCATGTTGGGCCTCTCTATGTGGCCAGGCTGTGTAAAAGTCTCTCACATGTGGTATCGCTGTACTCAGGAGGAGTAGGAGAATCTATTTTGAAGTGTAATTTTTAGTATGTATTCTATGTGTTAGAAATATTGTATAAATGGACATCTTTGTGTAAAATAAAATGGATTTTGATTTTCTTTACACGTTTTCCAAAAACCTGTAGAAAAAATTACATGTTCAAATTACTCATTATGCCTCAGATTGTACTTTGGATGGTTTTCTTTCCAAAATGGGGGTCATTTTTGGGGCGTTTCCATTGTCCTGGTGTTTCCATTGTCCTGGTGCTCCAGGGCCTTCAAAAATGTAAGAGGTAGTCAAGAAATTATATATACAAACAAGAAAGACGCAGTTCGATTAGCACGAACTGCAAAAAGAGGTTACTTTTGACACCAAACAAAAATTCTTTACCTCCTACGAAAAGGTTAATTAGAAATATATCATTTATTTTAGATTTCAAATACCATATTTAACCATAATTTCATTAGTAAAAAATCCAAAGACCATTCGTAAAAAATGTCCATTCCCAAAGTAAACCCAACATTAATCATATAAAACAAACCACAAACAAGACATAAATAACACACACCACAAACACGAAAAAATTACGCTGGTCCGGACCAATTGCTACCGATTGCCAAAAAATAGTTATTATAAACAAATTAAACCTGTAAGACCACTTACAATATCAGTCAATATGTTTATCTGGCAATCAGCAGCAAGCATGAAAAAGAGACTGGTTCTAAATTACAACCATTGCTATCAGCCTAATTTCACTAAATTCCTTTGTGACTTAGTGTCCATTCGATGGTTATAAATATATAGTCCATTCGTTAATGACAGTGTTCAATATTACCAATTTCGAATGTTATCAGTTTATATTTGTCGAATCGATTCGATAGTACAGAGTTTTTTTCCTTGAGAAACAGCTGTTTATTCACAAAAGCCACAAAAAAACTAATATAAAACGAGGCAACTGGTTTACCTAATGGCTAAAGACTGTTCATTTCCTTTTAATCAATAAATGCTGCAACTTCTCAATATGTCGACAGGTAATTCCTAGAAGCCATAAGTTATGTCTCATATCTTACCATTGTTTCTTTGTGGAACAACAAATTGTTCGGTCCGGAAAGAATTACTTCACGAGCACAATATTGTTTGCTCTACCGACATATATTTCATAACATCCGCACTATGTGCACTACTCACGGACCGACATCGATCGTTATTGTTTTCGATACGAAGGCCTTCCGGAATCCAAAAGACCAAAGTTGTAGTCTGTTGTTCCTTATTCAGCTCACGTAGCTCGCTTTGGTTAACGTGGGCTTACGGAAACCCCGGTCGTCCATGCGTGGAGATAATATCGAATTTCTCGAAAGAATAGACACTCCGTGTATCTGGCTACGGCCGCTGTCTCAAGCTCATGCAAGGTTCCTCCAGCATCCGGATGTGACATCAATGCGTTTCGCTGGCTATTAGCGTAGCTTCATCCGAGATCTGGTGGCTGTCAAATTACTGATTGCTCTGACCAACTGTGTGACTGTGTCACACAAATTTTATCTTTTTTTTTTAAGAACTTCTGTCCCGATCTGAAGGGTGCGCTGGCTTAAGTGCAGGTCGGTGGGGTGAAGGTTTTGGTAAAACTACTCTTTGTTGGAGTCAATTCACTCTTCAATGGAAGAAATCATTTAAAGTTATGATGGGGATTAGAGTACTCGCTTACCCAAGATGGATCATTGATGCAGGTCGACACCTTCCAATCATGCATCAGAATGTTCCTTTTTTCCCTTCAAATTGTGTTCTACTTTCCATATCTCAGCATGTTAGATTGACATCTTTTCAGGGATTGTTTTTTGCCTTATCTTGGATTTTAAGGCTCTCAATATCACAAGTTTCATATTTGGTCAGTTGGTGCTTCCCTTCATTGTGAAGCCTTGTTAGCGTCCATGAATAAGAATAAATGTTTCTACAGTCACATATTCAAGGTCACCAAATATTTCTTTACCATAACATGAAGCAGTAAACAGTGCATGTTGCTACAGTCTCCTGAAGATGTACTTACACACAGAACATGTAGGGGTGGTGCTATGTAATGACATCACGCCGCCACTTCTAATTTTGGGACTGACAATCATCATATGCTCATGTGGTGGATGATTGAGGGAGGAATGTCATGACTTTGAAACATCAGAAGAGTGGCAGAGCTGAATGACTACCTTTACATAAGTGCTGTTTGCTGCTTCATGTTGCAGCTTTAGAGCAATAGAGCTTATGCTGGTGGAAGATACCCTCGGGCACAACTTCTGATTTGAGGTGGACTTTTTTATTTTCACTATATATGGAAAACTCTAAGATGAATAAAATATTGTGACAAATGCGTTATTGTTGCACAGGTGTTTGTAAACATTGGAAAAGCATATTTATAATTATGTGTACATTTCATCTTTTATTTTGGACACTGCACATTTTTTTAAGAAACTACTTTAAGCAGGTACATTGGGTCAGGCTCCAAGATGATGCTTAGGAATGCAATATAAGTATCTGTCAGGACTATTGGGGTTAAATATAATTAATTTCTAATGGTTTAAAAAAAAAAAAAATGTCTACTACTCATGTCCAGAAAATCACATTTAAAAATATATTATAAGTTGAATCTGAGTGCATGATTTTTCAAGAGTGCCTCACAAAGAGATCGTAAATTAGAGGTCTGGACACAGTAAAATAAACAAGATAAGGGAACCCTGAGCTCACAGACCTAATTTTTGTTTCCAGGATTGAGCAACGAGAGAGGGCTTATTCACAAACGAAACATGTTGTATCATGTATTGCATAACAATCATATATGTATTGAGGATTATTGTTAATATATAGTTATATTGAAGTACATATATACATAATTAAGTGAATCATTTTACATGTATTGGTTTATGTATTTTAATAATAATCTTTCTTTCATAATGTATTGTATGGATATTCATAAAACCCAATCTTAACATATAATACATTTACTGTTTTACTGCCAGCATAAACAATAATTTTATGAGTTAAATACTTAATTGAAGTCTTTCAGTGGTTCAAAAGTGGGTCCAGTCAACACATTGAGAACTTTAAAAAAAGGTCCCTGGGACACTGTCTTATGAGGAATCGTAGTAGAGTGTTCTTTGCTTGACAAAAACTCACAAATTAGTGGATCTACTGCTAGTTTCAGGTCTAAGAAACATAACAAGGATGAAATCAATCTTAACCACTTCCCGACCAGCGCACGACGATGTACGTCGACAGAATGGCACGGGCAGGCATATTGGCGTACAGGTACGTCCAATATTCGATGCCGCCCTGCCATCGGGAACGCGCCGCCGGCGGCGCGGTCGGGACCCCCGTGAGTCCGGTCGCGGGACCCGCAGACTCGATCGCCGCGGGCATCCCCGCGATCGTCTCACGGAGCGGCCGAATGGAGGAAATGCTGTATAAACAACATTTCTCCATTCTGCCTAGCAACTAGTGACGCTGATCTCTGCTCCATGTGATTGGAGCAGAGATCAGTGTACACTAAATGAAAGCCCAACCCCCCCACAGTTAGTAACACACCCCTAGGAACACTTAACCCCTACACTGCCACCCACTGGTTAACCCTTTCACTGCCAGTGTCATTTACACAGGAATCACTCCATTTATATAGCAGTGATTACTGTATAAATGACAATGGTCCCAAAAATGTATCAAAAATGTCTGATGGGTCCCCCACAATGTCGCAGTCACAATAAAAATCGCAGATCGCCGCCATTACTAGTAAAAAAAAAAAATAATAAAAAATTATTGATAAAAATGCTATAAAACTATCCCTATTTTGTAAACGCTATAACTTTTGCGCAAACCAATCAATAATCGCTTATTGCGATTTTTTTACCAAAAATATGTAGAAGAATACGTATCGGCCTAAACTGAGGGAAAAAAATGTTTTTTTATATATTTTTGGGGGATATTTATTATAACAAAAAGTAAAAAATAATGCGTTTTTTTCAAAATTGTCGCTCTATTTTTGTTTATAGCGCAAAAAATAAAAATCGCAGAGGTGATCAAATACCACCAAAAGAAAGCTCTATTTGTGGGAAAAAAAGGACGTCAATTTTGTTTGGGAGCCACGTCGCACGACCGCGCAATTGTCAGTTAAATCGACGCAGTGCCAAATCGCAAAAAGTGGTCTGGTCTTTGACCAGCAAAATGGTCCGGTCTGCAAGTGGTTAAAGCAACCCCCAAAACTCACTCCCTCCTGTAGAAAATCTAGAATAACCAGTATCTTGGGAAGGCAATTCTTATTATAAAGGTCTGGAAGGTAGGTATAACTATTTCTTGTTGCCAACTTTCTCCTCTTGAGCAAGGTGTTATTCACCATCTCAGAGCAGCCATTTTCTCTCCATATGGCCCTTTCCAAATCCATGCCACCAGTCAAAAGAATTGAGATCTGGGCTGTCTGGGCTCTGAGACAGCAGGTCCTTCCTGGCTGGCAGCATAAAGAGTTCGATGTACTGACATCCTCTGCAGGTTGGCAAATCATAACCTACCTTACCACCAGGGGGCCAACAAAGATACACATGGACTGAATTAAATTTTGAATAATTCTTGGTATCAAGGCCAGTGGAGAAATGTGTAACCCTGAATGAAATCCCTGAGATCCGAGCGCATCAGAGCCCCTGAGGAGAAGTAAATCATAAGGATTGCTTGTGTCCTCAACCAAACTATAAGGTGCTAATTTGGGACAGATTCATTGATGATATCTTTGTGATATGGACAGAGTCCAGACAGAAATTATTTTCTTTCCTGGAAATCATGAAATTTAACGATTTCAATTTAAAATTCACAATGAACTATGACCAAGACAATCAGTTTTTTGGACATCCAGGTTTTTATTAATGTGGATGGAAGTATAGGTTCCTCCCTATTTTGTAAGCCTTCTGCAGACAACACGATTCTGTATTCTACTAGTTCCCATATTAGATCCTTCGTCTTGAGCATACCATATAGCCAATACCTTTGGTTGAAAAGGAACTGTAATCAACAAAAGCCCTACAAAATGGTCTTTTGACAAGAGGCTATAGCCACTCTTGCCTGAAAAAGGCTTACCATTGGGCAAATCAAAAGGATAGACATACTGATTTTTGTAAAAAAAAAAAAAACTTTGGATCAAAAATTTTGACTGATAACTAGATTTTTGTGACAGCATCTTCAGGTATGGGATATTATCCATAAATAGTGGCATCTATTGGTGGCTGACGATGTTGTCTCAAAATATGTTAGTCCCTATGCTCAAATTACAAAAAAAAAAGATCTCAATCATTAAGAGATCATCTTGTGCACAATCATTTAACAAAACCTAAATGTGCTGCTCAAAAAATTACAGGCACAAGGCCATGCAGAAAGTGCAATTTCTGTAGATACATAAGTGCTCATCAGATATTGTTTCCAAATACAGTACAATACAGACCCAATTTCTATGCAGATTAAAACAAAAATATCTTGAAATTGGGATTAACCTCTGATCCCAATCAATAAATGGCTATTGTATTTTTGTATATGTAAATGTGTATATGTTTTTGTAACTTGGTCAGGTCTTGGCTGGGAAATCTCCTGTGTGTCCCCAGATTGAATATTAATCATTGTCGTGTCTTTTTCCTCCTTTTTCCACAGGAGACTCTTTAAATACAGGCTTGTATTTCAATATGAATATATTGTGTTTTCCATGTTTGACCACTAGGTGGCATCTAATGACTTGATGTGTCTACATTGAGGTACATTGCTTGGAGATAGGTGGCCATAGAGATGCCCATTGCATCACCCCCATTTGCTGTGTATGGAGGTTTCTTCTGCAACTGCTCATGGTTTTGGCGCCACGGGCCTTCTGTTTTTCAGCCCCCTTGATTTGGCCTGTCCCTCCATGAATGTGTGGATATGGGTACATGGGGACATGGGTAGAGGTGAGCAACTATTGGCTAATCTAGTCAATGGCCACGCCCTGTCATGGGCAGATTTTCCAACATGGCTCCGTGGTCGTTGCGCCTTTGCGCAATGTCATTTCTGGGGCGGTGGCTATTTTCAGGCGTCCGCACCTCCATCGTCGCCATTGGATCCAGAGGAGGTGGAGGGGACATAAAAGGACCTCCTGATCTGCAGACATGGCAGCGGCCAGATTTTGGAGTGGAGCGGCATGCGGTGTATCAAGTATTTAGAGGTAAAAGATTTATTGGACTGTATTGGGATGTAGTTAATGGAAATTATTAATGTGGCCTGAACATTTCCTAATTGTTTTCCTCCTGTGTTTTTGGTTGCTGACTAGGATGTGTGACTGCTTGGGAGTTTCTCCTTGGAAAAATCTGTCTCCAACTCTGTTTACCAATAGGGAACATTGTTTATTTACAAAAAAAGGCGCAATAGTCTGGGAAATATATGGAGAAAACCCCTCCTAGCATGCAAATAATAAATAAAGAAACATTATATATAAAAGTTAGTTAAGTGAACATTTTAGATCAAAAAATGGAGTTTATAATAATAAAAAATTATTATTACTAAAGTCCAAATTTTAAAAGAAAGGAAGGGATGATGAGCTGAATTCCACAAGCAGAGCTGCCTCCAAAGGGCAACTGAAACCAAGTTCCAAGATCCTACAACAAAACACAAAGAGAGGGGCGCCTCTGGGTGTAGATGTATAAAACAGTTTATTTGCACATTACATGTACAGGCAACTCTCATTTTTAAAGTGGTTGTAAACCTTTACAAACCACTTTGACCTACAGGTAAGCCTAGATTGGGCACTGAGCATGCCGCTGTCAACAGCGATATGCCATGAGTGGCGGCTCCCCGTGTGCATGCGCGGGAGTGACGTCATCGCGGCTTCACCGAATGACAGCGGCAGAGCAGCGAGACCAACAGAGAAGATGGATGCTCCGGACTACAGGGGACAGCGGTGACTTCGCTGGCTCCTGTGTCAGGTAAGTGACACATAATGGACTACTATGCTATGCATAGTAGTCCATTATGCTTTACCTTTGCAGGGAATCAAAGATGAAGTAAACTCATCAGGGTTTACTTCCTCTTTAAAGTTAATTGTAAGCATGTCAATTAAAATACATCCATCGTGAGTGTCACCAGCTCCGTCAAGGGCTCCTCCTGCTCGCTAAACGCCTGGCAGAGTGTTGTAAACACCGCTGGATAGTGAAGCCGGCCGTGGTGGAGCCAGAACCCAAAATGAGGCCAGGAGCGCTGTAGAAGGCAGGCGAGGGGAGATGACGTCACTGCCAATTGATGGGTTTCACTAGTGTACGGGTTGCAGTGACGTGGCAGCCGCGCTCCTTCATCAAGCTGAGGATGGATGAACGTAGGAGAACTAAAAACACTGGCTGGGGAGTGGCCAAAGAGAACCAACACTGTAATAATAAACAGCATTCCACAGACCAAATTAACCACCTTGCGCCCGCCCTATAGCCGAATGACGGCCGTAGAGCAGGCGCTTTCGTCCGGGAGGCCGTCCCTGGACGTCCTGTTTACTTCCGCAATGCGCACCGCCGCGGGTGCGCATCGGGGAAGTTCTGTGTTTGCCATGTCCCCCGGAGAGAGGCAAACACAGAACGCTGTAATCACAGCAGCCGTTTACAGCGCGATCGGCGTGTCCAATGTGAGATGATCTCATATGTAAACATATGAGATCATCTCTCAGCGCCGCTCTCCCTCCTCACACAGACAGCGTGTGAGAGGGGAGAGATGAACGGCTGCAGCGGCCGTAATTGTAAAAAACAAAAAGTTAAAAAAGTGCCATCCTCCCCAGTACCATCCTGTCCCAGTGCCATCCTGCCCCAGTGCCATCCTGCCCCAGTGCCATCCACCCCAGTGCCATCCACCCCAGTGCCATCCGCCCCAGAGCCATCCTGCCCCAGTGCCATCCACCCCAGTGCCACCTGTTAGTGCTAGTGCTATCTGTCCCCAGTGCCACCTGTTGTCAGTGCCATCTGTCATCAGTGCCACGTATAAGTGCCATCTGTCATCAGTACCAGGTGTCATCAGTGCCACATAGTGCCATCTGTCATCAGTGCCACATATTAGTGCCATCTGTCATCAGTGCCATGTATCAGTGCCATTTGTCATCAGTGCCACCTGTCAGTGTCACGTGCCATCTGTTGTCAGTGTCACGTGTCATCAATGCCACTTATCAGTGCCATCTGTCATCAGTGTCACGCGTCATCGGTGCCACGTATTAGTGCCATCTGTCATCGGTGGCACGTATTAGTGCCACGTATTAGTACCATGTGAGGGAAATAACCTATTACAATGACAATTTTGTGGGGAAAAAAAAAGAAAAATCTTAATTTTGCAAAGAATTGTGGGAAAAAAATGACAACATCAAAAAGCTCACCATGCCTCTTACTAAATACCTTGGAATGTCTACTTTCCAAAAAGGGTCATTTAGGGTGTATTTGTACTTTCCTGACTTGTTGGGGTCACAAGAAATGAGATCGGCCACCAGTACATCAGATGTGATCAATTTTGTGCGATTCGCACCACAGCTTGTAGACTCTCTAACTTTCACAAAGACCAAATAATATCCACTAATTTGGGTTATTTTTACCAAAGATATGTAGCAGTATAAATTGTGGCCAAAATTTATGAAGAAAAATTAATAATATGCATAATTCTGTTACAGAAACAAAGAAATATGCGTTTTTTTTCAAAATTTTCGTTTTTTTTTCATTTATAGCGCAAAAAATAAAAACCCCAGAGGTGATCAAATACCACCAAAAGAAAGCTCTATTTGTGGGAAAAAAAGGACAAAAAATTCATTTGGTTACAGTGTTGCATGACTGAGTAATTGTCATTCAAAGTGTGAGAGCACCGAAAGCTGAAAATTGGTCTGGGCAGGAAGGGTGTTTAAGTGCCCAGTAAGCAAGTGGTTAAAAAGCTAAAAATACATATAAATATGCCATTCTATAAACAAAACTAATTTAAATTTAAAGGGGGGGGGGGGGCTAAAAATACATTCACCATACATTAATATACAGAGACTTTCTATTAACCAGCAATGAACAAATAATTCACAAAACGATAAAGATATTCAACTTGTCTTCCCACACTCTATTCCCTGCAGATACTCCCCTTCTTAGCCATAGACTCAATTTTGCACCTACTAATAAACCTAACCCTTTTGTTCTCTTTAAAGACCTCAATAGCTCACAGCTTTATAACCTTTCGCGTGCAAACCCCTCCGATCGCCCCCCCTACCCCCCCCCCCCTCTCCCGTCCCCACACAGGATTATATTATGGAGACTGCTTTACCCACTATTGATGATGCAGACGCGACATCCCTAGATGAGCCCCTAATTACTTCTGAATTTTTGCAGGCCTTCAAAGCCCTTAAAGTTGGAAAATGCCCGGGTCCTGACGGCTTTACACCCCGGTTCTACAAGACATTTGCCCCCCAACTTGCACCCCTTCTGACAAAGGCCTTTAACTCGGTAGACAGTCTTAACCTCCCCTCCAAGGAATCTTTATCTGCCAACATCTCTATTATCCCTAAACCAGGCAAGGACCCCTCCCAGTGTAGCAGCTATCGGCCCATATCCCTGCTCAACATAGATATTAAGCTATTTGCGAAAGTTCTGGCTACCCGTCTGTCCCCTTTACTGCCTAAAATTATTCATAATGATCAAGTGGGGTTTGTCCCTGGCAGAGAAGCGAGGGACAACACCACCAAGACGATACATCTTATCTCCCTGATCCGACGTAAAGGCCTGAAAGCTTGCCTCTTATCTTTTGACGCTGAAAAGGCCTTCGATAGGGTCAGCTGGAGGTTTCTGCAGCTGTCTCTACGACAACTTGGCCTCGGAGCTCCCTTCATCTCTAAAGTTATGTCCCTATATTCACGACCCTCGGCTACGGTCCTAGTTAACGGTACCACATCAGCCCCCTTTGACATTGCAAACGGTACCTGACAGGGCTGCCCCCTGTCCCCCCTCCTCTTTGTCATCATCATTGAACATTTGGCCTGTGCCATACGACAAAACCCCTCCATTCTTGGTATTCAAACTCCGTCTGCACATCACAAACTTTCCCTGTATGCTGATGACCTCCTTGTGTATGTTCAGAATCCACACATCTCCCTACCATCCCTACTCAGAGAATTTCAACGTTTTGGTATCCATAGTAACTTTAAGATCAACATTGCTAAGACTGAAGCCCTCAACATATCCCTCACCCCCTCCACACTGTCCCTTCTAAAATCCAACTTCTCATTTAAATGGCAGACCAAGGGGATCTCTTACCTAGGGGTCATTATACCCTCCAACCTAGCTAATTTGTTTTCCCTGAATTATATTCCCCTGCTTAACCGTATACGGAAGGACCTTGAGGAATGGGGGGATCTCCCTTGCCCTGGTTCGGAAGGATTAATATCCTAAAGATGGACACCCTACCCAAGTTCCTGTATTTATTTCAAACAATCCCCATCCACGTCCCCAAATCATTTTTTATCTCCCTACGTTCGCTAGCCATCAGATTCATGTGGAACAGGGGCCTCCCCAGAGTTAAATTTAAACTGCTTACACTTCCGAAGACTATGGGAGGAACAGGCCTCCCTGATTTTGAGACTTACCATACAGCTGCTCATATGACTCGCATCATAGAATGGTTCCCCCATCCTCCCTGCAAGGCCTCGGTGGCCATTGAACAGGACCTTTCTCCTGTGGATCCCTGAGCTCTTCTATGGGGGTACAATCAGGACTACTCTCGTATGACATCCTTATCCCCACTGACTTTGGCCTCCTTGAAGCTGTGGTATAAGACAGGGCTAAACACCACCCTCTCCTCTGATCCGGGCCCCCTGACGTCCCTCTTTGACCATCCTGCTTTACCACAAAGTACAGGGGCAGCCTCCCTAGGATCCTTTAAGCGTACGGAGTGGCCGCAAGCTTTCACATTTGTACATCCCTCTCAGGGGACCCCGGTCCCCCTGGCAGACTCCGGAGATTGGCTCACGGCCCTACAGGTGTCCACATTTACCAAACGCCTACACTCCTCCTCTCAAATACATCGCAAGCTTACCAACTTCGAGGTACTGTGCTCGCTCCCAGAAACTCCCAAACACCTACTATCCTCCTTATATAACTTACTACAGACTTTAGCACATGATCAACTCCCACATTACACTAGGCTGTGGTCTGCAGATTTGGGTGAAGACATCTCTGGGCCGGAATGGCAAACCTATTTTCACTTCACACACAAGTCGACCATCTCCTGCTACTCTCAAGAGAAGAACTACAAGCTACTGTCCAGATGGTACAGAGACCCTGCTACTTTACACAAAATCTTCCCGTCTACACCAGCCACCTGCTGGCGCTGTGAAGCCTCAGTCGGAACTTATATACATGTCTGGTGGGACTGTGAGAGGATCCGCCCCTTCTGGACACATGCTTTTGAATGTTATAATCTTTTAGCTGATACTCCGGTTCCTATCTCTCCAAAAATTGCATTACTCTCAATACTGCCCGGGTCTATTAAATCGCAGAGACAAAGATTGCTCCAATTCTTTATGTCCTCTGCTAGGCAACTGATACCTGCTTATTGGAAGACGACGACTACTCCCCCATTGTCACGGTGGGTATCCATTATGAATGACACCATGAGAATGGAGGAGATGTTGGCACTGGACAATAACACTTACACCAAATTTATATCTCAATGGTCGATCTGGCTCCGCTTCTCTTCCTTTGATACCTTAATGAACCAAATCTTGAACGCATAGGGACGCTGTGGGCTCTCTCCTACCCTACCCCCCTTACCCATATCCCTTCCCCCCCCCTTTCCCTCTCCTCTCCTCTCTTCTTGCTATTCAGCTTTCCCCTCTACCACTCTGTTCCTCTTTCTTTTGCTCCTCTCTTCCCTTTCCTCTTCTCTCTTTCTTTCTGTCTTCTTCATACTATTGATTACACATTGTCTCATATAGTAACCCATGAGTATTTCTCCCTACTATGGCCTCATGGATCGGGAACAGGCCGTCTTCCCTACTTTCCAAGATCCCCGACAGGGACCGGCTGTGGCCGATAGTCATTAGCCGGCCACCCGTAAATGTAATCCTGTTACTGTTCCTGCTTGCATTTGCCTCATGACGGTTAGGCCGCGTACACACGGGCGGATTGTCTGTCCAACTTAGTCCACTGAACCATGTTTCAGCGGACAATCCGCTCGTGTGTGGGCTTCAGCGGACTTTTCTGACGGACTTTGTCTTTCGGAATTTCCGTAATTTTGTCCGTCCAAACTTGGTTTCAGCGAACAGTCCGCTCGTGTGTAGGCAAGTTGGACGGACTAAGTATGGCGCATGCTCAGAAAGGATTTACACGGCCGAAGGTTGCATTGCAGTGTATTGGACGTCGTTTTTCTAGTCCCGTCGTACGTGCTGTACACGTCATCGCGCAAGTTTTCAGCGGACTGTCTGTTCATCATGTGTGGTCAAGTCCGTTCATTCAAAAGTTGAACGGACTGTCTGTCGGATTGTCTGACTAACTTAGTTGGGCAGACAATCCGCCCGTGTGTACGCGGCCTTACTGTTTTATTGTTTTCACTTGAAATGTTTCAATAAAAATATTTTCAACACTGAAGACCTCAATAGCTAAATATGTAATCTTACTTTGAAGAGACATTTTCATATCAAACAAGAAAAAGAGAAAATTTCCAGCGATTCCAATGCCATTTCTTTCACTGTATCTACTAAAGTTCCATCTGAATCTCATTCAGAGTCATCTGACTTTGATATTGATGATCTCGACATATCAAACAATGATGAGGTGACATTGAGAATGCTTACACAGCATTTAGCTTTATCCCTTCCAATTATTCACTCCTCACTGAAACCCAAGTCTATCTTTTTTCCTACACAATCAAAGGGCCCATATATAGAAAGCTTTTACAGGGTTGTCAATGCAGATGTATTGAAATTGTGCAATTCCACCTCCACTTCTAAACCCAATAATATCTCAACCTCTGAAATCAAGGCACTTGACAAACTCATACATTCAGAACACCTGGTGATAAAGTCAGCTGACAAAGGAGGCGGTATAGTACTCCAAAATAGGTCTATCTGAAGGAATCCTATAGACTCCTTTCAGACAAAGCCACATATGCCAAACTCACCAAGGACCCCATGATAGAATTTGCTAAGGAAGCTGACATACTTCTTTCCACTGCCCTCCAAGAAGGAATCATTACCAAAATGGAAAGCTCTTTCTTGTGAAATAATTTTTACCAAATCCCATATTTTTACCATTTGCCGAAGATTCATAAAAATCTAGAGCATCCCTCTGGCAGACCAATTGTAGCGACAATGGATAGTGTCACTACCGGTTTAGCTTGTATATAGATCAATTTCTGCAACCAATAGTTTTACAATTGCAGTCATAGATTCGTGATGGAACACATCATTTAGAATTCTTGTCCCTATATCTATGGGAATCTTCTTATGTTTGGCTTTCACTTGACGTTTGTTCTCTCTACACCTCTATTCTGCATACCTTTGGATTCATGGCTTTGGAGCAATTTTTATCTCTGGACCCTTTGATCAACATGTGTAAGGCAAGATTCATTGTAGAAGCTGCAGAATTTTGCCTGAAGCATAATTATTTTACTTCTGATGGAGAATTCTATCAACAAATACAAGGTACCGCTATGGGGGCAAATCTTGCACCCTCGTATGCCAACTTTGCCATGAGTTTCTGGGAAACCAACCACATTTACAAAAATAATCCCTTTGCAGCTAATATAATCTTTTTTGGGAGATATATTGATGATGTGATTATTTGGGATGGTGCCCCTGATCTCATCGCCCCTTTTGTCCAACATTGCAATGATAACCCTTAGGGGTTATCATTCACATCAGTTACTGACCCAGTCACCATGGCCCTTTTGGATTTGGAGTTGGGACATGAGGGCTAAACCATCATTTCCAGAAATTACAGTAAACCAACAGTGGGCAACTCTTACTTACTTTTTAAGAATTGTCATTATCCAAAATGGATGACAAACAACCCAAAAGGTCAATTTTGTCGTCTTCGACAGAACAGTACCAAAGATTCTGATTACGTTGAACTCAATACAACCCTAAAAAGAAAGTTCCTGGATAAAAAGTATCCTGAAACTTTAGCTGAAGAAGCTTTTGAATACTATCTTTACGAGAAACCTGTCAAAACAAGTCAACTCCAAAAAGATTGCCAGAGTAGGTTTATAACCACTTTCCACAACAAACATAAAAATATGTAAAGGATACTGCATAAACATTGGGGGATCCTCATTTAAAAACATTACTCCCTGCTTATCCCAAAGTCATCTATCATAGGACCCCCAACTTTAAAAATATAATTGCCTCCAGCAGACTCAAACCCACTGCAGCTTTACCATCTGCACCTATACTAGTACCCCTGATAGGCATGTACCAATCCTGAAAGGCATTTTGCAAAACATGCAAATTTCTCCAACATGGGCAAAAGACCTTCACCACCAAGGGTAAAACTTATACGCTGAAGGAATTCTTCAATTGCTCATCAGATTTTGTTGTTTATGGCCTAAGTTTCCCTTGTGGCCTAATTTATTTGGGCAGGACAATTAGGGCCTTGAGGCAAAGGTTTGGTGAGCATAGAAGATACATTGAAGGAGGCACGACCCCCCTAGTGTCCCCAGACACTTTGCCATGGCACACCAAGGGTTCACTGCAGGCCTTTAAGGTCTGGGTTATCAAGCAGATCCCCAAGTCTCTTTCTGCGGCTGAAAGATTCAAGAAGCTTTGCGCCCGAGAGATTTATTGGATATATACCCTGGACGCACCTCGCCAGGAGGTATTAATGAGTGCATTGAGATTGCTACTATTCTTTAAAGTTATTACCCCCATTTGTAATATTAATTTCAGTCTATCTGTTTTTAGTTGAAACTAATTATTTATATGTACACTTGCAGATGGGTTCTCTTTTTTTTCCCCGATTCTTCCTTTCTCATGGGGGTGGCGGGTTGTAAGTATGGTCCAAATATAGTTCTATATACTTTATGTAGGTATTATTATTATTCAAAAATACAAATTCTTATCAGTGTGTGATGCATGTTTAGTTATGCCTTCCCGCATGGTTAGAATTCACAACATCTTTATTGAGCATTCCGTGGGCTCACGTACATACATTTTGTATGTATGTTACTATTATAATTCAATAATTCATATACTTTATCCATGATAATTCTTTCTTGCTATATATACAGTATATATATATATATATATATATATATATAATTGATTAAGGGTATTGCCCTTTATAAATATTTTTTTGTGAATTAATTGTTCATTGCTGGTTAATAGAAAGTCTCTGTATATTATTGTATGGTGAACGTACTTTTAGCTTTCCCCTTCTTTAAATTTAAATTGGTTTTGATTACAGAATGGCATATTTAAATGTATTTTTCGTTTTTTTAATTTAGTTTGTGGAATTCTGTTTAAGGGCAGGCATATGTAGCGGGACCTATTACAGCGATAGTTCTCTTTGGCCACTCCCCCGACAGTGTTTTTTTTTTTTGTCAAAAATAACTTTTATTTCTTTTGTTGCACAATACATGGTATAAAATAGGCAGTGCATAGAAATACAAAAAACATGAAACACAGAACAGGAGAAACATTGGAAGGAGTGAGCCTCAAGCAGAGTACTTTCTCAATACATTCCCTTACTGTTGCATATAGAACTTCTTTTGCTACACTTACTTATTTGTACCTGCTCCCAAGCTTTCTTTTCTCTACATATCTTTATTCTTTTATCCACCTATTGTGCAGCAATTCCAGAATCGTGTATCGTATATAGATAAACCATAATAAATGTCATACTGAAAAAATTATGCTTACACAATTGACCCTTGTAATTCTCTTAATTTCTCGTGTTCACATTCCATATGAAATCAACTATAGTAACTCAATATTGTAGTGTTCCTTCTTCCATCGGCGTAAATGCTAGGTTTTCGTTTGGTATTGTTCTGTTAACTATTGGTAATAGTTGGGCAACCATGCTCTGAGTGTCTATCCCAGTATCAATCTGTGTTTGATGAGTTGGTAGGGGGCTAACCCCCGGGATCTCTAGCCATGCCTGCCACATTAAATAACATTTTTGCGGTACTTTCCTATGTTGATATGTTAATTTTTCTTTAATTAATAATTTGTTTACACTGTCCACCCATTGCCCTTTGGTAGGCACTCTTGGAGTAGTCCACCGTTGGGCAATCAGTTTACGCGCTTCGTAAAGTAATATTAGGACTGCTGTGCGTGTGCGTGAGGTCAGCGTTTCATCTTCCAGTGCACCCAGGAAACAAACAGCCGGCTCCACTGGGATAGATGTGCCATATACTGTAGATATCATGTCTAGCACCTCCCTCCAGAATCTGAAGAGCTTGGGGCACTTCCACAACATGTGGAGAAGGTCACCATGATCTTTCTCCCATTTTGGACATAGGGGGAGTCTCTAATGCCCCATTTATGAAGTCTCTTGGGTGTCCTATAAGCCCTGTGCAATAGGTACAAGTGTGATATTTTGTGGGACGCTGATAGTGAGACTAGGAGGGCTGCAGCTGGACACAGTTCCCATTTTTCCTCTTCAATGGGGCCAATATCGGCTTCCCACCCCTGTCTGCAGGGTAGCTTAGTAGGGTCTTGTATTCGTACAAGAAGCGCACTATAGCAACCCGAGATCATTCCCTTTTTATCCTCCTTCATAAGGATGTTTTGAATGATAGCATGATCTGCTGGTAGCAGTACAGTGGACCTTGCCTGTGCCTGCAGGACGTGACGTAGCTGAAGGTATTTGAAAAAATTGTTAATTGGAATCCCAAATTCTGCTTGGATTTCAGAGAACAATTTAAATGTAGGACCATTATATAGCTGGGAGATATATTTAATACCCACCCCCTTCCCAATTCTTAAAGCCTTTTAGTTTCTGTAATTCTTTGAGTTGTTTGTTGCGCCATATGGGTGTACAGAGCAGGTATCCTTTCAACCCAAGCATCTTTTTGATGTATGACCATAGTGTGTTCAACAGTTTCATGGTAGGAGCAGTTGAATCTAGTTGTGGGTAGCCCACCTCCAGCCTTGCAAGTGCAGGCTCACTGTCCCCTTCTGTATCTAGTAACCTACGAATAGGATCGGTGAGATCTATTAGTCCCCACCCCCCTAACTGTTGCAGTTGGGACGCTAAAAAGTCCGGGGGTGCGGGACAGCCATCCCCCCTTCTTCCTTATTATACTGAAGGGTTGACAACTTAATCCTAGCTGATTTTTTCCGCCATATCAATTCCCTAAATTGCTCAATTCTTTCAAACCATCTTATGGGGATCCCCATCGGGGAGTTATGGAATATGTATAATAATTGTGGTGCCCAGACCATTTTAATTAGGTTTATTCTCCCAGCAACCGATAAAGGCAACTTGCACCATGCTGTGCACTTATTTCTAAATTTACTAAGAAGGGGGGTTAAATTACGTTTGAGGTAGTGGGATGGGTCTGGAGTTACCTGGACACCTAGATACTTGAATGCAGTCACTATCTGGACTGTTTCTGCACACCTAGGCACCGGGACAACTAGGGGATCTAATGGCATCAGTACCGACTTATCCCAATTGATGGCAAAGCCTGACAGCTCCCCGAATGCTTTAATAAGGTTCATGACTGCTTGCAAAGTGCCCTGTGTGTCTCCCAGGTACAACAGGGTATTGTCAGCATACATGGACACCACGTCTGTGCCCATGGAGTGCCGAAACCCAATTATGTCTTTGTCACCACGTATTCTAGCTGCCAGGGGCTCCAGTGCCAGAGCAAACAGCAGGGGTGACAAAGGACACCCCTGTCTGGTGCCCCTGTACAGTGAGAATGGCTCCAACAGTTCCCCCATTGGATCTGAGTCTCGCAGTGGGTTTTGCGTAAAGTAACTGAACCCATTTAATGAAGGTGTCACCCAAACCCATACACCTCAGCACCTTCCACAAGTAAGGCCATTCTACACTGTCGAAGGCCTTAGCTGCATCAAGTGAGAAGATTGCCCTGTTACCAGTATTGTCCACTGGAACCTGCAAATTTAAGAAGAGTCTCCTAATATTTTGTGCTGTGGATCGTGAAGGGATAAAACCAGATTGGTCTTTATGCACTATTTTATGTATTACCTTGGCCAGTCTGTTTGCCAGTACCCTAGCCAACAGCTTGATATCAGCCGTCAGTAAGGATATGGGCCTATATGAGCCCGGGGAACTGGCCTCCTTGCCTGTCTTCAGTAAGACCACAATAATTGCCTCGTTCATGGAGCCCGGCAAGGACCCTTTTTCAAGGGCCTCATTATAAACTTTTAAGAGGGTGGGAAGTAGAATGCTGGAGTATCTTTTATAAACCTTGGATGGTAGACCGTCCATCCCTGGTGACTTGTTATTTTAGGAGTGTGACAGGGCTATACCTAGTTCCTCTTCCGTCAGTGGGGCATTAAGCATGTCGGTATCTTCTAATGGTAAAATCGGGAGCTCGCTTTTATCTAAAAAAAATCTTCAATCTCCACCTCCGAGGGCCTCACTTTAGAAGTATACAGGTCCTCTTAGAACTCTTTAAAAATCCGAACGATGTCTGGGGTAGAGGAGTATTCGACACCCGGGTCATCACAGATAGCCGAAATGAGGGCTGAGGACTGTTGCCATAACCGCCAGCACATGTCCAGTCACCTCTCCTTCCTCAAAATGCGTCTGTTGCAAGAAAAAAAGTTTATTTTCCGCTAACTGTAATGCCAGTTGCCTAGACATCGATTATGCCCCCAACCACACCCTTTTTGTGTCATCTGTGGGGTTGGCGATGTACCTGTCTTCTGTCTTGGTGACCACCCCGAGCACCATCATCTCCCAAGCTTTAGTGTCTGATTTAATACGATTTATTGATTGTATGCATTTCCCCCTTGTATAGGCCTTCATTGCATCCCACACCATCCCCAAATTCGTAGTGCCCGCGTTATCCAGTAGAAAAGATTTAAGTACATCCCAAAGTGGATCAGGCTCAGGGAACAATGAAAGCCAAAAGGGGTTAAGCTTTCAGACTGGACGCCTAACTATGTCAGGGAATGATACACAGATGCGGAGCGAGGAGTGGTCAGAGAGGTGTCTGTCAGCATAGTCCGAGTCGATAATACGTTGCAGCATCCTGTCATTGCCCAGGCCTAGGTCTATTCTAGATAGGCCTCCGTAAGAGGCCGAATGACAGGAATACTTTTTAAGGTCCGGGTGTCTGATGCGCCAGAGATCTGTCAGCCCTAATTCCTCGAGGACCCTGGCAAAGGGTGTGCTGCCCGTTGCGCCTAGTGCGATATTACTAGGTATGGGGAACTTGTCTTTGGTATGATTTAAGTAATTATTGAAGTCTCCCACTGCAAGTAGGGGGATCTCTTGGTATTGCGCCATAAATTTTGCCAGACTCCCAAGAACCCCTGCCGAATACGGCGGAGGTAAGTATATATTGGCCAGTATGCAGTTTAACCAATTAATTTTACACATTAAAAACACATATCTACCGTCCGGGTCAATCTGGGTCTTAGAACATTGGAACCGGACTCCTTTCCATATAAGTATGCTTACCCCCCTTGAATCTGAGTAATACGTGGAGCGGAACGGTACATCATACATGCGTGGGCTCAGACTAGGAGGAGGATCAGCCGCAAAATGCGTCTCCTGCAAGCATATAATACTGGCATTCATAGATTTTACATGTCGCAAAACTGCTATTTTCTTCACTGGAGTACCTAGACCCCGCACATTCCAAGTGAGGACATTTAGCTCAACCGCCATATGGGCTTACTACATATAGTGTCAGGAGTAAACACAATGTTCGACCCCATTCCTTTTCTAAAAGGATTTTAAGTCTATACCAAGAAAAAATTGCTGTGTTCAGAGCATCAACGTTACCCAGTATGCAAATAATCAACAATACATAGTCCAACTTCACAATTGCTAGGAGTGGTAGTATGGAAGAGTCAGAACAAGAACATGAGAAACAAATGTAGACAAGCAGTCATCAAACTAAACCTTACTTGTGGGGCCAACAGGGTCCCCAGCCTCTTGGGCTGCATAACAAACAGACCCCCTGCATCTGCTGAGGGGGGGGGGGCGGAAGAAGCTCCCATGAAACCCTCAGGTTAGTTCAGCTAGGAGCTTCACTACAACGGCACCTGCGGGGCGCGCCGTCTCATATAAAGTATACCGTGACGGTAGATCTCCCTCTGCCGCCTTGCGCACGGTAGAGGACATAGGTCAATGGTAAAGAAAAGAGCTAATAGAGTGAACCTTTAAGTGACCGCAGCAGAGACATGGGTGACTCCGTCAAAACAGCCTATGGTTTCTAGGCCCCTCAGGGCCCTCTCCTTAGTCCGGGGCGTTGCGCTGCGTGCGATTAGCATTAAGTGCTCTGTCCTCCCTGTCCAGCCATTGCGGCTGCGTTGGTAGGCCGGTCAAAAAAATGGGTTTCTCCCAGTGCAAAAACTCTGAGGCGCGCTGGGTAAAGCATGGCATATGAGAGGTTGAGCTCCCTCAATCTTTTCTTCACATCTATGAACTTTTCGCATTGCTTCTGCAGCTCAGCAGAAAAATCCGGGTACAAGCATACTTTAGAATTGTCAATAGCCAGCGTGCCTCCCATAGTTCTGGCCTTGGACAGTATGGCATCCCTGTCCTTGTAGTTAAGCAATTTAAAGAGGAAGGCCCTGGGGTGATTGCCAGGTGGTAGAGGTCTGGATGGGACCCTGTGTGTCCGTTCAACTGCAAAGAGTGGGGAGGAGGCCTCCTTGCCGAACACAGTAATCAGCCAGTTTTCAATAAATGCAACAGGGTTTTTGCCCTCGGCCAGTTCAGGGATGCCGATTGCGCGTATATTATTGCGTCTCATGCGATTTTCCAGGTCATCTAGGCGAGTCGCATGCTGCAGGTGACAGTTATACTGCAAGTCCCTTTGCATGGTGGGGAATATCATCCTCTATAGCGCTCACCCGGCCTTCAATGGCGGCTTTGCGTTCCCTTAGTTTCTACATGTCCTGCCGCACATAGGAGATTTCAGCTTTCACCCCTTTCACTTCATTAGTAAGTGCAGCCGACTGATTGCCATTGACTTCCCCAGTGCCTGGGGGGGAGATGACATCTCATCTTGGGACAGGTCGGCCTGCATAGTCCGGGATTCCCTGCTGCTCCTGGACATGGATTTAAGCGTCCCCTAACTCCACGGGATGTGACGTCGTCTCCACGGTATTGTGACGGTTGCGATAGGGCTCGTTCCAGAGTGCTTCCTCTGTATGACCGGATGATTATCAGGATTTTCGGCGGAGCAGGAGAAGTATGCGACCGTCTACATGTGCCGCTCAACCACGCCCCCCGCTAGTGTTTTTAGTTCTCCCACATTCATCAATCCTCAGCTTGATGAAGGAGCGCAGCTGCCACGTCACTGCAGCCCGTACGCTTGCCAGTGACGCCATCTCCCCTCGCCTGCCTACTACAGCGCTCAAGGCTTCGTTTGGAGTTCACTCTCCACCGCGGCCAGCTTCACTATCCAGCGGTGTTTACAACACTTGGCCAGGCGTTTAGCGAGCAGGAGGGGCCCTTGACGGATCCGATGACACTCACGATGGATGTATTTTAATTGACATCCTTACGATCAACAATCAGCAATGTGGGTTGCCTGTACATGTAATGAGCAAATAAACTGTTTTATATGTCTACACCCAGAGGCGCCCCTCTCTGTGTGTTTTGTTGTAGAACATTGTCTATTTGCCAACGAATTATGTTTTTTTGCCAATGAATGATAAATATTAGATTAGATTATTAGACCACTTTTTTGATTATTTAATCAACGCTGTGCTTATGTTTGGATTGATAGCTTAAAACATATCCTTTCCTAGACATGCCCTTTTTCTTGGAGAACCTCTCTGATGTTACAGAAATACCTGGTGTACCACAATGTCCTTGCGACATCTGAGCCCCAAACTTTGTCTATATAGGACACGCATTATAGTTCAGGTGGGGATGCATTGGGGTTATTTTCTTATTCAATGCATTTTTGAGAAATTGTTGATTTGTGTACATATTTGTATCATGGTGTGATGTTTTACATCAATTGTGTATTTTCCTATATATCGTTTTCAATCTATAGCGACCATACATGCAGTACTTACCTGAAAAGTCCTGAGGAAGCCATTGTATGGCAAAACATGTAGAGCAAGAAGTTCCTGATGTTTATTATATGGTTATTGTATGATGATATTAATTATTGTACTTATAAATTTGATATTTTTTTTATAGAGTTGTGCTCATAAGTTTACATAACCTGGCAGAATTCATGATTTCTTGGCCATTTTTCAGAGAATAACCCTGAGTCTAAGGAACTTTTTTGTGTTATCATTGATAATAAATGGTTTCAGCCAAACACTATGAATCAACTGTGTTTACTCTTTTTAAACCATAATGAAAACAAGAACTGGGGTAGGTAAACTTTTGATCAGGGTAATTTCTAATACTGTGCATTGCCCCCCTTAATATCAATGACAGCTTGAAGTCATTTGTGATATTTGTGAACAAGGCTACTTATCTTCTCAGATGGTAAAGCCTCTTGGCAAAAAGCTTCCAGTTCCTGTAAATTCTTGGGCTGTCTTGCATGAACTGCAGGTTTGAGATCTCCCTAGAGTGGCTCAATGATATTGAGGGTAGGAAACTGAGATGGCCACTCCAGAAAGTTCACTTTATTCTGCTGTAGCCAACGACAGGTTGACTTTTGTTTTGGATCATTGTTCACATTACTACTCTCCTTGGGTATGCCAAAGGGGCCCCTGCCTAAACTTTCATTAGCTTGCCTGCTTTTGTGATGTGGGATCATTTTTGACTTTCCCAAGTGATCTGTAGCCAGGAGCAGGGGTTGCACAGGCAGGGATTGCATTTGCAACTATCATTTTGAATAAAGTATTCAAATTGGATTAAGTATTACACTTCGGCTCAGCATCTAAAATAAACTCTTCTCTATCCCTTCACAGGTAATCTATGCTTCCTTCAAATTCCACCTTTAACCACTGCCCACTCACTGGCCGTCAAATGATGGTTGGGAGGTGCAGGTGCGGTCACATGTAAACACGGAGATGCTGGTAATTGGCACTCCTCCCCTCACACTGAGAGTGTGAGGAGAGGAGAGCCGATCAGTGGCATCTCCTCACAGAGGACATGTACGGATGTAATCAAGGCACTGATCATCAGTGCCCTGATAACACTTAAGTGAACACCAGTGTCGGAACTGTGTGCCTGCCGCAAGCAGCAATCAGTGCTGTTCATCAATGCCACCCATCAATGCCCACCAGTGACGCCTATCAGTGCCCATAAGTATGGCAGATTCTTGCCTCCTCATCAGTGCCACCACATCAGAAAAAAATTAGTTTGTCAGTAAATTTAGTAAATATAAAAAATTACAAAATTTTTGGGACTTTTTTTTAGGAAAAAATAAAAAAAGAGGAGTGATTAAATACCACCAAAAGAAAGCTTTATTTGTGTGAAGAAAACAATAAAAATTTCACATGGTTACAGTATAGCATGACCACAAGTTCCTCCGGCGAGCGCCACAGCATCAAGCAAGAAGGGCACACAGGCAGGGGATACAGTGATGGAGAAGGAATTCCCCCCTCTCATACACAGGGTGCACTCTCCAATACAGTCCCTTGCCATCCCTGTCACGGACCCACAGCTGCACACTGCCCACCAGGAACTCCTCAAAACGCGCAAAGAACTTAGCTTGCTTCTATTCCACAAAACGAAACAAAAACTGCCATGGGCACACCGTTCCATATACAAATTCTCCAATAAACCCAGCACGTTGCTAGCCAGACCACTGCAAGGTCCTTGCACCAAAACCTATATTTCTCACATCCTAGCATCCACTGGCCAAAAAGTGACCACATCATCAGATTTGGCGGCGGAGTTCCGATCATTCTATGAAGGCCTTTACAATTTAGACAGGCCACATTCAGATGACCCTGACTCCACTGGTGGGTTCACCCCACGGTCATATGTAGCCACATCTGGCATGCCCTCACTCCTGATCGCGGTCAAGGAGGAACTGGAGGAATCTATAACAGCGGAGTTGGGGGTAGCGTTGGCAAACTCAAAACCAAAGAAGGCCCCCGGCCCTGATGGTTTCACCCCAACTTACTATAAAGGCTTTTTTTAGAGATGCTTTCTCAACCTTTGGTCTCGGCCCTCAACTCGATTACGGAGGGCAACTCCTTCCCGATAGACACTTTGAGAGCCTACATATTCCTTATCCCAAAGGAGGGAAAGGATCCACTGCGGTGTAGGAGCTATCAGCCCTCCTGAACAACGACCTTAAATTGTTCGCCAAGATACTGGCCAACAGGATACACTTACACATACAAAGAGGGAACCCCGGGATAACACCATTAGGGTGTCGAACCTAATCCACGCGGCCAAGTCGACCCCCTTCTCTTGCTGTCAACCGATGTGGAGAAGGCTTTCCACCGTGTGGATTGGTCCTTTATACAGGCCACCCTGGAACACATCGGACTCCACTCCTCGATGCTCAGATGGATCCTTTCCCTCTACGGCTGCAGTCAAAGTCAACGAGACAAGGTCCAGTTACTTTAACATCCGCAACGTCACACGACAGGGTTGCCCCGTCTCCGCTGATTTTCATACTCTCTCTAGAACCCCTCCTATGCAGAATAAGGGCGAATTCAGGCATTACCGGTTTCCACAAATCTTCTGGGTCCCACAAGGTGGCTGCCTTTGCAGATGACCTAATTTTCTTCTTAACAGACCCCCTCACTTAGCTCCCCAACCTACTTCACTCCTTACAGGGCCCTTTCCTTGTTTTCAATCAGTCTAACCAAATCCTCCCTCCTTAACATTACAGTGGACAAAGACATTGTCAGTCACTTGCGTTCAGACTACGTTACGCTGGGCGACCAGCACCATTCCCTATTTGGGAGTTGACATCAGCACGGACCCTTCAGACCTCAGACCTGTATCAGGTGAACTTCGCCCCACTTCTTTGCCTCAAAACAGATCTCCACCACTGGCACTCACTTACTTTAAACATGGTTCGGACTATGCAATGCCATTAAGATGACCGCCTTGCCTAGGGTATATCTACTAAAGCCCTCCCCATCCGTCTCCCCCCTTCATTCTTTAAGCGAATCGACTTGATGTTCCGCGACTTTATCTGGTCGCATCGAAAACCACATATCAGACTGCAACTCCTCCACATGGCAAAGCATAGAGGAGGAGTTGGCCTCCCAGACATAAAGGCATACTACAGGGCAGCCCATCTTACTAGAGTGGTCGACTGCCATTGCCACGCAGAGGCCAAACAGTGGGTGGCGATGGAGTTGGAGGACTCTTATGGAATGGCCAAGAGCTGGCCATGGATCGCCACCTCTGCCGAGGGACCTCACTGACCATCCCACACTAGGCAGCACCATACAGGTGGCCAGGGATGCCTTCCAACATTCCTCAGTATTCCCGATGTCCTCCCCCATGGTACCAATCTTGGGTAATCCAGACTTTCCACCCCGCCAACTAAATCCTATTTTTGGGCACCTGGCGGCGGAGGGACGGCTTCATCTCCACAACTTTCTTGGCCCAGACAGCCAACTTGCAATAGAAGCGGGGGGGGTCTACTACAGACCCCGTTGGACTTCTGGAGTGGTCTCCAATTACGTAACTTCTTGCACCGGTGTGCATGGACACCGGGCATATCACATCCACTCACAAACTGGAACGAATTTGCCACCGCAGAGAACTGATCCGCCACTGTCTATCCTTGATCTACTCCTCCCTGATCTCACCAACAGAAGGGTTCATCCCCCCTTCCTCTCTAAATGGGAGGCGGATTTAGGAGTCCGACTTAATGACTCACAGAGGGAGAAGATCCTTCACTTCGCCCAGAAGTCATCCATAGCCACCAGAGTCCAAGAGACCTGCTATAAAATCATGACTTGATGGTACAGAGTGCCCACTACCCTGCATTGCTTCTTCCCGCGGGTCCCTAGTCTTTGCTGGTGTTGTGGTTTGGAGGAGTGAACAATGCTGCACATCTTCTGGGATCGCCCCAAATCAAACCCTACTGGCTGGAGGTTGCACGCACGATCAAGCACTTAACTAATGTTACCCTGGAGGGGGATTCCGCAGCCTGTCTACTGCACCTAAGTGACCCATCAATAAATATAAAGCCCACCCTCCCTTACCATTCAGCTATTAAACGCCACCAAGGCATGCATCCCCTTCCGCTGGAGATCGGAGATTCCACCAACAAAATCCCTGTGGTTTGCCAAGATGAACGAACTAAGAAACATGGAGGATCTCACTGCCACCTTGCCTTTCAGGAGACGTGGCGACCATGGCAACACTACAGCTACACTGAAGCTTACCTCCGTGAGGTTGCATTGCCTGATTTGTCCTTGTAGCTCGAATCACTCTCTGGTCAGGAGGCACCAACACCCCCCTCCTCTTTTCTCCCCCTCTACCCCCAACTGGGGAGTCCTTTCCCATCCCGCCCTTCCTCTCCTAATCTGCTCCCAGTCTTGGGCCGGTTTATTCAGATAATATGAACATCCTATTTTACATCACCCGTCTGTTGTGCCAGATGGCTGGACTCAGCTGGTTGGGAGATAAACCTCCCCCCCCCGGCAGTTATAAATTAGTTTCTTACAGTATGGCCTTGGTAGCTATACTAGCAATAGTGGGTTATTAGGGTAACAGTCTGGAAGCCTCCCCTGGAGTAGTGCATGGGTAGCCTTGATACACAGCCATAAACGTACATGTATTTAACTGAGTGCATAACCGGGGGAATCATTGTCAATTTTACAATGCGAATATAACATCTAATCATATTCGTTACCCATTTCTGTTTATTATAATTACTGTCATCTTTTCTGACTGTTAAATTGTATCATCTTGAAAATAAATAAAGGAATTCAAAAAAAAAAAAAAAAGCTACAGCAGATTACTGCAATACACTAAACAGGCTACAGGTGTCACAGTTGCATCCTCTCTCCTTAAACTTTCCCTCCTTCACCCCTCTTCTCCACCCCACAGCTTATATATCACCCTCACTCCTGTCTTCACCATATAACTGCACTCATCAGCTCCTGCTAATTTTGAACCCACATAACGATAAAACCTCCAGCACACTGAGAAGTGTTTCCCCCCCCACATAAGTCACATTCCCATTTCACCTCTCTCACCCTTCTGCTTCTCCTAATGTCTAGAGATATTTCTCCAAATCCTGGACCACCATAATTTACCTTTGGCCAACATACCCAGCACCCCCTCTTATCTGCCAGAAGCCACAATCTACACAATCTAATTTCTATTCCTCTTCTGCCTAGAACCAGCCTTCCCATTTCCTGTGCCCTTTGTAATACCTGCTCGGTCTGCAACAAACTTACCACCGTCCATGAGCTATTAATCACAAACGCCTTCAACCTACTTGCAATTACGGAGACATGGCTTCAAGAATCCGACTGAATCTTTCCTTCTTCTGCTGCCCTCTCCCATGGTGGCCTACTGTGGACTCACTCTCCCAGGCCTAGCGGACGTAAAGGAGGTGGTGTTGGAATCCTCCTGTCCCCTCACCTCATTTGAAGCTCACTGTATTCATCTATTTTCTCCAGTTTAGTTGAGAATTGCTGTGATCTATCAACCTCCTGCACTGGTATCAAATTCTCTGCCTTGCTACTTTACTTTGTCTCTTCTGAAATCCCAACAATCACTCTTGGTGACTTCAACATCCCTGTTAATCTTAACACTCCTGCTACGTCTAAATTTCTGAACCTAACCTCCTCTTTTGACCTGAAACAATGGGCAAACGCTTTCACTCACTCTGTTGGAAACCGCCTTGACCTCATATTCTCCTACCTTTGCACTCCACGTAACCTCTCCAACATTCCTTTTCATCTCTCTGATCACCACCTTATTAGTTTCACTCTCTCCTCGTCTTCCTCCTCTTTGCCTTCCTACTAGCAAACAAATACCGTAGAAAGCTTTGCCCTCTTAATACTTCTCTTCTTTTTTTTCTGCTATAGATTGTCTCTATGCCAAAATCCCATCCTTGTCCTACCCCAACCTGGCCATTTCTGTCTACAATAGTTCACGGTCATCCAACCTGGATACCTTGGCCCCCCTCACAATGCACAGAATCAGGCCTCGACTGCTACAACCCTGGTGGACAGACGTTACCAAAAGCCTCAAAAACCAGAGCTGTGCTCTTGAGCGTCTGTGGCGTAAAACAAAGTCACAGCCAATATAAATCTGACATCCAAAAATACCATTGCTCTCTCCACACTGCCAGATACACTCTCATTAACACCCTCTCACACAGTCCCCTTTAATTCTCTACTTTGCCCGCCATTACGTTTAGTCTACAAGCACGACCATCTCATTGAGAATAACCTCCATTTGCTTGGTATCCATGGCTGTGCTCTCCATTGGTTTGAATCTTACCTATCTCACTGCACCTCTAGTATCACTTACAACTCTACTTCCTCCCCTCCAACACCTCTTACCGTTGGGGTTCCTCAAGGTTCTGTCTTTGGACCACTACTATTCTCGATCTATACATCCTCCCTGGGTTAGCCAATAGCCCCCCCCCAGCTTCCACTACCATTTATATGCTGATGACACCCAAATCTATCTCTCTACCCCTCAGCACACCACATCAGTCTCCTCACACATCACTGATTTACGAACAGACAGATCAGCCTGGATGTAATGGTTCTTGCCTACTCCTAAAACTTTATGGGGACAAATTGAGAAAGACATCACACGACAGCCTAATATGCAATTCTGGTTACTTAGTAGGAAAATTAAGTCCACAATTACAGCTCAATACCCACCAACGGCGAAAGCGACACTACACTCTTGGCAGAGAATCATCACATACAAATGGGATAAAACTCCAATAATGGTGTTAAACCCTCCTCTAACAATTATACCAACATTAATTCCTGGCGTACAAATACACGACTGGAATTTGGGTCGGGATATCAAACTTGGTTCCTTCTTCCAACAGGGCTAATTAAAGTCTTTTTCTCAGTTAAGTAATGAATTACAGCTTCCGAATTCTGAGCGATCTACATATATTCAAATAGAAAAGTGTCTGCTACACAATCCACAACTCAGAGCTTCAATCCCAGTTAAAATATGGTCTTTCCTCAATAACCATGCCACCTCACAGAAAGGAGTAGCTACAATATACCCAATTCTAGGGGGAAAAAACATACCCAGCAAACTACCTTCCTTCCTTAAATGGGAACAAGATTTGGGGCAAGACTTTTCAATTAAACAATGGATGGCTTCCCTACGAAGCATATATAGGGCCACTGCATGTGTTACACTATGGGAACTGGCACAAAAAATTGTTCAAAGACAATACCTGACTCCACATATCCTAGCAAAATTCAAGGGGAACTCGTCACCTAATTGCTGGAGAAATTGTACCCAATTGGGGACCCTATTTCATATTATGTGGGACTGCCCAAGCTTACATAACTACTGGCAGGCAATCTCCTATTTACTCACTTCCGTAACAGGTATTGTCCTTCAACTTTCACCAGAACTAGCCATTCTGAATATGAATTTACATACGATTCCCAAACAATATCGTAAAGTAGTAACACATATACTTTTAGCTGCGAGACTATCCATAACTAGAAAATGGAAAACTGACTCTCTTCCTACTATGACAGAAGTTATAGAATTAACCCAACTCCACCACTCCTACGAATTGTTATTTCCTAATGACAAATCCCTATATATTAAGGAACAACAACTATGGGAACCTTGGAGTACATGGTACAAAAATTATACTTCCACAATTTAGATAATGCTGATTCTTTAATCATATAGAAGAAAGAACTCTTGTGCATTTTAATATTTTTTTTTGGATGGCTTTAAAAATAATTTCATAACAAAGTGACAAATATATCACATGTTTGTTTATCTGAATTGAGCTGCGGAGTAAGAATAGATCTTTATTTTCCTTCATAAAAGATAACTACTGTGTTTGAATTTCCTTTAGGATGTTGGACTAGGTACTCCAAGACACAGATAGATCCCTGTGAGGGGTGTCTTGGGGTCCAGAAGTGGCCAGTATCCATATCGCTATTTATAAATCTTACAATAATTATATTACGGACTTTATTATACAAATTCTAAGAGACTTACTCTTGTTCGAGTCCCTTTATGACTATGAATATTAGATACTTGGGAATACTACTTTATTCTTTATTGTGGATTATTTGTTTATATGCTATATTGTGCTGAGAAAACCCTGTCACTACATTATACTGTGTTATGTTACTTTTATTACTATATATTATTTTTTTTTGTTTTGTAACCCTTGTTGTAACTAACTCTGCTAAAAATCTCAATAAAAACATTTGAAAAGAGATCAGCCTGGATGTCACACCACTTCCTCAAACTGTTTTTAAATATTGTTTATTTCGTTTTCCACATTTACAAAAAAACAGTAAAAAATATTTCTTATACATACTATTAGAAATCACTTTGTTTAACATTCGTGTTATTTCAATATTTTCAACATTCATATAAAAACAGACAGTAAGAAAATACACATTGGGTGCCCGACTGGATCGATCCTAAATATACCGAGAAGAAAAAAAAAAAAAAAAAAGGGGGGGGGGACCGATCCTCCTCCCCTCATGTGTTCAAAATTATCCTTTTGTGATCTTGTGTTACCCTTATTATTGCCCCTCCCACGTGACTCTTTTTCTTAATTCCAATTTGTGATATGTGTAAGGTGGGGATTCCTCTCCTTCCATCCCCACTCCCTTCTACCTTGAAATTACAAAAAAAAAAAAAAAAAAAACCCGGAGAAAAGGGGTCCCCCCCATCTCCCCCCCCCATCCCCCCCCTAGAAAAAAAAAAAGGGGGGGAGAAACCCCACCCCCCATGGGTTATGAAGTGTATGCATCCAGCCTCCCTCCCCTAGACGCCCACTCCATCCCCCATAATTCCAAGATATATTGAGGATTTTCTGAATTCCATCCAGTTCCTCCAAGTATCCTGGAATCTCATTCCTGCTCCCCTTTGAAGGTATATTAATTCTTCTCCATTCTGTCTATTTCCCTAAACCAATCTGTTATCCCTGGTGTTTCCTTTACTTTCCAGTATCTCGGGATCAGTACTTTCGCTGCGTTCAGCAAAAATGGAGTTAATGCTATTCTATATTTTTCCCTGGGGCCCTCGGTCGCGTGAAACAAACATTTCCAGGGATCCAGTTCTATTTCTGTCCCATCAATCTCTTTAATTAAGCCCACCACTTTTTCCCAATATAACTGAATTGCGCTGCATTGCCACCATATATGGGCGTGAGTTCCCTCCTTCCCACATTCTCTCCAGCAAAGGGGTGATGAATCTTGGTTAATCTTATGCATTTTCGATGGAACATAATACTATCTAACCAATAATTTATAATTCATTTCTTGTATCCTTGTATCTATTGAAGTGGAATGGGTATAGTCTATAACTTTCCCTTTCAGTTTTTCTGAGATTGATTGGTTCAGTTCACCTTCCCATCTCCCCAAAGCGGGCATCGCCTCATCCTCCATTAAGGTTATTAAGGTCCTATATATTTTAGAGATCCCCTGTCTGCCCACTCCTCCTCGGTCAATCAATTTCTCCCAAGGATTTAAATTGTCGCCAGAGCGGAGAGGTTTTGGGAGGGACTCTACAAAATGTTGGAGTTGTCTGTATCTCCTTCCATCCCATGGTGTTCTGCCATATTTCTCTCGTAGCTCCACTAATGAGCATAAGCTATTTCCTTTTATCACATCCCTTAATCTTAATCTGTCCCTATGGGTCCACTTCAAGAACATTTTATTTTCTTTCCCCGGGGGAAAATAGTTATTTCCTGACAGGGGCATTAGGGGGCTATTATTATTTTGTCCTACTGTACCTTTAAGTACCCCATCCCATGTTCTTAATGTTTCCATTGTAATCAGGGATATTCCTCTAGGGAGACCCCTGAACTTCATTGGAATCCAAATGGTCTGACTCAGGGCAACGTTACTCATATTATCTTCCAGTGGTACCCACTTTTTATATGGGGCATTATAAACCCAATCCAGAATTCTCCTCATTACCGCTGCTGAATGGTATTTTTGAAAATCTGGAAGAGATACCCCTCCCTTATCCTTAGGTCTATTCATTATCTTATAGGAAACGCGACTTCCTCTTTTATTCCATATAAATTTCTGAATCAGGGATTTAATAATTTTAAAATAGGCCCTTGGGATATTTATCGGGAGGCTCTGAAAAATATATAAAGCCTTTGGAAGAATCATCATTTTAATTACGCTTATCCTGCCAAACCATGACAGTCTATGTGCAGGGTATCCTTTAAGGTCTTGTTTAATTTTATTTAAAAGAGGGAGATAGTTATCTTGATATAAGTCTGTAACTGATGTCGATAAGTATACTCCCAAGTATTTCAGGCCCCTCTCTTTCCACACAAAGGGGAAAAGAGCTCTAAGTTCTCTTCTCTCCTTTGGGGAGGTATAGACATTTAATATCTCAGTTTTTTCCCTATTAATCTTAAAGTTCGAGACACTCCCATAATCCTCCAGCTCCTGCAGAATCCTAGGGAGGGACTGTTTGGGGTTCATTATATAAAGCATAATATCATCTGCAAATGCAGATATCTTATGCTCATTCTCTGAAACCCTTATTCCCTCAATACCTTGGTTCGCTCTTATAGATGCCAAAAGAGGTTCTAGAGAGAATACAAAAAGTAAGGGAGACAGTGGGCATCCCTGACGTGTACCATTATAGAGCCCAAAGGAATTTGATAGGGTCCCATTCACCTGAATCTGAGCTGTGGGGTTAGAGTATAGAGCCTCTATCCACCTCAACATTCTTGGGCCTAAACCAAATTTATGTAATGTCTGCAGCATATATTCCCATTCTAACCTATCAAAGGCCTTTTCCGCATCGACCGATAGGAAAAGGGAAGACTGCCTCCTCTTCCTAACTTCCTGCATTAAGAGGGTTGTCCTCAATATATTATCCCTCGCCTCCCTCCCAGGTACAAAACCTGCCTGATCTCCTTCTATACAATCTGGCATATGCTGTTTCAACCTCTCAGCTAAAATCCTTGCATACATTTTTACATCCTCATTAATCAGAGAAATAGGTCTAAAACTAGAGCATAATGTTGGATCGTTCCCTTCCTTTGCTAGTATAGTTATAAAGGCCCCCAGAGCTTCCTTCCGTATCTCCCTTCCTTCCCCAATTGAATTCATATACTGATGGAAATAAGGTGTCAGAGGTCCCATAAACTTTTTAAAGTATAATGACGTGTACCCATCGGGCCCTGGGCTCTTCCCATTCTTACTATCCTTAATTGCTCTCTCTATTTCCTCCTTAGAGATATCCCTATCGAGCATACCAGCATCCTCCTCTGCTATCCTCGGTAGTTCTACCTTCCGGAGATATTGTTCAATTTTTTCCCTTCTCTTTTGTTTGTCCTTGGGGTCCTGGTTGCCATTTACCTTATACAGTAATTGATAATATTCTGAGAAGATGTTACTGATATCTCTTGTTGCGTATTTCATTACTCCCTTCTTATCTTTAATTTTTGCAATATAATTAAAATTTCTTCTAGGTTTAATTACCCCTGCCAGGATTCTCCCCGGTTTATTACCAAATTCATATTGTCTTTTGGCAGACTTTAAGAAGGCCTGCCTAGTTTCCTGTTCCAGTATATCTCTCAGTGCCTCCCTTTTTCCCATAAGTTCGACCATTATTTTATGGTCATTTAGCCCTTTATGTAACTGTTCCAACTCCTGGATTTCCTGTAAGATCAGTGATTTTCGCACTGACCTTATTTTCCTCCTCTTAGCTGCTTCTGCTATCAATCTCCCTCTCATATATACCTTATGGGTCTCCCACAACACAGTTGGTGTAATATTCTCTACATTATTTTCTTTAAAAAATAAATTCATATCTCTTTCCAAAGCTTCAAATATTTTATGATCATGCAAGAGGGATTCATCCAGCCTCCATACTCTTTGCCTGACCGGTATATCCTCCAAGTCCAAAACAGCCATAACAGGGGCATGATCTGAGAGGGTTATTGATTTTACTTCTACTTCCCTTAACCCCTCCAAAAGCTGATGGTCTAAGAGGATATAATCGATTCTTGAATAAGAGTGATGTACCTGGGAATAATAGGTAAAATCCTTTCCCCCTGGATGCGCAATTCTCCACACCTCCACTAGTTGCTGTCGATGTAATTTTTGTTTAATTATCTTTAAGTATTTACCTTCTGAGCGTAGGGATGGGGGTTGGGCATCCAGGGTTGGGTCGAATACAAAGTTAAGGTCCCCTCCCATAATCACCCCTCCTTCTTTAAAACATTCTAATTTATTCAACACTTTCCCGAAGAAGGGACAGGGGTGGTAATTAGGGCAGTAGCTATTAACCAACGTATACATTTTATTAAAAATCGAACCTTTGATAAATAGATACCTCCCTTCAGAATCCGATTCCATAGCCTTTAAAGTAAAAGGGGTATTTCTGTCAAACCCAATAGCAATTCCTCTTGCCCTTTTACTAGAGGAATATCCATGAAACCAAGTTGGATAATTTTTAGACTTCAGACCACTATTATGGGACCATTTAAAATGAGTTTCCTGTAGGAAAGCAATATTTGATGACCATTTTTTCAACTCCTGCAGAATCTGATATCTCTTATTGGGATATTTAACCCTCTAACATTATATGTAACAATCTTCAACGGGGCCATCTTTCATGGAAATCGGTTATAGCCAGCCATAGACATTCCATCGTGAAATCAAAAACAGAAAAAAACATATATTTTTTACCTAGATCGATCCAATCGGTACACCCTTCATTAATCAATGTGAAACAACATATTTCCCCCCCCCCCGATATTCTCCTCCCTCCCTTCCCACCCCCCCACCCTTTACACATTGAATATCAATGTTACCGTCCTCCAGGCTAGTGCCTATTTACCAGACCCCAGCCCTGGTTGGACCTTCCTTGAGGGAGTATAAGTGCCCGCGTGAGCCCCCGAGCCTCACCTCCCCTTGGAGGTGGTCTCGGGGGGGCACGCGGGCACCGCCCCGCCCCCGGCACATACCTCCCCTCCAAGCGAGCCTACTCAAAGTCATCCTTGCCCAGAACCTTTATTTTCTCTCTTTTCCTTCTTTTTTCTTCCCTTCCCCTTTTACTTTTCCTCCCCTATTCCTGCCCACCAACCTGTTATTATTTATTTGCCCCAATTTTACCTCTTCCACCCCCCTCTCCTCCCCCCCAATCCAACAAAGGAGAAAGAAAAAAGAAAGGAGGCCCTACACTCTATTCCAAGGTTGGTCTCTTAATTTCGTCCAGTCAAAATCTATCTAAAACCGAGCTCAATATATTCCCTCCCCCACGTGCCCCTTCCCCTGACTTCTCTGTCAAGATCAATAGCACAACTATCAGTTCATTCCCACATGCCAAGGTGCTTAGTGGGTAACCCTAGACTCTGAACTGTCCTTTCAGGCCCACATCCAATCCCTGTCCAAATCATGCCACCTTAGCCTCCGCAACATCTCTAGAATATGCCCATTTTTAACCAATGACACCACCAAGCTTCCAATTCACTCCCTGGTCATCTCTCGCCTCAACTAATGCAACTAACTCCTCATTTGACTACCCTTACATGCACTATCCCCCTTCAGTCCATAATGAATGCTGCTGCAAGACTCTTTCACCTTACCAACTGTTCAGTGTCATCCACCCCTCTCTGCCAATCCCTGCACTGACTTCCACTCACCCAACGATTACAATTCAAAGTACTAACAATAATTTACAAAGCCATCCACCACTCTGCCCCAGCTACATCACTAACCTAATCTCAAAATACCAACCAAGCTGCTCTCTTCGGTCCTCCCAAGACCTCCTCCCATGCTCGCCTACAGGATTTCTCCAGAGCTTCTCCCATCCTTTGGAACTCCCTACCCCAATATGTCCAACTGTCCCCTAGTCGATCCAGCTTTAGACGATCCCTGAAAACCCTTCACTTTAAAGAAGCTTATCCTGCTTCTAACAAATACACTGTTTTGATTTCTCCATCAGCTCATCCCCCACATCTACTACCTTTTGTATCAATTGACCCTCCCGCCTAGATTGTAGGTTATGGCGAGCGGGGCCCTCTGATTCCTCGTGTACCAAATTGTAATGTAACTGTAATATCAGCCTCCATTTTTTAAGCACTACACAAACTGTTATCTAAATCCTGTATAGTATAAAAAAAATTGTCATTTTGGAATGTCCAAATACACCCATGGGCAGCTTCCTGGCTGATGAATGCAAATGTTCCTCCAGTATGTTTTGATAACATTCATCTTGCCATCAATTTTGACCAAATTTACTGTGCCTTTTGCCGCTCATACATCCCCAAAACACCAGCAATCCACCTCAGTGTTTCACAGTAGGAATGGTGTACCTTTCATCATAGGCCTTGTTGACTGCTCACCAAATGAAGCGTTTATGGTTGTGGCCAAAAAGCTAAATTGTGGTCTCATCACTCCGAATGAATGCCAGGTTTAAGGCTTGTCTCTGTGCTGTTTGGCGTATTGTAAGTGGGATGCTGAGATTTGCATAGTAATGGCTTTCTTCCGGCGACTCAATCATGCAGCCCATCTTTCTTCAAGTGCCTCATTATTGTGCATCTTGAAACAGCCGCACCACATATTTTCAGAGAGGCCTGTATTTTACCTGAAGTTATTTGTGGGTTTTTCTTTGCATCCCGAACAATTTTCCTGGCAGTTTTGGCTGAAATTTTAGTTGCTCTACTTTACAACTTCTTGATTAGAGTTTGAACACTGCCGATTGGCATTCTCAATTCCTTGGATATCCTTTCCTGTTTTATACAGTTCAACTACCTTTTTCCGCAGATACTTTGACAATTCATTTGCTTTACCCGTGACTCAGAATGCAGAAACATCAGTGCAGCACTGGATGAGAGATGCAAGGGTCTGTCAGGAGTCAGAAACTCATTGACCTTTTATACACACAAACTAATTATAAGCAAACAGATCTCAGGTGAGGATGGTTACCTTTAATAGCCATTCAAACCCTTTTATGTAAACTTGTGTGCATGTTATCAGGCCAAAATCACCAGGGTTTGTAAACTTTTGATCAGGAACAGTTCGGTAGTTTATGTTTTCATTATGATTTAAAAAGAGTAAAGAGAGTTGATTGATTATAAATTGCTTCAGCCAAACACTATGAGTGAAAGAAAAGTTTTTGTGTTATCATTCACATTCTCTGAAAAATGGACAAGAAATCATAAATTCTGCCTGAGTATGTAAACTTATGAGCACAACTATATATTTGCTTGTAATTTTTCTGTGGTGCCCTAAAAACACCATTCGCCTCTGTCTACCAAATCATGTATATTTAGTGATGTGGTGCCATTGACTATCCAACATCCAGCAACTCACAATAATTACCTTCAGAAGTCACCTAATTAGTAAACAGTCCACTTAGGTGTAATTTAATCTCAGTATAAATACAGCTGTTCTGTGAAGCCCTCAGAGGTCTGTTGGATAAACTTTGTGAATAAAGCATCATGTAGGCCAAGGAACACACCAGACAGGTCAGGAATAAAGTTGTGGAGAAGTTTAAAGCAAGATTAGGTTATAAATAAATATCTCAAGCTTTGAACATCTCACGGAGCAATGTTCAATCCATCATCCAAAAATGGAAAGTGTATGACACAACTACAAACCTACCAAGACATTGCCTGGCCTGTCAGTTTTGGTGGACGGCCATTAAAGCAATATACAGAGAAGCAGCCATGAGGCCCATGGTAACTCTGGAGGAGCTACAGCGATCCACAGCTCAGGTGGGAGAATCTGTCCACAGGACAACTATTAGTCATGCACTACACAAATCAAGTGGAAGAGAGGCAAGAAGAAAGCCATTGTTGAACGAAAGCCCTTATGGCAAAGCCCTTATGACTTCTCGCAAAGTCCCGTTTGCGAGAAGTCATGTGGGGGACATAGCAAACATGTGACAGAAGATGAACTGGTCAGATGAGACCAAAATGGAACATTTTGGGCAAAAAGCAAAACAATAGTTGTGGCGGAAAATGAACACTGCACATCACCCTGAACACACCATCCCCCCATAAAACATGGTGGTAGCAGCATCATGTTGTGGGGATGCTTTTCTTTAGCAGGGACAGGCAAGCTGGTCAGAGTTGATGGGAAGATGGATGGAGCCAAATGAAGGGCAATCTTAGAAAACCTGGTAGTCTGCAAAAGACTGGGGTAAGATTAACCTTCCATCAGGACAAAGACCCTAGACATACAGCCAGAGCTACAATGGAATGGTTTAGATCAAAGCATATCCATGTGTGAGAATGATCGAGTCAAAGTCCAGACCTAAATTCAATTATTTGCGGCCAGACTTGAAAACTGCTGTTCACAGACGCTCTCTATCCAATCTGACGGAGCTTGAGCAATTTTGCATAGAAGAATGGGCAAAAATGTCACTCTCTAAATGTGCAAAGCTGGTAGAGACATACCCAAAAAGACTTGCAGCTGTAATTGTAGCGAAAGGTGGTTCTACAAAGTATTGATTCAGAGGGTCTGAATACAAATGCACGCCATACTTTTCAGATATTTGTAAAAAAAAAATTGAAAACCATTTATCATTTTCCTTCCACTTCACAATTAAGTGCCACTTTGTGTTGGTCTATCACATAAAATCCCAAGAAAATAAATTTACGTTTTTTGGTTGTAGCATGACAAAATGTGGAAAATTTCATGGGGTACGAATACTTTTTCAAAGCACTGTAAAAGTAGTCTGAATTTATCTACACACACTCTGCTGACACCACCAACTGAGGAAGTGAGTCCTACATCCATATCACTCTTAGCCCTTGTACACACGGTCGGACATTCCGACAACAAAATCCGGCGGATGCATACACGCGGTCGGACAAAGTTGTCAGAAAATCCGATCATTCGTAACGTGATGACGTTATTTAGTTACGACAGGACCACGTTCAGGCTAGTAGCCAATAGCTTTGTTCTAGGAATTTGATCTGAGTATGTGTGGCACTTTGTCCGATCGGAATTCTCTATAAACAATCGGACAAAGTCCGATCGGATCATGTTGTCGGAAAAATGTTATATCCAGCTCTCAAACTTTGTTGGTCGGACATTCCGACGGAAAAAGTCAGATGAAGCCAACACGCGGTCGGATTATCCGACAACACGGTTTCCGAATGGATATTTTCCGTCGGAATGTCCGAGCGTGTGTACAAGGGCTAAGAGTAAAGGACCCCCTACACAGTTTAAATTATGAATTTCTCAACCAACTTCATTGTGTGGTTGCGTGTCTTCTTTAGAGACCTTAGGTTAAAGTATCAAAGTACCATTTCTTAGATGTGATGGTTGTATTCGAGTTCTTCTTTAGGTTTTCTCCTACTTTCATCTAGTGATCCAGCCAGTAAGTCTGTTTTTTTTTTTTTTTCAAAAGGCCAAGGTCTCCAGCTACATGTATCAGTTACAGAGATTAGAAAAGTAATTTAACAACGCTGTGTAAACTGTTGGTGCTATATAAATCCTGTATAATAATAATTTAACACTAGCAGGAGTGCTTACAATGATCCCGCTTTTAAAGATCTTAGCTGCAGGTTTTTCCTGAGAAAATGGGTAGAGCTACTCTCTCTCCAAGTGCTGTACTGAAATACGATTAGGGAGAACTGATGCAGCCATCACATCTAATGACTGGTAAGCTTTAAAGTAGAATTCCAGCTCTAACTTCATGTTTAAAATTATAGATAAATCTCAAAATTCTAATATGTCAAAAAACGAAACCGTGACATCCAGCATGTAGCACACCCAACATTAGAGGTGATATATTCTTACAAAGCAACTACTCCTTCGCACATTGATACTGAATAGTGGTCCAGCGTTTCTCTTCTCCCTCAATTGGCTAATGTGACCTCAGTGCTGATGGAAAGGGGCAGGGGTGGGGGGCAAACATCTGATGATGTCATTGGTTGATAAGGAGGATGTTAGTATGCCAACCACTGGCCTGCACAGTGCCTGAAGCTGTAATTGCTGCACAAGAAAAAAACAGTTTTGATCAACTTTAGTGTCAATTTTTAGGCATTTTGCCAAGGCACCCCGGAAGAACCCAGAAAGCATTTTTGTTGAAAAGGGCTGATCTAACTTTGTATACGTTTAGGGAAAGGAGCCTTTGTTGTCTAAAATAGCAGTTGGTTGGGGGTCCTAATATCAATCTTTTTTTATGCTGCCCTGGTCACATGATATCCTGTGTCAGCCATAGCTAATGCTGGCTGCAGGGGAGGGGAGAGGAAAAAAATGCTTGACAACGAATGGTAATGCCTGGGTGGTGTCATCACCATAGGCTTTCTATTGCCCATCCATTGTCTGTGCTCCCTCCACTCATCAGAAACTGCCGCCAGCTGACACAGTGGAGCTAATCACATGATCAAAGCACATAAGATTAGGCAAGTATACACATCTTAATTCCACATGCAAGTTAGTATAGGTGTTAGGAGGGAGCAGTTTTAAAACTAGCAGGAATATCCCAGAATACTACTTTAAATAATGTCCTACTGATGCTAGATTAACTATTCAACCAATTCAATGTGGTTAGAAAAACTTTGAATGGTGACTCTAGCATTCATAAATCCTAACAACTTAGGTTCAATGACTCTGAGGGAGACAACTAAGGTCGACATCAGGTGGACCAACCTCTGGATTTTGTTGATCTTTTCCAAAGATAAAAATATTCTCTGAGCTAGTCGATCTAATAGCCCAGAAAAATCCTGGTCTAGGTTTGCTCCAGCAAGAATTTCTCCAAGTTAATTAGGCATCCCAACCTTGTTAGTTTGGGCACCACCTGGTGTAGGTCTGTCAAAACTCCTTCCCACGACAGGGCATAGAGAAAAATGTCATCCAGGTATGGGATCAAGGCAATTCCCTGAAGATGCAGATGAGCCATCTTCATGAAGAGCCTGGGTTCCATCAAGAGACTTAACGGTAATCCTTGAAACTGTATTGTATCCCCCTTACTGTCCAGAACGTAAAGCAAAGGTATTTTTGGTGCACTTGATGTATGGGAATGTGCAGATACTGTATGTGTGCCTTTAAGCCCAGGAGACCATGAACAACCTGAATTTCCTGTATACAAATAATCTATTTTCTTCAGTTTGATAATCATATTTCCCTGAGGATTAACCATTTTATTTCAGGTACTTGTAAAGCACTGCGTAATTGACGGTGCTATATACCTATATTGTCACATCAGTCCCTGCCCTCAAAGGCCTTACAGTCGAAGGTCCTTAGCTCACATTCATACATACACATACTAGGGCCAATTTAGACAGGAGCCAATTAACCTACCAGCATGTCTTTGGAGTGTGGCAGGCACAGGGGGGAACATGCAAATTATGTTCCAGTAGTGCTGTGGTTGGGATTTGAATGGACGACTCTAGTGCTGCCAACCACTTGGCCACTGTGCTGCCCAGAGGAAGACATGGGCATCAAACCCCTTAAAAAATAGGTTCTGCAGGGACATGTGAAATTTCCTCCTGCAAAAAAGGTTTTGGATATAGGGGTCAAAATTCCAGATGATTCCCATCCATCAGTAATTGTACCACAAAAAAAAGGGCGGCTTGCCGCAATAAACTCCCATTAGCGGAAAAATTGGGAAATCCCACCCACCTACACACAAATACTAGCATTAGCACTCGTTTAGGTTTTTGCCTTGTTAAAAGGCCATTTTTTTCTTGGGTTCCAAGCATTTAGTGCCCTGGCTGGACTGGAAATATGAGGACCCTTTTGCAGCAAACCCTCAAAGGGCACTATTTAGACTTGGAGCAGATAATCCCATTCCTTGTATCACCATCAGGGGTTAGGCTCAAAGACCAGTTGCCATAGCAGTAGCGGGACTACCACTGACCAGCAGGATAGGCACACAGGCAGTCACCCCAGTGGATGATGCAGGCTCCTCTGAGGTGCAGAGTTTAAATACTAATTGGTGTTCACCAGAGCTCCTGATGGTGGAGATGTATTTTGATGCTTGTTAGTACCAGGTCACGGTCCTCAGGGTTGTTCCACCAGGTGGTGAGCAAGCTGGGGGGGGGGGGCGGGGTCCAGAAGCAGAAAAGCAAGTAAGGATCAAACAGAAGCATAGTCAGTAAAACAAGCTGAAGGTCAGTAATGAGTAGTTGCAGGTTGGGATCAGGTAGAAGCATAATTGAGGAACAAGCCAAGGGTCACTAATGCCGCGTATACACGTAGCGGACTATCCGGCGGACTTCCCGCCGGACTGTCCGAACGGGCTACTTGCCCACACACGGCACTTTTTCAGCGGACTAATACGGCGTACTAAGTCCGCCGGACTATCCGCCGTACTTTTGAAATGAACGGACTCACCCACACACGCGGAGGAAAGTCCGCTCATTTTGAGCGCGTCTCCAGGTAGGCGGGGCCCGCGAAGGAGACGTCGCTAGCCCCGCCACCTGGTATGGACGTAAAGGGGAACCCCAACGGCGAAAAAAATGGCGTGGGGGTCCCCCAGGTCCACATCAGACCCTTGTCCAAGCATGCTACCCGGCCGGCCTGGAAAGGGGGGACGAGCGAGCGTCCCCCCTCCTGAGCCGTACCAGGCCGCGTGCCCTCAACATGGGGGGGTGCCTTGGGTAAGGGGGGGGCCGTGCGGCCGGGTAGCGTGCTCGGACAGGGGTCTGATGTGGACCTGGGGGGACCCAACGCTGATTTTTTTGGCGTTGGGGTTCCCCTTTAAGTCCATACCAGGAGACGGGGCTAGCGACGCCTCCTTCGCTGGCCCCGTCTACCTGGAGACACGCTCAAAAAGAGCAGACTTTTCTCCGCGCGGGAAAAGTCTGCTCATTTCAAAAGTACGGCGGACTGGCATACCAACGGCCAGATTGTCCGCCGAAATGCAAGTCTGGCGGGAAGATTGGAGTGCAAAACTACTTTCTAATTCCGCCGTACTTTCGGGTAAAAAAAGTCAGCCGGAGTCTACACACGGGGGGATTGTCCGGCGGACTTGAGTTTGCCAGACTTTTCCACCCGATTGTTTGATCGTGTGTTCGCAGCATTACAAATGGTAGCACAATATGGATGGCAGCAGGGAGGATGAGAGTGAGTAAAGCCCCATGCACACTAAGTTTTTCTGTTGAGTTTTTCCTTCAGATTTACCAAAACCATATAATATGAGGTCAAATCTTAGGAGTTTCAATTAGCATGCGGTGCATACTAGCTCATTATGCCTTTTGCCTTACAGGGGTATTAAATAAAATAAAAAAAAGTGTCAGCAGGTTTACTACCATTTTAAATCAAGAAGTTCATGGGAGAAGCAGAGAGTTAAAGGTTCAGCAGAAATCAAGGCACAAGGCGGAATGCTCCAATGGATTAGACCGAGCGCTGTCCAGCATCTCACATAGCTCAGCCAGAAGAGTCATCGCCAGACACAGCAGAGGCCCCAGGTTTAAGTCCAAGCCCTGACACCTTGTCTTTAACCACTTGCTGACTATCTGCTGCAGTTGTACTGCAGCAGAATGGTACAGGCAGGCGAATCGCCACTATGCTACATCGGGCACGTGGCCGGCTGGGGGCGCGCACCCCCCACCGGCGTGATGATCGGATTTGATCAGGAACCGATCAATCCCCAGCCCCAGGATATCTGGCCGGGACCTGGTGACTGGTCCTGACGAATGATATCCTTCCCCTATTGTGTAACTGTAAACACTGACAGGGGAAGTGATGTCATATATCTCCTCTGTCTTTTTGTTCCAGACCGATAGGAGAGAAGACATCCAAGTAAGTGCACCTACACTACACTGACACCTGGTCACATAGGCACACAATTCACCCCCTGATCACCCCCCCCCCCCCAATTAACCACCTGTCACTGGGTGATCAAAGTTAGGTTTTAGCGTCAGATAGGGTCTGCGTTGCCCCAGGCAGCGTCAGATCAGTGCCCTTATCGCTAACACCCATGAACACACCATACGCCTCCCTTAGTAGTATAGTGTCTGAACGGATTGATATTTGATCTGATCAAAACTATATTAGCATCCCCAGCAGTTTAGAGTTCCCAAAAATGCAGTGTTAGCTGGATAAGCCCAGATATCAGCTAGCACCTGCGTTTAGCCCCCTGCCCAGCCCAGCCCAGCCCACCCAAGTGTAACATTAATCGATCACTGTCACTTACAAAACAGAACACACATAACTGCAGAATTCGCAGAGTCTGGCCTGATCCCTGCAACGCCCACAGTTTTTTTTTTGTAGCGTTTGAATCAGTCAGGAGCTTTTTTACCTGTGAGTCTCACTATTGTACCAGTAAATTTAGAGCCCAAAATGGCAAATCGAAGGTACACTAGTGAAGAGGCCTACATGTTTCTGAGCATGACAGATAGTGAAGAGGAACTCATCTGTTGGATTCAGGCTCAGAATACAAACCTGTAGACTGCAGCGGCACCCTGATAGCTCTGATGATGGAGTTGTGGTCCCTTCCAAGGTCAGGCATACCAGACCCCGATCTTCTGCTGTCATTGAGGTGCAAGAACCGTAGGTCCCTCGTATGGAGCATAGAGCCAGTACTAGCTCCGCTATTCCTTCTGGTGAACTGGCAAGCACCAGCGGCCTAGTACATCCTGGTCATACATCCAGCACTGCAGTAACAATTGATGACGTGGTGAGTACCATAAGTGCAGTTCAAGCTGGGGAGGTGGCAGGCACAAGTAGTGTCCCGCTGCCACCAAGAAGACAGACAGGCCTGTCGAGCCCATAGTGCCATTCCTTCTGCATTCACCAATCCTAATTGGGAACCCACCACTTCTGAACCTGGAATTCAGGTGCAAAACAGTTGATTTTACGTCACTTGATTCCTATTGGCTGTTTTTCACCAAATATCTCTACAGATCTGTTGTGGACCAAAGCAATTTATATGCTGGTCAATTCATCGGCGCTAATCCCCAGCTGACCCTTGGCAGAGATTGGAGACCAATTACAGTCTCCGAATTTAAGACCTTCCTGGGCCTATACCTCCTTATGGGCATAACTAAAAAGTGTAAGTTGCGGTCATATTGGTCCACCTTCACCATATGCCCATGTTTTCTGCTTCCACGACCAGGACACGATACGAGCAGATCTTGCGGTTCATGCACTTCAGTGATAATGAACTCTGTCATCCTTGGGGTGACCCTGAATTTGATCGGCTCTATAAAATTCGGCCCCTCGTACACCACTTCAACCGTTTTGCAGCCTTGTTTACTCACCATCAAGTTGTCTGCATTGATGAGTCCCCAACTACGTTTTCTGGCCGCTTTTCATTCAAACAGTATCTTTCCAGCCAGCGCGCCAGATACGGGGTCAAGATGTATAAGCTCTGCAACAGGGCCACAGGCTATACCATATAGTTTTATGGTTTATTAGAAAATATTTTTTTCAAAATGTTTGGACCATTTATATCACAAAAAATAATCTCAGGGGCAATCAAATACCATTAAAAGAAAGCTCTATTTGTGGGAAAAAAAGGATGCAAATTTAATTTGGGTACAACATTTACCAGTTAAAGCAGCGCAGTGCTAAATTGTAAAAAGTCCTCTGGTCTTTAGGCAGCCAAAAGGTCTGGGGCTTAAGTGGTTAATGAAATGGATCTAGTAACCAAGTTCAATAGGTTTGTGAATCTAACATCCCATGCTCTCCAAAGAAGAGCTTCTGGTCCCTTTGATGGTGCAGGAATCCTCAAAGGACAAATCAGAATTTTTAGAAACCTGTGCCAGTGCTGCATCAAGACTCGAACATTTAAAATAATAATAAAAAATAATAATTTCCACACCCTCTTGAACCTAATTTAAAAAAAAAAAACCTTTTTCATGACCGTATACATTTTTTTTTGGTTCAATTCTTGAATGATTGATGGAGAGTCCCTGCTGCTTTTGTAACCCACTGTACATCCTATCTTGCACTGATAACATGGACAGGAAATCGTTCAGTTGCATTAACAGCCTGCATCAGCTCCTCAAAATCTTCTACTGGGAAGAGACCCTTGTTTGATCCATTTTCCCTCCACTCCTTGCTATAGTCTACCTCTTCTTTCTTATTTGAACTAAGATTTTCTGCCTTGTGTCATCTATAATCAATGCAGGGGGGGCCTTGATGTTAACCTGTTTCTAAAGGAGACACTGCCACTGGTGCCACCATTTTGGAGGTAGAAGGTACGTAATACTGCAAAAAGGATTAAACTCTGAAAACCATCTCTGACCTCGGAGGCCATGAAGTCCATCGTAGAAGAAGAAATCTCTAAAGCAATCAGCTTCTTGTTACAAGAATGCCAAAAAACGTAGGATTAGAAACAGGCAAGTTATCCTTGCACTAGCCACCATTTCTTTTTCCGTAGAGCAGACCCTGTGGCTGAAGCAGTACTGATTTCGGAAAAGCAAGACCACAAATGTTTTTACAAGATCTTCAGTTGGTTTGAGTCATATCTTACAGATAGGATTGAACAAGCTACATTGGGTGATTTTAAATCTAAACCGCATGTGGTTACCTGTGGATTTCCCCAAGGGTCAGTGCTTGGCCCAATTCTATTTATTTTATATCTTACTCCTTTGGGCCATATTATAAATCGTTATAATATTTCCTTCCATTGTTATGCTGATGATACTCAGCTTTATGTAAAAGCTGAAGCTGAAACTCCATCAGTGCAGTCACCCCTTTCAGTCCTTACCGCCTGTCTGGAGGAGATTTCTTGCAACTAAATAGCTCCAAAACTGAGTTTATTATGATTGGAACGTCTCACCAGATTAAATCATCGCTGATAACAAGTATTGCCTTTTCAGGCTCTAAAATTCCAGTTTCGTCCGTCACTAATCTTGGTGTAAAAAATGGATTCCCAACTCACCTTTGAAGCTCATATAAATCAAGTAGTGATGCACCGAAATTTCGGCCGCCGAAACATATCGGCCGAAAATGCCCTTTTCGGCAATTTGCCGAAAGAGAAAATCGGCCGATAATGGAGCCGGAAATGGGGCGTGGCCTGGGTGGGGGCGGGGCTCCGCCTCCCGCCCCTGGTGACGCCCATCATGGGGGGTGTATAGCGCAGGAGAGCCACCTCCGCCGCCTGTTTGATCACAGCGCGGGGAACATCACAGCTTTCATTTCAATAGCTGTGTGTTCCCGGCCGCGCTCCGTCACACACAGCCCCTCCCCCTTGTCCGGGCACTTAGATAGACAGATCATCCGCAGGATTGGACGGATGATCTGTCTATCAAAGTGCCCGGACAAGGGGGAGGGGCGGCTCTCTTCCCTGCACACAGTGCACAGGCTGGCTGCAAAATGGCACACAGGCTGCAATGGGACACACTGGCTGCAATGGGGCACACTGGCTGCAATTGCCTGCAATGGGGCACACTGGCTGCAATTGGCTGCAATGGGGCACACTGGCTGCAATGGGGCACACTGGCTGCAATTGGCTGCAATGGGGCACACTGGCTGCAATGGGGGATGCCTCCTGTACCACGTCCCCAGTCTCTGACCATCTCCTGTACCACGTCCCCAGTCTGACCATCTCCTGTACCGTGTCCCCAGTCTCTGACCATCTCCTGTACCGTGTCCCCAGTCTCTGACCATCTCCTGTACCGTGTCCCCAGTCTCTGACCATCTCCTGTACCGTGTCCCCAGTCTCTGACCATCTCCTGTACCGTGTCCCCAGTCTCTGACCACCTCCTGTACCGTGTCCCCAGTCTCTGACCACCTCCTGTACCGTGTCCCCAGTCTCTGACCACCTCCTGTACCGTGTCCCCAGTCTCTGACCACCTCCTGTACCGTGTCCCCAGTCTCTGACCACCTCCTGTACCGTGTCCCCAGTCTCTGACCACCTCCTGTACCATGTCCCTAGTCTTTGACCACCTCCTGTACCATGTCCCCAGTTTCTGACCACCTCCTGTACCATGTCCCCAGTCTCTGACCACCTCCTGTACCATGTCCCCAGTCTCTGACCACCTCCTGTACCATGTCCCCAGTCTCTGACCACCTCCAGTACAAAAATATTTTTTTAAAAACAGTCATTTTCGGTATCGGTGCTGTTTCGGTATCGGTTTTCGGCCTAGTGTATTTTTCATTTTCGGTATCGGTTTCGGCACCAAAAAACCCATTCGGTGCATCCCTAAAATCAAGTATGCAAGACTTCTTTCTACCACCTTCGTAATATCTCTAAACTTCGTTCTATCCTTTATTTTTCTGATGCTGAAAGGTTGATTCATGCCTTTGTCTCCTCTAGGCTGGATTATTGCAACGCACTTCTCATTGGGATTCCGAGAAAGAGCATGCAGAAGTTACATTATGTTCAAAACTCTGCAGCGAGGATCCTAATGAGAGTGCGCAAGCATGAGCATATCACTCAAATTCTTAAATCTCTTCATTGGCTCCTGGTTTCTGCTAGAATTGAGTATAAGGTCTCTCTTGTCCATCAATGCATACATGGACAAGCTCCACCTTATCTTAAGGAACTTCTTAGATTACAAAATGTACCTCGTTCCCTTCGCTCAATTAATTCGAATTGTCTAGAGATTCCAAAAACTAGGTTGAAAACCATGGGAGATAAGGCTTTTTGTGCTGCTGCCCCACGTCTGTGGAATGCTTTGCCTGATAGTTTGAGGGTTTCTCAGTCTACTGAAAATTTTAAAAAGGGGTTGAAGACTTTTCTTTTTAGCAAATGTTTTTTTAAATTAAGTTGTTTGTTTTTATTGTAATTATGTAGCACTTTGAGGTCTTTTGATGGAAAGTGCACTATAAATAAAATTTATTATTATTATTATTGAGATCTGATGTCAGGCCCAAATGCAAAACTGGTGCCAACTCTGTGCTTGCCAACAAGGGTTTCTCTACCAAGTACTAAGCCATGTTTTGCTTGGGTATCAAATACTTATTCTACAATTCAATTTATAACATTTGTATCATGTGTTTTTTGTTGATATTCGGTCTTTATCATTTAAAATACACCTATGATAAAAATTAAAGAGCTTTCATTATTTTATTTCCCCCCCCCCCCCTCTGTATACATCCCTGACCAGGTCTTAAATGTGCACAAGTGCACGGTTATAGAAATTCTAAGGTCACAGCATATACTTTGTAATTTTTATTGCTATTACAATGCTGATGTGATGATGTTATAAAATTAGTTATTTTCTCATTTTGCATGCTTTGTGGCTTCTTCCCTGATCACTGCTTTCGATTATTAAATACTGTGTGTCCCATGGTACCTTGCTGCCTCTTGAAACAACTCTCAGCACCTCTGTAGTTCAGACAGCAGCCTCTGCGAAATGTGTGACATTGTCAGGGCTGGGCTACAGCTACCTAACAAGCAGCTCTTTTCTTTCAGTGCTCAGTTCAGTTAACTACCAGCCACTTTTTGTTACCACAGTTACTCACCTGGTTACCATTTACCTGCCTCATTAGTCCAGTCTACAGTCAGCCCATTTTTGCTATTTAAGGAGCTTAGACCACGCAAGGTCAAGGAGGAAATGAGCTATGATCTCTAATTGCATCCCTTCTTGTGCTCCTCTGTATGACTTAGCCCGCTGACTTCTCTTCCAATTCCTCTTCTTGATATTTGCTCCTGACTATGCTGACTTCTGGTTTCTTGACCCTGGCTCATCTGAATACCAGCTCTGGTATCCAAACCCTGGCTTCTGTTTTTGGACTACGGTCCTGAACTGTTATTTTTGTCATGTAAATAAAGGTGTGATTTTAACTGCTCTTTCGGTCTCCATCTGGTTTATGGTCCCCGATAGACATGAGCAGTGAATTTTTTTTCTGAGCATAATGAATGTGTCACTGTATTCAAGGAAGTAAATGTGTGGGATTGATCCAAAAGTAAGTTGTCATACTTCAAGCTTGTTAAATTAACAGGGGTAGGATAGAAATAATTAAAAGCCAATGTGTAAATGAATATAAGATTTTAAATTTTGACCTTAGAAACACTTTAAAAATTGTTGCAGATTCAATAATAAAATGATCATTTATGCATGTAAAGTTGTCAAGCTCCATGTTTACTCCTGTTAGTACAAAAATGACATCATAAAACACTCTTTTATATGAAATTAAGATATTAAAAACAAGAACCACCATTTTTTCCAAAAATCACCCAAGGATGAAATGGGTTCATGGTAAAAAGCATTTTTTCTTTCCAAGTATTTTATTTGCAGAATATAAAACTGCATAGGGCGGTTCCGTCAGGACTCTGTGCGGGATCCCCAAAAAAAGAAATATGGCACGATGACTCCAACTGTAATTACAAAGTCTTTTCATCTTCTAGATGTTTCATTCTTCCAAATAAGGACTGATAGAGTTCAGTTCTGTGGAAATAAGAAAAAACTGCTTTTAGTAATGTCGGGTTTAATTTTCTCACAAAAGATTGTCACTATGTATCAAAGTCTCACAGAAAATTTAACAAAGTGCAAATAAGCCACAAAAGTTATCCTGTGCATTCTCAAGCTCCACTCTTGGAAGTGTTAGCAGTGAACACAGAGGAGGTGTATTTACTGTGGTATTATGTACAGTAATCATATTCTCACCTTTCTTTCTCCAGTGCCTTGCAAAAGCACCCCTTGGCTTTTTACCCATTTTGTTACATTACAGCCTTTAATTACATTTTTTTTAAATCTGAATTACACGTGATGGATCAGAACACAATAGTCTAAGTTGGTGAAGTAAAATGAGAAAAATATATACATAAAACGATTTTTCAGAAATAAAAAACTGATAATTGGCCTGTGCATATGTATGCACCCCCTTTGTTATGAAGACCTTAAAAAGCTCTGGTGCAACAAATTACCTTCAGAAGTCACATAATTAGTGAAATGATGTACACCTGTGTGCAATCTAAGGCTGCTTTAAAACTGGGGCAGGCTTTAAAGTGGTGCCATTTTTAGCGCCGCTTTACTGTTTTTACCCAATTGGGTTTAACCCTCGTTAGCGGCCGAAAAAGGATTTAAACCACCCGCAAAAGCATAGGATGCTTTACAACCCCTTTAATGTGAAAAACCTCCTGTGCTGCAGTTGCCCCCCAGAGCCCCCCTTTTTCTTACCTGAACCTGATCGTTCCAGTGCCCCCATGCAAAGCGGCCCACCACAGGAGCACCCAAAGAAGAGGAGGAGCACTGCCGGGGACCCCAGAAAAGGAGGATAACCCTTGCACAGGGCAGGCAAGTATAACAGGTTTGTTATTTAAAAAATAAAAAATGAACCTTTACAATCACTTTAAAGGAAGAATTAGGAAAGTGGGTGGAAATAAAACAAGATGTGGTATAGTAATGAGGACAGTGTGGTTCAGAGTGATAATAAAAAAAAAACTATTCCATGATTGATAAGGCAGTACATATGGGATATTATCTACAAGAAGTGATGGATGCAGAAAGCACGTTTTAAAATTTCAAACAGAAATGTGAAGGCTGCCAAGGACAAGGTAAGTGACAGATAAGCATATTGAGATGGCTTAGGCAGAAAAGACATTATAAAAGGTTTCTATTTATTACGAAAAGTGAAATTCTGCCTGAAAAGGTGAACATAGTCTTTAAAACTCAAGCCTGAGAACCGCAATGTGGCATGCATCAAAATGTATTGCTGGGACAGAGGAGGTGTGTGCTCCATTTGCCTTAATGTTGAGGTGAGTAGTAAGCTATAGAATTGCCAAGAATGCTAAGAGTTCCAGGCCGACATGTCATATGTAGGTCTTAATACAAACTGCATAAAAAAAAATAATAATTAAATAATAATAAAAAAAAAAACAGAAAATAAATAAAGGAAGCAAATGACTCAGAACAGTAGGCTGGTCTTTGGCAAACATTACACTGTATCACATCAAAAAAAGTTATGAGTTTTGATGATGTAGTCCTTTTTTCACTGAGTGTGGCTAGACTTCATAGGCAAATCACCTATCGGCAAATCACTGATGTGGAAAATTTACAACATTCAGCGGCTGCAAATGTTACCAACATCCTGCATTACTGTTGTTGAAACTCTAGTGTTGTTGGGTGAACTCTAGTTTAAGTGCTTTAATGAGGTGACTAAGATTGCGCAGATATAATACCTTTACCAATATAATTGCCACAGTTATTCAGTGGGGAAGTAGCAGCAAAACTGTATACAAATCAATAACTTTGGCCCAAAGCATTGCTTAAACTAAGTTTTGACAGGTGGAATCTGGGAGAAAAATGCAACATTAAAAAATATAGTGGACAGTATTAAGGTGTATGTAAACACAAGTCCCGTCATGCCTCTGCCTGTGGGAGTCATGCTTGTAACTGTCAGTCTTGCAATGCCTCATGGGACTTGTAATTTTGCCACAGCTGGAGGGCCGCCAGTTTGCGACCCCTGGGTTAGACCCTTCATCTGGTTTTTATGGCCGAATTTGTTCTGGGAAGATCTACCCTCTCTTTTTTGTCCTGGTGTCCTTTGTAATCAGGACAAAAAGTTAGGGGAAATCCAAATATTTTAGCTGTCCTTGGAGCAAGAGGTGAAAATCCATCAATGGGGCCAACTGTTCAATTCTTGTGACTATAGGAATTCTGTTCACTTGGCAGAGATTTCCTCTCATTTTCCATTGTGTCTCAAAGGCAGGAAATGCCAGAAAAATCTCCCCAGCAGGACAAGGGATGCAAAAAAGAAAGCAAAATAAAAAAACTGACCACTGGGGTTTTAACTCTACCCTACTCTAGTTAAAACAAACAAGAAAAGTTTTCACTTGACATACATATTAAAATGCCTAAAGGCCATATACATGTTTTCAGAATATCACAAAGTAAATGTGCATGTGTGAGGAAAAAAAATAAAAAATAAAAAACACAGGTAAGCACAAAGTTCACTTCTAAAACACACAAAGATGTACATTGTGACATCTGTATGTGCCTGGATTTGAAGATGAATAGGAGCCGATATTCATAGACACAAAGAATGACACTGAAAACATCCAATGAATCAGTCACGCAAATAATAGCCTAAAAAAGAAACATACAATGCTGTCTGTCACTATTTCAGCCAGGAGTTGGATCTGAAAATTGCTATACTGTATATGAATGTCAAAGTGCAAATATTTCAGATTTCTAAAGCAGTCAGTGTTTTGACAGATCTATAGCATTTCTGAAAAGTATCAGACACACCACTATCCTTTGCCGTCACTCTGTTGTCACGGAATGGTTAAAACTGAAGTACAATCAGAGGTCAGGGAATTTGTCCTCTTATGTGGATCTTGCCTTCTCCATGCACTGCTATGCCAGTGTAATTTCTAGGTAGTAAGCACCACTTACTGTCCACAGCAGGGTTTACATGTCAGCAGCTGCCGCCGCATTGCTGAAACTGGTATTTTCACAGAGCATCATTTCACACACAGGTAGGCAATGCTGATGAACATGCCGTTTTTCTCACGTCAAGCCAGCCTGGAAAGTTGCCTGTGTTCAAACCAATAGAGCTCCTTTGGGGAACTGTTTGTGTGCGACATAAAATGCACTGTATGGGACTGCACACTGTAATAGCAAGAATCAACTGTGTTATGGATACAAAGGTACAGACATTATATAACCTGCAGTTCTCTGGAGGCTTGATAACAGTAATGCTGCTTATATATAGTTCAATGTGAAAGGATTTGTCCTCATCCTGCTTTCTGGCTATATGTGAAATTTTGAAACATTGTTCAACTAAAACCTTACAAAAAAAAAAAGAAAGGTAATTGTATAAACAAATAACAGTTTTTTTTTTTTTTAAATGCCGTATTTTAATTAACTGAAAAAGGAGTTTCCCCACTAAAGGTGGTAATATATGAAAAAGTAATTGTTCCCTACACATTAACCACTTCAGGACCGCCGTATTGCCAATGTACGTCAACACAATGGCACAGGCAGGCACAATCACGTAAATGTACGTGAATGCCTTCTAGCGGGTGGGGGGTCCGATCGGACCCCCTCCCGCTAGATACGGCGGTCCCTTTCGGTGCCGGAGCGATCGGCGATGAGGGGATGGCCGTTGGTTTCCGCCCATCCCCTCTCGATCGCTCCTGGCCAGTGACAAACTTCCTCCCCTGTGAAAATGTAAACACAGGAGGAGGAAGTGATGTCACACTCCTCGTGGCGGTCTTTTTGAACCGGACAGCGAGGAGTGAAGACGTCCAAGTAAGTGCACCAACAGTCCACTGACACATAGGTACACACAGGCACACATTTCACCCCAGTCACCCCCCGATCGGCCCCCCGCCCCCCCCCCCAGTCACAGTGTCACTAATGCAGTGTTCATTTATTTATTGATCACTACATTTAGTGTCAGTTGTGACTGTAAAAAGTGTCAGGGCAGCTAGTGTTAGGCCCCTTTAGGTCCAGGGTAGCCCCCTACCCCCCCAATAAAGGTTTAACCCCTTGATTGCCCTCCCAGTTAACCCTTTCACCCTCTTTTACCAGTGTCACTAAGCGATCGTTTTTCTGATCGCTGCAATAGTGTCACTGGTCCCGCTAGAAAGCTAGTTTTTTTTTAGGTTCAACGCCAGGTTTTTATATCGTTAGGTACCCCGATATATAACCTAATAAAGGTTTTAACCCTTTGATTGCCCCTAGAGTTAACCCTTTCACCAGCGATCGCTGCATAAGTGTCACTGGTGACGCTGGTTAGCCAGTTAGTTATTTAGGTTCCCCGTCAGGTTTTTATAAAGCTTCAGGTACCCCCATATAAATACCCAATAAAGGTTTTAACCCCTGATTGCCCTTAGTTAACCCTTTCACCAGTGATCACCGTATAAGTGTTACGGGTGACGCTGGTTAGGTAGTTCGCTTTTTATAGCATCAGGGCACCCGCCATTTATTACCTAATAAAGGTTTAACCCCCTGATCACCCGGCGGGTGATATAAATTTGGTTTTAGGGTCAGAAAGGGTCTGCGTCGCCCCAGGCAGTGCTAGGTTAGTGCCAGCACCGCTAACACCCACGCGCAAAGCATACACCTCCCTTAGTGGTATAGTATCCGAACAGATCAATATCTGATCTGATCAGATCTATACTAGCGTGCCCAGCAATTTAGGGTTCTAAAAAAACGCATTGTTAGCAGGATCAATCCAGATACCTGCTAGCACCTGCGTTTTGCCCCTCTGCTCAGCCCAGCCCAGCCCACCCAAGTGCAGTATCGATCGATCACTGTCACTTACAAAACACAACACACATAACTGCAGCGTTCGCAGAGTCAGGCCTGATCCCTGCGATCGCTAACAGTTTTTTTTTGTAGCGTTTTATACAGTCGCTGACAGGCTAGGTGCTTTTTTACCTGTGAGTCTCACTACTGTACCCCTAAATTTAGAGCCCAAAATGGCAAAGCGAAGGTACACTAGTGAAGAGGCCTACACGTTTCTGAGCATGACAGATAGTGAAGAGGAAGACACTGATCTGTCAGATTCAGGCTCAGAATACGAACCTGTAGAGGACAGCGCCTCCATGTCAGATAGCTCTGACGACGAAGAAGAGGTCCCTGCTATTGTCAGGCGTACCCGACCCCGATTTTCTGATGTTGTTGAGGTGCAGGAACCGCAAGTCCCTCGTATGGAGTATAGAGCCAGTACTAGCGCCGCTCATCCTTTTGGTGAACTGGCAAGCACCAGCGGCCTAGTACACCCTGGACGTACATCCAGCACTGCAGTAACACGTGGTGACGTGGCGAGTCCCATAAGTGCAGTTCAAGCTGGCGAGGTGGCAAGCACAAGTAGTGTCCCGCTGCCACCAAGAAGAAGACAAAGACAGGCCCGTCGTACCCATAGTGCCCTTCCTGCAGAATTCGCCTATCCCAATTGGGTGCCCACCACTTCTGCAGAACCCGTACTTCCCCCATTCACTGCCCAACCCGGTATTCAGGTGGATACAGATGATTTTACGCCACTCGATTTTTATTCTCTGTATCTCACGGAAGATCTCTATAGATCTATTGTGGACCAAACCAATTTATATGCTGGTCAACGCATCGCCGCTAATCCCCAGTTGCCGTCTCTTGCCAGAGATTGGAAACCAGTTACGGTTTCCGAATTTAAGACGTTTTTGGGCCTTTCCCTCAACATGGGCACACATAAATTTATGCGGATGCGGGCTTATTGGTCCACGCATCCGGCTGACCACATGCCCGTGTTCTCTAACTCCATGTCCAGGAAACGATACGAGCAGATCTTGCGGTTCTTGCACTTCAGTGACAATGAACTTTGTCGTCCACGTGGAGACCCTGAATACGATCGGCTCTACAAAATTCGGTCCCTCATAAACCACTTCAACCAACGTTTTGCAGACTTGTTTACTCCCCAAAAAGTTGTCTGCGTTGATGAGTCCCTGGTTAAGTTTACTGGTCGCTTGTCATTCAAACAGTACATTCCCAACAAGCGTACCAGATACGGGGTCAAGCTCTATAAGTGCTGTGACAGGGCCACAGGCTATGCATGGAGCTTTATGGTTTATGAGGGTAAAGATAGTTACGTAGAGCCGGAGAACTGCCCTGATTACATAGGAAGTGCTGGCAAGATAGTGTGGAAATTGGTGTCACCCTTATTCGGAAAGGGGTACCACTTGTACGTGGACAACTACTACACCAGCGTGCCACTGTTTAGTCATTTATTTGATAATCAGATTGGAGCATGTGGCACCGTGCGACCTAATCGCCGGGGCTTTCCCCAGCGGCTTGTAGATTCCCGTCTTAGGCTGGGGGAGAGAGCCTGCTATCGGTGTAATAATTTGCTCGCTATGAAGTGGAGGCATAATAAGAATGTTTTCGTTCTTACCTCCCTTCATGCAGACACGACGGTCCAAATTTCTACGGCGACTGGTATTGTGGAGAAACCCCTCTGTGTCCACGAATATAACAAAAATATGGGTGGGGTGGACCTCAATGACCAGATGTTGGCGCCGTATCTAACTTCCCGTAAGACCAGACGCTGGTACAAAAAAGTGTCTGCTTACTTATTTCAATTGGCTTTGCTGAATGCTTTTGTGCTATACAAAACTTCAGGCGGAACATTAACCTTTCTTTTCTTCCAAAGAGAGGTTGTCACAGAGCTTCTGTTTCCAGACGGTTCTGTACCTCACCATTCCCAACCAAATGCAGTAAGCCGGCTGCATGAGAGGCATTATTCTTATGTCCTCCCGAGTACCCCTACCCAACGAGCCCCCCAAAAAAGATGTCGTGTCTGTAGCAAGCGCGGATATAGGCGTGACACCCGTTCTTATTGTCCACGCTGTCCTGGCAATCCTGGTCTTTGTCAGGGTGAGTGTTTTGAACGCTACCATGAACTAGTGAAGTATTAGCGTAGGGTACAGCATTTCACAGGCTAGGCACACTTACACAGGGTCTCCCAAGATGCCATCGCATTTTGAGAGACCCGAACCGTTACAGTTACAGTTTACAGTTAAAAAAAAAGTGTATAAAAAAAAAAAAAGTAAAATAAAAAACCCCAAAAAAATATAAAATATAAAAACCAAAAATAGTTGTCGTTTTATTGTTCTCTCTCTCTCTCTCTCTCTTCTCTCAAATTTTTTATACTTTACTGTTTACTGTGTTATTGTTAACCATTTTTCATGTTTTCAGGTACGCCATTCAGCTGCAGCGTGGATTTATTTATCTTGACAGCAACAGCGTTTGCTCCCACGATACATAAAGCTGCGACTCCAGTGCTGTAGGAGGTGATTTCACCACCACAGTTAAAAAAGAGCATATATGCCGAAGCATGGGGGCATAAGGGGTGGAGGAGCGATTTTGCTCCTAATGCCGCGTACATACGGTCAAAATTCCGACGGAGGGCTTGCCCGTGGAAAAGTTTGAACGTATGTACGCAGCATAACTTTTTTGCGGGAGGATGCCCCCATGCTTCTGCATATATATATTTTAGGCACAGGTTGTGTTAAAAAATGTTTTATTTTTTACTGTTTTTTTTGGCAATTGCTTTGCAGGTATGGTATGGTAAGGTTTTACTGGGATGTTACTTTGTTTTAACGTTAACCATAATTTGCTTAGCAGGTACGCCATTCAGCTGCAGCGCGGATTTATTTATCTTGACAGCAACAGCGTTTGCTCCCACGATACATAAAGCCGTGACTCCAGTGCTGTAGGCGGTGATTTCACCACCACAGTTAAAAAAGAGCATATATGCCGAAGCATGGGGGCATAAGGGGTGGAGGAGTGATTTTGCTCCTAATGCCGCGTACATACGGTCAAAATTCCGACGGAGGGCTTGCCCGTGGAAAAGTTTGAACGTATGTACGCAGCATAACTTTTTTGCGGGAGGATGCCCCCATGCTTCGGCATATATAAATGGTGCATGTATGTCCATCATTAGAAGTGGGTGGATGAAGGGAGGTATCTAATGGTGGGCATACCCACCGATCAATCTCTTTTTTTTCGTTCAGACAACATGACTCTCAGTAAATAGCTTGGGGTGTCTACTTTCCAAAATGGGGTAATTTGGGGGGGGTTTTGTGCTATTTTGGCATTTTATGGCGTTTGCACCCTTAGAAATCCTGAAGGTGGTGATTGGTTTTCGGGGTGCCGTACGCGACTAGACTCCCAACAAGTCCCACACATGTGGTATCCCCATACTCGGGAGAAGTAGCTGAATATATTTTGGGGTGCAATTCCACATATAACCATGGCATGTGTGAGCAATATATCATTTAGTGACAACTTTTTGTACATTTTTTTTATTTTATTTTTTTTGTCATTATTCAATCCCTTGGGACAAAAAAAAAAAAATATTCAATAGTGTCAAGATGGCCCTCGGCAAATAGCTTGGGGTGTCTACTTTCCAAAATGGGGTCATTTGGGGGGGTTTTGTGCCATCTTGGCATTTTATGGCCGTCAAAACTGTGATAGGTAGTGATAGGTAGTGAGGAGTAAAATAAAAAAATTATGCCCTTAGAAATCCTGAAGGCGGTGCTTGGATTTCGGGGTCCCGTACGCGGCTATGCTCCCAAAAAGTCCCACACATGTGGTATCCCTGTACTCAGGAGAAGCAGCAGAATGTATTTTGGGGTGTCATTTCACATATGCCCATAGCATGTGTGAGCAATATATCATTTAGTGACAACTTTGTGCAAAAAAAAAAAAAAAAGTTTGTAATATTCCCGCAACTTGTGGCAAAATATAAAATATTCCATGGACTCAACATGCCTCTCAGTAAATAGCTTGGGGTGTCTACTTTCCAAAATGGGGTCATTTTGGGGGGTTTTGTGCTATTTTGGCTTTTTATGGCCTTCGAAACTGTGATAGGTAGTGAGGGGTGAAATCAAAAATTTGCACCCTTAGAAATCCTGAAGGTGGTGATTGGTTTTCGGGATGCCGTGCGCGACTAGACTCCCAAAAAGTCCCACACATGTGGTATCCCCGTACTCGGGAGAAGTAGCGGAATATATTTTGGGGTGCAATTCCACATATAACCATGGCATGTGTGAGCAATATATCATTTAGTGACAACTTTTTGTACATTTTTTTTTTTTTTGTCATTATTCAATCCCTTAGGACAAAAAAAATAAATATTCAATGGGCTCAACATACCCATCAGCAGTTTCCTTGGGGTGTCTATTTTCCAAAATGGGGTCATTTGGGGGGGGTTTGTACTGCCCTGCCATTTTAGCACCTCAAGAAATGAGATAGGCAGTCATAAATTAAAAGCTGAAAATGTAAATTCCAGAAAATGTACTCTAGTTTGTAGACGCTATAACTTTTGCGCAAACCAAAAAATATACGCTTATTGACATTTTTTTTACTAAAGACATGTGGCTGAATAAATTTTGCCCTCAATGTATGACTAAAATTTAGTTTATTCGATTTTTCTTATAACAAAAAGAAGAAAATATCATTTTTTTTCAAAATTTTCGCTCTTTTTCCATTGATATCGCAAAAAATAAAAATCGCAGAGGCAATCAAATACCATCAAAAGAAAGCTCTATTTGTGGGAAGAAAAGGACGCAAATTTCGTTTGGGTGCAATATTACATGACCGCGCAATTACCAGTTAAAGCAGCGCAGTGCGAAATTGGAAAAAGACCTCTGGTCCTTAAGGTATTTATTGGTCCGGGGCTGAAGTGGTTAAGGTCCACTATCAGAAAAAACGTTTTACTTTAATTACTTAATGTGGTTTCCACATGTAAGAACCATAATCGGTCTCCGAATTCTTTTTTAACTATCACATACCAAAAATTTACAATGGTAAGGGGTGAAAAACATTGCCCAATACAGTTAATTAAGGACTCTATCTATAGACACATTAACCACTTGTACTACTCTTGTACAGTTGTACCACGGCAGAATGGCACAGACAGGCAAAGCGTCATGCTACGCCGGCCGCAACGATCGGATTCAATCAGAAACCAATCAATCCTCAGGTCCAGGCCAATGAAATCTGGCCTGGACCTGGTGATCATTCCTGTCGAAGGATATCCTTCCTCTGTCTGTGTAACTGTAAACACTGACAGGGGAAGTGATGACATCTCTCCTCGGGTCAGTCTTTTCCGCTCCAGACTGAGAAGAGAGAGCATCTAAAAGTGAGTTGCACAACACAAAACTGACACCAGTTCACATAGGCACACAATTCACCCCCAATCACTCACACCCCCCAGTTAACCCCTTCACCACCTGTCACTGTGTCACTCATTACAGTGCTCAGATATTTTTTTTGATCGCTGTACTGATGTCATTAGTGACAATAATCAGTGTTAGGGTAATTAGTCTTAGGTTCAGATATCTGCTAGCACCTGCGTTTAGCCCCTCTGCCCAGCCCAGCCCAGCCCAGCCCACCCAAGTGCAGTATCAATTGATCACCATCACTTAGAAAACAACAATACACATAACTGCAGCATTCGCAGAGTCAGGCCTGATCCCTGTGAATGCTAACAGTTTTTTTGGTAGCGTTTGAATCAGTTGCTAACAGTCAGGAACTTTTTTACCTGTGAGTCTCACTACTGTACCAGTAAGTTTAGAGACCAAAATGTCAAATTGAAGGTACGGTAGTGAAGAGGCTTTTACGTTTCTGAGCATGACAGATCGTGAAGAGAATACGAACCTGTAGACAGCAGCGGCACCCTGACAGATAGCTCTGACAATGGAGTTGTGGTCCCTGCTAAGGTCAGACGTACCAGACCCCAATCTTCAGCTGTTGTTCAGGTGCAAGAACTGCAGGTCCTTTGTATGGAGCGGAGAGCCAGTACCAACGCCACTATTCCTTCTGATGAACTAGTAAGCACCAGCGGCCTAGTACATCCTGGTCATACATCCAGCACTGCAGTAACACTTGGTGACGTGACGTGGTGTGTCCCATATGTGCAGTTCAAGCTGGCAAGCACAAGTAATGTCACTCTGCCACCAAAAGTAAGACAAAGACAGGACCGTCAAGTCCATAGTGACCTTCCTGCTGCATTCGCCAATCCTAATTGGGAATCCACCACTTCTGCAACACCTGTACTTACCCCATTCATTGGCCAACCCAGAATTCAGGTGGAAACAGTCGAAACACTTCACTTAATTTTTATTCGCCGTTTTTCACCTGAAGATCTCTATAGAGCTATTGTGGACCAAATCAATTTATATGCTGGTCAATTCATTGCCGTTAATCCCCAGCTGACCCTTGCCAGAGATTGGAGACCAATTGCGGTCTCCGAATTTAAGACTTTCCTGGGCCTACCCCCTCCTCATAACTAAAAAGAGTGAGTTGCGGTCATATTGGTCCACTGACCCAATTCACCATATAACCATGTTCTCTGCCTCCATGACCAGGACACGATACGAGCAGATCTTGCGGTTCATGCATTTCAATGACAATGAACTCTGGCGTCCTCAGGGGTGACCCTGAATTTGATCGGCTCTACAAAATTTGGCCCCTCGTAAATCACTTCAACCAATGCTTTGCAGCCTTGTTTAATCCCCATCAATTTGTGTACATACTATAAATTAAAAATGTGCTGCTAATATTATTTAGTTTTGAAAGTACAAACAATGACTGTAATACATTTTTTCCCATAGCAGACCAAAACCTCTGAAAAAGACACTGTTGGGTTGAAACACATCAGTTTTCATACACCGTCAGCATTGTGAATTTCAATGTTGTGTATCATTGTGTCTGCATCCACTGTATTGTTTTCCATTTGTTGATACCAGAGCTCATATTTCAATTCACTGTCATTTTTGATATGATTGATACCAATAAATATTATTCAATTTTACTCTATATGAGGTATGGGCGAGTGGGCGATGTGTGACATAAGCTTCTAAATGTTGTGCATAAAATGGCATTTTGGAAAGTAAACATCCCAAGCTATTTGCTGATAGGCATGTCGAGTCCATGGAATATTATATTTTGACACAAGTTGCGGGAAAAATTTTTATTTTTTTGTCACTAAACTATGTAGTGCTCAAACATGCCATGGGCATATGCAAAATTACACCCCAAAATACATTTTATTGCTTCTCCTGAGTATGAGGCTACCACGTATGTGACTTTTTGGGAGTCTAGCCGCATACGGGACACTGAAAACCAAGCACCGCCTTCAGACTTTCTAAGGGTGTAAAGTTTTGATTTCACTCCTCACTGCCTAGCACAGGTTTGGAGGCATTGGAATGCCCAGGTGGCTCAAAACCCCTCCAAATTACTCCATTTTGGAAAGTAGACACCCCAAGCTATTTGCTGAGAGGTATGGCGAGTATTTTGCAGACCTCGCTTTTTGTCACAGTTTTAAAATTTGAAAAAAGTAAATATTTTCTTTATTTTCAAAAACAAATGAGAGCTGTAAAATACTCGCCATTCCTCTCATACTTTCCAAAATGGGGTCATTGGGGGGGGGGGGGGGGGGGGGGGTTGTGCCATCTTGGCCTTTTATGACATTCAAAACTGTGATAGGTAGTGAGGAGTGAAATCAAAAATGTACGCTCTTAGAAATCCTGAAGGCGGTGTTTGGTTTTTGGAGCCCCGTACGTGGCTGGGCTCCCAAAAAGTCCCACACGTGTGGTATCCCGTACTCAGGAGGAGCACCAAAATTTATTTTGGGGTGCAATTCCACATATAGCCATGGAATGTATGAGCAATATATCATTTAGTGACAACCTTTGTAAAAAAATATATATTTTTTTGTCATTATTCAATCCCTTGGGACCAAAAAATGAAATATTCAATGGGCTCAACATGACTCTCAGCAATTTCCTTGTGGTGTCTACTTTCCAAAATGGGGTTATGGGGGGGGGGGGGGGGGTGTTGTACTGCTCTGCCATTTCAGCACCTCAAGAAAAGTCAAACTAAAAGCTGTGTAAATTCCAGAATCTGTACCCTAGTTTGTAGATGGTGTAACTTTTGCGCAAACCAATAAATATACGCTTATTGACTTTTTTATGTTATTTTTTTCTTACCAAAGACATGTGGCTGAATACATTTTGGCCTTCGACTAAGATTGAGCTTATTGTATTTTTCTTATTACAAAAAGTAGAAAATATATATTTTTTTTAATTTTCGGTCTTTTTCCGTTTATTATATGGGAAAAGAAGGACGCAAATTGTGTTTGGGTACAACGTTGCATGACCGCGCACATACCAGTTAAAGCAGTGCAGTCTTTAGGCAGCCAAATAGTCTGGGGCTTAAGTGGTTAACCACCTATTCCAGTTACTGTTGTAAGTAGATATTATGCTATTTATTAAACCATGCATAATATAGTATTCAAAAATAGCTGAGGATCTGAAAAAATAATTTAGTGTCAAGCAGAATTTTGTGTGCTGCTCATATATCTTGGGGTATACAAAGACATGACATAACAGATTAGTGATCAAAGAGCAAATGGCTGCATTGGATAACATTCAGGCTTTATGACTCGCCGCTGTTGGTAAGATATACACTGGCCCTGAGGAAGAGGGTTCTCCCTCGAAACGCACAAGTCAAGCCGTTACGAACGCCATCTGGTCCCCTTGCACCATTGGAATCTACCACTGGTCCTAGAGAGGACTTGTCTGCGATTTTGTTCTGACATGTGTGTATACAACATACGTTGTGAGTATTATGTACATCTTATCTTTAAGTAAAAAATGTTTTAATGGAATTTCACTAGATTGGGGGTCCTTTCTCTTGTTTTTGATGTATTACATGATTACAGTCAGTTGTATGATTTAACAATTATACAAAGCAGTTCCTAATGATCATCAATTATATGTGCAGTTGGTTGAAACAGTCATTAACTGAATCAGAAGCAGCTGTGTAGGAGGCTTAAAACTGGGTGAGGAACATCCAAACATTGCTACTAAGGTGAGGTTGTGGAAGACCATTTCATGGTCATAAAACCATGGCAAAACTGAACATAGCAACCAGACATAAGGAAGTTATACTGCATCAGCTGTCTCTCTCGCAAAGATTTCAAGCAGACTGGGGTTTCAAGAGTTCCTACAGATCCTGCACCATTGCACCTCTGTGCAGTCACAGCATCTCCATCTCATGTTCCCCCCTGATATTGGCCTGGATATCTGGTTGTAATTATTATGAGAATAACACAATTCTACAGTACACTTCCAGACAGTAGAAGTGTTGATATATGACCCAGAGGGTATACAGTGTTTGAAGTCAGGTATGACACTTGGGGTAAATATACTAGGGGAGCTACTGATGGGGGGGGGGGGGGGTATACATTCTTCTGGGAGAAGGTATATTATCATGGGCTTATGCTGTTGATAGATTTGTCTATTGTCAGACACCAGTGCAAAGCATCCACCAATGCTCTGACAATGCCATATATCAGAAAGGGCAATTGTTGGCTATGCATGTGAAATTGCACCAAATTCTGAAATTGAGTTCAGATGTATGTAACCACAATTTTGTCTTTTTTAACATTTTCAGAGGACAATGCACATTAGCGTACATTAAATAACACTTTATATGTCACATTAATGTCATTAATAATAAAACTTTTTGTTTAAAAAAACAAATCTCAATAATTCTACAATAAATATTGCATGTCACCAATGTTTGCTCCTGCAAGTGAAAATGTGTTTTGGAATAATGGGATTGTGCCAAAGCACTGGACTGTGAACTGAAAGAATAAAGCTCACATGCTGCACAGTGTGACCTTACCCAAGTCATTTGTCCTTCCCAGAGACAATTCTACACCTGCAGCATAATATAGTGTACATATACGGGTTTCTGTAGCAATGTATTTTCACTTTCTATTCCTCCCAGCCACACAAAACACGTTAAAATTACGAGTGATGCAGGACTTTACTTTCACAGGATTGTTCTATACCACAATTAGATTTTAAACACTTTCACATTCCTGAATCCTGGTCACAACCATTTCTAAGCTATTCCTTGAACAAAATGAAACAACCAAATTTGAACCAACAGGGGAGGGGCAACACACACACCCACTACTAACCAGGATAAAGAGCCACATTATAAACATTGTCATATGAAAACTTAGTATATTATTGATACATCTAGATCCATTACAGTTAAAATCTGTGTGTTTAACAAAATGTGTGTACCAATATCTATGTAAGCATGGTCTTACTGTATAGTTAGTAAAACAAAAAGCTTTAATAATATGTCATCAAAAATACTTAATCTTCAGAAGATTGCTGCCAGTCCTGCATTACCTGAACAGTTCAAGGTATTGAGGTTTGCTCATAAACTGGACACAGTTTTGCAAAATGTGAAAAATTTGAACACATTCAGAAATAAAAATGGTAAACAAACACTTTTATGTCTGTTAATGTGTTAATAAAAAAAAACATTTAATGTTAAACACAGCGACCCTTATATTGTTTTTGCCGCCGCTCAAAGCAGAGGTGAAAGCATACCCCTGTATGCCAAAACATGCGGTACAGGCTTGTCCTAATGCCAATATAGAGGGCTAGTAACTGTAAAGAGGAAAGGATCGCGGGTGAAATACATCAGGATGTATGGTTTGGTGGAGACGTGTAGGCTGAGGCCACGGCTTATTGTTTATTCACCTGAGTTGCTTGGGAGTAGCGGCAATCCTTTTCTCTTTAAACACAGTTTACATAATACGGCTGAAACAGAGTATGTCTACATAATGTTCCCATTCAAAGTGGAAATCAGCCTGAGCGGTTACACACTGTAAGAAAAGCAGACTCTAAATTATGTGATTAAGCACTAGGAGCTTAGGGGTGGGGTTAGGGCAGCCTAGAGCAGTGTTTCTAAACTCCAGTCCTCAAGGTGTCATGTTTTCAGAATTTCCCGCAAGTGAAATGGCCGTGGTAATTAAGACAGTGAAACTGATCAAATCACCTGTGCAAAATAATGGAAATCATGAAAACATGACCTGTCGGGGTGCCTTGGGGACTGGAGTTGAGAAACACTGGCTTAGAGGCATAGCTGAACTATAAAAGCAATAAGATAATCCGTATTCTTAGTAGACAGCCAAACAAGGAAGCAGAAAAGCTGCAATCCTGAATTGTAATACTAGCCTCCTGACTAGGTGCAAATTAAAAAAAAACTATTAAAAAAGTGGCTGACATCTGTGTGATTTCATGCACAGATGTATATGCAAGTTGCACTTGAAATCACCAAAAATAGTGCAGGAACGTCTTTTTCAAAATGATGCCGTACTGCAAAGTCAGCATCGCACAGATTTGTACAGTTTCATTGCAGACAATAGGGTATGACTTTTCGTGCCATTTGGACCTGTCAAATTGCATGACAAGTCGCACTGGTGTGAACGGGGTCTAAAGGATAAGTTCACCTTCGGGACATGTTACATGTTCCCCCTGTTTTTATGTTCCACTTCTGCAGCCACTCAGCGATTCGAGCCCTCTATGTGAGAGCAGTAGTTCCCCATACCAGCTGTCACTTTCTGAAACGAGCGTGGCTGCATCATTCATTAACAGTTCTGTGAATAAATCAATCACACATATTGACATCCTTTGCAGCTGTTGGCTTGTAGTTCTCAATGAACTACTAACGGTGCTTTTGAGCGCTGTGGTAGTTACCGATTTTTCCTGTTTGTATAAAACTGCCCGCCCGTACGATGTAGACAGATAGATTACACTGACAGTCTGCAGGAGATCTGCTGATCATGGGTGCAATGCTTTAGAGGCTACTAAAAAAATAAAAAATAAAAATACAAATGGTAAATGCACATTTTTTTACCTGCAAAAAAAAAGTGCACTTATTTATTTTTAAAGGTAAACTTATCCTTTAAATTTGCCCTTCGTGAAAATGGCCACCGTAAGAAGAATTGGGAGTAAAAAATTGGTATGCAAAGAAAAAGCCTGCAAATATCTGTTTGTAGATTACCATACCCACCTGCTGGACAGCAGTAAGCAAGTCGCCACCTGGAAGAAGGTCATCTGCAAATGCAATTCCCCGCTGGGGCAGCAATGCCAGAACCTTTTTGTGAAGACTCAAGGAGTGCAGGCGAGACCAAAGGGTAACTGATAACGCTCCTCTCCCACAGCAAAGCGGAGGAATCGCTAGTGTATTGTGCACAAAACAGAATGTGCAGGTAGGCATCCTTGATGTCAATGGAGGCAAGACAATCCCCCGATGGAGAGATGCCCCACCGAACGAATGGATCCCCTTCTGAACTTCTGGCCTTGAGGTCAAGAATTGAATGTACAGTACCCTCTTTTTTGGGGACCGTAAACAGATTTGAATAAAAGCCCTAGTCTTCTACCTCGCCCCAGGGCTAACAAGCGGTCTAGAGACAGGCGCTTGGACAGACGATTGGAAGGAAAAAATCTGCTTGGGGGCAAGTCTGGAACTTGATCTTGTAAGCAGGCAGAATTTCTTTGTGGGCCCACATTGTTTATCAGAGGTCCAGCGAAGATGTCCCCCCACACCCAAGGGGCCTTATCTGGGGGTCTGCAGAAACCCGTTCTTGGTTTGCTTGATCAAGGTCGCTTGGAACCTCCCAAGGGGAAATTGAAAGTCTTTGAGCCCTTGTTAGTGGACCCTGAGGGACAAAAAATGTTCTGTGTGCTGAAAAGGAAGGCCCAAGCTTGCGACATGGATCCTTCCCCTTTTTAGACTGTGGAAGAAAGGTACTCTTTCCTCCCCCTTTGACACTCTTAATGATGTCATCCAGACTGACCCCAAACAAATGATCGCCTTTACTAGGCAGATCAGTTAGGGCTTTTTTAGAGGCCTGGTCCACAGCCCAACACTTCAGTCACAATACACGCCGAAGCACCACTGCTGAAACAGACAGCTTTGAAAGCAAGGGAGCTGCGTCAAAAGAGGCATCGCAGACAAACTGCAACCCCTGGACAACTGGCCCGCCAATTCAGTGAAGGCAGGCAGAAATTGATCACCCCTCAGATCGCGGCACAACAGCTTCACCCACTCCATAAGCGTTTGAGACACCAGGGCAATGACTAAGACTGACCACAGCACCGAACCCGCAATAGTGAGCATAGTGTGGCTCAGATCCACCACGGGTGGAGTCGTCCACTTCTTAAGATGACTCTTCTCAAAGGGATAATGCAGAGCAAAGCACTTTGGGACCGCAAAGGGATGTTTTGGACGTTCCCATTTTTATAGAAAAACTTGTCAAAATAGAAGGGATAAGGGAACATTTTTGCCATGCGAGATGGCGTATGAGTGCCAAAAGGGACCAGCATCTCCGAAGCAGTCACGACTGCATCCTCCAAGGTTTCCCGCACAGATGCAATCAGTGCATCCACTAGCGCCTTCTCATGTGAACCCCACTGGGGCAGAGGAATCATCTCCACCGTCTGAAAAAGGAGCACGGCCGCAAACCCCTCAGGGTGGGCCCCATGCATGGCGGCTGAATCAGATTCAGAATCTGACAAGACAGATGAAGCAGGGGAAGGCGGGGGACACTTCTTGCTAGTCCACCACCCAAGAGCCACCTCCACCCAGGACAGGACACATAAGACTTTAGGACCGCTGTCAGTAAGTCAACGGATGGCTGGGATCTGGAGGGACCTGCAGCCAATGAGAGGGGGGGGGTGGTCAGGTGGGAAAACATGCTCCTGAGACTCCATGGGGAAGAAGGGGTCCCACCACACCAAGAGTGACCACTGCAATGGGACACCACCTGCGCCGGTAGTGGCACTGGATCACCAGGACACCCCACCGCAGAGAGAGGAAGGGACCCCACCAGGCTCCCCACCCCACCAGCGCATCGCTTGCTGCCTCAGATGTAGTTCCGCACACACGTGGTGTCCAAGGGAGAAGATAACCCATGAGTCAGCACCAGGGTAAAAGGAGGAGCTCCTGCCTGCTAAAAATGCCATTATGCTACACAGCAATGGCCGTCGCTGCCCGGGCACAGTATCCACCGTATCATGACCACCAGACATAGAAGGTCAGCAGGCACTAGGGGAAAAGCTATGGCAAAATGACTGCCAGACGCATTCACAAGGCTACCATGGACCCAGGAGGGATCCTTGTAGCCCACCAAGACAGCCACCTGAAGAAGAGGCGATCCGGGCACCGGACCTCCAGGGAGGGGCCCGCGCCCGCCACAAACCCATCAAGGGGAGAGGGGGCACAAGTACTCACCATACCAGGAACCGGGTGGGTACTGCTCCAGACAGAACCTCCTTAGTGGGGGCTATGAGCCAGGAGGGGAGACCACTGGATCAAGTATCCAGCCCATTGCCCAGTCCACCAGTTGATTGCAGGTCTCACTAAGAAAAAAAAAAAACAGGGAAAAAGAAAACAAAAAATAAAAATCGCCAAGACTAGAGATTCCAGCAGATAACTAGGTCCTTACTCCTAACTAGGCAGAAAAAAAACTGAAGGCCTATAGCAGAGAGGGGGGTTTATACCACCTAGGACTGCCCATAGGTGTAGCCAAGTCTTTTTTTCTGCCTAGTGTCCTACTCCTGTAGGGTCGGTAAAACCCTATGGTTCTGAATAAGGAAGCGATGTGTCTGTCAATGAACGAAAGACAAATGCATTAAAAAACACGCCAACACACATCCACCCAAGTGCATTTAACGTGCAATATGTGCTAAATGTAATGGCTGTGGTCTGACTGCAGTCCAAATGCAGGGTTGAACCGTTTGCATCCTCAGACTATTGAACTCTATATAAAACAAGGCATTTTACAGCAAAAGGAGGTAAGCCTAGTTTGGTAACCAGGAACAGATGCCTGGAGCAAAATGAAATGACAAAATATGCATTTTTTTGGGTGACTAAGGCTATATAGCCAAAAATTATACAGTTTTCTTGTACAATTTTCCTTTACATTTACCAGGACTAGAGCTGCACAAATAACCATTAAAAATGTTAAAACCCCACCTCCCCGCACGATCTTAATCTGGCATTTCCAAGATTCATGTAACAAGTGCAGAGCCATTCCCTGCCAACAGCTGTCAAAAAAAATAAAAAATAAAAAAATAACCCAGCAAGGTCTCAAATTGCGCTGAAAGAGATTAAAAAAACATTGTATCTTCTGTTCTTTTAGAGAGCAAAGGGATGAACTTCGGTCTGCAAATAAGGTCAGCTTAACCACTTAAAGACTAAGACCCCTTTCACACTGAGGCAATTTTCAGGTGGTTTAGTGCTAGAAGTATTGCCTAAAAACTGCCTCCCCTTCACTTCAATTTTGCTAATAGAATCTTTAGGGCGGCTTGGGAGCGCTATAAATAGCGCTCCCAAAATGCCCGTCTATTGAAATTAATGGGCAGCACTACCAAAGTGCCGTAAAAGTGTGTCAAAATGGGTAATTTTTCACTTTTTTTTTTAAAGGTCCCATTGTCAAATTGTTTTAAAAAAAAAAAAAAAAAAAAAAAAAAGGCCCACCAGCGCCAGAAAAGTACCGCCCAAACGAAGCTAAAGCACCATAAAAGCGGCCAGCACTTGAGTGCTGTTTTAGCAGTGCTTCAGTGTGAAAGTAGGCTTAGCCTTTTTCTGGCACTTGTTGCTTACAAGTTATAATCAGTATTTTTTGCAAGATTATCACTCAAAACATTATATATATTTTTTTAGCAGAGACCCTAGAGAATAAAATGGCAGTTGTTGCAATATTTTATGCCACACTTTAAGAGAAAATACACTTCAATGAATAAAAAAAAAAAAAGGACTACACAGTAAAGTTAGCTCAATTCTTTGTATAACATGAAAGATGTTATACCGAGAATCATAAGAGAATCCTGATCTCTATTCTAAGCACAAAAAATAAAAAAAATTTGATTCTCGTGCAGCTCTAACCAGGACCATATAATATGAGGTCAAACCTAAACACTGTAATTGGTATGCAATCAGACAGGCCCTTGCATTACATATTTGGACATAAATCTAAAGGAAATTGAACAAGAAAATTATATATCGTATGGCTTTACATTTCAAATGCAATGTACTTTGTAAAGAAGTGAAAGCCAGTAAGTTACCACTGTCAATCTTTTTTTATGAAAATGTTAGTTACCTGGACTTGTGGCCAAAAGGGTCAGTGTAAATGTCATGGACCTGAAAACATAGGTAGATCAGGGCCATCCTTTAACCACATAATGACCGATGCACATCGGCAGAATGGCACGGACAGGCAGATGGGTGTACCTGTACATTCCTTTGAAGCCGTGCCATCGGGTGTGTGGTGCCAACGTGCGCGCTCCCCCATCACGAGCTCAGTGAGTCCAACCGCAGGACCCGATCGTCTCTCGGAGAGGAAGAACGGGGAGATGCTAAGGTAAACAAGCATCTCCCCGTTCTGCCTAGTGACATTGTCACCGATCATAGCTATGATCAGTGATGACACACAGCCCCCCCCCCCCCCCCAGGACACACTTAACCCTTGTCTAGACCCCTAGTGGTTAATCCCCTCACTGCCAGTGTAATTTTTACGGTAATCAGTGCAATTTAATCTTGCTGATCGCTGTAAAAATGACAATGGTCTTAAAAATGTGTCAAAATTGTCCGATGTGTCCGCTTTAATGTCGCAGTCATGATAAAAATCACAGATTGCCGCCATTAGTAAAAAAAAATAAAAAAAAATTAAATAAAAATGTCATAAAACGAACCCCTATTTTTGTAGACGCTATAACTTTTTGCAAAAACCAATCAAATGCTTATTGCGATTTTTTTTTACCAAAAATATGTAGAAGAATACGTATCGGCCTAAACTGAGGAAAAAAAATGTTTTTTCATATATTTTTTGGGAATATTTATTATAGCAAAAAGTAAAAAATAATGTGTTTTTTTCAAAATTTATGCTATATTTTTTTTATAGTGCAAAAAATAAAAACTGCAGAGGTGATCAAATACCACCAAAAGAAAAAACTCTATTTGTAGGGGAAAAAAAAAAGGACGTCAATTTTGTTTGGGAGCCACATCGCACGATTGCGCAATTGTCCGTTAAAGCGAAAAAAGTGTTCCGGTCTTTTGCCAGCCAAATGGTCCGGGGCTTAAGTGGTTAATTTTCCTAAGGCCAGTTGTCACCAAAACAGCAACATACAGAAAATCTTCTGATTGGAGTTACCTGTTCAAGAGCAGTTCCCCTCATCATGCAGAGCCTATTTTTTTCCTTCTTTTTTGTCTCCTAGGACCAGGAAATGAGGGAAATCTCCTCTTGCTCTGTCAACTCTAACATTTTGGATTTCCACTCACTTTCTGTCTCAAGAAACACCAGGACAAATAAAAAGGTGAATCTTCCCAACTGGGGCATGTAGGCCTGGTTCACACCTATGCTTTTTTTGGTGCATTTTACAGAAATGCACTATAGTTCATTTAATAGTTTTCTATGGGACATGTTTACATCTATCTTTTTTTCACTGCATTTTTGGAAAGGGTCAGAGACTGTAAATGGAAAACGGTGCTTTTTTTATTTTGATTAAACGGACTTCACTGGAGAAGCTGCAGACAAGCACGTGGTTTTATTTTTTACCACAATTTGCATTTTTTTTAATCCACCCAAATTGGCCAAATAAAAAGCATCAAAGAAATGAAAAAACACAAAAGTGAAAAATGCGTCAAAACGCACGTGTAAAACCGGAAAATGCACTGCAAAAATGCACTGCAGAAACATAACAGCAAACTGCATAAGTGTGAACTATGCCGTACAGGTAAAGCCCCGTACACACGAGAGGAACTTATGTCCGACAGACTTCCGAAGGAGTTCCGTCGGAGTTCTGCCGGAGTTCCGACAGAGTTCTGACGGACTTTTCGACTGAGCGGACTTGGCCACACACAATCACACCAAATCCGACGGATTCGAACATGATGACGTACGACTGGACTCGAATAAGGAAGTTCATAGCCAGTAGCCAATAGCTGCCCTAGCGTCGGTTTTAGTCCGTCGGAATAGCATACACACGAGCAAATTTTTCGGTAGGAACCAGGTCCGGCAGAGTTCCGTCGGGAAAAATTTGAAGCATGTTCCATTTTCTAAACTCCGTCAGACTTTTGCGAATCAAAAGCCCGTTGCAGCCCACACACGATCGAATAGTCTGACCGGAATCATTCCGTCGGACTTTGGATGTTGAAAAGTCCGCTCGTGTGTACGGGGCTTAAGAGTCATCTTTTTCTCAGCCATACCTTGCAACTGTTCCATATTTGCAGAGACTGTCCCTGTGACCATCCTTTACTTATCCTAAAGCCCATAAGTCAGCATACCAGCTAGGCCACTATTGATTTCAGATGAAGGTCTGTAATGGCAACCCCCATTTTTTTTCAACGATATGTTTAACCACTTCCCGACCGGCGCACACACATTTACGTCAGCAGAATGGCACGGACAGGAAAATGGGCGTACAGGTACGTCCCTTTAAATTTGCCGCCGTGCCATCGCGTGTGTGCATGCCGCCGCGCCGGTCGGGACCTCCGAGTCCGATCGCGGGTTCCGCAGACTCAATTGGCACGGGGAGATGCTAAAGTTCGAATCCCAACCACGACACTACCTGCCTGGAGTTTGCATGTCCCCGTTCTGCCTAGCAATAGTGACACTGATCTCTGCTCCCTGTGATTGGAGCAGAGATCAGTGATGTGTACAATACAGCCACATCCCCCACAGTTAGCACCACGCCCCTAGGACACCCTTAACCCCTACACTGCCACCTAGTGATTAACCCCTTCAGTGTCATTTACACAGGAATCAGTGCTTTTGTATAGCACTGATTGCTGTATACATGACAATTGTCCCAAAAATGTGTCAAAAATGTCCGATGTGTCCGCTCATAACGTTGCAGTCACAGTATCGCGACCATTACTAGTAAAAAAAAAAAAATTATTAATAAAAATGCCATAAAACTTTTGCGCAAACCAATCAATAATCGTTTATTGCAATTTTTTTACCCAAAATATGTAGAAGAATACGTATTGGCTGAAACTGAGGACTTTTTTTTATTTATTTTTTTTTTTTTTACACACATTTTTGGGGGATTATGTATTATAGCAAAAATGTAAAAAAATAATGCTTTTTTTTCCTCAAAATTGTCACTTTTTTTGTTTATAATGCAAAAAATAAAAACCGCAGGGGTGATCAAATGCCACCAAAAGAAAGCTCTATTTGTGGGAGCCACGTCGGACGACCGCACAATTGTCAGTTAAAGCAACGCAGTGCCGATTTGCAAAAAGTGGTCTGGTCTTAAGCCAGCAAAATGGTCCAGTCTGAAAGTGGTTACATAGTTACATAGTAAGGTTGAATAAAGACACCAGTCCATCCAGTTCAACCTGAGTGTCTACAATTGTCCCTGTACATTGCACTCTCACATCAGTCCCTACCCTCAAGACAGCCCACAATCCAAGGTCCCAATTCATATACTAGGGTCAATTTTAGACAGAAACCAATTAACCTACCTGCATGTCTTTGGAGTGTGGGAGGAAACCGGAGTACCCGGAGGAAACCCACGCAGGCACAGGGAGAACATGTAAACTCCAGGCAGGTAGTGTCATGGTTGGGATTTGAACCAGCGACCCTTTTTACTGCTAGGTGAGAGTTCTACCCACTACACCACTGTACTGCCCATAAATTAAGTTCAGTAAATGTGTACTTTGAAATTACTGGTGCTACCGCTAGGGATCACTGCTCCTGGTAAATGACTGAGTGGTTTCAATACTTTGAGGAACAACTACACTGATCGGGAGCTCTAAACTTATTATCTGCATGCTTGTTTTTGGGCATTGAAGCCAAAATACAGCCAAGCAACTATCTTTTTCAGAGTCACCAGCAATGGCAGCCCCCATAATAAATATCTTAATACAGGCCATTTATTAGGGCGATGGGACACATTTAACATGATGTGTAGAAAGAGGATGTGGCACAATGCTCATCTCAGGAAAAAACTGTTGTGTCCCCTCAGAATTCTGTTTGCAGATTGCACAATGCTGTGGCAAATCAAGACTATATTGTCATTGATCAGCTGCACACAGGGCTCTGTGCCCCAAGAAATGATATGTCCGCAACTGTGCATTCGTTTGCTTTAAAATGCTTGAAATGTTACAAACTTAACAAAAATGTTGTTCTTAATATCAGTCTAGAGATTAAGTAGTATTAATTCATGAATATTAGAACAAATTCTTGCAATAAGAAATATTTGATACACTATATGTAATAAGAGTAGCCAAGTTTCAGTCAGGTGGTCACAAGGTGGCACTGTAACATTCATTTCTAGAGGGGTTACAAAACTATATGTTTGCAAGCACAGGCCATAAATTACATAGTAAGCCAGCCATCATCATCACCATCATCCTAACGCTTGGAGGGGATTCAGGAAGGTCTGCTTCAATTCCCTCTCTTTTGGTCAGGTCAGGATTGGGTACTTTAAGCCTGTGCAAATGCTTTTAGCCCTGCGGCTTTAAATTACAAAAGATGACATGTGACCTGTGCCTTGCCTCTCATGAGATCAGCTGTAAGATTTATAAATATTTAAGGAGGTCAGTATTGCTCTAAACACACACAGAATGAGTGATAGAAAGTAAAAAAAAAAGTTACCCAACTACAAATAATTAAGGGTTTAAAAAGAGCACATTTAAATACAGTGTGCATAATATAGTATATTTACAAGTGTTAACATTTTATAGATCATGACAAAAAAAAGATCAAGCTTAAGTGTTTCACCTTGCTGTGCCCTCCCTGTACAGAGATCGTATAGACTAGAGTGCACGCTTCTGTGCACAAGCACACTAGAATGGAAGCAGTGCAGTCTGCCTTTTCCTGACCATGTGTAATGAGCATGAGATCATTAACTTATTGAATGAACTTTATAAATAACAGTAGATGCAGTCACAGTGTACTTAACAACTGTCAGTATCATAGGACTAGATAAAAAATTTTTCTAGTTAAATATTTAGATTAAATATGGCTTGTAAATGAGGCCTATGGTTCTTGTAACCTTTCTGCAATTAAAAAAGCATTACCACTTTAGCATCAAGTAGCTGGTTGTAGAGGATCCTGATTTTATGGGTTATGTCATAACAGAAGCACCTAAAGCTGATTTGGTACACTGGTATATGTGCATATAATCATTGCTTGAATACTTCATTTTGTTACATTTCAATAAAGTATAGCCAAAGCCAAGGACTTTTTGTATATACTGTAGGAGGTATAACTCCAGAAAAAAATGTAAGTTGTCACCAAAACAGCAGCACAGGGGAGATCGTCCCATTTGAGTCCCCCATTATAGAGAGCCTCTCATTTTTTTTTGTACCACTGACATTTTTGCCTACTAATGCAATGTTAAAGTGGTTGTATGCTCATTTTTTTTTTTAACTTTTACCTACAGGAAAGCCTATAATAAGGCTTACCTGTAGGTAAAAAAAATCTCCTAAACCTGTACGGTTTAGGAGATATTCCCCTCGGTATGCGCCGCTGACTGCAGCGGCGCATGCACACAAGGGGATTCTCGGGTGAAAGTCCGGCAGTGGCCGGACCCGGCCGGGATGAAATCTCCCACGCGCATGCGCGGGAGTGACGATATCCCGGCTCCGGCCACTCACAGCGCCGGAGCCGCGATACCCGGAAGAAACGCTGAGGGAGCATGTCATGGATCGGGGCCTCGTTCTAAGGTAAGTATTTCATAATGAGCTAGTATGCGGTGCATACTAGCTCATTATGCCTTTTGCTTTGCAGGTGGTAAAAAAAAAAAAAAAAAAAATTTGCGGGTTTACTACCTCTTTAATGTGAATACAATGTAAACCTATGGACAATGTTATTCATTAGTATCTGGCACCATCTAGTGACCAAAACTGGAAATGGACTTTAGTTATTTTCCTTTTCATGGTGTTGGAAAGATAACAAAAGTAAACACAGTCACTTCCTGTTATTTGACCTCATCTACCCAGAATGCCAGGTGACCTACCCATGATCACCCTCTACTAAACTGCATGCTGGGTAGGCTATAAAAGGCCCGCGCGGCAATTTTCTGTCACTTCTGGACACATGGCCTGCCTGTGTGGAGGTCTCCAGAGAACTGCAGCCTGCGGAGCAGCAATCTAAAGCCAGAGGAGGCCTTCACACCACAGTGTGCTGGGACAGCAGTGTGGTCAGATCGGGAAGGATCCAGAGGCACTAGAGCTGCAACTAAAGATTAGTTTGTCTGTCGACTAATCTGTAGATAATTATTATTCGAATATATATATATATATATATATATATATATATATATATATATATATATATATTATACATACACACACACACACACACACACAGTTCTACTGTTCAGAAGTACATGAATATTTATAATTTATTTTTTAAAATGCTTTCTTTAAGGGGGGCGTGTGTGTGGGGACAGTGTCAGTGTGTTTTTGTTATTTTTTTTTTACTATTTTTTTTGTTATTTATTGCAATTTTATCAGCCCTGTCCATTCTAAAAACGAAGGCGCCGGGTTTACCGGCTCCTACCTCCGCTCTCCATCCTGAGATATGGGGGGGGGGGGGGGGCAGCACGGAGGGGGACACAGAGAAGAGAGAGGGGGGTCGGCAGCACAGAGGGGGACACAGAGAAGAGAGGGGGGTGGCAGCACGGAGGGGGACACAGAGAAGAGAGGGGGGGGAAAGATGCATGGAGGGGGAGGGGAGAGGGGGACAGATACACGGAGGGGGAGAAGAGAGGGGGCGGCAGCATGAAGGAGAGGGGGAGACATGGAACAGTGTGACACATCGACGCCCTGCACACACGTCGACGTATTTTTGTAGCCAATGTGATCAATTACGTCGACTCGTCGTGGCAGCCCTAAGAGACACCCTGATGGAGGTAACCGAGAGCTCCTGGTGACCTTGTGAAGCTGAGCAGCGTGACGGCGTGGCCGCAGCAAATGGACTGAGACCAGCGGAGTGGAGCTGACTTAGTCTTCAGGCCCAGTTTGGTGAGAGGGCTGTTGCCCCCAGTCTCTTACGCACTTGCATAGACCTAGACTTTAACACAGTGTTGCTGGGACTTGTAGTCCCACGGAGGAGATTCTAAAAGACAGACTGAGTTTAAGCAGGCCTCAAGCCTATTCATCACAATACTATTAGCACTGTGTTACACCAGAGGCAGTTACAAGTGTATCACGTTACAGGAACAGGTCTAATATTCATCTCGCGTTAACCTTTGTTGTTCCACTGTCGGATTACTGTTGGATTACAATTGTTACAACAACTATAGCTAGCAGAAGAAAAGATGATCAAAGACTGCATCCTTTAATGCAAGGCCTTGCATCTTATTAAAAGTAGGGGGAGCTCCCTAGGGATTGTGTTGTAATTCATTATTGATCCTGCATTTCTATAGCTACTAGGGTGTGCTGGAAGTGGGAAGGTGCCCAGAGTAAGGTGTAGTCCCTCTGAGCACTAGTCCCAATTGGAGCCGTATTCTAAGGGGTCATTTAAGACAACTGTACAGGTATAATCTGTTGTGTATACCTACTGCGCTGGTACATTATGTTCATGTGACAGTGCAAATATTGTACTTGCCATTTTACTTTACTCAATACAAGTTCCAGTTTCTGGTTAAGTACTTTGATGTGGAGTGTTGTTTCTTTTTTTCCAGCAGGTGGAGCCAATGGATAGCCAGGTAAAAACAGAGGTATGCTGTTATTATATTGTATATTGTGGGGTTGCCCTTCACCATTAGCTCCACACCAACATTGCACCACAGCTGTGTCAAGGGGACCGAGCCGAGTCAGTGGGGGTTCACTAGCAGAGTACAGGCCCAAACAGGAAGAGATCCCGCCTGTCCTGGAAGACTCTCAGAAAATGGAGTTACCGGTAATGCCCCGTACACACGAGAGGGATTAAGTCTGACAGACTTCCGACGGAGTTCTAGCGGAGTTCCGCCGGAGTTCTGGCGGACTTTTCGACCGAACGGACTTGACCACACACCAGCACACCAAACTCCGACGGAGTCGAACGTGATGACGTACGACTGGATTCGACGTAGGAAGTTTATAGACAGTAGCCAATAGCTGCCCTAGCGTCGGTTTTAGTCCGTCGGAGTAGCACACACACGAGCGAATTTTTCGAAGGGGACCGGGTCCGGCGGAGTTCCGTCTGGAAAATTTGAAGCATGCTTCATTTCTAAAGTCCGTCAGACTTTTGCGAAGCTAAAGTCCGTTGCAGCCCACACACGAGCGGATAGTCCGCCGGACTCAGTCCGTCGGAGTTTGGATGTCGAAAAGTCCGCTCGTGTGTACGGGGCATAAGTCTAACTCTGGCTTTATCAAATCGTCTTCCAGGACAGCCTCTGAGACACTGCGCAAGAATTTACTCCTTAAGTGTTTAAAGCAGATCTAGATGATAGTGCTTCGCAAAGGTAGAGTATTAGTATAGAGTATAAGCTGGAACATATAGCAGGTTTGCAAATTTGCTCTGGTGAGGCACCAGCTCTCTGCCCATGATGCCAACAAGGCTCTGGTTGAGTGTGCATTGATGAATAGAGGTGGAGTTCCTTGCTGGCTATAACCTTCAGCAATAACCAATCTGATCCAACTAGCTATGGTGACTTGGATGCCTCAGACCCCTGCGTGCACCCACAAAAACTATAAAATGATAAAACTATTAAAATAATCTGACTTTCTAAATTCTTTAGAACTTTTAATGTAAAACAAAATACTTTGTCTAACTGACTGAACATTTCCTCTTTATTGTTAGCATGTGTGGAAGAAAAGGTGGGCAAGAGGAAATCTTGGAACCTATGAAAGGCTGAGCATACCTTTGGGAGAAATGTAGGATCTGTTTTGAGAATTATCCCATCCTCAAATATAGACAAGAATGGCTCCCTACTGGACAGGGCCTGCAACTCGCTGACCCTTCGGGCGGACGGGATTGCCACCAAAACAGTTTTTAAGGTTAGCCATTTTATTGATGGGCTCCATGGGCTCAAAAGGGTTTAATAAGAATACTTTAAGGATCAATGAAAGATCCCAGGCTGGAAAGGATTCAATTGTCACTAGCTTAGATCTCGATAAAGTCCTAAAGAAATCTGACACAAAGCGATCTTGCTGAAGAGAGGTCTGGAGGAAAACTCTAAGGGTCGGGGCTTGCGCCTTTAAGGGGCTAACAGAGAACCCTTGGTCTGCCTTGTCCTTAAAAAACTCAAAGATTTCCAGGATATCTGGGTCTGACATCCAGGAATTTAACTTTTTCCATACCTTGGTGTAAATGGCCCTGGTAACAGGCTTCCAACAGTTAACTAGGGTTTTCACCACTTTTTCTGAAAATCCCTGAGATTTTAGGAGCTGTTCCTCAAAAGCCAAGCAGACAGCTTCAACACTGTCACCTGGGGGTGAAGAACTGATTCTTGTGAGATCAAGTCCTCCTTACTACGTGAGAAGGATTGGGGGAACTGCAGCCAGGTTTTGCAGCATAGAGAACAATGGCCTTTTAGGCCAGAAAGGGGCCACCAGGGTGGGGCTTTTTTTTCCCCCCCAAGAGTAATTTCCGAAGCACTGCCAGAATTAGCCTCACGGGGGGGGGGGGGGGCTGAAGGCCCGAGGATTGGCAAAAGACTGAAGGCCCGAGGATTGGCAAAAGCATCCATCCCCATTGCCTACTCCCGTGGCATTTTTGAGGACTGAATAATATCCCTCCTATTTCTTTGCCTTTGTGACCCGTCCGATGCTTTTTACGGCAGCTATCTCTGGCCTATTGAGCCTGTTGCCTTTGGCCACGGAAAGTCCTCCAGCTATTGGTCCTGCTTTTGGACCCTGGGAAAGCATTCTTTTTGTCCGCCGTGCATTCTAAAGCCTCTGCTAGGCCTGAACCAAAAGGATGATCCCCTGAAAAGAGAATGCTGCAAAGATGCAGAGTCCCCTGTTTTAGCCGCAGGGCTCTCCTCATGGAGTTCACCAAGGCAGAGGATCTGGCTGCTAATTTGACCAATTCTGCCAAGGCATCTGCCAAGTAACCAACTGCTTTAATAAGGAAAGGATTTTACAATCTGCTTCCTAGAAGTCCGGGCTGAGAGGTGTGCTTGAAGCGGAGAAAGCCAACATGCCAGATTTCCTGCAAAACATGTTGCTGCTAAGGCTGCATTTAGACTGATAGAGGTAGAGTCCCAAGCTCTGAAGAGCAGGATATCTCCTCTTCTGTCCATTGGTTCCCTCAGGGCCCCCATATCATCGAAGGCCAAGTCAGACTTCTTTGAGATTTTTAAGAGAAGTGCGTCCAGCGTCGATACTTTATTCCATGGTTGGAACGCATCCTCCTTGAAAAGAATCCCCCCCCCCCCCTCTGAAAATAAGGGCTTTCTTTCTGGATTCTCCCATTCTAGCTTTATGGAATCCACTAAGGAACTATGGACTGGAAACACCCTAGATTTTTTTTTTAGCATGAGTCCCCTCATACATCAGGTTATGCTTTGACCGGTGCACCCTCTCTTCCTCAATCACCAAGGTGTTATAGACGGCCTTAAGCAGATCGTCCACATCTAGGGACAGTTGTAAGGTAAGTACTCCTGCGCTAAAAGGAATTTGTAGTATATTCAAACAATAGGTGCTGCATCCACCGTAAGGACCAAACTCGTGTCCAAATTTGTTTATAGTTGTAAAGAGAGGGAGTGGTGTTGCGCTTCTTAAAAAATATATATAGTTTTCTTATAATAAATTAATAAAATATTTAACTATGCTTCAAACTAGCAGACATTTATCAGGGTCATCAATAAAGTGCAAAAGTGCAAATGAAATAATATCCTGAACTAAATGGCATATATGTTAAAAGAGACATAATATTTTTTCTACTGTGCAAAAAACAAATATAAAATATATATCAAACATGTGCAATACTGCAAAAAAAAAAAAAAATATGATATAAAGTGTAACTGCAAGTGATTCTAAAACTGTGCAACATACACAAAGAGTGAATAGTTCATAAAGTGACTTGTTTTGGCAAAGAGAAAATTAAAATTAAGTAAATGAAAAAACGGATAATTAAATAAAAAATACTTTTAACAAACTAAGTGTAACAAGTTTTAAGTGCAATATTGGACGTTATTCCTTGGTCCAATGTGCAATGGTAGTGCAGGTGTGCAAGTGTTTCACTGGAACACTGTGTGCTGCTATCTTGACATTTTGGTGATACTGTGCCTTTAAGTGCAAAAAAGGTAGATCTTCAGTGTCACTGACACCCGTGGTTATAATGAATGATTACCTTACTGCTGTAAGGTAAACAGCATGTAGCAGGATATTTATGGGGGGGAAGGGGTCCCTTCAGATCGATCCTTTCCTAGGCGTTCGTACACTATATAAAGTGGAGGCAGGGGGGGAGGGAGGGATGGTCCTTTCCTTTTTTCCTCTTTTTCCACTGGGCGTTTAGATGTCTTGGATCACTCAAATCATTAAAGTGCTCAATGTATTAAAAAAGATAAAAGAGGCCCACCATGGTGTAGTATTTTGAAAGAGGGTATACAGTTTTATTTGGATAAGATCATAAAAACTCACATTTTGTAATGTAAACAGAGCGGTGTAAAAACGAGCGCCGAGCTCGTGTCTGGACGTCTATTCCGGTGTCTGATTCGCCTCTGGTCTCCTACGTCACAACACACAGTCGAAGTCACGTGTGTTGTGACGTAACGCGTAGGAGACCAGAGACAAATCAGACACCGGAATAGACGCCCAGACACGAGCTCAGCGCTCGTTTTTACACCGCTCTGTTTACATTACAAAATGTGAGTTTTTATGATCTTATCCAAATAAAACTGTATACCCTCTTTCAAAATACTACGCCATGGTGGGCCTCTTATCTTTTTTAATACATTGAGCACTTTAATGATTTGAGTGATCCAAGACATCTAAACGCCCAGTGGAAAAAAGGAAAGGACCATCCCTCCCTCCCCCCTGGCTCCACTTCATATAGTGTACGAACGCCTAGGAAAGGATCGATCTGAAGGGACCCCTTCCCCCCATAAATATCCTGCTACATGCTGTTTACCTTACAGCAGTAAGGTAATCATTCGTTATAACCACGGGTGTCAGTGACACTGAAGATCTACCTTTTTTGCACTTAAAGGCACAGTATCACCAAAATGTCAAGATAGCAGCACACAGTGTTCCAGTGAAACACTTGCACACCTGCACTACTATTGCACATTGGACCAAGGAATAACGTCCAATATTGCACTAAAAACTTGTTACACTTAGTTTGTTAAAAGTATTTTTTATTTAATTATCCGTTTTTTCATTTACTTAATTTTAATTTTCTCTTTGCCAAAACAAGTCACTTTATGAACTATTCACTCTTTGTGTATGTTGCACAGTTTTAGAATCACTTGCAGTTACACTTTATATCATATTTTATTTTTTTTGCAGTATTGCACGTTTGATATATATTTTATATTTGTTTTTTGCACAGTAGAAAAATTATTATGTCTCTTTTAACATATATGCCATTTAATTCAGGATATTATTTCATTTGCACTTTTGCACTTTATTGATGACCCTGATAAATGTCTGCTAGTTTGAAGCATAGTTAAATATTTTATTAATTTATTATAATAAAAATATATATATTTTTTTTAAGGAGCGCAACACCACTCCCTCTCTTTACACATCTAGGGACAGCTTGTATCTTGAGCCCTTGGAAGGAGTAACCCTCTCCTCTTAAGTCATCCTCAGAACCCGAATCGGCTTAAGAGGCTTGCGATCTGGGATCCTCTTCCGGATCCACTCCCCATGGGGATCGACATAACAGCCAATGAAGGACCCTGCATTTGGTCTATCAACCCCTTAAAAGATTTAAAGGTTGAAGCAATTTCTTGATCTTTAATAGAAGGTAGAATTTTATGACCTGTAGTAACAGCTTCATCCTTGACCAGGCTATCAACACAGCTAAGGCATAAGGGTTTTCCCCACAAAGAGCCTAGCTTAGCCACGTACACGGCACATTTTCTCTTGGGGGCCACCACCTGGGTCTGTTCCTGGGCTTTAAGCCTACAATCAAAACAGGAGACAAACAGATGCAGTTGAGGCCAGGATTCCATTCCATTTACACCGACTGTGCAGGGAAGTAACCAAAACAGTGCCCACTGAAACCTGAGGCTATCACTATAGTCCAGTTTGGAAAACCTCAAAGATTTGCCAGAGGGACCAGAGAAATCCCCAAGCTTACCTGAGAGGAGCTGGTGCCAGATTAGACAGATTCTCCTTCCTGCAAGGGTGCAGGGGTGTCCATGCCGTTTCCTGAGTGTTCTCCCCACAGGCTTTGCTGGGTCCACATGCACACAGACCCCAATAATAATGAGCCTCCGTTGCCTGCTGATGACGTCACTTGGCTGGCCCATCATCCCTGTTCAATTTACGGTTTAGTAAACTACTAGCTCTGCCACCCAAAGGAATTGACACGAGAACCCATCCTTCTTGCCCAGTGGGGAATGCTGAGCCGGTCCAACTACCCAGGGGGGAGCTGGCAGACAGTCACCAGAAGTCCCCTCTCTTCTCAAGTGATGAAAGCATGTAAGGACACAGCCCGACTCCCCTTCCCCGGGGAATTTTCGTGTCAGGCAAAAGCTACAGCTGCAATTTAAGGAAGCTCCACAGGCCTAACTCTGAGACCTAGAGCTCCATCCAGGTGCAACCGATCCTGCCAAAGAAAACAATATTGAGGTGTGGGTCTGGCGGACTGCCTTTTTTGTTGGTTTGTTAACGTCTTTCCTGCCCCAAAGGGAGGAGCTCTAAGTGTCAGAGGTTGTCACAGAAGACATTTTGATAAATATAAAAGGTTTTTCTTAACATATATTACATTTTTGTTAAGCTTATACAACAGTTCATGTTTTGCAAGTAACTGAACGTGTACAATTAGACAGTCATCTGTGTTTCAGCCATACCTCGTAAACTTTCCCTCTTTTTGTGCCAAAGCCCTCTGTCCCTCATTTTTGCTCAGTTGTTCCTCTTCATGTTCTGATGTTTATATCTCTATAAAATATCATACTAAACTACAAACATGTTTTATTCTACACTAGATGGTTTATCCAACATCTAAATTATTGCACTTGTTAATTTGAAAATTCAATAAAAAGGATAATAGTGGTGAAAAAAAAGCACTTGTGGATTTAGCCAATCATTTTTGCATATTCATTTTTCATGGCCTGGGTAACCTGGCATTGCGGGGTTGTGTCTCTTAGCTACATACTTTGTACCATCTTAGAAAGTTGGGTGTATGGTCTCAGCAATGTATTCACCTGTATAAATTTGAACTGGTACTGATACTGGAGGACATGTCTGGGAAACATACCTTCAGTACATACTGCATATGAGAACTTCATCAGGAAAACCTCAGAAATACATGTTGGGGAATGAGCTGATAAGTACTTTCCAGCAAGTTTCAAGTTGCATTGCATTCTAATACTGGTTTAACAGCCAAACATATTTCAGGCAGTTGGTATTTGTGTTATATACAATAGAGCTTGGTGAATCTGTATGAAACTAAAGAGGAGCTCCAAACCCCCTCCCTTAAAAAAAATTAAAGTCAGCAGCTGCAAATACTGTAGCTGCTGACTTAATATTAGGGCATTTACCTGTTCAGGCATCCAGCGGTCTCTTCACTCCCATTCAGATATGTGTAAAACATTTCCAAACAGGAGCTTTTAAAGCTGCTAAAAGCTTGCTGAAAGTTTCATAAAAACTTGCTGTTCACACTACTCTTACAGAAGCTGAAGCCCATGTGAAAAGCCAAAGAGCATGATGAATAATGAAAATCATGGAATTGTGCCACTCCAGGCCACTGCATCCTTAAAACCAGGGGTACAACGGCCACACTATAAATGGTCACAGGCCCCCAAAGAAAACCTCATCACAGTCCCAATCAAAGCCTCCTCCCCCACATGAGTGTCTCCTTTACATCATAGCCCCCCTCCCTTTTCATTAGTTTTCCCATCAGAATGCCTACCTTGCATCAGTGTCCCCATCGAGGTTCCCCTACTACTGTAAGGGTGGCAGCAGCAGTAGGGTAGGAGCCAGGAAGTGGAGCAGGTCTGGACAGAGGAAGTTTCCTCTCCCAGTGAAAGCTAGGACAAGCACGCTGGCAGTCCTAGCAACCAACAATGGGAATGATGGTAGTGGAGCAGGGGGTAATCTGTGCTTGGGGGGAGGGGGTAAAAAAAGATCATAGGCATCCTCTGCTGACTTTAATCCTCAATCTGTGGACATTGAGGATGCAGCACTGACCATAGCTGTGGGCCGGATAAAATCTCGTAGTTAGCTGAATGTAACCATGCATCATAGTAGGAGACCCTTGCTTTAAACAAATACATGAAGGCACAGGACTGTCCTTTGTGGGTTAATAACTCACTAATAATAGATCCAAATGAATGTAAAGTAATTTTAAAATACCCCTTTTAAAATACACACAACTAAGTGAACTAAAGCTTGCGAAGGATGACTGCTTTTTTTTTTTTTCATCATTGGGTTGATAACTGTATTACCCCATCCACACAAGTGCGGTGGATGGAGGTATCCTCCCCACTGTGCTATTGTACTCTGACAGCAGGGACTTCTCCTCTGTCAGAATACACGGATCAGAGGAACAGCTGATTGCATCGCCGCCTGAATGAACCAAGAGTCGTTTGAGAGGAGTCAACACTCATGGCCATAGATGAAGCGCAATTCAATACAGTCCTGCTGAATTAGCTGAATTTCAATTCATTTATCGTCAGCTTTAGCAGAGGTTCTAGATGGTATATTCCATCTATAAACCGCTTAGAGAGAAAATCAAGTTAACTTCTTTAGGCAAGATTTAAACAATAGTTGTAAGCTTTTGACAAATTAAAACATATTGAAATGATTAACAGATTGGGTTTGCTAAATTTTGCAGTTTATTAGAAATATGCTAAATGCAAGCAACAACCTTTTTTTGTCCTCCACAATTTCAGTAAGAGGCAGCATTTCTGTCTTATCCATAATTCCAGCACATAGGACCTCTCCTGCCTTCTTCCGAATGCTGTGTGCCATCTTTAATGATGATATATGGCTGTCCTTTTCTGCTGCTCAACTGGGAGGAGGTATGTGTGTGTGGGGGGGTCATACATATGACACTACTAGGCTGGGTATCAACAATCGAATTATAAACCATGTCAATCTGGGTTAATGCAAAGCTGTAATCCTCTTTAACAAGAGATCAAATCAGTGTCATGAGTTATGTTCAGTCTGTAATCAGATAAGAAACAGAGCAAGTCTCTAATAAAAGAGTAATGAGAGGCCTTAATGATGCTGTTAAAAGGTATCACAAGTTAAATTATTGCTCTTGTTCTAACCGATTAAATCAATGTTGCATATATGCAGCCTTGTCCTACCTGTCAGACTAACCTGTGAATTTAGAAAAGATAAACAGTTCAGGAAACCTCAATATAACTAATTCACTCCCAAGAAGGGGGCAGTGAGTTTTCGTTTAAAAGAATTCAAATGGATTGAATGCACCCCAATCACAAGTCATTTCATTGTAGTAAATGTTCTCTCTGGACCATCACAGGCAAAATGAAGCTCAAGGAATGTTCCAACAGTTAGAACTGCATACCACTAAGTCTCTTCACATGGGAGTTTGTAGCCACATCTCTCCTCATTCACATTTAAAAAATTAGGAGAACATATTTGCTAATAAAAAAAAAAAAAAAAAAAAAAAAGGGGGTTTGGCTTTGTCCCTGCCAAGTATACCAAAAAAAGACAAAAAGAGGGAAGGCACAATGCTTTTTGCTTGCCGCGTTTTTTCCCCCAGAAATGTATGTACAGAATTCATAAAGAAAATTATTTAAGACATCAGTCCATGTGTCTCAGCTGAGCTGTATCTGGATCATGCAGCAACTAAGCATTTATGAAATAGATAAAACGTATATAAAAAAAAGATATAAATGGTCTAAAAAATAAATAAATAAAAAAGTTCACTTGAATTTGACAAACATGTCCAGCTTAAAAGAGACTTGTTCCTGTTTCACAATCAAAAAGTGTTGCCAAGCTAAAGCAGCTCATCAAAAAGAGTAAGGCTAGATTCCTCCATGGCACCTGACCCACAGCTGTAACCACTGCAACCAAAGTGGATTCATCATTTAGGACCCAGTCACACAGACTTCAGCTTAAGAGCCCATTCACACAGGGGCAACTCCTGATCCGACTTCAGGTCGCCCCTAGTCGCCTCAGGTCGCCTCAGGTCGGACAACATTTAAAAAGCAATGTAAGTGAATGAGAGCCGTGTTAATGCACGCTACTGAAGTCGCTCCGACTTCAAAAAAGGTTCCTGTACTACTTCTATCCGACTTGTAGGCGACCGGTACCCATTGATTTCAATGGAGGTCGCCTCCAAGTCGGATCTCCGTCTATACGGAGGCGACTTTGACAGAATTATCAGCTCTCAAGAGGGAACTCCACGGCAAATTTCTGAAAAAAAATTGGCGTGGGTTCCCCCTCCGAGAGCATACCAGGCCCTTAGGTCTGGTATGGATTCCAAGGGGAACCCCCTACGCCGAAAAAACGGCGTGGGGGTCCCCCCCAGATCCACACCAGACCCTTATCCGAGCACGCTACCCGGCCGGCCAGGAAAGGGGGTGGGGACGAGCGGGCGGCCCCCCCCCTCCTGAGCCGTACCAGGCCGCGTGCCCTCAACATGGGGGGGTGCCTTGGGGGAGGGGGGGCGTGCGGCCCCCCCACCCCAAAGCACCTTGTCCCCATGTTGATGAGGACAAGGGCCTCTTCCCGACAACCCTGGCCGTTGGTTGTCGGGGTCTGCGGGCGGGGGGCTTATCGGAATCCGGGAGCCCCCTTTAATAAGGGGGCCCCCGGATACCGGCCCCCCACCCTATGTGAATGAGTATGGGGTACAATGTACCCCTACCCATTCACCTGTGAAATAAAGTACAATAAAACACACAACACAGAGAAAAAGTATTTTATTGCACAGCCGGGGGTCTTCCGTCTTCGGGGGTCTTCTCGCCGGACTCCTCCGCTATGTGTGTGTAGCTCTTTTGCCAGCGGAGGAGTCCGGCTTTCTTCCTCCCCGCCGCCGGCCTCTTCTCCCGACTTCGGGGGTCTTGTCCCCCTCTTCGGTTCTTCTGCCGGGCCACCGCGCCTGGTCCGGTGGCCCGGTCTTCTGTCGCCGTCTTCCGTTCTTCTGTCGCCGCCTTCGGTTCTTCTGCCGGGCCACCGCGCCTTCTTATAGCTCTTTTACAGGCGGTGGCCCGGTCTTCCTTCGCCGCCGCCGCCGCCGCCTTCCGTTCTTCTCCTTCTTCTTCTCCTGGAGATGTTGACTCGACGAGCTCTCCGGCCACAATGCCAGGGACGCGCTCCGCTGCCTCTTATATAGGGACAATGGGGCGGTGTCACATGGGTTGATGTCACATGGGTTGGTCACATGGGTTGATGTCACATGGTGACCCCGCCCCCCTTACCATGTGACATCAACCCATGTGACCAACCCATGTGACATCAACCCATGTGACACCGCCCCATTGTCCCTATATAAGAGGCAGCGGAGCGCGTCCCTGGCATTGTGGCCGGAGAGCTCGTCGAGTCAACATCTCCAGGAGAAGAAGAAGGAGAAGAACGGAAGGCGGCGGCGGCGGCGGCGGCGACGGAAGACCGGGCCACCGCCTGTAAAAGAGCTATAAGAAGGCGCGGTGGCCCGGCAGAAGAACCGAAGGCGGCGACAGAAGAACGGAAGACGGCGACAGAAGACCGGGCCACCGGACCAGGCGCGGTGGCCCGGCAGAAGAACCGAAGAGGGGGACAAGACCCCCGAAGTCGGGAGAAGAGGCCGGCGGCGGGGAGGAAGAAAGCCGGACTCCTCCGCTGGCAAAAGAGCTACACACACATAGCGGAGGAGTCCGGCGAGAAGACCCCCGAAGACGGAAGACCCCCGGCTGTGCAATAAAATACTTTTTCTCTGTGTTGTGTGTTTTATTGTACTTTATTTCACAGGTGAATGGGTAGGGGTACATTGTACCCCATACTCATTCACATAGGGTGGGGGGCCGGTATCCGGGGGCCCCCTTATTAAAGGGGGCTCCCGGATTCCGATAAGCCCCCCGCCCGCAGACCCCGACAACCAACGGCCAGGGTTGTCGGGAAGAGGCCCTTGTCCTCATCAACATGGGGACAAGGTGCTTTGGGGTGGGGGGGCCGCACGCCCCCCCTCCCCCAAGGCACCCCCCATGTTGAGGGCACGCGGCCTGGTACGGCTCAGGAGGGGGGGGGCCGCCCGCTCGTCCCCACCCCCTTTCCTGGCCGGCCGGGTAGCGTGCTCGGATAAGGGTCTGGTGTGGATCTGGGGGGGACCCCCACGCCGTTTTTCCGGCGTAGGGGGTTCCCCTTGGAATCCATACCAGACCTAAGGGCCTGGTATGCTCTCGGAGGGGGAACCCACGCCAATTTTTTTTCAGAAATTTGCCGTGGAGTTTCCCCTTGAGCTCATTCTCTGCTTGGCCGCGGCAAAAGTCGCCTGGCCTGGGGCGACTTGTAAGTCGTCCCAAGTCGCGCTTGAAGTCATCACAAGTCGTTTTGAAGTCGTCCCAAGTCGCCGCTGTCAAGTCGTGTCCAAGTAGCCTGATCAAGTCGCCTACAAGTCGTGTTGCCCCTGTGTGAATGGGCTCTAAAGAGGGAGTCCACTGGAAAAAAAAAATTATTAAAAGCCAGCAGCTATAAATACTACAGCTGCTGACTTTTAATAAATGGACACTCACCTGTCCCAAGGTCCAGCGATGTTGGCAGCAGAGGCCGATCGATCCGCTCTCGGCTGCTGCTGCCGCCATTCCGGCTTCACTTCCCGATTCCCTACTGCGCATGCGCGAGTCGCGCAACGCAATGGGAATGGTCCACGCTGTCTCTGGGACTCGTGTGTGTCCCAGCAGACAGCGCGCTGGGACAGGAAGAAGCATTGTCTTAGACAAGTGTCTGCACCCCCCCCGAAAGGTGTCAACTGTGACACCGGGGGGGGGGGGATTTGTTCCGATGAGTGGAAGTTCCACTTTAGGGCGGAACCCCGCTTTAAGCCTGGTACACACAAATTTTTTTTTTGCTCTACCCAGGGGTTTGAACAAAAAAATAAAAATAAAAAAATAAATTAAAAAAAAGACATTTCCAGTCGAAGCAGCTGTAGTAACAGATCCGACGTTAGTACAGTGATCTCCCCAACTGAGCTGTGCGTGCCCCCCCAAGTCCCCCCGGGTGGAAAACACTGATCAACGCTGCTGATCAGGAGTTGGTCGGCTGCTGGTTTTCCAGCATGCTTCTCCAACAGAAGACAGGCTTCTTTCGGAACGGCTAGCTTAAACACAGGCCCAAATGTCACCTGGTTTTGATTGAACCGGCTTTAATCTGAACGACATTGCATACGGCAGCTGTCTTATAATGTTGAGAACAGATTAGTAAGCAAACTAAGAGATGTCTTATTAACATGACTAAGGCTTACTCAAGCCCTAACAGAGGCCTGCGTATATATTTACAGCTGTTCAGTACTTCTGCAAAAACCCTGAACTCAGGCAAAGCAGCCATCTCTCTATTGGTTGCTAGGAACTTTGTGGAGGAAATGCAATTAAAGGGTAAATATAGTGGCTTTATACATATTTTCTTACGTTTCTTATGGTTTGCACTAAAAAATAATTTTTAAAACAATATTTTTGTTGGGGGAATATAAAATACTGCATAATAATATTTTGTAAGTTTTTGTTACCCAGCAGGTGGTGCCTTCTTTGATCCCTTTTAAGAAAAAATAAATAAAAAAACAAAAAACACTAAATTTACAAACCTCAATAGCTCAGGCTACTAGATACACATAGAGGTAAAGTCAGAGCAGTGATTCATCTCTTATCAGTATTGGTCAGCTCTCTCTCAGGTTTCAATCTGACAATGTCAGACAAAAGGCAGGCAGATATTGCTCTTTAGATATACCAAAAGTGCTTTGTGTATTGCATTGTATTGAAATATATCAAAGCGTATTTGTTGCTTTTTGTAAAACAGAACATGTATTAATACAATAAAAAAAAAAAAAAAAAAAACTATATAAAACAACGGTTTAAAACTAAAAAAATATATAATAAGAAAACAGAAAAAGTATTATAAATCATTTAAGACATTTAGAAAGACAATATGATAAAAAAAGATTCCATTAATGGAAACAATTTATAAAAACTTGAGAAAAAAAACATTTCTATTACATGCAACTACATGCCATCATAAGTTATTTCAATGCAGTTAGAAATTTTTAATGCCACAAAGCTTGTTATTTTCTCAAATGCATTTATCAAAAAAGGAAGGATTATGATCAAAATATACATAATTCATATTTCAAGGTTCAGCTAAATTTACTAAACACGTAAAGAAAAATCACTTAAAATATTGTATGAAGAGGGATACAATATAACAGGCATAAAAAATTACACATGACTGGCACTCCTGTGTTATAAATTACTTTAATACTGAACTAAAGAGCTGTATTTCATAAAAAATTCCTGCTCCCTTAGGTATTGATCTCGGTCCAAAAATACAACTTGGGATGCATCCAGATACATTACAACAAAGGAGAGAGAGAAATTAACTTGGATAATGCTGACAGCTGCAATAAGCATTTGTACAGGACTCTGGAAATTGGAATCATTTAGGGACGTTGAGGCGTGATGGAGGGAGCTTGAGGACATACTGCAGTATAATAAAGTTATGTCTTGACAAGGAGAAAAAAAAAAAAAAAAGAAGAACTTTGTCACCTTTAGTGCAAATATACCATGCATAAAGTGCCCCTGTGCAATAGCAAAAATTATTTAAGAATGAAGATTTCACATATTCTAAACCTTAAAAGCACAAAGATGGATAAAGCGTCAAACTTGAATGCATGTATTACCCAATGACAAAAAAGGAGACGTTCACCTTTTGGAACATGTTATACATTATGTTCCACTTTTAGCATCAAAACTATTGAAATAGTGAAGGCATGGGACTTTTAAGGCACAGTATGGGGTGGAGATGCAAGGGCCCAGGGTACACATACATATAAGCACAGGAGAGGGTACTTGCATCTCCACCCCTGGGGGAACATCACTGTGCAAGGTATTCTGCAATTCAATTTAAAATTTTCTTTGTAATTTGTTGTATTACGATTATTACGATATTCTTACTAAAAAGTTTGTCATTCTATTTAGATGGCATTTATAGAAAGTCTATATTGATAGCTCCTGATTAAGAGGACTTTGTCTGAGAAATGTGTTGAGCTGTGAAGACTACTATGCGCAATCACCACAGTATCGAACTCAATTGGTTTTATATACAATTGTATTTTATTGCAATCTGTTATAAAGACTGAACTTGTCTAATTTTGGCAAATTTAAATAAATGTTAATTTTACACAAATATGCTGTGCCTCAAAAGTCCCACGCCTTCACTATTTCAATCGTTTTGATGCATCACTTTTAGGGATGCGGCACAGAGTTTGTATCATAATTTTTTGATGGGAATGTTCCACTTTTAATTAGGGTTTCAGTAGCTGCAGCCTCTCCACCTCTTTATTATTTCCCCCCTTTAATATAGTGCAGCCTACCAATCCTTAACTGTGGTGGCTGAATTAGATATCTTTCTTTTCACTTGGTAGTCCAGCCAGTAACACATTTCCTGCCTTAGGACAGCTTCACTCTTTGGAGGTACCCTTGGACAGCAGCACTGTCAATCTGTGAAGTGGGTAGTGTTAGATGCACTAGCAGATTTAGATGGACTTAACATATTAAATAAAAGCTGAACTCCTGTTAACACTTTTTAATAATTTACAGTAACTTTTTTTTATGGGGATTACTTTTTTTTATGGGGATAACTTTTTTTTATGGGGATAACTTTTTTTTATAGATAAATGGTAAAAACCATTGGAAGCTCTGGTTTGTCTGTGTCTTCTAAAACAGACTTACTGGCCACCACATTTAAGAATTGATAAGCTGCAATAAATAATTTTTGCCAAAAAGGTAGTTATACTGTATATGTGCTATCTTAGTTCAGGTACAAACACATTTACATGCACATTATGGGATAACAAAGATTACATGTATGGGTCCTTTAAACACAGTCAATTTCTCAAGGTAAGATACAAGCCCCAAAATGATAAGGCATTATAAATTATATTTAAATTATATTATTTAAAAAAAGCAGATAAAGTTTATAATATAGATCTGTTCATGGATTTGCTTCCCATGTTATTTTGGTTAATAGCTTATACTATTCCTTTTTAAACTTCAGAACAGTAGGCTACTTTCTCAGATATATAATGTCTACACTAGGCTTTGTTGGGGTTTGCTACTGTTAATAATATAACGTTATATGTTTATTCCACTCAGGTGTGAGAAAACTGAATGGACTAAGGCCCCTTTCGTACAGGGCGGATCGCTCCATTGTCCCCGCTGAGCCGGCGGCGGACAGGGCGGTCTCTGCACACTGTGCAGGGACCACCCTGTCAGCTCTCCGTTCTCCTCTATGGGGATCGGAGATGAGCACGGACCGTCTGTCCGTGTTCATCTGATCCGCTCTGCAGACGGATCGAAAAATAGGATTTTCCTCAGTCTGCAGAATCAGACAATTGCGGAGGCGGACAATAGCGGGTGTCTGCGGTAGTTCATCCGCAGACATCCACTATCCCATAGGGATGCATGTATGTCCGTATTTCATCCGCAAACGGATGGATGAAATACGGACATACTGTCCGCATGTGTGAAAGGGGCCTTACTCACTTGTGTTCTACTTAAGTAATTAATGCTGTGACCAGACAGAGCTGTAAGCACAACTGAAGATAATAAAAAATTGCAATTCATCTTCTCCAAGAATGTATGCAAAACATTTTCTAGCTTTACTACACTGAAGAGAAAAAAATAGTTTTGACACTTAAGAAAACTGCAATAAATATTTCTCCTGGAAAATCAAACTCAAGTTTAAATATAATGTTAACATTTGTCAATGTAGGCAAAAAAACTAATGATAAAATTCAATAGCACATACTGATAAAGAACCCTTAGGGCTCATGAGCTTTTATTTCAGCTTGAAGAGGCTTATACTTTTTTGGGCTCATTTGCATGTTTTAATTAAGCTTAATTGAGCTCCTTTGAGCATAAGTGTTTTTTTTTCCTTTTCACAAAACCTCCCCTAAGCTAATTTTTTTCAATTTGTGTGTTTTTGAGCTTCAGCTTTTCATGCTCTTTTGCACACTTTCCCATGTTTTTGGGCATTTCTGCTCGAAAGCTCCTCTCAAAAATTCAGTTTGGTGGGGGGTTTTTCCGCATGTTAGAGCATACGCCTGTAAACACCTGAAAAAGCCCTAGTGTGCATGGACATATTGGCCAACAGAGGGTAGTTTCCAGGCAGAAAAACTAAGAGCTCAAAAAAGCTCAAAAGCCTGTAGGAGCCACTTCTTTGAGCTGCAGTGTGCATGAGCCCTTAAAGTGGATGTAAACCTGATCCATAAAATTTGAGCTGGGCACATATATCTGCAGTGTTTTGTTCTCTATCTTCAAAGAACCAATTCCTGTAGCTTTGTCTTCTGTTATCAGCCTGATAACTTTTGACAAGCTCTCAGAGACAAGAGATAGAACTGTGTGTTGGAGGAGGTTGTTATAAATAGATTAGCAGACTGCTAAACTATACACAGGCAACCTCTGCATGTGTGGGGAGGGAGGTGTGCCTTTCCTCCAATCAGCTGTCTCACCATTTCTCACAGTGTCCAGCAATGATCCCCTCCTACAGGGGAACCGAGAAGAGAAAATTCTAACAGAACATGTATATCAAGGTGAAGACAGAAGATATACATGTAAAACTATGTAGGTTTCATCCCTGTGTATCATTTGGGGCTGTTCACTGGGTATATGGAGGGTTTACATCCACTTTAAAAAATGTCAACTAAAATGGCTTTTACTTTCTAAAAGCTTTAAATGTTTTGAAACCGAAGTTCTAGTTTTGTTTTGAATTATACTGCATATACAGAGTTTACAAATAAGCATTTATTACACAAAGAATTATCAGAGCACTGTGGTTTATTTAAAAAGACAGCACAGCAGGAGACATTTACTTTTTGCCACCCTGTCTCTAAATGAAAATTGGGGGGAGGCAGATGAGTCACTGATTGATGTTTCTATATCTCAGCTTGTGTTATGGAGCTCTGTAAACAAATGGCTTTTATCAGAAAAATTTAAGGGGAAACTGGACAAATTTGAAAAGGAGCCCAAAGCTTCCTATTATAGCAAAAAAATATTGATATACATTATCATATTTACTATAAAAAATACATACATAAAAAAAAGGAAAAAAAAGAAAAAGAAAAGAAAAACTAAGTAAAAAAACCAAAAAAAAAAATGTGCATAACCCTATGGTTTCTTTAAAGGAAGCCAAATATTTCAGGAGGAGACATAAGTGCAGTTCATCTAAGATTACAAATAAAATGTAGATGTAAAAAAAGAAGTGAGTTTACAGTATTCTATATTTAAAAAAACGAATGTATATGAATTAACTTTTGATTGTCAAGAGCTTTACCCACACACTGGGAAATGTAGTTCTGGGGACGTGCTTATGTTATAAAGAACTGATCCCCCCTCAAAAAGGGGGGGGGGGGGGGTTAAAAAAAAAAAAAAAATTCTTGCCATATTAAGGCCCCTTTCACACATGCGGACAGTATGTCCGTATTTCATCCATCCGTTTGCGAATGAAATACGGACATACATGCATTCTATAGGATAGCGGGTGTCTGCGGATGAACATCTATTGTCCGATTCTGCAGACGGAGGAAAATCCTATTTTTCTATCCATCTGCAGAGCGGATTGGATGAACAGGGACAGACGGTCCGTGTTCATCCGATCCCCCATAGAGGAGAACGGAGCGCTGACAGGGCAGTCCCTGCACAGTGTGCCGGGACCGCCCTGTCCACCACCGGCTCAGCAGGGACAATGGAGCGATCCCTGCTGAGCGAGCGGATCATCACGGATCCGTCCCGTGTGAAAGGGGCCTAACAAGGTAAAAGAAAACAAAAAAAAAAAAACTATGCTGGGACATGCTCTAGATGGGCGTTGAAGTTTGAGGTAATTTTGGATAATAAAAAAATACTTTAAAAAATACTCTATGATGAAATTCAAACACCAAATTTATTGAGACTGAAGAATTAATCATTTCCGGCTCGGCTCAGTAGACTCCATACTTAGGTTCAACTAGAGAGGTAGCTTAAAAATAAAAACAGTTTTTACTTTGTTCCAAATCTAGAATTTTTCGGTGAATCCGCTGTCATTGGTGCATTGTGTATTAAGGGCTCATGCACACAGGACTTTTTTTTACAGCTGCTGTTAAGGGCGTCTAACGTTTTAACTGGTTCTAAACGCCCCTCCATGTTAGCCTATGTGTGCATGCACACAAACTTTTAGAGGAGTTTGGAGGCATAAGCTTTTAGGGGCGGTAGAGTTTTTAGGTTTTACTGTAAAACACCCATAAACGCTATTCAAAAACACGGCTAACAGCGCATTTTTTAAATTAGCTTTTTCCTGGCAGCAGTGCTGGCATTTTTTTTAAAGTCCTGTGTGCATGACGCCTAAATATTTTTTGTAAAACAAAGACTTTAGATAATTGGCATAACAGATTGATTAAATCACTTAGATAAAAATATAAAAATAAAATTTAAAAACTTTGACCCCAAGCCATCACAGTTTCTTTATTTAAAAAAAATAGTCCATATAGAGCAACAACTTAAAAATGTTGCCTGTTTTCCCATGTGCCAGGAATACTAGGTAATGTCAATTGTTACCAATGCTTGCCCAGTTACAGAATTGAAAAAGCGCAGATTGCATTACAGATTCTGAATGTCAGTCTTGGTTCTGGCAAACTGACTTACAGTAGGCAAGAGCATTACAACATTATATACAACATTAAAGCGTTCGTTAACTCAAAGTATATATGGTTTCTTTAACCACTTGCCGACCAGTGCACGACGATGTACGTCGACAGAATGGCACGGGCAGGCAAATGGGCGTACATGTACGTCCCTTTAAATTTGTCGCCCTGCCGTCGGGAGCGCGCCGCCGGCGGCGCGCTCCCGCGCTGGTTGGGACCCCCGTGAGTCCAGTCGCGGGACCCGCGGACTCGATCGCCACGGGCATCCCCGCGATCGTCTCACGGAGCGGCCAAATGAAGAAATGCCGTTGTAAACAGCATTTCTTCATTCTGCCTAGCAACTAGTGACGCTGATCTCTGCTCCATGTGATTGGAGCAGAGATCAGTGTTCACTAAATGAAAGCTCAACCCCCCCACAGTTAGTAACACACCCCTAGGAACACTTAACCCCTACACTGCCACCCACTGGTTAACCCCTTCACTGCCAGTGTCATTTACACAGGAATCACTGCATTTGTATAGCAGTGATTACTGTATAAATGCCAATGGTCCCAAAAATGTGTCAAAAACGTCCGATGGGTCCCCCACAATGTCGCAGTCACAAAAAAAAAAACGCTGATCGCCGCCATTACTAGTAAAAAAAAATAATAAAAAATTATTAATAAAAATGCTATAAAACTATCCCTATTTTGTAAACGCTATAACTTTTGCGCCAAGCAATCAATAATCGCTTATTGCGATTTTTTTTACCAAAAATATGTAGAAGAATACGTATCGGCCTAAACTGAGGGAAAAAAATGTTTTTTTATATATTTTTGGGGGATATTTATTATAACAAAAAGTAAAAAATAATGCGTTTTTTTCAAAATTGTCGCTCTATTTTTGTTTATAGCGCAAAAAATAAAAACCGCAGGGGTGATCAAATACCACCAAAAGAAAGCTCTATATGTGGGAAAAAAAGGACGTCAATTTTGTTTGGGAGCCACGTCGCATGACCGCGCAATTGTCAGTTAAAGCGACGCAGTGCCGAATCGCAAAAAGTGGTCTGGTCTTTGACCAGCAAATTGGTCCGGTCTGAAAGTGGTTAAAGCATGTTATACAGCACAGTGCTTGTGCTGTGTGATTTGGCCCCCTGCAACACCTGTAATACCTGGTTGATCCTGCTAGTTTCTGCCCTCCCCCCTGAAAATGGACCACGGTGCATCATGGCATCTGAGCTCGACACTGTGCTCAGTTTACGTGCCTCCGTCATCCGCAGCCTGCTATCTGCAGCTTTCCTCTCTGCTCCTGTGTCCTCCTCCCCCATCCCAAGAATTTTAGAAAATGGCATATACATCAAGTAATCCTAGCAGAGGGGCTGGCATTGGCTGTTTGCACTGCCTTAACAAACACTTTAAGTCAGAAAAGGACACAATTATTGAGAGGACAGTAACAGAATACTACGGATTGAAAAAAAAACAAAAAAACTGTTCATAACCTTTTTGTGCCAAGTGCCTGAGACATACATCACTTCTGCATTGTTCAAGAAAAAAAAAAAAATGTGGTACTTCCTGATCATTGTTTATAATAAGAAAAGAAATTGATTTCTACAATACAGTAATCATGGCATTCCTTTATAATTACTAAATATAGCCAGATGCACAGATCTCCTGTGATAAACACATTTGCACAGAATAGAGGTATAATAAATGTTTGTTGTCTGAATGATTCGTCCTCTTCTAAGCCTTATCTTTACTTTTTAATTTCAATCTCCAATGCCTCAGTGAAAAGTGTCAAGTTTTCAGGAGCTGTGTCTTACTGATGGTATAATCACTGTACATCCTGGGTGAGTGAGAAGGCTGCACATAGCTATAAAGTACAGAGATCATTAGCACATACAGTTGTGTGCGGAAAGCTGGGTCTCTGTTAGGCTGAGAAGCATTGCTCCATTTGCGGTAAATTGCACAGATACAAACACATGAATCAACTGCTCCAACAAACCAACAGGTATAAAACACACTGTATAGGCCACAGATTTTAGCAAGTCACTTCTCAAGCCACGTGCCATTCTCAGAAAACATCTAGCTGATGTTAAGAATAATAGGCTAAATACATTGCTGAAGCAACTCTACTCGTAAAAAATGGCTGGGCTGAATAAGAAGGTTAAAGCTTTTCACCAAAAAAAAAAAAAAAAAAAAAAAAAAAAGCTCTCAGCAGCACCGTTTTCACAGATCTATGCCTTGCATGTTGTCAGACAAAACCCCAGGTAAATAATAAGCCTTGTAGCAAACAATTTATAGGTTATTTAAATTGAATTAAAGTGTAAGTTCACCTACACAGAAAATCTGAAAGGTGAACTTACACTGGACGCTTTCCCCATCGCACCTGGTCCCGTGGCTTTCTCTCCTCTTTGCCCGTGGTGACAGGATGGGCTATGTGGGCTCTGATGTGATGGAGCCAACCAATTAAAATGCTCCACAACGTACCTCCTGATGAGGTAAGTTTTGGAGAGTAAATCAAGGGGATTTCTAAGTCCCGGACCAGTGAGGCGGCTATACGAGGTCTCATAGCGGGTGATCACCGTGCTCCAGGTCAGTGGGACTGTGTGGGTGAGGAGGGGGTCCTGTGTAAGTTCACCGTACAGATTTTTCTGTAAAGGTGAACTTACCTTTTAAGTGAATTAAAGCGTACTTCTGAAAACAAAAATGGAACAGAAAACACTGCTTCCACCATCGCAGTATACCAGCTCAACACTAATTCTACATTTAAAAATTTTATTCACTTTTTGTGGTTTTCTTTTTTTTTTTTATGCTTTAAGATGCATTTCTGCATTCATTTATATATGTGCTTTTTAGCAATGGAATCTGCTAGCTTCATTCTGGAAGTCGGCAGAACTACATAGGAGTTAAAGGTGCGACACTGGTGTATTATTAGTATACACAATTTATATAGCGCCAACGAGTTACGCAGAGCTTCACAATGTAAGGGGGGGGGGGGGGCAGCACAATTACAGTACAGTTCAATACAGAAGGGACAGGAGGGCCCTGTTGATAGGGCTTACATTCTAAAAGAGGGGGTGGTGGTACAAAAGGTAATAGATGCAGGGAATGATTTCATGGGGTTGGTGTATCCCATATGGATGTTATAGGACAGTCCTGCAGCAATATAAGGACTGAATTTCAACTACCAGGTACTGAATTCATTTCAGTGAAACTAACTAAAAAAAAAAAAAATCAAAGCTTATACAAGGCTTTTAGTTAAGCTCAAGTTATTTTTTAGAAACCTTGCAAATGCATCCTGCATTTTCAAAGCAAGCCATTTTAAAACAATCCAATGAACATGCATAACTAGAATTGTTCCTAAAGCCATGTGACCGACACAGGCACCGACACGGCTTCCAGCAAAGAAATGAGATGCAGATTTACACATCTATCTAAATGTAGCATACACTTGCAATACTTCTGTTGGCTTGTGTTTTTATCAGGCTCATTTTAACATTCTACTGGATTTTACAATGATTATGATAATGTAAACTGGTTAGATTACTAAAGCTGATGTGCAGGGGATGTCCTGCCCTGACAGTGCTGAAAAATGCTTAACTGATAAGAAAAAAAAGCAGAGGACGACAGTGTGAAGAACAAGTCGATATAACGCTGCCATGAAAGCATTTGATAAACATTATTAGTCTATTACTCACCTGGCCTCATCATTCATTGTGCTGTGACCAATGGGAGCCATGAAGCTTACCAGTTTGCTATGTACATGATACCTATTAAAAAAAATAAAAATAAAAATAAGTGTTCCCTTTAAAACAAAACCATTGCACTGTGACACATTTGAACTATTTTCAATAATAAAATATGGAGACATATAAAGTCATAGGAAAATGTAATGGATTGTAGCCTTAGGAGTTTATGTGAAATCTCCATTAATACCTGTACAATATTGTAATTAGAAATATATTTCCATTAGATTTAAATATATATGTAAAGTATTGAGTGTTGTGTTGGTGTTACTGTAATTGGTTCAACTTCAAAGCTTGGCCTTTTGTTTTCCCTGATAACATCTCACCTGGGAAGTAAACAACAGCTTTCGTTGACTCATCCAATCAGGCTGTTCCCAATATACATTGACTAGGTACAGTGACCAATTAGGGAGAATTATATTAGCCAACTACAGAAAGTAGGGGGGGGGGGGGATATAATGCTTTGTGAGCAAGCCAAGTCACTCTGGTGTGGGAGCACACGGCAGTCACCATGGGCTGACCTGAAGTTAACAGGTAATCTAACTCTGAACTTGCACCTTATATTGTATTGTAAATATGGTTCTGTGAGTAATTTGTAAATATCATGTAAGCCAGGGGACCTACACTGTATATTGTGATGTAAATACTGTCTGGTGTGTAATTTGTATATATTATGTAACCCTATAAATAAATGTGTATTGCTGATAGAACTACCTCTTTTGTACAAGATCTCTCAGATCTAGATATGTATATGTCCATACTACCACAATGATTGAGGTGTATGCACATAATCCTAAATACTAGTCAACAAATGGCGACCGACGAAGGGACAGGAAAAATTGGTGGTCTCTTTCAGCAGTATCTCAAGGGGTTGCAATATCTACAAAAGGCACACTATGAAAGGGTTTTTCATCTGAAGGCTAAAAAGTAACATTGGGTCCTCTATGTGCTCAATATAGAAATGGGCTATAAAAAATAGCTGTGTTGTACAGTGTGTAATTATTAGGAAGCCAACTGTTAGTATACTAAGGAACACATCATTTATGCTAAAAGCTAAATATATTATAGAATTTGTACATGAAGAGTCCAGATACATTAGAAAGAGATGAAAAGAGCTGTTGCCCAATGTTTCTATGCATGAAGATTCAGTCTATTTAAAAAAAAAAAAAAGGTTTGAAAGATGATTCCTGCAGTTGATGAAGTGCATGTAACAGGAATTGAGAGTACAGCACAAAAGATGGATAGGGAGGACAGACAGTCTTTAGAAAATGTGCTACTTGTAGCTAACAATATTGGCAAACTATTGCCAGGAGTGCACATAACATTTCATGCAGATAATGTCTTGCAACGATGTAAATTACTGGGAGTTGCCAACTCCAGAGATCAGGTTAAAGTTTTACTATTAACAGTTAACTTAGACACATGGTCTTCCTTACCAGACCATGTTAAAGAAGGAAGAGCAGATTACAATGAAACTGTAGATGAACTGCTAAAAATATTATATCCCTTTGACCTAGGCTTAATAGCAGCGTTTAGAACAAAACAGGAAAATAATGAGAATCCACTTCTTTATGCAAACAGGCTATGGTCAGCTTACTATGTAGGCAAACGGAGAAATGTAAACAGAGAGGACCCAGAGTACAAAACCCTCCTAATATCTAATGCCCATCCAAAATTTAAAATTCAATGTGGATTTTTTATAAATCCTCTTAAAGATTCATATCAAAGTATCATGGATTGTATGCACAATTATTTTCATGTAGCCAGAAGGTCTAATTCTGTGAAATCAAAGATTTATCACCAGCGTACAAACAAAAATACCTATTTAGCAAGTCACACTACAGGAGAATTGGCCACCTTTTCAAACAGAAAGAGACATCATTACAATTACAATGCCTCCAAAGATAATATCTATAGGCATGGCTCCACAGTTACTAGTCAAAGGCAAATAGCCTCATGCTCCCCTTTGAATGTAAATACCATGGAAAGCGATCTCAGATTACAGCACAGGAGATCAGTTCTGAAAGAACTTACGTTAATAACCACAATTACGTCTCTTGAAAATGAGATTAAGCTACTGAAGGCACATATTCATAATTGGGAAAATACCAATAAAATAATGGAAACATCACAACATGTTCTTAAGGAAAAATATGAAGCATGCCATGCAGATGTGGTACAGTGTAATAAAGAACTAAAAGAAATAAAACAATCTTTTGATCAAATTGTTAAGACCCCACAGAAAACCGTCTATTCCATTCAAACAGAAAATACAGGAGGGAGGCCCAATCTATCTATATTATCTGCTAGGACTTCCCCTTACGGGGAACAAAACTTAAATATAAGCAATGTAGAAACAGTGAAAGAAGTACCAGATCTAATGTGTCATTCAGATGTCTATGATCTGAGTAATTTATTTTCACCAGATCCAAGTGCGGATGTCAGTGAACATATAACAATGTAAATATGTAAATGTAACAATGTGGTAGTGTTTGCTTTCTTTGTGCCAACGAAAGGGAAAAGGGTAATAACTTTTGTATAAGTTATATTTTCCAGGTGCAGGGAGCTCATGAAAAAGTATTTACATGTTAAGCAGGTGTATCAATATAGATGTATATACATAAATACATACACCTAAGGTAATGTATATTAGGCTAGATATTCAAACATGGTTATTAGTAATATAGGTGTTTATCTTCCCCAAAGGATCAGAAGACTGCCATAAATATTCAAAGGTATAGGGTACAAGTGTTGCTTAGTACAGAATCTTACTCTTGCTTCAGTTTATTTTTATTTTTTGTTCTTGGTTGTTGTTTTTTTTTTTTTTTTCTCTCTCTCCCGTTTGCAGAAACACATAACAATTAATTTGCAATTACCAAGGTGCTATCCAGGATGTATGGGATGCAATTGAAATGAATGTGTATGTTTGAGTGATGGAATGCATGGGTATGAACTGTCCATGTGTAAACAAAGATATTTTTCTTTTTTGTACTTAACATTGCTTTATGACCATAAATAAGTGTGATCACACTAATGCGCATGCGTTGTACTGTTTATGATTATTTTATAATTTTTTTTTTCATTGGAAATGAGCTCAATACTGGTACCAGTTTAAATTTATAATTTTTTTACAAGTTCAAATGTACTTGCGAATAAATAACCTATGCACAAATATTAAATCTCAATCCTTATAACTATGAGGAACTGTAGGGATGTTGTGTATAACTTTGTTTTCTCCTTTCCTGTGGTTTAGAGTGAAGGTTCTTTCACTCTGACACTCGGAAACTACCACGATACATTACTTTGCACCTTGTGGCATCTTATGGATTCAGTAGGTCTTGTGTTTTGTTTTGTTTTTCCTTCCAAATTAACTCATGTGATGCTAATATGTGTGAAGGTTATAGATCTACATGTTGTCGTTTAGAATTTAAGTATTTACAAACCCTCCCAGTTTTTCCATAATTTTTGGTCTGTCCGAGTATAGATATGGGGGTGGGTCCTGGACATTATTGACTGTACTTACGGTTAATGGACCCATTACCTTGGCTGGAAGTCTGTTCCAAGCACCCACTACTATTGTAGACCATTATGAACCTCTCAGAGAGGTACAGTGAGGTGTTATTAATGATTTTTAAGTTTTGTATTTTAGGGTAATTGCCCAAACAAGGATGGATGATTGGACGCAGATGGGGCAAAGTATTGTGAAACACAGATGAGGACCTTAAAACAATTTTATGTTGGTTTTAAGGAGAAGCCTTGAATGGAATTAATTACAGTCAGGCCTTACTAAATTCTAACTTCTTTAGGGCGGTCTGTTTCAATAAACAGAGGTCCTGCTCTCTCTAATACAAATTTTTGTGGCCTGCTTGACTTGCAAATTGTTTTGCACTAAGAGTCAATTAATATGTTAATCACCACCGAGAGAGGGTGTTGCGCAATGTTTGAAAGCAGATTCAATCATTTTGTTTAACACAATTACAGATTCAAGGCTCTTTAACAAATTAAAGGTTGAGGCAGCATTCAATCTGAATAGTTTTTTTCTTTATTGTTTTTTTTCTCCTTCAACTTTTTCTCTTAAAGAAAACTATTTTTTTTTTTCTTTACTTCCTATATCACCTTATTTTAATTTTTTTGGGTGATTCTTCAGTTTGGCTTGCCTATGGTGAAATAAAAAAAAAAAAAAAGAGGGGAGTATGGGGAACATTATATGGAGAACATTTAAAGCAATTACAAATGTTGATATAGAATATTAAAAGCTTCCCTTTAGCATTTTGGGGATGGGGCGAGTATCCAACAGTTTTTGTTTTTCTCTTATGACATTGGATAATTGTTTTATATAATTTTAGGTCATTGTAGCTATTATCATGACAATAGTAACATAAGGCTTTAGCAACAGCCATGTGACTATTTTCTGTGTATATGTGACATACAATCCTCTCTACAGTTCTAATGTTGGGCAGTCATCAGATGTGGTCATTGATATATATTTTTCTTTTTCATTTCTTTCTTTTTGTGCCATAATAAGTTCAAAGAGCATTGCGTCAATATCATATAGATATACTGGGACTGGTGAGACTCATAGTGATTGGCAAATAGCAGGGAGTATAGTACATTTGTACTTAAGAGTATTTTATTTAGATTTTTCCAGAAGCCACTAGTGACTGGTGACATCACACCTATCTGTATTCTGAAATCCAGTCATGTTTGTCTGCGTAGGCGACACTGCCTAATCTGCAATGAGAACTCTTAAAGTGATGACCTCTTCCGTAGCCTGCTAAAGGCAGGGCTCGTGCAGTAGCTACACATGGTAGCCAAGGACGGTGCCCAAGGTTTGGGACCAGCACTGAACATAGCTTCAGTAACAGGAGTTAGTGGTGAGTTGCGATGGCAACAAGAACCCCCTGCACACTTGAAGGGTCATACACAGACACACAGTGGTATACAGCAGAAGTTACTTGCAGGCATATGACCACGGAGGAAGAAAGATGGGGGATGGAAATCAGACACCTGGCTGAAGGGCGTTACCAAATTGTTACACATGTCACTAAGAAAGGGGTCGCAGTAGTATGTCGCAGTATATCTATGGTAATTCTAATAAAAGGTCCTAACTGCTCAGACTTACCAGACGAGCATTAATTTGAATGCATGTGTCTCAAATGTACTTGTGGTGTTCTTTCTCTACCTCTGTCCACATTAACAAAGTATAATCTTAGCCGGGAAAGCTGATCCAAAGGCCATCCAACGGGAATCACCATGGGAGGCTGTCCCAGAAGCAAGGGCAACATGACCAGATTGACATTATTGACTTTCGCACTATCATTATTGGACGGTTGAGAACAAGGATCCTCATGTTTTTTTTTATGCCTCTTGTTTTTTTTATTGTGTTTTGTATCCTATGATTTTTATTATGGACTTATTACATTCAGAACAAGTGAGGACTACCGATACTGGGATCCAGAAATGTGAACTGTAGAGATGGGGAGTTTAAAAGTTTTTTTTTCTTCTCAAAGAGTTTTATTTCATGTCAGAGGGCAAAGCCAAACGTTCAAAATATTAAAGAAGATTGCACATAAACCATTATTCTATGTGTGGCCGAGTCTCATATTCTCAACTGGCCACAAGGGGCCATCTGTAGCCTTAGGAGTTTATGTGAAATCTCCATTAATACCTGTACAATATTGTAATTAGAAATATATTTCCATTAGATTTAAATATATATGTAAAGTATTGAGTGTTGTGTTGGTGTTACTGTAATTGGTTCAACTTCAAAGCTTGGCCTTTTGTTTTCCCTGATAACATCTCACCTGGGAAGTAAACAACAGCTTTCGTTGACTCATCCAATCAGGCTGTTCCCAATATACATTGACTAGGTACAGTGACCAATTAGGGAGAATTATATTAGCCAACTACAGAAAGTAGGGGGGGGGGGGGGATATAATGCTTTGTGAGCAAGCCAAGTCACTCTGGTGTGGGAGCACACGGCAGTCACCATGGGCTGACCTGAAGTTAACAGGTAATCTAACTCTGAACTTGCACCTTATATTGTATTGTAAATATGGTTCTGTGAGTAATTTGTAAATATCATGTAAGCCAGGGGACCTACACTGTATATTGTGATGTAAATACTGTCTGGTGTGTAATTTGTATATATTATGTAACCCTATAAATAAATGTGTATTGCTGATAGAACTACCTCTTTTGTACAAGATCTCTCAGATCTAGATATGTATATGTCCATACTACCACAATGATTGAGGTGTATGCACATAATCCTAAATACTAGTCAACAGGATTTACAAGTTAGGAGCCAGGTCCGTAACGTCGATCTGGCCTGACATGGAGATGAGTGAGGGGAAGATAGTGCGGGGCCCCCCCCCCCCCCCCCCCCCACCTGTCTCCAAGTCATTGCCCATAGCTCTTAGAGGGACATTTTATTTATTTATTTGCAAATGACAATTTTTTTAAATTGCATTTTAGTGTAAATATGAGATGTGAGGTCTCTCTGACCCCAGATCTAATATTTAAGAGGACCTGTCATGCTATTTTCTATTACAAGGGATTTTTACATTCCTTGTAATAGGAATAAAAGGGACACATTTTTTTTTTTTTTTTTTAAAGAACAGTGAAAAAAATCAAAATAAAAGTTAAAATAATAATAAAAAAAAATTTTTTAAACGCGCCCTGGCCCGTCCGCATATGAAAGCAGTGTTCAAACCACACGTGAGGTATCGCCGTGATCGGTAGAGCGAGAGCAATAATTCTAGCCCTAGACCTCCTCTAACTCAAAACGTGCAACCTGTAGAATTTTTTTAAACGCCGCCTATGGAGATTTTAAAGGGTAAAGGTTTGTCGCCATTCCATGAGCGGGCGTAATTTTGAAGCATGACATGTTGGGTATCAATTTACTCGGCGTAACATTATCTTTCACAATATAAAAAAAAAAATTAGCTAACTTTACTATTGTCTTATTTTTTTTTATTAAATAAATATTTTTTCCCCAAAAAAGTGCGCTTGTAAGTCCGCTGCGCAAAAATGGTGCAAGACAGTATTGTAACGACCATTTTATTCTCTAGGGTGTTAGAATAAAAAATATATATAATGTTTAGGGGTCCTAAATTAAGGGAAGGAGATAGGCAGGCAATGAAAAGAGGCAGGGGAAGCTACATTAGCAAAGCTGGTTGTCATACCGACGGCCACCACAAGAGGGCATCAGATTCCATTAGGAATCCTAGGACCGCAGAAGGCCTCAATTACCGGCCGCCCGTGGAACGGCCCGACGCGATCACGCCGGGGGGCTCCACGGAGACAGGATACCCCCAGCTGTGCTGCCCCAGGCACCAGGTCGTTAATTCTAGTCGCAAATGAGACCTGGCGCCCGGGATTTGTCGAGCCCTGATCTATTGGCACATTAACACATTGCACCACAATATAAAAATAATGTACTGCACACCAATACAAATAAAAATAGCAAAATAAACGTATTGAGATGCAATAAATATACACTATTATGTACATAAAAGATGTTCCCTTCTGAAAAAATAAAAATATATAATACAAATTCCAGTGATTTATATTTCACAAAAGTGAGTACACCCCTCACATTTTTTGTAAATATTTTATTCCATCTTTTCATGTGACAACACTGAAGAAAGTACACGTTGCTACTAGGGGTGCACCGAATGGGTTTTTTGGTGCCGAAACCGATACCGAAAATGAAAAATACACTAGGCCGAAAACCGAAACCGATACCGAAACAGCACCGATACCGAAAATGACTGTTTTTAAAAAATATTTTCATACAGCAGATGGTCAGAGACTGGGGACATATTACAGGAGATGGTCAGAGACTGCAGGCATGGTACAGGAGATGGTCAGAGACTGCAGGCATGGTACAGGAGATGGTCAGAGACTGCAGGCATGGTACAGGAGATGGTCAGAGACTGCAGGCATGGTACAGGAGATGGTCAGAGACTGCAGGCATGGTACAGGAGATGGTCAGAGACTGCAGGCATGGTACAGGAGATGGTCAGAGACTGCAGGCATGGTACAGGAGATGGTCAGAGACTGCAGGCATGGTACAGGAGATGGTCAGAGACTGCAGGCATGGTACAGGAGATGGTCAGAGACTGCAGGCATGGTACAGGAGATGGTCAGAGACTGCAGGCATGGTACAGGAGATGGTCTGAGACTGCAGGCATGGTACAGGAGATGGTCTGAGACTGCAGGCATGGTACAGGAGATGGTCAGAGACTGCGGACATGGTACAGGAGATGGTCAGAGACTGCGGACATGGTACAGGAGATGGTCAGAGACTGCGGACATGGTACAGGAGAGATCAAAGCAGCCTCACCAGTTCCCCTCAGATGCAGCCTGCCTGATAAAAATACATGCACAGTGTTTTCCATGTATTCCAATGGCTTTAGTTCACACCATGCAGTCAGTTTCTGGTGCAGAAACTGACTGCATGGTGTGAACTAGAGCCATTGGAATACATGGAAAACACTGTGCATGCATTTTGTGCAAAAAAAAAAAGCACACGGAACTGCATCTGGTGTGAACTGGCCCCCCAAGCAAGCTACCTGGTTCCGTTCCAACAGACTTCTATTGGGAATACTCATATCGTTACCTCTACTAGCAATAACTTAACCCTTCCCCATTCTATCACATGGTGATAAAAACCTAGCTGGGTCAAAATCAAGATTATTATTTTTTTTTATATGGCAAATAAAGGGAGTACAGCCTTTGTCCTGTGACCTGGTTTATATAGCATGGCTACATTCACACAAGTGGCCAGAGGTAGATAGTTTCAGACTTGTACTTTATTTTTATTTTTTTGGGCCAGTTTGATATATGCAGTAAGCAGCATGTTGCATCAAGTACCAATGTGGTCTCTGTAATCAATTTGATTAGTTCTATTACTTTGTCCTAAAAAGGGATGATTAAGGCACACTGCCACCAAATATGTATTAAGGATCCAATGTAACACATGCATCTCCACTTACCCATGCCCGGATCAGTGCGGTGTTTTCCGTGTGTCACGGAGCTGTGCATTGAATTTCCCGGGCGGATGCAGTAACAATGTCCCGCCTCCTGTAATATCGTCACGCTGATTCAATGTCCCGCCATTGGATCAGTGTACCGTCTGTCACAGGAGGCGGGACATTGTTACTGCAGCCGCCCGGGAAATTCAATGCACAGCTCGGTGACACACGGAGATGACCGCACTGTCGGGCAGGAGGAAAGGAGGAGGGAGGAAAGGAGGAGGGAGGAAAGGAGGACGAGCCAGGAAAACACCCGTGCAATGGGCGGCACCAGGGGGCGGAGCCCCGCAAGGCCCCGCCCCCATTTTCAGCCCCATTATCTGCAAGATTTTCCTTTCGGCAATTTGCCGAAAACACAATTTTCGGCCGATATGTTTCGGTGGCCGAAATTTCGGTGCATCCCTAGTTGCTACAATGTAAAGTAGTGAGTGTACAGCTTGTATAACAGTGTAAATTTTCTGTTCCCTCAAAATAACTCAACACAGCTATTAATGTCTAAATGGCTGGCAACAAAAGTGAGTACACCCCTAAGTGAAAATGTCCAAATTGGGCCCATCTAGCCATTTTCCCTCCCGGGTGTCATGTGAGTCATTAGTGTTACAAGGTCTCAAGTGTGAACGAGAAGCAGGTATGTTTAATTTGGTGTTATCGCTCTCACTCTTTTATACTGGTCACTGGAAGTTCAACATGGCACACAAAGTACTCTGAGGAGAGCTCTGTGATGTCATCATGGATGAGTGGAAGAGGACTCCAGTGGCAACCTGTGAAGCTCTGGTGAACTCCATGCCCAAGAGGCTTAAGTGCAGTGCTAGAAAATAATGGTGGCCACACAAAATATTGACACTTTGGGTCTAATTTGGACGTTTTAATTTAGGGGCATATTCACTTTTGTTGCCAGCGGTTTAGACATTAATAGCTGTGTGTTGAGTTATTTTGAAGGGACAGCAAATTTACACTGTTATACAAGCGGTACACTCATTTCTTCAGTGTTGTCACATGAAAAGATATAATAAAATAAAAATAAAAATGTGAGGGGTGTACTCACTTTTGTGAGATACTGTGTGACTGTGTGTGTGTGTGTGACTGTGTGTGTGTGACTGTGTGTGTGTGACTGTGTGTGTGTGACTGTGTGTGTGTGACTGTGTGTGTGTGACTGTGTGTGTGTGACTGTGTGTGTGTGTACACAAACACACAAAAAGAATAATTAAAAACCTGCATTCCTATAAATCATTCATGAAAACAATTGTTCAGTAGGCTGCAGGGGATACTAAAAACATTTGCTGTGATATGCTGCATACTATTGTCGACTTGGCACAGCTGCTGCGAGTACCACGTTTTATATTGATGATAGCCCTTCACCTTGCCTCCTTTTCACAGAATACAAGGCATGATCACAGTCTTCCCTTGTCCAATCACAGTATGCCTTGTATTTTGTGACAAATACAGAAGTTGCACTATGGATGCATAATCCCACAACTATGTTTTATAAAAAAAATGGATTTATGCTTTGTTCTTTGACTGTAAGCATCTCAAGTTGGCTTGTTTGTAACAACTTTTTTCATGTCGAAAAAATAAATAAAAACATTGAAATGGAAATGTATATAAGAAATTTTCAGAATGGAGGAGCGCGTGACCAGCTATCGTTACTGTATGAATGGAGGAATTCAGAGCAGCTGGGTTGGAAGATCAAAGCTGACAGCGGGATACGGCATAAGGAAACTAAGGCCAGCAGCGCTCTGGAGCTATACCAGGATTTAGAGAACTGGACCCAGCAAATATAAAAAAATATATATTTTTTTCCCCTCAGTTCCCACTTTAAAAAGGATAAATTCACCCTTTGCAAAAAATAAAGGCACATCTTTTTGGAGGTAAAAAAAAATGTTTTTTCATTTTTTGTTTTCACTGCAGTCTGTAAGACATTGCACCTGCAAACAACAGATCAAGGGCGCAAAGCCTGGACCCCTGCAAACACTCAAGCTGCCTGCCAGTATTGCAAGACTAAAATGTAGTAAAAGTGGAAAAGCTCTTTGTCTATTTGCTTTGGATGTACAACTGAAAAAAAAATAATGGATTTTTGACTTGCCAATACAATCAGTTTCCTGGAGTACAGTACAGGACACTGGCTTCTTTAAATCATTATGACTGGGTTATATGCAGCTTCCCATATCTACAGAATATGGGATTTATGGAAACTGGCAAAAAAAGGAAGGCTGCAGGGACATGCCAATATATAATCCCTCCCACTCCCAGCTAAACTTAGTTTTGTAGAAGAAGGGAGGGTCCTGTGTCCTATATCATACTCCAGAAAATAGATTTTTACCAGTAAGTAAAAAATACAATTTTTCTGACTGTACAGTACTGGGCACAGACTTTAATTCATTATAAGTAGGACATTCAAAAAGAAATCCAACTCATGAGTGGGTAACACAGCAAATAATGCCAGCAGACCCTAAAAATAGGTCAAGAAGGGCTCAACAGTCAGAACAGCTTGTAGAACCTTCTACCCAAAACAAACATGTTAACAGAAGCCCAAGTGGCACCCTTCCAAATATGAGAAATAGAAGCTGGATGCTGAAAAACCCATAAAGCACCAACATCTCTTGTAGAGAGCGAGTGTGTTAACATGGAATGAAGAAACCCTTTCCTTTACACTACAGGTTCTAATATCTTGTTGGATCGAGAGGCAGGAAGACCCTTGCAGGAACCTTCAAGAAGCACAAAGAGGGAACCAGATTTGTAAAAGTGGAAGTAGAGAGGGAAACTCTTCCAGCAGACCATATTTAGACAGTGGAGAGAGATTTCCCTTGAGTGCTTTGGAGCTGGAGATATTGAACGAAGGACGATGTCCTGATTAAAGTGGAAGTAAACCCATCCATAAAACAGTTTCATTTCTGGCACGTGTCAGAAAGGTAACATTCCCATTACATAGTAAGGTTGAATAAAGACACCAGTCCATCCAGTTCAACCTGAGTGAGTGTGCACGTCTACAATTATCCCTATACATTGGATCTCATTAAGATGCTCATCTACTATATTATTATTTTAAGGTACCCATATAGCGCCATCAATTTACACATACATTGCACACTCACATCAGTCCCAACCCTCAAGGAGCCCACAATCCAAGGTCCCCAACCAACATTCATACACCAGGGCCAATTTTGGACAGAAGCCAATAAACCTACCAGCATGTCTTTGGAGAGTGGGAGGAAACCAGAGTACCCAGAGGAAACCCACGCAGTGCTACTACTGCTAGGTGAGAGTGCTAATCTCTACACCACTGTGCCGTTCTCTCAAACAAACTGTCAAACCATCCAAAGGCTGGTGTCATAACTGATCACATGTGCAGCATCATGGCAGTTGTAAAAAATGTCCTCTTCCTTTGCTGAAAAGGATGGGGGGGGGGGGGCTTACTTACACTTTAAGGTGGTGGACAGGAATAACTTTTGGGAGAAAGACAACTTTGTTCTTGTGCAACACTGAAAAAAAGCTCCTTACCAGAGAAGGCTGCCAATACAGAGATTCTGCTCAGATGTCACAGCCACCAGAAAGGCCACCTTATATTTGTTATTATTCAAAGGATGGCTTCTGAAGAGCCGAGAAAATCAGTTTGGGATCCCAAGGGAGCACTGGGGAAGAAACAGGGGGAGAAATGTGCTACTCCCTGAACACTAGTCTTAACTAGAGAGAGGCCAAAGGTCTCTTAAATGGAATGCCCAAGACTGGTTTTTGTCCCTTAATGCTACTTAATGCCATATGTTGGAGGAAGGACAGAACACATGTAAAAGAGTACTTTCTAGGATGAAAGTTCCTTGCCTTGCACCAATCAAAGCAGGTCTACCAGATGCAATGCTGGACTTTAGACGTCAACTTCTCAGACTTCAAGGAGGTAGGAATGATGGAATCTTTTCCTTGGGACAGTGGCTTCAACAACCATGCCATTAAAAGTCCAACTGACTATGAACAGAGGGATCCCTAAGAATGGAACTGGGAGTCTGGGCCACAGACACAACTGTGCGTTCCCCAGCAGGACCCCCCATGGCATAGTGTTAAGGAGAGCATCTAATCTCTCATCTCTTCTGTCCTCCACATGGTCTTGTTAAGGCAAGAAAATGCCAGATTACCCACAAGAAAACCTCCATCCTATAAAAGGAAACCTTCATAAAAGAAGGATATTGTTGGGTGAAAGGTTTAAGAGGAGAAAAAAAAAATCTGAATTTTAGAGACTCCACACTGGATACATTTGGATAAACATACTCTGGCTACTTTAATGCTAAATACAAGCATACAGATTCAACAAAAACATAGAAACTAGTTTCCTTTAGTTTAAGAGAAATGTCTATAGCAGGTGATACGAGAAGATAACAGCCATCATCTACTACATAAAGTACAGCTGACACACTTCTAAGAACCCTTATAATGGATCTACACATTGGCAGAGCTTTATTACCTTCCAGCCGTAGTAAAATGCATGCATAATTTCATGGTGTTCTCTGCAGCTTTAACACTGAGTTCTAATGTGATGCCTGCTGTTTGTAAGTATTCATAAATCTTTTGCTATCAAGGATGAACCACATTTTAAGGCAACATGCTGATTTCTGCTGTAAAATTTACATTGTTGCATTCATCGCATTTCACCTGTACAAACCACTCACAATATATGTTTCTTTTGTCTGTACATACAAGCACTATGGAAAATAGATTTTAACACAGAAAAACATTACAACAGATGTATACCTCAAATAAAACTTTCTGGACTAATTCCACCTTAGCCAAACTGCTAACCTGTGAGAGGAAATAGCTGTATAATTTCATTAAGAAATATATATTATTTATATCACCAGATGCAACATTCTACAATGATGATTGGCTTTGGGAGTCATTTTTATCCCCACTCTCCAATGAAATCCACAGTGATAATTGTTCTGTGCAAGAAAAAAAACAAAAAAAAACACACCTCCCAAATGTATTCTACCATTTAGGTGACATAGGGTGCATTCCAACAGCTGCCAGCTTCATGTATTTATTGGGTGCATAAGCTTTCATCTACGCCTGCTGCTGATATCTGGTATTGCAGGTTGTCTATAAATACAAATTTAGAATAGCACTACAGGCGTAAGGAAATTGAAAGGAAACTTCACCTTTGTGAGAATAAAAATTTGCAAAAAATAATACTATAAACCTATACTATAAATCTATTCACTGCTTCATTCTCCAGCATTCACAGAGGAGATCTTTCTCCTCTGTGTGCCTGTTTATAAACTGGAGTAGATCGCTTCACCCTTGGAGGAGTGAAGTGATCTACAAACGCTTCTAACACTGGAGAACGGCCCCTGATACTGCAATCTCATGAGACTTTACGAGATTACAGTACTAGAAATTCACCGAAACACAGAGATGTCAGTTTATTAAGCAGTGATAAATTATCGCCACTCAATACAATGACACACGGTGTGATTAATGTTAGTAAAATAAAGAGTCCCCCTACATAATATATACATGTACACACACACACACACACACACACTATATATACACACTGTATATACACACACTAATATATATATATATATATATATTCTATAGATATATAGATATAGATTTATTATATACATACATATGACCGGGGGACATGGTTACAGGGTTGGAGGATCTGAATGAGGCATAAGGAAGTTAACCATCTTTCTCTTTCCTCCTCAGATCTCCCCCCCCCCCTCCCCCCGATTCACCACCTCTGAGTTGGTGAATCGGGGAGGGTGAATTCTGACACAGATCGCCAGTGAAGCGCTCAGATTGCAGCTTCATAAACTGGCCGTTACTGTGTCATTCAACGAGGATTCTCAGTGTGCGGAGATAATGGGCGGGAGAACATGTTCAAACACTTCTCCCCCGATTATCTCTGGTTCATAAACCGTTTATGGGCTGTGATCAGCGGCGATCCTCTGGATCACTGCTTAATAAAATGGACACCTATAGCATTTACTGTACAATTGCGACACAAGTCATATTGTATTTGAATGTTATATGCAAAGAATTTGCAACATTGGCAAAAAGAATTTGGGACTTTATATGAAGCGCAGCTAAGAAAATTAAAATTTAAATCACGGTAGTTTATTAGCTGCGCTTCATATAAAGTCCCAACATTCTTTTTGCCAATGTTGCAAATGCTTTGTATATAACAGGGATGGAGGTAGATGAATTTACCCATTCGTTACCTCATATAAAGTCCCACTAACCCTGCCCCCTCTGTATTTGAATGTTTTCCTTTTCAATCTGCAGTGCTGTAGTTTTTATGTAAAATGTAATGCAATGTGGCTACCTGGAGGTATATGTCCCGCAGAAATGTAATTTCCTGCTTATGTGATTGGCTTACTGGTTTTCCCCATAGTCTGCACTTAAATACAAATCAGATTGATCATCCCCTGCAACATGCCATTTTTGGTGAGATACTCTCAAAGAGAAATCACATCTAAAGCAATGAAGTCCCTGCAACTTTCCTCATTAGAGCCCTGCAGGAGCTTACTGACATTTTTAGAAGCACTCCTATACAGATTCACTCTCTACATGGACACAAACATATTCCTTCAGAACAACAAAAGGTAGGAAACTGTAACAAAGTTTGTTAAAATCTCTGCAATGTACATAGACCACCAAGAGGGGATTGGTTTTTTTTCCTCAAAAGTGGAGTTAATCTTTAAATGGCAACAACTCACCATTTAAAGAAAAAAAAAAAAAAAAAAAAAAGTACAGTTCAGCTCAAAGGCTGGGTTATTCATAGACCCTGGGTTATAGGCTGGTACCTTCAGGTGACTGTACAAAGCTTTGCTGGTCTCAACCCCCCAACAACCCCCCCCCCCTCCCAGTCATACCCCTATCCAACTCCATGAAACCTACTTGTTTTTTTTTTTTAGAGTAAGGCAGGCCATACATGGAGCAAATTTATTTCCTGCAACCACAGGTTGACAGAGGACTCCCTTCCGCCGAGCCATTGTATTCTCCCAGTGTGGGGGCAGTGGAAGACATCCCTACCAGGAGAAGTCAGTGGTTATTGCTAGCAGCTATACCAGCCGCTAGCGATAATCATATGTAAAATCCAGCAGTCTGGTTGTCCCCAAGTCGAGAGATCAATCAACTTGGTACATTTAGCCTGCCCATACATGGTTTGAATCTCAGCCAGTTCCTACTGAACTACTACGGACGGTCTAACACAGGAACACAGGGGAGGATGTTCTCTGTCCTGTACTCCCAAGATATGGAATTTACAGGTAATTCAAAATCCTAATTTTACAGTGTAGGACACAGGCTGGATATTCAGACCCTGGGATGTCCCCAAGTAATGAACAAGGCAAGCAGAACTGTGCTAACAGGCCCCACAATAATAAGGGTCAACAGACCCAACTCAGAGTGCTGCTGCAAGAAGCCTGCAGCCAAAAGCTGCTTCCGCCTTGCAGAAAAGAAGGTATGAACTGAAGACCAAGTGGAGGCCTTGCAAAGCTGGGAAACAAAGGCTCGATGTTGGAAAGCCCAGAAAATACCACTAATCTGCTGCAGTGAGCACATAAAAATGCAGGAAGTGTCTTATCCATTGGAGTGCAAGCTCTTGAGATGAGTTGTCTTATCCACCTGGCAACAGCGGATTTTGGAGGAGGATGTTCTTAATGAGGCCCTGATGAAAAGAGAGAATAGAGAGATAATCCATCTTTCTTATATAAGCTATAGCCTTTAACCACTTGTCTACTGGGCACTTTTACCCTATTCCTATCCAGACCAATTTTCAGCTTTCAGTGCTCATACTTTGAACAACTACTCAGTCAACACTGCATCCAAATGAAATAACTTTTTTTTTCCCCACACATTTTCTTTTGGTTGTATTTAATCAACGCTGGGTTTTAACTTATTGCACTATAAAAATTAAGAGACTTTTTTTATTCAAAACACCCACATTTTTCTTTATATATTTTGGACAATATTTATACTGCTCCATTGCTTTGGTAAAAATAACCTAAATCAGTGTATATTATTTGGTCTGTGTGAAAGTTAGAGTTGCAAGCTATGGTACCAATCACTGAAAATTGATTACACCTGATGTACTGGATGACCTGTCTCATTTCTTGACACTAATGGCCCATAAACACGATACGAATATCGTATGAAAACTGTCGTCTGAGGAAGAATCATACGATTTTCAGATCATACGCACACTACTTACGAGCCGATCATTACAGTCCATCCAATATTATTTGACCAGACAAGCATGAAGTTTCCTCATACGATACCAGATCGTACGATTTTCGTTTAGTCATTATAGTTGTCGTCCAAAAATACAATACAAATACATTACAACACATGACATCACTTCCGATTTTTTTTTTTTTCGGTCGTACGAGAATTTGTGACTTTAACAGTCGCAAGTAGAAATTGAATAGGTAAATAATCGAAAAAGGTTGTATGATCTGTCGTACGATAATGTGTACAGGCCATAAAAAGCCAAGACGGTAAAATACCCCCCAAATGGCCCCTTTTTGGAAAGCAGACATTCCAAGGTATTTCATAAGAGGCATGGTGAGTTACTTGAAGTTAAGGGGGAAAAAAAAAATTCCACAAAATTGTCATATGAAGAGGTTTTTTCTCACATGCATATTTGCAACTACACCCCACAGCACATTCTCCTACTTCTGAGTATGGCAATACCATGTATGAGACTTTTTCACAGCCTAAATAGAGAGGCCAACATGCAAGGAGCACCATCAGGTGTTCTAGGGACATAAAATACACATCGAATTTATGGACTACCTATTATACTTTTGAAGGCCCTGAAGTACCAGGACAATGGAACTACCCACAAGTTGGCCCCAACTTATATTCTATAAGGCATAGTGAGTCTTTTAAACAGGTCTTTTTTTTTTTTTTTTTTTACACAAAGTTTTTCATTTATAAGATATTTCTCACACATAGCAGGTACATACATGTGGTCAGCAACAGCCAAAGGAATCGTCTTGGCAAAGACATGGTTAGCACAGCCAAAATATTGGTGCTGGTAGTAGGCAGGAACATGGTCCATAATACAGGTAGAGGTGTGGTCAGTCGGCAACAGGCAGAAATATCAAGCTTAGGGCCTCAGTCAGATAATACCTGGGCACAGGGGTAAAGGCTTCTGCCACCAAAATCTCTCTGACGCCTCTGGTCTCCAGACCCTAATCCAGGAATTACAAAACCTGGACAAAAAACCCCAAATTAGTTTTCTTTATCTGGAAAAGCTATTTTGGAGCCCCTAACATATGTGAGACCATGGTGTTATCGTGAATCCGACTACTACAGTAGCAGGGCAAAAGATCAGTCCAAGTGGCAGGCAAAAAAACATGGTGGATTAACAGGCCAAGGTCAGTTCACATGGAAGGTAGACACGCAGTGGATAAACCAAGCAGATGGCAGGCAAAAGCATAGTCGATAAACAGGCCAGGGTCAGTTCAGGTGGAAAGCAGAAACGTGGTGGATCAACAATGCAGATAGCAGGCAGAGGCACAATCCATAAAAAGGCCAGGGTCAGTTAAGGTGGAAGACAGTGGCACGGTTGGTTGAGGCAGCAGGCGAATGGTCAGCACAGAAATTGAAAAGAGGAATTGGCAGGCTGTTAGAAATATGGGATAATATTTTAGTGATGCGTGAAAACATCAAAAGCAATCTCTGATGCATAGGCCAGGTTGGGAGTAACACTGGGGACAATAATAACTGGTGTCTCTTCTAACTCCCCATCTGCTGCATATGTGACCTCTTTTTTGGAGTCTCTGTCCTGCTTCTCTTGGTGAAATTCTCTGAGGGAAGTGATGCTCATGAAGTCTGCCAACATCAGAGAGAAGGTTTTCTGTAAAGATTATAATCTTTGGAATATGCTGTGTATGTCGGCTGCAGGCAAGGTGAATCTTATTAAAATAATTCTTATGCCCCAACTGTTATACATGTTGCACAACTCTCCAGTGGTGATCCCATTGAAGACCTTTAGGATAGTAAACTCAATATTCCGCGAGCTAATATGGAAAGACCGACACCCTAGGATTAAATTAGAGCATCTCCAACGCCCGAAGGGGGACGGTGGACTTGCGCTGCCGAACCCCTGGCTATACTATTTAGCCTCTCAACTACAACATTTTTATAGGCACTATGGTCCCGGAGGGTGACCACAATGGCAGAGTCCCCAGTGCTTCTGAGGTTATTATGTTGCACACAGTGGGTGGGAGATCTGTTCCAACCGCCTTGGAAGCCCTGGCCTTCGGCACCCCCCCCCCCCCCAAAAAGTTTCCCCACATATAATTTAATACAGAAAATATGGAACAAAACAAAGTATCTGCAGGGAGCAATGGGAATTAGTGAATATAGCCCTATATGGGCTAATGAGTCTTATCCTGAATTAGCAAAGCTACAGCACAAGGAGAGGTGGCAGAGGAGGGGGGTGTTTTATCTTACACAGATAGTCAGGAATGGTAAACGGTTACCCTTTGATACCCTGAGAGCAAGATATCAACTCCCGGCACATATGTACTTTTATTATATGCAACTTAGGCATGCCTTTCTAGCCCAATCAAAGGTTTCGGACTGGCAGCTGGAGGGACTGCCTCTTGTTTCCCAGCTTAAATCAGCCGAAAACTCGAAAGGATTTATCTCACAGAGTTACGCTACACTTTTAAGCAGATTTTAAGCAACCCCTGACGGTTAAAAGAAAATGGGAATTAGATGTGGGGCCCCTGGAAGATGAGCAATGGGAGGAAGTGTTGCAATCGTTGGCAGTATGCTCGCTGAATGTGATGCACAGACTTACACAATTGTACACCATACTGAGAATTTACTATACTCCCCATAGGCTACACTCTATGGGTCTCACACTGACACCGGTGTGTACCAGATGTGAAAGGGATCACGGGAGACTTAATACACATGTTGTGGCGATGCCCCAAACTTCATGTTTATTGGAGAGGGGTGACAGGCACCCTGAGCACGGTGTTTCGGGTGTCAGTCCCCTGGGATCCTCGGTGTTGCATTCTGAACTTGCTGGATGAGTTGGAGTGGGAATCACATACTAGAGAGGCTCTGACCAGGGCGCTCTTTGCTGCCCGCAAGTTGATAATGCTCCACTGGAAATCCGACTCACCTCCATCGGTCCGGGAGTGGACCACCACTGTTGGTAATACGCTGAGAATGGAAAAAATTGTATATCAGCATAGAGGTTGCCCTGATAAATTTGAAAAACTATGGGGGCCGTGGCTGGACACTCCAGGTCTTGCCCCGGTTGATTTAGTCGTGGACCGACTGCTCGGACTAGGGGTGCGCTAAGCGCTGCAATATAAATATATTTCTATTTGCATGGCTGCGGATTAATGTTTTGGTGTATGTAAAGATTACTTACATTATTGGGTTGTAGATTGGAGGGGACTCGAATGCTCTCATGCACAGTATGGCCTCGGACTACTTTGCACTGTACTGCATTGTTTTGTACTGACTTTTATTATTTGGACTGTATGTGTGTACTACCGAATAAAGTTTTTTCTGGATAAAAAAGAAAAGAAGATTATAATCTTGGATGCATGCAGGCATTTTAATGGGACCGTGTCCTCTGGGAATCTCCATTGAGGTGTCATTGTGGATGATGGACATGATGTAGACATCTCTTATCCTTCCACTTCACAGCCAAAACGTAGTTGTTTCTCAGACTTTCTGATTCCCCCCTTTGTAGCCACTAAAGTTTGTGGGAAGCCCTTCCCGTTTTTTCTTGCGGTACCGCAGACTAAGGTTTTTTTTCATGGTGTAGGTGGCAGAAAAGGGATAGACAGGTATACAAATTGTCTAGGTAGATGTGATGACCTTTTTGGAAACGTGTGTATGCCAGGTCACAGACAATTTTTCCACTTGCGCCAATGTAGGTTGGGCACTCAGGGGGCTGAAGCTGGGAATCTTTTCCTTTGTACATGTGAAACGCACACAAATATCCTGTGGCTCTTTCACAAAGCTTGCAAAGCTTTAATCCATATCTGGCCCTTTTGTTTGGAACGGTTTGATTCCCAGCCAGCCAGTAAAGTGGACAAGGGACTTTAGCCACACATGTTTTGGTCAGAGACAAAGTTCAGTAACTCTTTGGGAAAAAAAAAAAAATTAATTTCACACAGTCCTATTCCGCAGTGCTTCTTTGTGTACACTGCACTGTAGATTCCCTATTTTACACCACCCAATGCCTTAAGGTTAAACCTTTGTGGCCAAACGTTTTGTTATACTCCCTTCTGACCCCTCCTGCATTGTGGGGTCACAAGTATGGAATTTGTAAATTGAAATCATATCCACTCTCAAGTGTCTCTTCTCTAGAGAGAATATGTTCAGTGCTTGCAACCTTTGTTCATAACTAATGTCCTCCAGACCCTTTATTAGCTTCGCTGCCCTTCTTTGTACTCGCTCCATTTCCAGTAAATCCTTCCCAAGGACTGGTGCCCAGAACTGGACAGCATACTCAAGGTGCGGCCGGACCAGAGTCTGGTAGAGCGGGAGAATTATTGTTTTATCTCTGGAATTAATACCTTTTTTAATGCATGCCAATATTCTGCTTGCTTGGTTAGCATCAGCTTGGCATTGCATACCATTGCTGAGCCTATAATCTACTAGGAACCCTGGGTCCTTTTCCATCCGAGATTGCCCCAGAGGTTCTCCCCCCTAGTGTATATAGATTGCATTCATATGTTTGCCATCCAAATGCATTATTTTACATTTTTCTACATTAAACCTCATTTGCCATGTAGTTTCCCACCCAATTCAATTGTTCAGATCTTCTTGCAACAGTTCCACATCCGGCAGAGAAGTTATTGTCCTGCTTAGCTTAGTATTGTCCGCAAATACAGAGATTGAACTGTTTACCCCATCATCAAGGTAGTTTATGAACAAATAGTATTGGTCCCAGCACAGAGCCCTGTGGAACCCCACTACCCACCCCTGACCATTCCGAGTATTGCCCATTTATCCCCACCCTCTGAACTCGCCCTTGTAGCTAGTTTTCAATCCGTGTACTCACCCTATGGTCCATGCCAACAGACCTTATTTTGTACAATAAACATTTATGGGGAACGGAGTCAAATGCTTTCACAAAATCCAGATAAGGGCCTTCCTTTATCTAGATGGTAACTCACCTCCTCATAAAAGGTTAATAGGTTTGGCAAGAATGATTCTTCATGAATCCATGCTGATTACCGCTAATGATACAATTTTCATTACTAAAATTGTGTATATAGTCCCTCATTCATCCTCTCCAAGAGATTGCATACTACTGATGTTAGGCTAAAGGGTCTGTAAATTCCCAGGGATGTATTTTTGACCCTTTTTAAATATTGGTGCGTCATTGGCTTTTATCCAATCCGCTGGTACCATTCCAGTCAGTAGACTGTCAAAAATTAGGAACAATGGACTGGCAATTACTTGATAGTTCTCCAAGTACCCTCGGGTGCAAGCCATCCGGTCCCGCAGATAAATGTTAAGTTTCCCAAGTCTAATTCTAATTCTGTCCTCTGTTGGCCATGAGGGTGCTTCCTGTAATGTGTCAAGAGGATAAACACTGCAGGTTGGTTACTGAAGCCCCCTATTCCCTTGTGAAGACTGCAGAGAAGAATAAATTCAATACCTTCACCATCTCCCCATCCTTTGTAACCAGATGTCCTTTCTCATTCTTCATGGGGCCAATATAGTCTGTTATCCTTTACCGTTTACATACTTAAAGAATTTCTTGGGATTTTTTTTGCTCTCTTCCGCTGTGTTTTTCATTTTCTATCTTAGCCGTTCTAATTGCACGCACCCTTACATTTACTGTTGCATTCTTTATAAAGTTTGAATGCTGATCATGATCCTTCAACCTTGTATTTCTGCTATTAGAATTTACAATTGCTTAGTTGGGGTCAAAGTGGGAGGTGGCTATAGGACTGTGCTGCCCTTTCTACATACTGGTACAAGATGGGTGAACTAGAGAGATACTGTTGTGCGAGGAGGATTTGGATTTAGTGGGAATTTCAGTGACTTGGTTCAACAGCTCTGATTGGCTGGAAACCATTCAAGGGTATACCCTTTATCACAGGGATAGCGAAGGTAAAAAAAAGGGAAGGGGTATGCCTGTATGTCAAGAATAACGTACAACTGTAGTGAATGTGAGCGATGACATCACTAAGGGAGCTAGGGAGGAGGTGGAAACCTTATGGGTAGAGCTCCAAAAGGGATGAAGCTCAGGGGAAAATACTGGGAGTATGCTATAGGCCCCCTAACCTGATGGAGGGGGAGGTAGACCTCCTATCATATTTTGGACTAGCAGCAAGGATGGAAAGTGTCATCATAATGGGGGATTTTAATTAACCATACATAGTCTGGGTGGAGGGAACCACACATTCGTCTAAGGCTTGCCAGTTCCTAAATGTCTTGCAGATGGTAGATGCACAGACTAGAAATTAAGCGTTACTAGATCTACTGAATACCAACAATACAGACCTGATCATGAATGTGGAAACACAGGGCAATTTAGGAAACAGCAATCACAGGCCAATTGGCTTCAGTATAAATCACAGAAATTGGAAACATAAGGGAAATACAAAGACAATGAATTGCAAAAGAGCCACCTTCCCTAAACTATGAACCTTGCTAGAAGATATTGGGATAAAATCTTAGGAACAAAGAACACGGAGGAGAGATGGGTTTTGCTTTAAGAGCATATTAAATAATACATTTAAAAGAGCTAACAAAAGTCCTGGATGGCTTAAAGTGGTTGTAAACCCTTACAAACCACTTTGACCTACAGGTAAGCCTAGATTAAGGCTTACCTGTAGGTCCAAGAAATATCTCCTAAACCTATACGGTTTAGGAGATATTTGCCCGAAGACATGCAGCGCTGTCTATGGCGCATGCGCCGTAGACAGCGGGGCGCAGGCGCACTGAGCGCGGCATTTCCAACAACGGAGCTGCCGCGCGTGTCGGCTCCCGTGCGCATGCGCGGTAGTGACGTCATCGAATGACAGCGGCGGAGCTGCGAGACCCCACCGAAAAGATGGATGCGCCGGACTACAGGGGACAGCGGTGACATCGCTGGCTCCTGTGTCAGGTAAGTGACACATAATGGGCTACTATGGGATGCATAGTAGTCCATTATGCTTTGCCTTTGCAGGGAATGAAAGAGGAAGTAAACTCATCAGGGTTTACTTCCTCTTTAACGCCAATTTAAAAATGCATATAAAAGCAAAAGAGAAGGCCTTCAAAAAAAAGGTTGTTCTTTTTCTATTTATACAGCATACCTAAAAATAGCAATTTTAACCTACAATAAAATATTTTCTGAAGTATAATAGGACACAGGTTTAAGTATTAGGGTACACTGGTTTATGTTGCTGCCTTTAGAACAGACAATGGCAAACAAAGCTGTAAGATCAGCCTAGTATAACCTCCCCCACTTGCAAACTTCCTCAGTTTTGTAGCAAGCAATATTAGGAGTGGATCATTAGAACAGAGGGGAGGGACCTAGGAACCTTAAAGTGATAGTAAAGGCTACATCCAGTCTTAAAAACATTCCCTCCCCCTCCTCCTACCTATTGTGCATACCTTTTATGAAAACAGATCTGTATGCTTACCTTTTTAATCTGGTCTGGCCACATAAGTCAGTAGCTCTGTCTTCCCTGTGTAAGGGAATGCTTGACAATGTCTTTGAATGGAGCCTAAAGCCAGCCATAAACATCTCGCATCACGGCCGGTTCAGCAGGGACCTGCTGAGATTCAAACCATGTATGTGGTGGCTGAATGTACCCAAGTTGATTGATCAACTTGGTTACAACTAGTCTGTCGCATTTTAAATGCAATTACTGCTAGAGGCTTTTATAGTCGCTAGCAGTAGTCACATTTTCCGGAAGGAGGGCTTCCCCGTAAATACGGGTGGAACATCTAACAAGTTCGAAAAGGTGAATGTATCCTTTAATTCGGGCACTTACATAAAAATCTCCCAGTATTACACAAACAATTGATATAAAATATAGTTAAAATCAGCAGACTCATCGAAGCATAGACACCACTTGTTGTTTGAACTTGATGCACTAGTGTTTTTTCAACCTCACTAATTATGTAACCACTAGACCTCTGAAGATATACTGTGGTATCTGGCACCAAGCTGTCTGTAGCAGATCCTTTAAGTCCTGTAAGTTACGAGGTAGGGTCTACACGTATCAAGCTTGTTTTTCCAACACATTCCACTGATACTTGATTGGATTGAGATCTGGAAAATTTAGAGACAACACCTCAAACCATTCTTGAACCATTTTTGCAGGGTGGCAGGACACATTATGTTGCTCAAAGAGGCCACTGCCATTGGGGAACACCATTTCCATGAAGAGGTGTCTTTGGTTAGGGGTGTCTTGGTGGTACATGTCAAAGTAACATTCATAACATTCATTCGCTGCTGGCTTGCCCTCTTCCCATACTGCATCCTGGTGCCATCTCTTCCCCAGGAAAGCGACGCACATGCACCCCTGGCAATCCACATGATATAAAACAAAATGTGATTTATTAAACCAGGCCATGTATAAAGTAGGTGTTACCCAGGGCTCAAGTCCTGCGGGAACGCATGGGAACGGAGCTCCTGTACTTTTTCCACAACTCAGTTTCCGTTAGCAGCCACATCCCACATATTCCTGAGTAACTGGTTGCTAGGCTGAGCAGCGCATCCGAGAGATAGCAGCCAGCCACAGACACCACAAAAGACAGAGCCACACTTACTGCTGGTAAGGATCCAGCCTGTCCCCACTGCCCAGTCAGTGACAGACAGTTCCGTGGCCGCCACCGACTACTTCCACAGCAGCACATTGCCAGCATTGCAGCACAACTCTGAGCTGCCAGACTTCTACAGTTCAACTTCTCTCCTGAGCTGAGCCTCCGAGTCCTCCCACCAACGAGGTCCGCTGCGAGTTTGCCGCCCGCCAGAGTCATTGACAAACTTCCAGGTTTGTGTGTTACACACACTTTGTTACAGTGACCATGCTCCCCCTCCGTTCTGCTGCTGTGTCCCCCACTGCCCTTCCATTCTGCTGCTGTCCCCCACTCCCCCTCCATTCCGCTGCTGTGTCCCCCACTCCCCCTCCAGTTTCCCTCCATGTCCCCCTCCGTTCTAATGGTGATTATTCTGTTAGTTTGACAAGTTAACTTATTTTGTTTTTGTAAACTGGCACTTTACAATAAATGTTGCACTGTATTTTCTGTGAAATATATATGCATATGAGCGCATCTTTTTTTTTTTTTTGGTGGGGGAGTGGATCTTGGGTGAGAGTTCCCACACTTTTTCGCCCAGGACTTGACCCCTGGAATTACCCCATTTTGGTTGCAAAAATGGAAATACGTTTTAAGCTTTGTATCATACATCTGTACACTTACTTACAAATTTAGTGCAAGGCCTTATTCCTTTATATTTGTATTATCTTTAAACATTCAGGTCAAGCTGACTGATTATATTACCCCAGTAACATCCCATTTATAATTTTGTAGCAGGACACAAAGCAATAACATTGTGAAAATCACACACACATACTGTACAGAGCACAGGATAAAAAAAAAAAAAAAAAATCTTCTCAAAATTAGAAAACAGGAGAGTTCCATAAAATAACAAATTCTGAATGTTAATGTCCAAACCAGAAGTTCTAAAAAATATAGAAATAAAAAAAAAAAAAAAAAACTTTTAAACAATATTTAGAATGATACATTTTAATGGGTCACCCAATTGTCCACAAGCAGAATGTAAGGAGGAACACTTTCACAGATTTCTTTTATAGGAGCTCGCACAAATACATTCCGTCATTTTTGTTGTCTGAAATCCATATGTGGTTTTGGAGTATTACAAATTTTATACTTTTCTTCGGGAATAAACACCGCAAAGCCATTTTACGATTGCAGGATTGCAGAACAGAATCCGCAAATCCATGACATTCTGTATTTACATTTTTTATATGTATTTTGCTGGATACAAAGTATAACATGCTTAAACTTTTCACAAAAGATGAATGTTTTGCTCAAATGGTAATTGAACATTTTGATCAACACTCTGCTGATGATCTGGCTGGGTCTGCTCAATTGTTATCTAGAATTGGGTAATAAGATTGCCATGCTAGGGCCTTGATCTCAGTGAACAAGTACAGTCCATGTCACACACACAAAGATGGGGCAGCATTATTTCAAAAGCTTTGAGAGTGTGACTCAGTTGTGTGATGTTGTCAGCGGCTTTTGACTGAATCATGAATACATCCAATTATGTGTGATGCTGACAGAAAAGAATATTGATAGCCAATAATTACAGGCTTTTCAGGCCAACAAAGCAGCTCTTTCCTCTTTTAATAAATTATCCAAGAACATCAATCTTAAAAATTACTATGCCACAACTGACCCAGACTGGCTTGTATGACTTTCTATCTGATGTGGTTGCAACTAAAGGCTGGATGTTGACATATCCTGGCTTTTTATTACAAGTTCAGAAATGCACAGTTTAACAGTATAAAAATATATTATTTGAAATCACAGCACATAATTGGACAGCTCCTTATTGTATCCATAGAGAAGATTTTGCTAGCTACAATGTGGGATTTATTCACATTAGCCTTTAAAGCATTGTGGAACAGCATTACTTTAAAGTTGCAAGCAGCAACAGTATAGTGCCATTGCAGAGTTCAATATAAGTGCGGCTACGTCAGAAAAAATTTATTAGTGATGTTGGCCGCTGTCGTAAAAGAGTCAAAACCACCCTACTCAGACTAAATCCCATCTATGAAACTCTCTTAAAAAGCCTCAGCGTGAATGAGCTTGCACAGTCTTTGACACTGCCAACCATCATTTTTATCATTCAGGCATATCTCTGTGATTAGAGCTACTTGAAGGCTGCTTTGGAACAGCACAAAATGCGTTAACTGTTAAAACTCCTACTAAACATATCTCAAGCATAATATATTACCATGTTTCAATGTGACTGAAGTAGCCTCATCTGCAAATATGGATTTAGAAAATCAGTTTACTTTACAATTCTGTTTAGGCTGGGCTCACACTAGAGCACAGCGCGCCTTACAGCAGGGGGTCAGGTGCATCTCTAGTCACCGGTTCAGGTCCAATTTCGGCCCACATTTTTGGCTGAATTTGGACCTGAAACTGAACAAAACTGAACAAAAAGATACACAGGACTGTGCAATTCGCACCGGGGCTGCCGCTCCGGAGATGTGTGAACCAACTCCATAGAGAGGCGTTCACAATCTCCTGCTATGTGAATTGGAAGTGGGGAAACCCGCATCTAATTCACATAGGTGGAGGATAGGATAGGGGTTTGTCCATAATTTTAGCAATGAGCAGTTTCAACCGCATCAGTCTGGAGAGTCAGGGGACCCGGGAATTGGGCCAGCATCGCACACCTGAGTTGGTAGTATCTAAACTTCATAGTGGCATATTTAGCCTTTAGTGTCTCAGAGGAGGAAAAAGACCCATCCATGTATATGTGCCTGACTGTGACTGTCCCTCTAGCGGCCCACAGCTGGGGATTTGGGATCCCATAGAAATGTGGCAACATAGGATTACCCCATAGAGGGGAATGTGGGGCAAAAATGTTTGAGTCTGACTTATATATAGCCCTCACCCTCTGCCACACATGTATAGTTGTGCGCATTAGAGTGGTCGTTTGGGGTGGGCCTTGGGCCCTCCATAGGGCAAGTTGGTTAACGCCACATAGGAGCCCAAGGTGGCCACCTCAGGTGTCAGTGCAGTGTTCTGTCTGGGCTGGTCAAACCACCAGACTGTCACAAGGACTGCCACCCAGTAGTAGAGCTGGAAGTGAGGCATTGCCAGTCCCCCTGGGGCATCCATTTAGCCAGTCTCTGGACTTTCCCAGTCCAGACAAAGGTGGAGATGATGGAGTGCAATTTTTGAAAGAAGGATTTGGGGAGCGGGCATGGTGTGTTCCTAAAGAAATATAAAAATTAGAGAAGATTTACCATTTTTAACAAGTTCACCCTTCCCGCCGGAGATGGCGGTAGGGTTTTCCACATTTAGCACTTCCTTCCAAATTGGGCCAAAAGAGGAGAGAGGTTATCTCCCATGTACACCTAGGGGGAACTGACAGTTACCCCTAAATATTTGAATTTGTCTACCCACTGATTTGGTGTGTTAGTGGCCGCACTGGGACCAGAGTGGTAGAGGGAAAAGAGGAGAGACTTGTCCCAATTGAAACAGACCCCAGAATATTTCCCAAATCGACCTATTATTTCAAGTGCAGATCTCAGCAAGGTGTCCGCATCAGCTAAGTACAGCAGGGTGTCATCAGCGTACAAAGAAATTTTTTTCTTGCAGCACTCCAACCTGTATTCCCCTGACCCTCCAGTCCTGGAGTATAAGGATCGCCATGGGCTCAATCGCCAGGGCAAAAAGTCCCGGGGATAGAGGGCATCTCTGCCTAGTTCCCTTATATAGGCTAAAGGGGGGGACAATAGGCTGTTCACCCTTACCTGGGCAGTCGGATTCCTGTAAAGAAGTTGAATCCAGAATATGAACATGGACCCAAATCCAAAGCACTCCAGCACCTCCCATAGGTAAAGCCATTCAACCGCGTCGAACGCCTTTTTCGGCGTCCAACGCGGCTACTATACCTGCATTCTCCTCTCTCATCGGGTCAGTGTGGGTAAACAATCTGCGGATGTTAATATCTGTTCCCTTGCCTAGCATGAATCCTGACTGATCTGGGTGGACCAACGCTGTGGTTATGAGGAATCAGATTTTTAAAGAATGGAGGTCAGCCGTATGCTCTCTCTGCACATCTTCAGCTGTAGACACACGCTGTTCCACCTCTGTTACCCTGCCCTTAAAAGCACCAATGTCTCGTCTGCCCAGTTCAATGTACATATGATCAATTTTCTCAAGCAGGGCTGTTTTACACCCATTTATTGCTTTCAGAAGCGCTGTGTGCGCCGGCGGGACCTGTGAGGCATGAGCCACATGACTCACCTCCTGTCCCTGAGCTGACATGGTGGGGTGGCCTTCTCCTCAGCATGCTGTGCATTCCCAGTAAGTTTCTGGCTCTGTCGGCGCGCTGCTCCCTCCCGCTTGTAGCCAGGCATGAGCAGTGGATGCCAGGGGCCAACAGTAAGCTGCCAGGCCGGTGAACGAGTCTCCAGCACCGCAGGAACGGAGGATTATGGAGCCGGACAGCGGAGTGAGGCTAAAAGATGATCCCTTCGCCATCTTGGAACGCCCCATCCTCTTTCCTTGCTTTGGTCAGCTGACAACACCAAAGAGAAATACCCCGTACATCCAGATAGATGGAAAGCATGTGGCTTACTCACCATCCTCCCACATGAGCTTACTACTGTTTTGCTGCATGGCGCTGTCACACAAGGAGAGAATTCCTACCTCTGTGCAAGTGAAAAATTGCAACACAGGGCTTTTTCTTTTTGCCTGCAGCCAAATGGAGGCATAAGGTAAGTAAACATGCGTGTGTTTCTTTGCACTTCAAATACTACAGAAACAGATTAAAGGCAAGCTAAATCACCAGAAAGTTAGCCCTCTGTTGCCATAGTGGAAATCAATCCCATCTACAGTACATCCAGAAAGTATTCACAGCGCTTCACTTTTTCCACATTTTGTTGTTTTACAGCATTATTCCAAAATGGATTCAATTCATTATTTTACTCAAAATTTTACAAACAATACCCCATAATGACAACGTGAAAGAAATTTGTTTGAATTCTTTGCAAAAAATCATATGTACATAAGTATTCACAGTCTTTGCCATGACACTTAAAATTTAGCTCAAGTGCATCCTGTATCCACTGATCATCCTTGACATGTTTCCAAAACTTGATTGTAGTCCATCTGTGGTAAATTCAGTTGAATGGACATGATTTGGAAAGGCACACACTTGTCTATATAAGGTACCACAGTTAACAGTGCATGTGAGAGCACAAACCAAGCCATAAAAGTACAAGGAATTGTCTGTAGACCTCAGAGAAAGGATTATATTGAGGCACAAATCTGGGGAAGGATACAGAAAAGTTTCTGCAGCATTGAAGGGAAGAAGCGTGGAACCACCAGGACTCCTAGAGAGGGCCGCCTGGGCAAACTGGGTGATCGGAGAAGGGCCTTAGTCAGGGAGGTGACCAAGAACTAGATTGTCTGACAAAGCTCTAGCGTTTCTCTGTGGAGGGAGGAGAACCTTCCAGAAGAACCATCATCTCTGCAGTGCTCCAACAGTCAGGCCTGTATGATAGAGTGGCCAGATGGAAGCCACTCAATAAAAAGGCACGACAGCCTGCCTGGAGTTTGCCAAAAGGCATCTTAAGCACTTTCAGACCATGAGAAACAAAATTCTCTGGTCTGATGAAACATAGATTGAACACTCTGGCCTGAATGGCAAGCATCATGTCTGGAGGAAACTAGGCACTGCTCATCGCCTGGCCCAGATTTGAACCTGATTGAACATCTCTGGCGAGATCTGAAAATAGCTGTGCCCAGACGCTCCCCATCCAACCTGATGAAGCTTGAGAGGTCCTGCAAAGAAGAATGGGAGAAACTGCATGAAAAATAGGTGTGCCAAGCTTGTAACATCATATTCAAAAAGACTTGAGGATGTAATTGGTGCCAAAGATGCTTCAACGAAGTATTGCTCAAGGCTGTGAATACTCCTGTACATTTTTTTTTTTTTTTTTTTAATTTGCAAGTTGTAACATAACAAAATGTGGAAAAAGTGATGCACTGTGAATACTTTCCAGATGCACTGTATGAAGAGCAGATGTGTCACTCAGTCCTGCCGAGTGCTCCATTCATATAAAACACCCAAACAGTAGAGTGTGGTCTCTTATGAACCATCCTGGCTGCTTAGGTACACATACACTGGATATAAAAAGTCTACACATCCATGATCAAATGTCAGGTTTCCGAGATGTAAAAAAAAATGAGACAAAAATAAATAATTTCAGAACTTTTTCCACCTTTAATGTGACCTATAAACTGTACAAAACTAAAATAATATGGTTGCATAAGTGTGCATGCCCTTAAACTAATATTTTGTTAAAGCACCTTTTGTTTTTATTACAGCAGTCTTTTTGGGTATCAAAATGGCTAATCTTGACTTGGCAATATTTGCCCACTCTTTTTTGCAAAAACAACCCAAATCTGTCAGATTGCGAGGGTATCTCCTGTGCACAGCCCTCTTCATATCAACCCACAGATTTTCAATTGGATTCAGGTCTGGGCCCTGGCTGGGCCATTCCAAAACTGTAATCTTCTTCCGGTGAAGGCATTCCTTTGTTGATTTGGATATATGCTTTTGGTTGTTGTCATGCTGAAAGATGAAGTTCCTCTTCATGTTCAGCTTTCTAGCAGAAGCCTGAAGGTTTTGTGCTAATATTGACTGGTATTTGGAACTTTTCATAATTGGCTCTACCTTGACTAAGGCCCCTGTTCTGACTGAAGAAAAAAAGCCCAAAAGTATGATGCTACCACCACCATGCTTCACTGTGGGTATGGTGGTCTTTTGGTGATGTTCAGTATTGTTTTTGCACCAAACATATCTTTTGGAATTATGGCCATAAAGTTCAACCTTGGTTTCATCAGACCATAACACATTATCTCACAGGCTTTTGGGAGATTTTAGATGCGTTTTTGCAAAATTTAGCAGCGCTTGGTTGTTTTTCTTTGTAAGAAAAGGTTTCCGTCTTGCCACTTTAGCTCATAGCCCAGACATGAAGAATATGGGAGACTGTTGTCACATGTACCACACAGCCAGTACTTGCCAGATATTCCTGCAGCTCCTTTAACCACTTCCCGCCCAAGGACGTCATATGATGTCCTTGATTTTCAGTGGGAATGAGGCCTGCAGCTACAGGCATCATTCAGATATTCTGGTTTTCAGCCAGCGATTCTGTGCACCATAAGAACGATCATAGCTGCAGTTCTCACAGGCGATGGAGGGGTCAAGGGGTCACCCCCCCCATCCAGTGTTTCTCTGGGCTCTCCCATGCCATCGGGGACCCGGAGAAAGAATCGGCTGCCGCCGGATGACGACCATAGAGAGGCACGGGCGCGACATTATGACGCCATGTCCGGGCTGCGGATGTAAACAAAACCGTGAACGCGGTTGCTAAGCATGAGATTGTGAATTTTTTCCCGATCTCATGCTTTCCAGCCTGCAGGAGAGATGTGGGGCCTTACTGACCCCGCATCTCTCCATAAAGAGGACCTGTCACGAGCGATTTATATTCCAAGGGAGGTTTACATTTCTTGTAATAGGAATAACAGTGATAAAAACATACACACACATTATATACATATATATATATATATATATATATATATATATATAAAAGGGGTCTAAGTTGTGGACATCTGATAGAAACAATTAGGTTGTATGTAGATGATATGCTACTTTATCTAGAAGACATAGGTCCTTCCCTAATGACGACCCTTGATGTAATACAAATCTCAGATCCTCCCACTCGACATGGTGGCCCCAACTGAGACACAAGCCTCCTCCCCCTGTAATTCAGGTTAGCTCCATTAAATATCTCAGTATTATAATAACCCTCTCCCCGGAAGAATATGTTAAACTGAATATAGAACCCGTTCACGATTCCAAAAACAAAAAACGCAGACATGGGCCAGACTGCCTTTGGGGGTTATAGGTCAAGTAAATCTAAGTAAAATGATTCTGCTACCTAAATTTATATACGTCCTATGGCATGCTTCAGTGTATATACCTCTGCAGATCTTTAAAGCTATAGAAGATATCTTAAATTCATTTGTGTGGGGTAAAACCCATCACAAACTGTCCTGGCAAGTGCTGAAGAACTCCAATGATTTAGGGGGCACAGCATTGCCAGACTTTAACCTATATAACTTGGCAGTGCAATTATCCTACTTTTTCTAGCTAAAGACGATAGGGAGCAATATTTAGCTTGTCTGCTCCCCTTTCACTTGCATCCACAAGCACCCCTTCCAGCTTCTCTTTAGACGGTCAGAGGGAGCTGCTATACAACCACTGAAAGGTGTGGGAGGTGGTGAGGTGTAAATTTGGGGCCCCCCCACACACCAGATACCCAAAGGAGTAGTATACCTAACAGATGTATACTGCGGTAATATCCTGAAGTTTCAGCAACTTAAGGATGACTTTGGCCTTCTCAACTCAATGCACTTTCGTTACCTCCAGCTTTGCCACGCCATTCTGACCCAATTTTGAGATACTCCTCCCAAACTGGAACAGTTAGATGTTCTGGGTGTAATGTCAGGGCTGGAGTCTTCAAAACGAATCTCATTATTTTACAACTCTCTCCTCAACCAACTGCGAAAGCTCTTGCTTATCGATTAAAAGACAGATGGACTGGGGACATGGGGGAAATGGAGGAGAATGAATGGTAAGAAGCATTGGATGCATGAAAGAAGGTTTCTACAAAATCAGACTGCCTTGCACAATTATATATTAGACATAGGTCCTAACTGACCCCCTTACGCTTAGCCAAATATAGAAACAACCACAGTCCACTATGTCCCAAATGTGGAAACTCTGTCGGCAATTTAGTGGGCAGTGTAGTGGGTAGCACTCTTGCATAGCAGTAAAAGGGGTCGCTGCTTTGAATCCCAACCACGACACTACCTTCCTGGAGTTTGCATTTTTTCCCTGTGCCTGCGTGGGTTTCCTCCAGGTACTCCTGTTTCCTCCCACACTCCAAAGACATACTGGTAGGTTAATTGGCTTCTGTCCAAAATTGGCCCTAGTATATGAATATGAGTTGAGAACCTTGGATTGTGGGCTCCTTGAGGGTGGGGACCGATATGAGTGTGTATGTGTGGAGCACTGTGTAAATTGACAGCGCTATATGGGTACCTTAAATAATATAATAAATTAGCATCTTAATGAGACACAATGTACAGGGATATGGACAAATGTAGACACGCACTTACACTCACTCAAGTTGAACTGGATGGACTGGTGTCTTTATTCAACCTTACTATGTAACTATGTAATTTCTTCCATGTCATTTGGTCATGAACGGTAATACATTGGTACTGGTACCATACAGTGAAATTCATACATGATAAGATGCCCCATGATACGTTATGCCCCAAACAACGTATACTGGGAATGTTCCCAGACCCAGACTCCGACAAGTTTCACTACATATTCCTACAGGAAACGCTGTTCAGAGCTAGATTGCTCATAGCACGAAAGTGGCTCAGGGGACTACCACCAACTCTCCAAGAGTGGATATCTGCAGTTAATAGTGTGCTACCCTACAAAAAAGAATTCTATGCTCAATCGTGCCTGGCTCAGGGCCAAATATTTGGTGCATGAGCTTCTTTGGCGTGACAGACGCACATAGGGAAGCCAATTTAAATCTCTAGAGGGAACCTGCGTTCCTACTAAGCCATGAGTAAACAGGGCTTTAAAGAACAACCCATCGGGCTCAAATCTAAAAATATATTTGCAAAGTAGCAGGACTGTGCAAGAGATTACTAATACTTTTCCAAGGAATGTTCGGATTTATGCTTTAATGCTGCCAGAATAATGGTATTGGTCACCAAGGTAGGAGCTGCATGTAACAGGTACACAGTGACGGGCTTAATTTCTTGATACAAGCCTTAAAGTCTGTGCTGTAAAATGTATTCCTACAGTGCATCCAAAAACAAACAAGCACACAATATATTCATTTGTCAAAGATAGTGATTTGTCTTTTTAAAGGATACGTTCACCTTTGGTAACATGTTACAACCATATTGAGGGTGTAACATGTAATCCTGTGCCTGCTGTCACAATTTAAAAATAGTGCGGACATGCAGAGCTATGCCCATATGGCCGCATCATTCATTCACAGCAATCTGTGAGTGAATGAACTACAACTACCATCTGTTATTGTGGCAGATGGCTTGTAGTTCTCAATGAACTGCGAGAGCACTGGTGAGGTCTCTCGTAGTTCATTGATCTCCCTGCACTCTAGTAACTGCCTGCCCATACAGGTAGACAGCTATACTGAAATTATGCAGGATCCCAATGACCTGTAGGCTCCAAAAATAACATCATTTGATACACTTTTTTTTACCTGCGAAAAAAAACAAATTTTTATTTTTTAAAAAGGTAAATCTCCAACACACAAGTTGTACCTGTTTATCTGCAGCACTCTCTCCTTTACAGCTGTTCAAAGTACACAGATCAAAGGCCATTTTCTCTACTCCAGAGGGTGGGGACAGGGATTTGAAGTCACAAACTGCACAGCATTGGAGCAAGGAGCTGATTGTAATTTGATGACTATGTGAAGGGAATGGACAACCCCCCTCCACACAGTCTCATAGGGAAACATGCATATACTTTATTATTTTTTCATTTCAGAGTTTTACGACCACTTATATATCTCCTGTTCCTGTGGTGTCTAAACACAAATCTAAATGGATCTGTGGATTTTGTATGCTAAAGTAACAAACACTGTAGCACTTACCTCACTTTTCTCCCCTTGCTAGCTTTGGTGTCTACTTTCTTCTTGATTTTGCTCCTAAGCTTCTGAATTGCAAGCCACTGTCTGTAAATGTATAAAGGACATATGAAGGTCTGACCATAATGCAACACTTCCCTTTGAAATATGTCAGTATATTAGTGGTCGCAGTTTTTACTTTAAACAGCATCAATTTCCTAAGACCATATGGTTAACATTCTAGACTTGTGCTACCGACTCTGGAAACAGTGCTCAGAAAGTAGTGCAACCGATAAAACTAGGGTTATATTTCAGGTCTGCACTCCAAGCCAATTTTATGTAAAAAAAAGATCTGCTTTACCGTTTAATAAACAACTCTCCCCAAGACTTCATTGCAAGCATCTTGGCTAACAATGCAGTCTCCTAACTGTTCTTTTGATACAAACAAGACATTGCACTTCATCAGACTGCCAAAAAAGGAGGGCCTAGTTCTAATGTGGCTCTATACAGCCTAAATCCATCTGTTTATAAGAACTTCCCTATGGATTGTATGTAAATTGAAACACACACTTGATTACCAACTATCAAGTCTCAGGCATGACCCTGGTCATTGGTAACATGGACTTTTATTCCAGGATCTCCAACCATGGATTTAAACTCTACATCAGCACACAAATTCAGGTTCTGCTAATCCATACCAAGGGGAACATTGCTGGCTCTTTTGGATATTCAATACATTTTTATTCCCACTCTACAAATGTGACAGACCAAAGCTGATCTAAACCTTAACCAGATAACATTATAGTAAGTATTGTATTTCAAACAGTTGCCATGTCTTTTTTTTTTTTTTTTTTTAAATGTTTTTCACCTTTTTATTATTTTAATGCATCTCAGGGCCGTTTATCACCTCCAGCCTTTTTTAGCTACTTCTTTCCATCCCCACTCCCTCCAGCATCAACTGCAAATCACTATAGTACATAACTGTTCTTAGCAATAATCTAAAACATGTTTTAAATAAACATATTATTTAAAATAAAAGTCACATATCACACAAAACAAATAAGGTTCTTGATGCATTTGCTATATCAGCAAGAGGAGGTCAAAAGTAAAAACTCTAAAGAACAGGATATTTCATTTACTGCATTTGATGTGTAAGATTAATAATGCATATCATAATAAAAAAAAACAAAAAAAACAAAAAAAACAAAAAAAAAACCTTGCAACTAGGAAGCAGTGTCTGTTTCACTAATAATTTACTTTCGTCCACAGAGATTTAGCAGTAGAGTTGAAGCTAGAGAGTTAAATAATAATTATGGAGATGATCAATGGTTAATCAATAAAGGGTATTACTACCTGCCCTGGAAAAGGGCAGGAGGTTTTAAAAGCTGCTTTAACATGTGAACCAAACATTATTACCAATACATATTTTAACGGATATAGCACAGCAGGTTAAAATGGAAAACCCATTATGATTTTGATAGGCCCAAGTGTGGGAATTGATGCTTTTGATTAACATTTTCAAGGATATTGATGCCTTTCTAGAAAAGCACTTGAATAAGTGAAAATTATTATAAAATGTGGGGAAAATTTGTATATTTACTTAATGTATTAAACCAAGCCTGCTGAAGAGACTTGAAAACTTGCAAGTTTAAGCTTTTTAATCAAACAGTGAAAATATACCACTTACCAAGAATGCTTAAGTTGTGGCATCTAAGACAGCAAAACACTACTAAGAGTTATCAACTCCATTTGAGTAGGCTATCTATATAACATTTGTTACTGGATCATCCACTTACTATTTAGCCAGTTTATCCGCTATGAACTTTTAAATCTATACACAAGGCAGGGTCAAGTTGCATTACCAGATTTCATCTGTAGATTCTCTTTTATGCAAACTATGGAATGACACCTTTCTGATCTTATAAAGGGCAGCCTTCAATGTTACGCTCTAACTTCAATTTCAACCGACATTATAGGTGCTAAAAAGTACCAGATAGGCAAATACTTCTTTATCTTTGATTCAAAATTCCCTTCTGTATGGAAATTCGTAAGCCCACTCAAAATATGTAACCTACCATGAAGATTAAATTATATCTACACAAAAGAATGGGGACATGTCTGCATATGCCTTTACTGCACAGCGTGAAATAGTAGGAAGAGGGGCACTGAAATAAGTTATTGCACGTGTAATGTTGGCCTAATGAAATTTCTTCTAAGAAATAATGGCTGTGACATCACTGGAAAACATTACCGACCATGATTAATGTCAAGAAGAATAGTTTTATCCAGTCTTTATGGCTCATGTAATTGTACTTGACCTCTGTACTGTCCTACATTTCCCCTCTCATCCGAGAAGACAGGGAAGCTAGCGTCAGACACAGAGTCAGATGTTAATACCTCTCACTTACCTGCCCATGGCTACTTGGTCATTGGGGTCTACAGAACTTGTCTTGCGCTCTATCAGCTCCCGCAGCAACTGTAAAAGATTGTAAGATATAACATTGTAAATAACACATGGTTTAGCTAATATGCCTGGAATATAGCAGTTATTTCTTGCAGTTCTAGGGCTAATAAATACAATCTACAGATTAGCAGGCCCTATATTATGAAAAGTAGAATTCAGATTTTTTTTTGTAACTGCTGAAATTCAGCACAGCAACAGTGGTGGCCTGAAATAAAAAAACATTAGATAATTAGATTGTAATTTGAACTATAAACAGGTCTGCACTCCAAGCCAATTTAAAGTAAAACCCTGCTTTTACCGTGCAACAAACAATTCTCCCCAAGGCTCCATTGCAGACATCATCGCTAATTTCAATGCAGCTTCTTAACTGTTCTTTTGATACAAACAGGATATTGCACTGGTGGACTCAAACATTTTGCTGTATACACCATCTACGTCCACTAGAGACTCTTCACTGATCCTCATTAGTCTTTCCTTTTTGTACATGGTATATGGTATATGGTAGTGACCACATACTAGTCAGTCAGTTATATATTAACTGATTAGAGTGCCTCGTTAATGTTTTATTTGCTACTCTTTTAGAGTTTTACATCTATTTTATATAAGGATATTGCACTTGCTTCATCAAACAGACTGCCAAAAAAAAGGAGACCGTGGCTCTCTAATAATATTGTTATACAATATAAAAAATATTAAAAAAACTGTGTTATAAACCATTTATCCCTAAAACATAAACAACAAGCAGCAATTCTTTTGTGTAACACAATCACAAACAGTAAATAGAAAATAAATAAGAATCGCGCTAAATAATAAATGTGAAGTCCGAAGGTGAATCCATATGGATTTTATTCATCTGTGAAAAAGTCGACAAGCAATGTGATAATGAAGCAATCTCTTTAATGGCAGTGACCATCATCCTTTAACAAAAACCACAGTGAATGTACCAGCTGTAGAAACTGCTTAGCAATTCCTTTAGACCCCTTATTATGGGGGGGGGGTACACCTGTGGCTTAAAAACACAGCCGTGGCCTTTTTCCACATTTCAGGGCTTCTACACACTTCCAATGTCACTCAGTGAGTTGGATAGGAGTTGGGCACCAAAAAGAGACCTTGCTTTCTTGAATGTTCCTACCCCAAGGTACTCAGACTCACTCATAGGTGAGTCTATGAGTACCTTGGGGCAGGAACATTCTAAGAAAGCAAGAGTGTGGAGCAGTTACAGAAAACAAACCTAAGAACAGAAATTATTTTATGCTATGCGGAGCCTTTGGCATATTTTTTAGCACTGATTATTGTAATAATGTCACTGGTTCCCAAAAAAGTGTGAAAAGTGTCAAGTTTCAGATTTGTCCACCGCAATGTTGCAGTCCTGCTAAAAATTGCTGATCGCTGCCATTACTAGTAAAAAATAAAAATGGCATAAAAATATACAATTTTTATGCAGACACGATAACTTTTGCGCAAACCAATCAATATACCATTATTGGTTTTTTTTTTCCAAAAATATGTAGAAGAGTACATATTGGCCTAAATTGATGGAGATTTGATTTTTCATTTTTTATTGGTTTTATAGCAGAGTAAGACAGACGACGTCCAGTCAGGATATCAAAACCACTTTGCCGCTGTCATTTTGCTATATGGCGGGCGGCAAGTGGTTAAATAAAAAAAAATAGAAAAATGTTTGGTTTTTGGTGTACTGTGGTGCATTGGCTGCCCATTTAAGATGAAACATTACAGCAATTTTGCTATAATGATTTCCTCTAGGCATGCACCGAAATTTGGGCTGCCGAAATATATCGGCTGAAAATGGCCTTTTCGCCAATTTGCCGAAAGACAATTCACACCGATAATGGCGCTGAAAATGGGGCGGGGCCTGCTAGGCAGGTGGCTGTATATGGAGCCTCAGCTGATGTGTAAATTGGCTGTGCAGCACAGTCACGCTGTTTACTGTGAAAGTGAAAAGCAAGGGAGAGATGTCTAGCACAGTGTGTGCAGTGTGTGCTGTGCTCTCTGCCTCCCCCTACAGTGCGGTACCCGGCATGGAGATTGAAGTTACAGAGCTAGCGCTGCATATTTTTAAAAAGGCAATCTATACATGTTTGTGTGCATGTGTGCGCATGTTTATATGTGTTTTATATGTGTATGTTTATATGCACTGATGAGGCACAGGCAGGCTGCATGACGGGCACCGGTAGGCTGCTGGGCACAGTGAGGCTGCATTGATCTCCTGTACCATGTCCGCAGTCTCAGACCATCTCCTGTACCACGTTCCCGGTCTCTGACCATCTCCTGTACCACGTTCCCAGTCTCTGACCATCTCCTGTACCACGTTCCCAGTCTCTGACCATCTCCTGTACCACGTTCCCAGTCTCTGACCATCTCCTGTACCACGTTCCCAGTCTCTGACCATCTCCTGTACCACGGTCCCAGTCTCTGACCATCTCCTGTACCACGGTCCCAGTCTCTGACCATCTCCTGTACCACGGTCCCAGTCTCTGACCATCTCCTGTACCACGGTCCCAGTCTCTGACCATCTCCTGTACCACGGTCCCAGTCTCTGACCATCTCCTGTACCACGGTCCCAGTCTCTGACCATCTCCTGTACCACGGTCCCAGTCTCTGACCATCTCCTGTACCACGGTCCCAGTCTCTGACCATCTCCTGTACCACGGTCCCAGTCTCTGACCATCTCCTCTACCACGTTCCCAGTCTCTGACCATCTCCTGTACCACGTTCCCAGTCTCTGAACATCTCCTGTACCACGTTGCCAGTCTCTGACCATCTCCTGTACCACGTTCCCAGTCTCTGAACATCTCCTGTACCACGTTGCCAGTCTCTGAACATCTCCTGTACCACGTTCCCAGTCTCTGAACATCTCCTGTACCACGTTCCCAGTCTCTGAACATCTCCTGTACCACGTTCCCAGTCTCTGAACATCTCCTGTACCACGTTCCCAGTCTCTGAACATCTCCTGTACCACGTTCCCAGTCTCTGAACATCTCCTGTACCACGTTCCCAGTCTCTGAACATCTCCTGTACCACGTTCCCAGTCTCTGAACATCTCCTGTACCACGTTCCCAGTCTCTGAACATCTCCTGTACCACGTTCCCAGTCTCTGAACATCTCCTGTACCACGTTCCCAGTCTCTGAACATCTCCTGTACCACGTTCCCAGTCTCTGAACATCTCCTGTACCACGTTCCCAGTCTCTGAACATCTCCTGTACCACGTTCCCAGTCTCTGAACATCTCCTGTACCACGTTCCCAGTCTCTGAACATCTCCTGTACCACGTTCCCAGTCTCTGAACATCTCCTGTACCACGTTCCCAGTCTCTGAACATCTCCTGTACCACGTTCCCAGTCTCTGAACATCTCCTGTACCACGTTCCCAGTCTCTGAACATCTCCTGTACCACGTTCCCAGTCTCTGAACATCTCCTGTACCACGTTCCCAGTCTCTGAACATCTCCTGCACCACGTTCCCAGTCTCTGAACATCTCCTGTACCACGTTCCCAGTCTCTGAACATCTCCTGTACCACGTTCCCAGTCTCTGAACATCTCCTGTACCACGTTCCCAGTCTCTGAACATCTCCTGTACCATGTTCCCAGTCTCTGAACATCTCCTGTAATATGTCTGCAGTCTCCTGTATAATTTTTTTTTTGTTTTAAAACAGTCACTTTTGGTATCGGTTTTCAGAAGAGTGTATTTTTCATTTTCTGTATCGGTTACTGCACCAATAAACCCATTCGTGCCTCCCTAGTTTCCTCCCTAGTAATTTCACTATTTTCTTTAAAAAAAAAAATTATACTAGATTAAGAGCGTAAACAATTTTTAGGATGAAAACACAAAACTACATTTCAATAAGTCACAAAAATTGGAGAAATCTGAATTTTACTGCACAGATTTGAAGAAAATGAAAAGCAGAACAAGATATATAACTAAATATTGGCAAAATTGAAAAAGCACAATTTTTTTTTAACATTTTTTCCTATAGTAGCCACAATTGAAAATTACTTTCAAACTTGGTACAGGAACAACTATACAAAATTCTACCGCTGGCTTCTAACAAACATTTCTAAATTGTACTTCTTAGGGCGCAGTACTGACAGAGGACATGTACAGAATTGCTCGATGCAGTGTTTCTAAGCAAACTGTTCTATATTCAGCCACACTAGCAAACATGACACAAAAATTAATTGCATTATACCAGAGATAAGAAACAAGCTCAATGTTCTGGTCATGACCACCAGAAATGAACAGGGCCGTGCCCAGCAATATATTTTATGGACAAAACTATTCTCTCATGGGTGTGCAAAATAAATAGCATAAAATGATTTAAATATTTATGGTTGTAAAACTTAAGCCTTTTCTTCCTCCTCTATTACACATTTATTTTATTCTCTTAGTCATTAGGGCACTAAACAGTAATAGTTGTGTTGAACAAGTTTCATCCTTTATTTTATCCGATATACAGAACAGGTCCAGCTCAGAATGATCACATTTATATGGTGGGTAGTTAACTGAATGCTTATTTAATAACAATTATCAAAATAAAGTCAGTCATGGATATCCTATCAGGTGAATTTACCTAAATCCATTTTATAACATAACTGCAAATATTTCTAAACAGGGTTGACCCCTTCTCATTATTGGGAATCTGGTATAGAACTATGAGTGCATGTATAATTAAAGCTGAAGCTTAATCTGATTATATTTTGACTCTAAGTTATTTAACTGTATGAATAAAACCTTTCCAGTTTTACTACATACCCTATTTTAGGCCCAGTGATTATCACTGGGTCTCTGTGTTCTCTATGCAATACCGGGAGATCATTGCTGTTGGGAAGGGATAGCAAGCTGCTGTACACAAATGTCAATTAGGACAAGCAGTTGTGTCCGTACAGCCGCTACATTCCCATATACTTACAAGGGGTGCCTGCACCCAGCATCTGGCGGCTCAAGTCGCACAAACTCATAGCCCATTCATAGTCTGCATGCCTCAGTACCCATGAATGAGGCCTTAGAGTACAGCGTTAGTGCAGAGAAGTAACTTGCAATATTGCAACTGCAAGACATTAGGATTGATTTAATAGAGACTGTTTACTTAGTAAAGCAAACATGATGATGCTGTGTTCACTTCAAATCAATCTATCCTATCATGTGCGCCCATTTTTTTTCCCTCAGCACATGATTGGGTAAGTCAAACCCAGGTTCACCATAGTCGCCATCATTTCCTTGTACAGTGTAAACGAACCTATACTCCTTTAACCCCTTCAAAACCAAGCACTTTTACCCCCTTCCTGCCCAGGCCAAATTTTCAATGGTCGCACTTTGAATTACAATTGCGCGGTCATACAACACTGTACCCATATGACTTTTTTTTTCACACAAATAGAGCTTTTTTTGGTGGTATTTGATCTCCACTGTTTTTTTTTCCTTTGTAAGCAAACAAAAAAAGGCCCAATTTAAAAAAATAAAAATAAATTTTTCTTTGTTTCTGTTATAACATTTTGCAAAGAAATAATCTCTCTCTTCATAAATTTGTATTCTACTACATTTCCTTGGTGAAATTAACCCAAATCAGTGTTTATTATTTAGCCTGCAGGAAAGTTCCACAAATATCTAATTTCTTGAGGCACAAAAATGCCAGAACAGTGCAAATCCCCATCAAATGTCTACTTTTTGGAAAGTAGACAGTTTGAGGTATTTAGTAAGAGGCATGGCACTTTTTTTTATGAAGCTGTAATTTTTTTTGTCCCATTTTTTGGAAAATGAAGAAAAAAAAATGTTTATTCACATCTTTAAAAAAAAATAAAAATAAAATCATAACTGGTGTGGTGGTGACCAGGGACACTGACTGGTGACTGCATGTCAAATTTGCTGCAAGATCACTTTTATTGGTAGCAGGAGAGGGCCCCCCCCCCCCGCCGCTATCCGGTGCCCTCTGCCGCTTACCGGAGCCGTCGGCAGGAGATGAGTGAGGGGAAGATGGCCCCCACCCATCTCCATACCATAGCAGGGCGAATGCAATGTCAAAACGTCACTTCCACCCATACTTTTTAAAGGCACCTTTTTTTTTGCATTCAAGTCCAAATATAAGATCTGAGATCTTTTTGACCCCAGATCTAATATTTAAGGAGGTCCCGTCATGCTTTTTTTCTATTACAAGGGATGTTGACATCCCTTGTAATAGGAATAAAAGTTAAATTTTTTTTTTTAAACAATGTAAAAATAAAAAGGTAACAAATACGTTTTTTTGTTTTTTTTAAAATGCGCCCTGCACCCCCCCCCCCCCAAGCCCGCATATGAAAACTGTGTTTAAACCACACATGTGAGGTATTGCCGCGATCGGTAGAGTGAGAGTAATAATTCTAGCCATAGACCCCCCTCTGTAACACCAAATATGCAACCGGTAGAATTTTTTAAATGTCGCCTATGAAGATTTTTAAGGATAAAAGTTTGTCGCCATTTCACGAGTGGGCGCAATTTTGAAGTATGACATGTTGGGTATCAATTGTATTAATTTACTCAGAGTAATATCTTTCACAATATGGGCTAACGTTACTGTTGTCTTATTTTTTAATTAAAAAATGTGTGTTTCTTTCAAAAATAAAAGTGCGACCGATGCTTAAATACGGTGTGACAAAAAGTATTGCAACGACTGCCATTATCTAGGCTGTTAGAAAAAAAATGTATAATGTTATTCTCTAGGCTGTTAGAAAAAAAATGTATAATGTTTGGGGGTTCTAAGAAATTTTTTAGCAAAAAAAAAATGAGAGGCCCAGTCTTTAAGTGGTTAATGAATTGCTTATTTTTCTGTTATTAGAAATTATATTAAGCTGAAGGGGGAGCAACATTTTAGGCGTGGCATTAATTTAACAGCCAAACCGATAGCAATACACTGGGAAACAGTTAAGTCTTTGAAACAATGTGTAACCTGCTTTTAACTCTTTTGCTACCACTCTTATAAGTCTAACAGCGGAACAGAATGGCTCAGTAAGTCTTATGTAAGCTGCTTTCTTTCCTGCTATAAGCTCATTGTTGCTTCAGTGATTATGAACCCATAGCAAAAGGGACCCTAGACTCCAAAGATTAATGAATAGCTGTCAGCTGCTGTTCGCAGCCATTCATTAAAAATCTGCACACTCTAGTGTTCAGTAACTGAAGAGATAGTATACATGAATGGCATGTTTACCATCTCTTTAATTTGTGAATGAACATTGAAGCGCTCCATCCTGAGCAAGTCTGTGTTCAAGTGTTTGCGTGAGTGGGGCTGCAGAGACAAACTTTGCGCTTTCAATCTCTTTCACCATCTCAAAAGTAAAATATCAGGAGTCCAATTTCCCCTAAAGCCCCACTGGTGTATAAAAAAAAAAAAAAAAAAAAAGAAAGAAAAGGATTTGCAATTATCATTTGCTGTTTTGGCTTAGGAAAAGTTGAAGCCTGTCGAGGGCGCTGAGGTGTTCTGCATTTTGAGGAGGTAGAATCCCCAATAGGGGGGTTTTGGAACCTCTTTCGCTGTGGATGGAGGACTTTTACGTCTGTGACATCTCTGATGAATTCAGCGCATGTGAACCGAAATCAGTGCCATTCTGCACATAACTTGTTCTAGGGTATCCCCACAAAAGGGAGAGGCAGAACGTAACTGCATTAATTTCTCAGCCAAAGTATGGTCCTGGAATACAGGATCGCCTTTGTTGTTTATTGTCCCAGTGCACTGATGGCGAACTTTGGCACCCCAGATGTTTTGGAACTACATTTCCCATGATGCTTAACTACACTGCAGAGTGCAGGAGCATCATGGGAAATGTAGTTCCAAGACATCTGAGGTGCCAAGGTTTGCCATCACTGTCCTAGTGCAATTAGCATCAGTTCGACAAATAGAAATTGTAGCAAAAGCTGGTTGCAGAGCTGGGCCTGTGAGAGTATAGGAAGCGTTTCAAACTTTCTGTCAAGAACAGTCTTTGAAAGAAGGAACATCTTCTATAGGTTTTGCAAGAGGTTTGTTTAAAATTCTGGAAAATGCCACTTTTTTGTGAACTCTTTCTACAGGATAGAGTTCGGCAATGATTCTTGGAGAAGTGAAAATCTCTTCCAGATAGAATATGCAATCTGTGAAGATTGGATGAATTTGTTAATGGATGGGAGGAGATGTCTTTTTAGACTTAGCAGATCTCTAAATATCCAAAGAGGTCTGGCAATGTTGAGGCTTTTGCACACAGCAAAAGTAAGCATATCAACATAGGAAAGCAGATTGTGTGAAGCTGTAACATCAGAAAAAATCTTCTGTGGCCTCCTCTAACACCGTTTTTATGTCCTCTTCATTACCCTCTATATCTACCAATTCTAGAGTATGAATATTGGGATTTGACTTAGTAGAGATGGTGGGGGTGTAGAAGGAGCCTGGCACTTTTGAGCCTCGGACAATGATGGCTGTAGTCATTATTTGTCTGGGTAGTGGCGACTTAGTTGAAGAAAAGTCTTGCTTAGTTGGGAACAGTGACAGTTACAGGGTGATATTTTTACCTGTCAATGTGGCTGGTTCCTATATAGTTAAGCTACTTAAAGTGTCTGTAAAGCCTTGCTTTATTTTTTTCTTAAAATAACAAATATGTTATAATAATAAAAAATAATTATAAAACACATCAAGTACTGTTTTTATATATCCTGTCTAAACTAAGACATTTTACATCATATCCATATCTATTTCCATCAGATATATATACCCAGAGGGTAAACAAATGTACATTAATGCTTGATATACAGAAAAAAGGGGGGTACAGTAGACAGGGTATTAATTACAGAACTGATCTTAAATATACTCTGGCGTAATCTCTTGAGTTCAATTGCCTGTGCACAGCGGTCCCATTTCCCGACTGGAGGAAGACACCCGAGGGGCTAGATGGTCCCCCTCTAAACTTTGAGCCATCGAAATAAGCTTACCTACTCCTCGCCCCATTGGAGAGGCTACAGGAATTGAGGAACTCGGCAATTGAACTCAAGAGATTACGGTGCAAAATCATCTTCCTTTGCTGCTCTATACCAGAAATATTTGAAGCCTCTATGCTAATCGCAGGCTCTTATATATATATATAAAAGTATGCCGTCGATGCAAAAATCGCCCCATCTACCTAGAGAAATTCTTCCTTAATTGTCTTCTTTGTCCCCCTGCACATTTTTCTTGGCATACTCCCATTAAGAAATAGAATTGATAAAGCTCCTGAGGAAGCGTTGGTAAGAACGCGAAACATGTAGAGCGCCAGAGTATATTTAAGATCAGTTTTGTAATTAATGCCCTGTCTACTGTACCCCCCTTTTTTCTGTATATCAAGCATTAATGTACATTTGTTTACCCTCTGGGTATATATATCTGATGGAAATAGATATGGATATGATGTAAAATGTGTTCGTTTAGACAGGATATATAAAAACAGTACTTGATGTGTTTTATAATTATTTTTTATTTTTATAAATAATTTTTTTTACGTTTAATATATATTTTTTTCTGTTTATTTTTCTATGTTATATATTTAATTATATTAGTATGCCTAAAAATTCCAATACAACCAACAATTTTTTCTGAGGTTTTTTGTGTTTCCCCCTTCTCCGTCTTCTTTTTCCCTTGTTTTATTTCAATTATTCAAAAGGATGTGGCATTTGGAATTTTTATTTTTCAGTGTATCCACAGAACCACCCTGTGTTAGATACACACTATTTTTTATTGTTAAATATGTTATAATTACCTGCTCTGTGCTCTCAAGCCTCTTATTCTGGGATCCCCTGCCAGCGATACTGGCTCCAACTACCCCTCCAAGCAAGCCCCCCCCCCCCCGCTTAGTGCCCCAATACCAAGCCACTTGCTAAGGGGCACTCGTGTGTGCTCGCTCCTGAGCCCCGCCCGAGTGTCTAAGACACACAAAGCTGGGCTCAGGCTCGCCCCTGCTCCCTTGTCATTGGCTTTGTTTGACAGCAGTGGGAGCCAATCAGGAGTGAGAGACTTGGGAGTGCCTCAGCTCATGCACATCACTGGAATTATATAGTGTGCAGATATGTGAGGTGGGGGATGGGGGGACCTGCATGCAGGTGTTTTTTTTTTTTTTTACCTTATTGCAAACCTGCTGCCTTTACAAACACTTTAAACTAAAAGTGATTTCTCCATTAGGGAGAAGAGGTCCTTCATCTTGGGGTCATTAGCAAAAAACAGAGGTCTCATAGAGTCAAGTATGGTTATAGGGGAACACCCAGGGGGCATGTCCTCAAAATCTTTGCCAGTGTCCATTTACCTGACAGTAACAGCCTATAGTCGAGGGTCTATGAATATCAAGCAAATATCAAGGTATGTTATTAATAAGCAGCACCATCTTTTTATTCTACGGGTCCTGTGACATTAGAATAATTTTTCAGAGAATATGAATGTCAACACAAAAAACATTTTTCACTCATGGTTAGCGTTTGTTATCAATCAGCTGTGTTTACTCTTTTTAAATCATAATGACAACACAAACTACCCAAATGACCCCAATCAAAAGTTTACATACCCCAGTTCTTAATACTGTGTATTGCCCCGTTTAACATCAATGATAGCTTGAAATCTTTTGTGATATTTGTGGATAAGGCTCTTTATCTTCTCAGAGAGTAAAGCTGCCCATTCCCCTTGGCAAAAAGCCTCCAGTTCCTGTAAATTCAGTGGCTCAATGATATTGAGGTCAGGAGACTCCAGAACCTTCACTTTATTCTGCTGCAGCCAATGACAGGTCGACTTTGTCTTGTGTTTTTGATCATTGTCATGTTGGAATGCCCAACATCCAATGCGCAGCTTTCTAGCTGATGAATGCAAATGTTCTTCCAATATTTGATAACATACTGCATTCATCTTGAATCAATTTTGACCAAATTTACTGTGTCTTGTAGCTCACACATCCCCAAAACATCAGCGATCCACCTCTGTTTTTCACAGTAGGAATGGTGTACCTTTCATCACAGGCCAGGTTTACCCCTCTCCAAATGTAGTGTTTATGGTTGTGGGCAAAAAGCTAAATTTTGGTCTTATCACTCCAAATGACTTTGTGCCAGAGGGTTTGAGGCTCGTCTCTGCTTTTTGGCATTTGTGTAGTGATGTCTTTCTTCTGGCGACCCGACCATGCAGCCCATCTTTCTTCAAGTGCTCCTTATTGTGCATCTTGAAGCAGGCACGCTACATATTTTCTGAGAGTCCTGCATTTCATCTGAAGTTATTTGTGGGTTTTTCTTTGCATCCCAAACAATTTTCCTGGCTGTTTTGGCTGAAATTTGAGTTGGTCTACCTGACCGTGTTTTGGTTTCAACAGAACCCCATCATTACCCACTTCTTGATTAGTGTTTGAACACTGCTGATTGGCATGCTCAACTCCTTGGATATCTTTTTACATCCATTTCCTGTTTTATACAGTTCTACTACCTTTTCATGCAGATACCTGACAATTCTTTTGCTCTCCCCATTTAGAATCCAGAAATGTCAGCACAGCACTGGATGAAAGATGCAAAGGTCTGTCAGCAGTCCAGAAACTCATTGACCTTTTTATATATATATATATATATATATATATATATATATATATACACATATACACACACACACAGAGACTACAAGCAAACAGATCACAGGTGAGGATGGTTACCTTTAATAGCCATTCAAACCCTTTGTGTCAATTTGTGTGCAAGTTATCAGGCCAAAATCACCAGGGTATGTAAACTTTTGAACAGGGTAATTTGGGTAGTTTGTGTTGTCATTATGATTTAATAAGTGTAAACACAGTTGATTGATAAAAAATGGCTTTAACCAAACACTAAAAATGAGTGAAAGAAATGTTTTTGTGTTATTCATATTCTCTGAAAAATGGCCAAGAAATCAAATTCTGGCAGGGTACGTAAACTTAAGAGCATAACTCTACATAAATTATATAACTAAAGGTTTGTTGGGCAATGTATTTTCTTATCTTTTTGCTGATGACACAAAGGTGTGTAATAGGGTTGATATCTCAGGAGGTGTCTAACATGAAACATGATTAAATAAAAATATATAAAAAAAAAAATTCTTCCTCAGTTTAGGCCGACACGTATTCTAACATATTTTTGGTAAAAAAAACGAAAAAATGGTAAAAAAACAAAAATGCAATAAGTGTTTATTGATTGGTTAGCACAAAAGTTATAGCGTCTACAAAATAAGGGATAGCTTTATGTCATTTTTATAAATTTTTTTGTTACTAGTAATGGCGGCGATCAGCGATATTTATCGTGACTGCGACATTATGGACGGACAGATCGGACACTTTTGTTGCGGTTTTGGGAGCATTCACATCTATATGCCTGCCCGCAAACCGTTTCTTAAAGGGCAACGTACAGGTACGTTAATCTGCCTGTACATGCCCTTCTGCTGGTGTGAGCTGGTCAGCAAGCGGTTAAATACATTAATGAATGAGGTTCAGGAGAGCAGTTTTTTAAAAATTAAATCAAATTCAAGAACACAGGGACACAACCTCAAACTAACTGGAGGAAAGTTCAAAACTAGCCTTCAAAAGTATTATTTTGCTGAAAGGGTAGTTGCTGCTTGGAATAAACTAGAAGCAGATGTAGTGATACAGTCAACAGTAAATGGCTTCAAACATGCTTGGGACAAACAGATCTATAGTCAGACAATTAAGTTAACAAAAAATAAATAAAAATTCATGGACTTGATGGACTACTCACCTCCATTAAATGTAACCATATTGCTACACTTAGGAGGTGCCCTTCTTCTCTTTTATACCCAGTTTTGACATGACACTACTCGTATTGCAAGACATCACTCCTTGATCAAGTTAAAACTTATAAAAAAAAGTTAGCTTGTCTTGTAAGGCCGCGTACACACGCGGGGACTGTTCGGCCAACTTTGTCCGTCAAACAGTTTCGGCAAACAGTCCGCTCAAAATTAGCATGGACGGACATGGCCACACACGACGGACGAACAGTTTGCTGAAACCGCGCGCGATGACGTGAACGGCACGTACGACGGGACGAAAAATACGACGTCCTATACACTGCATTATAACTTTCGGCGTGTAAATCCTTTCTGAGCATGCGCGGAACTTAGTTTGCCGAACAAGCCTACACACGAGGGGACTGTTCGCTGAAACAAAGTTTCAGCAGACAGTTTTTCGGAATTTCCGAAAAACCTTGTTCAGCGGACTGTTCGCTGAAACTGTCCGCTGAAAGCCCACACACCGGCGGACTGTCCGCCGAAACACTGTTCAGCGGACAAAGTTGGCCGAACAGTCCCCGCGTGTGTACGCGGCCTTAAACACTTGCAGACCAAGTTACTCACAATCCAAAGTTTGAATGTACTAATTTTTTCATGCTCCTACCAGATGCACACTGTACAGCCCACAGGGAGCCCCACAACCAACACCAAAAAGTATTTTTAGCAGTTCCATTACCACTTTTGTTCATGTGCTGAAATATGGATGGAATGTTTTAAACACATGCACAGAGGTAAGGGACATACAGTATACGGTAAAATGTCTACCACTTTTTAATTTACTGTTTTTTACAATCAAATACTGGCAGCAACCTTTTAACTACCTAACGACAATGTTATAACCAAATGACGGCTACAGCAACGCTGGGAGGGCATACATTGATGTCCTCCCAGAATCTTTCTCCCACGTGCCCCCTGGGGTGCGCACCCGGGGACATCCGTGATCCTCACGGATCATGGTAAATGACCGCTGACAGAGGACGTTTACCACGTGATCGCTCCGTCAAACATCCAGTTCCTCTCTCCCCTCTCTGTACAGATCGGTACAGAGGTGGAGAGGGGAGAGATCAGATGCTGCTGCAGAGCTGTGAGCTTTATGTGTAGTGCCCACAGCGCTGATTTGTGCCCACTCCAGCCATTCAGCCAGCCATCCATCCCTCCATACTCAGTGATACTCATCCATCCATACATACTCAGCCATCCATACTCCGCAATACTCATCCATCCATCCTCAGCCATCCATCCTCAGCCATCCATACCTAGCCATCAATCCATACTCAGCAATACTCATCCATACATACTCAGCAATACTCATCCATCCATACTCAGCAATACTCATCCATCCATACTCCGCAATACTCATCCATCCATACTCCGCAATACTCATCCATCCATCCCTAATCAGCAATACAAATCCATACTCATCCATCCATACTGTGCCATTCCCATGCATGGCTCATCCATCCCACTAGAGTGCCTCACAAAAGTGTAATAGGTAGTTAGATAGTAAGTCAGTTAGAGTTAACATTTATGCCCCTAGAGCGCCTGATGGTGCTCCCTGCATTTTGGACCTCTCTATGTGGCTAGGCTGTGTAAAAGTCTCCCACATATGGTATTGCCATACTCAGGAGGCGTAGGAAAATCTATTTTGGGGTGTAATTTTTGGTATGTACATGCTATGTGTTAGAAATATTGTATAAATGGACAACTTTGTGTAAAGAAAAATAAATGCGTTTTCATTTTCTTTACACATTTTCCAGAAACTTGTAGAAAAAAAATGACTTGAGAAAAAAAAAAATTATCTTCAAAAGACTCATTATGCCTCAGAGATTATACGTTGGGGGTGTTTTCTTTCTAAAATGGGGTCATTTTTGGGGCGTTTCCATTGTCCTCGTGCTCCAGGGCCTTCAAAAGTATATGAGGTAGTCAAGAAATGATAGGTTTAATTTATGCTTCAAGAATGCCTGACGGTGCTCCCTGCATGTGGCCACGCTGTATAAAAGTCTCACACATGTGGTATCGCCATAATCAGGAGTAGTATAATGTGTTTTGGGGTGTAATGTGTGCTATGCATATGCTGTGTGTGAGAAATAACCTGCTAATATAACAATTTTGTGGGAAAAAAAATTTAAAATCTTGAGATTGCAAAGAATTGTGGGAAAAAATGACAACTTCAAAAAACTCACCATGCTTCTTACTAAATACCTTGCAATGTCTACTTTCCAAAAAAGGGGTCATTTAGGGGATATTTGTACTTTCCTGGCTTGTTAGGGTCTCAAGAAATTAGATCAGTACATCAGGTGAGATCAATTTTCAGAGATTGGCACCACAGCTTGTGGACTCTAACTTTCACAAAGACCAAATAATATACACCGATTTGGGTTATTTTTTTACCAAAAAAAATGTAGCAGTATACATTTTGGGCAAAATGTATGAATAAAAATTACAAATTTGCAAAATTTTATAATGAAAACTAAGAAAAATACATTCTTTTTTTCAGTCTTTTTTCTTTTATAGTGCAAAAAATAAAAAACCCAGAGGCGATTAAATAGCACCAAAGGAAAGCTCTATTTGTGTGAAAAAATTTACAGAAATTTCATCTAGGTACAATGTTGCATGACTGAGTAATTGTCATTCAAAATGAGAGAGCACCGAAAGCTGAAAATTGGTCTGCTTAGGAAGGGGTTAAGTGCCCAGTGGTCAAGTGGTTAAAACATAAGGCTTCATGTACACAGGACTTTTTACAACCTCTCCTGAACATTTTAACTTGACAGATAGTGACGTTTAAAGCATGTGTTATGCTGTGTTTAGCGGTGCTTTGATGCGTTTTAAAAAAAAGGTTTTTTTCTTCATCAAAAATGAAAAAAGTCTATACGAAACATGGCTAAATGCGAGTTTACACTCGTTTACAAGCTGTCACAGACATTTAGCAATTCAAATGCCTCTGAACATCCATCCTGAACTCTTTTTTTTTTTTTGCATTCCAAAAAACACTTGTAAACTCAACTGCCTATAGATTATAAAAGACCCTGTGTACATGTACTGATAAGATAACAGAGGAGAGTTGAGGAGCAGCTGAACCCCCCCCCCAACTGTGCCTAAACGTCCGTTTACCAGGTCTTACTTCCTAGTATTGAAGCATTCTGTAAATTTTCTCGCTCAGCATTCTAGGTCCACAAAGTCGCAGGTGCAGGACTGTGTGTAAATTTCATGCGTACAACACCTGCAGCCAAAACATGTTCCTCTTTTGCAGATGTGCAGGGGTGCCGTTAATGCTTAAAGCTTTGTTTTTTATTTTCCAAATAGGTTCCTTTAAGCTAGTGCAATGTTGGTTCACTTACCTTTTCCTTCGATTTCCCTTCGAAATGTTTTTTTTTTCTTTGTCTGAATTCCTTACTTCCTGTTTCTTCTCAGTAAACTTCACACCATCATCTGAGCGGCGTTTAGTCAGCCAGAACAGCTTACCGAGGAGGAACAGGAAGTGAGAAATTCAGGCAAAGAAAACAAAGAAAAAAAACAAACATTTAGAAGGGAAAATCGAAGGAAAAAGGTAAGTGAACCAACAATGCACTAGCTTAAAGGAACCTATTTAGAAAATAAAAAACAAACCTTTACAACCCCTTTAATGATATACCTCAAGCAGTAAAAAACGTGGCATGTTTTTGGGTGCGTGAAACTGCATGGCACAACATGGTTCCATGCACCTACGTTTTTTAGAAAAGGTCAGGGGCTTTTACCTTGCAGAAAACGCAGGTGCTTAACCACTTCAATACAGGGCATTTATACACCCTTCCTTACCAGACCAATTTTTAGCTTTCAGCGCTCTCACACTTTGAATGGCAATTCCTCAGTCATGCAACATTGTACCCAAACACAATTTTTATCATTTTTTTCATACAAATAGAGCTTTCTTTTGGTGGTAATCACTACTGGGTTTTTTATTTTTTGCGACAAGTGAAAAAAAGAACAAAAATTTTGGGGGGAAAAAACAACACTTTTGTTTAGTTTCTACGATAACATTTTGCAAATAAGTCATTTTTGTTCATAAATTTGGGCCAAAATTTATACTGCTACATCTCTGGTAAAAATAACCCAAATTAGTGGATATTATTTAGTCTCGTTGAAAGTTATAGAGTCTACAAGCTATGGTGCAAATCATTTAAAGCCTTCTCAATCTCATTTCTTGAGGCCCTGAAATGTCAGGAAAGTACAAATACCCCCCAAATGACCCTTTTTTGAAAAGTAGACAGTCCAAGGTATTTAGTAAGAGGCATGGTGAGTTTTTTGAAGTTGTAATTTTTCCCCACAATTCTTGGGAAAAAGAAGATTTTTTTTAGTTTTTTTTACAAAGTTGTCATAATAACAATTTATTTCTCATACAAAGCATATGCATACTTCCAATTACACCCCAAAATACATTCTGCCACTCTTCCAGAGTATGGCGATACCACATGTGTGGGACTTTTACACAGGCTGGCCACACAGAGGTCCAACATGCAGGGAGCACCGTCAGGGGTTCTAGGAGCATAAATGACACCTCTAATTTCCTAACGACCTATTACATTTGTGAAGGCCCTAGAGCACCAGGACAGTGGAATTACCCACAAAATGACCCCATTTTGGAAAGCAAACACCCCAACGTATATTCTATGAGGCATAATGAGTCTTTTGAACAGTTCATTTTTTTCCACAAGTCTTCGGAAAACGTGGAAAGAAAATGAAAACTACACAAAGTGGTCAGTTTATAAGATATTTCTAACTCAAAGCATGTACATAGCAAAAATGACACCCCAAAATACATTCTGCTACTCATCCTGAGTATGGCAATACCACAGATGTGTGACTTTTACACAGCGTGTCCACATACAAAGGCCCAACACATGCAGGGAGCGCCATCAGGCATTCTAGGAGCATAAATGACACCTCTAATTTCCTAGCGACCTATTACATTTGTGAAGGCCCTGGAGCACCAGGACAATGGACACCACAAAATGGACACCACAAAATGACCCCATTTTGGAAAACAAACACCCCAAAGTATATTCTATGAAGCATTATGAGAAAACGTGGAAAGAAAATGAAATTTTTTTTTTTTTTTTTTTTTACACAAAGTTGTCCATTTGCAAGTTATTTCTAACACATAGCATGTATATAGCAAAAATTACACCCCAAAACACATTCTGCTACTCCTGCTGAGTATTACGATACCACATGTGTGAGACTTTTATACAGCCTGGCCATATGCAGAGGTCCAACATTGAAGTAGTACCTTCAGGCGTAATAGGAGCATAAATTACACATCTCATTTCATTCCAACCTATCATACCGTTGAAGGTCCTGGAGCACCAGGACAATGGAATTACCCCCAAAATGACCCCATTTTGGAAAGCAAACACCTCAACGTGTATTCTATGAGGCATGGTCTGCAAATAGGTACTCGGTTACTCCGACAGGCTGGTGACAGGTACTCCGACGGGCTGGTGACAGGTACTCCGTTACTCCGACGGGCTGTGACAGGTACTCGGGTACTCCGACGGGCTGTGACAGGTACTCGGGTACTCCGACGGGCTGTGACAGGTACTCGGGTACTCCGACGGGCTGTGACAGGTACACGGGTACTCAGATGGGCTGTGATGGGTGATGACAGGTCCTCTTTATTGGGGGGGGGGGGGGGGGTAATCAGTGTGTGTTGGTGTGTACACTATGCAGTAACGAGATGTTACTGCAAACTCCTTCTCACACATGATCAGTGTGTGAGGAGGAGAATCCGGTAACATCTCGTTACCGTAGTTTGTTTACATTCTGTGACTGGACACAGCCGGTCACGTGGTAAGGAGCCAATTTCATTGGCTCTTTACTGCGATCGGGGTTGGGCTGTGTCAGGGTGACAAGCCACATCTCCGATCGGCGCTCTGCACGCGCCATAGGCGTGCATAGGTCATATGATGTCCACCCAGGATGGAAGATCCCATCTGTGGGCATCATTTGACTATGGCCCGGTATTGAACTGGTTAATAACATGGGCTACTGTGGCCGCCCAAAAGTGAGCCACACCACCTGCACAGATGTGAGCCAGCTGTTGGCCAACTGGCCTGTTTTAGGCTCCATGCACACTGGGCTTTAAAAAACATCTGTTCTCTTGCGAGTAAAAAAAACGCTCATATAGAGCATTTCTTGGACAAAGTCTAGAATAGTGTAGAAGAGTTTGCTTTTTTCTGCCAGTGAGCTCCAATCAGAAATGCGAACCATAAAGGTTTTTTTCCTGCTTCTAAACATTGAACTCAAAATATGCTTGTAAACGTCCGAATGTGCATGGATACATAGGACAACATTGAGAAGCTTCTGCAGGCAAAACTCAAAACTCCTGTAGAAGCAACTTTTTTAAGCCATTGTGCATGGAGCCTAAAAACATTTATTGCAGTGTTTGTGAAATTAATTTTTTTTTTATTGCAAAGTTTACTAGAAATTAGTATATAGTGGGTTGATCCAGAAATTTAAGCAACATATCAATGAGCTCATCACTCAGTTCTCACCTCCTGTAATCCTGCTCATGCTGTTAACTGCCTTCTACAAAGTTGTAAAGTCCTGATTGGCCCAGAGTGCAGACTCTTCCTTCCCAGGCTGGATACTGACATTTTTTAATATATATCTGGAATTTCGCTATGCAGGTAGAAGGTATACAAGATTTCAGCACTGCTAGTGTTAAAGAGGAAAACACCACCCTATCCCTACCTAGAGCGCCATTCATCATCCTGTTTTATGCTCTGAATTTATTAGTCAAAACAGAAATATCTCTCGTCAAAACTCAATATATTCTTTTGAGAGTGATATATGATGTCTCCCTATGTCTAATAATTAACTAGGAAGTGTGAGTAAATCATGCTGAGCATTAAGCTCTGATGTGTGAACACTGAAGTGAACTGATTTTTAACTCTTAAATAGCCAGCAGAGACTATAAATCTATGCAGAGCTCCACTTGACTACAAATAAAGCAGCTGAGACTTGTGAAGCGGTTTAATTTGGATGGACTACATGTTGTGCCTAAAAATATTTTTTAATTGTGTGTATGCTTAGGAGGCAATGTTTTCCTATAAAAAGGTCTTATATATACAAAATGGCCATAAACAGCGTTAAAATATATGCATTCTGTACATCACACCTGTGACATCTGTTACATAGACTATAAACAGAGCCAACATCCCTTGAAACATATGATCTTCTGTTTATTCTGCCAGATCAACCTCCACCTCAGGCCAAAAAAAGAAGGAAAAAATAAATAAATAATAATAAAAAAAAAGGCTTCCACCCCATAGCACTGCTTTTGGTTAAGGTGTGTCTAAATAGAACACTCTTCGCCAGCTTAGTGTCCAGGCAAATAAAGGAAAGACACTCTGTTTTAATGTAAGATGTGACAGAAAACAAAAAGCAATTTTCTTCATCCTTTTTGTTGAATGGGCTTCAAGTTGAATCTCTGCCTAATCCCACTCAGCAGAAGAAATTAACCCGGTCAGCTGAACAGGTGCTATACTGTGTCTGTCAGGGGGCTCTCTCTTCCCTACAATTACTGGCACACATTGAAGTGGTAATCTTTACAGATCATCTCTCAGAAGAAACACCGTTGTCGGGGAATGGAGCAGAGGGAGGAGTTGGTCAAAGGGGAAAATGGTGGTGGTAGTGGTGTGCGTGTGTGTGTTTGTAAGGGAGGGGGACGTTAGGACAGGGGGTATGGGAAGCAAGAAAGGGAAATTAATGCGTAGCTGCCTTACGGCTCAGCAGATGTCTGCATGTGATGAACGAGGCTGGGATATGCTGTTGTTGCCTGCTGCCAAGGAGCGGTAAGTGATTAAAGTCTCCACAGCTCCAAGCACCATACTTAGAATCTGCAGGGTTCCCCAGGCTTGCACCCATTCCTTGCTGTGCTGCCAGATGTTGACAACTGCTCCTGTTCTCATTCATTCGGCACGGATGGCAGCAGTTGGCACGGAAGTCCTGCAATCTGGAACATTTGTGGAGACGCTGTGTGTTGACAAGTGTCGCCCATTATTCACCTTTACAGAACGCCAGAGCGACTTTAATTCTCTGCCAATCGCCTCCTGGGAGCCAGCCAAGATAAAGTTGCGGCTGGCAGCCTCATTTGTTTTACTCAGGTGTTTCTGTTGCCTTACTGACCTCTATTAGTTTAAGTTTTAATTTAGATTAACCCCGCCACCCCAATTAACCAGTCACCAGGAAAAAAGATAAGATGTGACTACTCATAACTCTGAATTTGGAATTTATCAGAGGCAAAATTATGAAGCAGCATAAGAGAGTGGTCACTCGGTGCTATCTGTCTGTGAACTCATCTGTGTAGGGTGAATTAAAAATAAAAATAGTTGATGGTTATAAAAAATATATATATATTATAAAATATTTGGTAGCTCAGCTGAATTCAACATATGTATTTCACAGTGAACTGTACTGTAATGAGATTATATTTTGTATTAAAGAATGTTTATTTGCAGAAATAAAATTATAATACAGTAATAAAGTGTTTGTAAAGGCAAAAATAGGATTTTTATTACAACTTACCTGTAAAATCCTTTTCTTGGAGTACATCATGGGACATGGAGCCTTAATTACTTACTTAATGGGTTATAGGCCACCTTCAGGTGTTGACACTGGTAAACCCAATCAAAGGAATTTTACTCAATTATATAACGCCTCCTCCTTCCAGAAGCACATCAGTTTTTTTTAGCAAAGCAACATACTTATATTCCAAAAGGGGGGGGGGGGGACCTCTGTGTCCCATGATGTACTCCAAGAAAATAATTTTACAGGTAAGCTGTAATAAAAATCCCATCTTCTGTATCATACATCATGGGACACAGAGCCTTAAGTAATTACTTAATGGGATGTCCCATAGCAATGCCACGAGGGGTGGGAGAAAACAACCCGCAGGGTACACCCAGACTTGAGGGCTTATACTGCTGCTTACAGCACACTGCGCCCAAAGGCGATATCCTCATACCTCCTTACATCCACCTGATAAAATTTTGTGAATGAATGCACTGAAGACCAAGTTGCGGCCTTACAGATCTGAGCCATGGAGGCCTGACAACGCACTGCCAAGAAGCACTAACCGACCTGATAGAATGCTCCTTAACTTGAAACGGGGGAATCTTACCCCTTAAATCATAAGTTTGAATTATCACTTGCCGAATCCACTTAGCGACAGTGGATTTCGACACTGCCTGTCCTTTCTTAGGACTCTCCGGGAGAATAAATAAGACATCAGTCTTACGAATCAGAGCAGTTTTCTTTAACTAGGTTTTCACTGCTCTCACTACATCAAGACAATGTAGTGATCTTTCTTCCCTGGAACATGGCTTTGGAAAAAACGATGGCAGGACAATATCTTGGTTCAGGTGAAAACCTGAAATTACTTTTGGCAAAAACTTGGACGAGGGCGTAACACCACTCTGTCCTCATGAAAAATCAAATATGGCTCTTTGCAATGAAGAGCAGCCAATTCTGAAACCCTGCTTGCTGAGGATATAGCAACCAAAAATATCAACTTCCTTGTCAGAAGGACTAGGGGAATCTGTTGTATTGGTTCAAATGGCTGTTTTTGTAACACAGACAAAACGAAGTTTAAGTCCTAAGGGTTCAAGGGAGGTTTGATGGGCGGATTAAGCTGTGTCACCCCTTGTATAAAGCCCCAGACTAAAGAATGAATAGCAAGTGGTCTTTGAAATAATACCGATGAAGCTGAGACTTGGCCTTTAATAGTACTTAAGGCCAATTTAATTTCTACCCCTAATAGTAGAAAGGCAAGAATTCTGCCTATAATATAACTCTGAGGGTCCCAACCCTTGGATTCAGACCAGGAAACATAAGCCTTCTAGACTCTATAATATATAGTTCTGGAAGCTGGCTTCCTAGCATTAATCAGGGTAGAGATAACTGACCCTGAAAGTCCAATTTTCTTTAGAATGCAGGTTTCAATACCCAAGCCCTTAAATTTAGAGACGCAAGGAAGGATGGAATATCGGTCCCTGGGAGAGCAGATCTGGCCGTAGTGGGAGGGACCATGGGCCCTCCACTGCCAGCTTCCCATTCCCCTGGGAATAACTGCTGGTGACTTAGTCTGCCTGCCAATTCTCTACTCCCGGAATGAAGATTGCAGAAAGGCATGGAACATTACTTTCTGCCCAAGTTACAGTATGGTTCACCTCTCTCTGAGACTTTTGGTGTCCCCTTGGTGATCGCTATAGAATTACCCATGGGGCTTTTTAGCAGCAATTAGGAGTCAAAAAATATTTTTTCCATTAAAAAATATTAATTGTATTCATTAAGAGACAATTGGACATCAATATGGTACAAAAGTTAAAATATGAGCTCTGGTGTACACAATGCGAGACAGTTTGGACTAAGAAGGGGTGGCAAACAGTAGATAGTACCATGTGATATAACTGATAAGCAATATCCATCAGAGGGTACTCCCTCACAGTATTGATGAATTATAATTATACTATCCAAAGTTTATAAAATTGCCCAATGCATTTCAACCTTAGAGGTTGTGTTCATCTTCAGGGATTTCTTACATTTCCTTTCCACCAAGACGACTCGCTTATCCAGACACTTCTTTATTAAAAAGCACAGAAGAAAATAAAGAAGTCCCCCAGTGATGATCACGAACCCTGTTTGGGAATTGCGCTCACCTCCGCCCCAAGGGGAGAATAGCCCTGGCCCCATAAGGCTTGTAAGTGGTCACAGGTTAGTATGCCCCCCATAGGAGAAACTCAGAGACCAAAACACCTGATTATTTTGTTGGAATTATTTAAGCACTGTGACAACCGCAATTGGATGCACAGTGTTAGTCTGTTTAAATGAAGGGCGTTTATATTTTCTTTTGACTGGTAAAAAAGTACTTTTCGCAGCAGAAATTGTCTTGATATATTTATATAAGTCTTCTCCAAACAGTCGCTCCCCATGAAAGGGGAACCCAGTTAGGAGGTTTTTACATGGTGTTTCAGCTGACCAATCTTTCAAACACACGATTCTGCGCATATGTACAAGCATAAGCGTGAGGTGGGATGCCTGGTGAATAGATTCTTTAATGGCATCTATGGCAAAACATAATGCTCTAGGTAGTTCAGCCAAATCCCAAGCTTATTGTGTGGGAAGCGCTCCAAGGGCCTGTTTAAATTAGGGATTGGCAGACGCCTATCACGGCGACTGCGGGCTGAGTGATGGAACCTGCTATGGAAAAAGCGGATTTTAGCAGGGCGTTTCCAACTTCTTAGCTGTTGGATCTTTAAACATCTGTGCATTGTCTACAGGACAAGGTATTATTCACATTGGAAATCGCAGCGTTAATTGCTGGTACTTTATCCTCTGGAGGAGAAATTCTCCAAAAGATGGAGAGAATTGAAAACCTTTTAGGAGAGAGAAAATGTTTATCCAGTTTATCCCATTCTGCTAAAATAAGCTGTTCAAGTAATGCATGTTCAGGAAACGCATGCAGAGGTTTTAAAGAACCTAAGGAAGAAGCCAAGTTTTGATGAGACTCTGTTAGAGGCAGCATGAAAGTGGAACAAACCATTTCTGTAAGACATTGTATCAGCAATTTTTCAGATTGAGAAGCTGAAAAAGGTTCATCTATCGTTGTTTCCTCTGCAGAAGAATCATCGGTTTGTTTCTCTTCCTGATTGATTGAGGGTAAAACCTCATTGTGTGCCCACTGTTCCCCTTGCAAAGCTGAAGCGGGGGAGGGAGACCTAGTACGCTTCCTATTCATTTGAATGGAGGATGTTATTAAAGCTGCTAATCTTTCTTCCAGACCCTGAAGGGAGGAGGGTAAGGGCATCTTTAGTCATGTATACAGGTGCTGAGATGTGAGAGGCAGCTGCGCCATCAATTTGCTCCAATGGCTCACCCTGAGTTGCCATAATTGGTAATTCAGGCGAGGATGACAGCATGGAAATATAGCTGGAAATCCCAATGCCTGGGGGTGAAACCTTAACTGTTTTGGCTTTTGTGGTGTTAATTTTAAGTACAAAAACAGAGGCGTTACACCAATTGCACTAAATTGCTAAAAATAGTAGTGACTTTTAAAGCCGCTATAAAGTTCAGCCTAGTGCTGGAAAAAAAAGTGTGTCCTTCCTGTATCAGGAATGCCAGTTTTGCAACCCATACCTGTCCCACATCTTGTGCGCCTGTGTGCAAGCAGCTTGTTTACTCCTCATCAGCTGAGTAGAGATCGACACAGTTGTATTTATCGGTTATTAGCCTGCCATACATCCTTGTGGATGTTTCACAGCACCTGCATTAGGCCCCGCCCCCTCCAAAATTTCCACCCCTTTTTTTATTTAAAATGTTTCCTGCGCCTGAGCGCAGTGTTTGTCGGGCCCCAGAACGTGGGGGGATGGGCAGCAGAGCCTCCTGCAGTGAGGCACAGACATATTTAAAAATACAGCCTACAGCAGTGATGGCGAACCTTGGCACCCCAGATGTTTTGGAACTACATTTCCCATGATGCTCATGCACTCTGCAGTGTAGTGGAGCATCATGGGAAATGTAGTTTCAAAACATCAGGAGTGCCAAGGTTAGCCATCACTGGCCTACAGTAACAAACTATAGCGGTAAAATAGCGGGGGAGGGGATGTAAGGGGGATGCAGCGCTGCTGTCCTCCTAACACTCTGGTCCCATCGGGGGAAGTAAAAAGACATTTTTTGCAGATTTGTTTTTACCTTGCAAAATCTCCTTCCACACGCTGTGCAGCCAGACACGGAACTGAGCCAACAGTGAAGACAACAGCGTAAGTAAGGCATGACACATTTCTTTCCTTAAATTAAAGACAATGCATAAATGTTTTTAATATCGAAGTTTTCTTCCCTTACCTTGTCCTCGCCACAGGATTTTTCTGAATTATCAGAAAATCAACTTTCAACCATCACGACGGGGAATGTTTAGCAAACCTTCAAGGACTGGGTCCATAAAAACAGGGGGCCCCAACTGCCTTGGGCCATGTACAAGCACCCAATCGGGAAGCTTGACGTGATGTAACAAGATCTAAGCCCTGGGTTCCAGCCCTACAAAGAGTCTTTACAGGCAAAACCTTGTGCTTCAAAAACAAAGGTCCCAGGTACCATCCATCTTAGGCCTCAGTGGCACTTCTGGATGGATCTGGCTGCTTTTTATGGAGGAATTTAAATCCAGCATGGATCCCTCTCCTGGAGCTCCTCAGAGCACTTCTTCACTCGTGACCAACACCTTAAACACTAGCGAAAAAAACGAATGTGCTCCTGGAAGGAGGAAGGGTTAAATAGGGAGTAAACTTCCTTTGACTGGGTTTACCAGTGCCAGTGTCAACACCTGAAGGTGGCCTATAACTCACTAAGTAATTACTTAAGGCCCTGTGTCCCATTATGTATGATAAAGAAAAGTTTTTTTTCTTTTAACATGTTATACTTACCTGCTCCGTGCAATGGTTTTGCACAGAGTAGCCCCAATACTCCTCTTCTCGAGTCCCCTACCAACGCTCTGGGCCCCTCCCCCTCGCTGTCTGCTATGGAGCCATTTGCGTATGTTCGCTCCAGAGCACCACTCTCTGTGTCCATAAAACAGAGTGTGGCTCAGCCCTGTCCCCCGCTCCTTCCCCACTGGCTGTGATTGATATCAGCAGGAGCCAATGGCTCCTTCAAGTCAGCCAATGAGGAGGGAGTGACCTGGGGGAGCCTTGGCTCTTGTGCACATCACGGAATCGAGATCAGGCTTAGGTAATTATTCAGGGGGCTGAGGGGTAAGCTGCACACTGAAGGTTTTCTATTCAATATTTATTCTATGCATGAATGTAAAAAAACAAACCTTTAGAGCCACTTAAGGGTATATTCTGGTTTGAGGAAAGCAAATTTAATCAATGTTTTAAACCATCATTTCCAAATCTCTCTCAGTCCAGACATTTTTTTTTCCTAAGTCTTTCTGAAAACTGTATCGGTGTGGGAAATTCAATTTGTACTTTTCTCAGATTTAGATTTCCAATACTGAGTTGCAAACCAGAAAAAGTTATCTAGGTGTAAAGCCAGGCCTCCCTCATTTTTTTTGTAAGCTTTGGAAGGAGTGGGGAAGGGTTAACATTTTTACCTTACCCTTCCTATTTAGGGAGATTTGCCCTCATATGGTCACCAGTACAGGATCTGAGCAGAGTCACTCCAATGAGAACACAAAAAGCTGCCTGCTTCCCAGTTAGGAGCTTCTGCAATAGTTACTGCATAAGAACTGAGAACACGCTGCATATAAATCAGTAAATACCTAGAGACGTTCTAAAGCATGTATTACTGGAAGCAAAATAAACCATAGCAAGAGCATAGAAACAACAATTTGTTTCCTTTACAGAAGTCAACCGTTGCTTAGCCTTCTTTTCTATGAAAGGGTCACTAGCATTTTCCTAGACACCCGCGAGAAATTTGTAACCATATGGACCTCGTGAATTCAATAGGCCCAAAGACTCTGGCTGGGGTGTCCTTTATTTCCTTCTCTTTCTCCTTTCCATTTTTCCCCTTTCTACACTTCTTTGTTTTCCCACTGTGGAGGTCCCCATTTACTTATTCCTTTGCTCTTCGCATGGTGGAACTCAGCCACCGTACTTACTCCCCCTCCTTTTGTTTGATGGATACCGTTTTGGAATTTACTGATATATCAGTCTCGATCATATATTTGTATGAGGTTGTGCTCTGTGTCCTTCAAATCTTAACAACATTAATTGAAAGTGAAAAACTACAGAACTTCTGAATTGCTTTAATAGAAAATATATAATCTAACAACAATACCTATTCAAAGTAAAATACAAATATGCTGACTTCAGCTGAACTACCAAATGTTTCTTCTTTTTTTTTTTTCCTTTATTCACGCATATGCGCATATCAGAGTGACCATTCTCTTTTGCCAGTTTAATAATTCTACCTGTGATAAATTCCAACTTTAGAGCTGCAAATAGTTAGATCTTATTTTTTAGATGACTAGTTGGTTATTTTCTAAGTGGTAATCAGGACAAAGTAACCAAAACCCTGTAACGGAGACACCAAGGATAACAGCATTTGTTTTTGTTTTTTTGGAAATTTTGAGTAGTCTGGCAAGATTTAGCTGTCTCCCATGTTGCGTGCGTCTGCTCACTATTAAGTGGAAATTAAAAACGGGAAGGGAGGGGAAATCTCTCCAACAAATCACAACTTTACCAAGGTTCTAAGCCTTACCTATTCTACCAAACTCTTAAAGTGGTACTAAAAGAAATATTTAAAAAATGACATGCAGTATGTCACTAGCATTAACAAAGCAATCTGTGTGTTTGAGTCTTCCCTGTAATTTTCGTTTTTCACCTGTTGCTCCTGCATTTTTTTTTCCAACTTCCTTTAACAGACCAAGCTGTGCAGCAAAAGTGAAAGTTAGAGGGTTGACACAAACCATTTAACACAGACAAGGGGGCTTACAATGATCAGCTATTATTTAGTTAAAACTTTTATCCCAAGAGAAAAAAAAAACATTTCTGTACTTGCTTAAAAAGTGTTAGCAACTTATGTAAAATCCATTTACATCTACTAATTTGTCTTAACACTACCCTCTCCAGACAATGCTGTTGTCTAAGGGTGACTCTGCTGCGCTTCCATAGAGGAGCCACCCTAAACATTTTCTATAAACACAAAAAGTGAAATCTGACTGTTTGCTGTTGCCAACAATTCCTATTTTTTTGCGTTGCATTCCTTCACTTCCAAAGAATTGTCATCAAACTTCCAGTCTTTATTTCACCAATTAAAAGAACTTCAGGTAAAATCAAAATAAATCACATAAAAGTGGTAAAGCCAGGACTATGCTTTACACATTATAAGTGCTGTTAGTCAATAAAAGTATGGTGCAACCCACTTGTCAATACCCACTATAATATTCCTCCTCCCTCCTTTTATTATTTGATTCCCCACAAAAATGTATTTCTGGTGTGATGATTAACTGCTTCACCCCCGGGAGATTTTACCCCCTTCCTGACTAGAGCACTTTTTGCTATTCGGCACTACGTTGACTTAACTGACAATTGCGCGGTCGTGCGACGTTGTACTCAAACAAAATTGATGTCCTTTTTTCACACAAATAGAGCTTTCTTTTGGTGATATTTGATCACCTCTGTTGTTTTTATTTTTTTGTGTGCTATAAAACAAAAAAAGAGCGACGATTTTGAAAAAAAAAATGCCTTATTTTTTACTATAATAAATATCCCCCAAAAATATATATATAAAAAAACGTTTTTTCCTCAGTTTAGGCCGATATGTATTCTTCTACATATTTTTGGTAAAAAAAAAATATCGCAATAAGCGTATATCGATTGGTTTGCACAAACGTTATAGCATCTAACAAATATAGGCTAGATTTATAGCATTTTTATTATTTATTTATTTATTTTTTTACTAGTAATGGCGGCGAGCTGTGATTTTTTATTTTGACTGCTGCATTATGGCAGACACATCGGAAAATTTTTAAACATTTTTGGGACCACTGGCATTAATGCAGCGATCAATGCTATAAAAATGCATTGATTACTGTAAAAATGTCACTGGCAGTGTATGGGGTTAACACTAGAGGGTAATCGAGGGGTTGTGTTCTCTAGTGTGTTTTCTAACTGAAGGTGGGAGGGGACTGACTTGGGGAGGTGACAGATCGCTGTTCATATTCTGTATGAACAGACAATCTGTCACTACTCCCCTCAGAGAACCGGGATCTTTGTATGTAAACCGTGTTACTCGCATCCGCTCTGGGGACAAGCTGCGGGCGCCCCTAGTGGTCACCAGAGGGAGAGACGTAACATAATATCGATTTGCGCAGCCCAACCATGTTGCCGCAGTACAACTGTGGCGGCTGGTCGGCAAGCAGTTAAAGGGGCTGTAAACCATCATGGTTTTTTACCTTAATGCATTCTATGCATTAGGGTGAAAAACCTTTTGTGCTGCACTGTCCAGTTGCGAGGAAGGATAACACCTGTGTTGCTGAAATTGGTTATCCTGGCTTGCTACGAGAGGCTGTGTACATCTCAGGACTGGACGTCCAGAAATATAAAATTCCTGAAGTTCAGCTTTAACAATAAACATCACACACCCAGTTAGGTTGGTATAGGAAAGCATTCCACGGCTGTACGCGATCTTGGGTATGCCATGACAGACAGAACATTTACGGAATTGTTATGTAATAGATGATAAAACTGAATGCTAAAGGACCTTTGCTTATATGAGGTTCATCTGACTTCAGTGGTAATAGCTCCAGTTTATGGCATCTATCCTGTAGAAGACTATGTAAGCCAGGGCACATACAAGAAAAACAGTGCGGTAGGGTGTTCATAATCCACACTCTGACCTTACCACACTCCTCAAATCATTCTATTTTACAACCACACTAAATTACCAGTGCTGTTACGTTGTTGAAAAAGCTCTACACAACCAACCCAGTCCTTCGTGGAAGGAAAATAATTGGCTAACATCATACAAAACACTTCTTCAGGAAAAGATGTGTACATGACAGTGGCAAATCACAGAATGATCAGACAGCCAAACGTTTGCCCATTATTTGATTTCTATACCTAGGCTTAAAATGGAAGTAAACCCTTCCAAACAACTTTGACCTACAGGTAAGCCTAGATTAAGGCTTACCTGTAGGTCCAAGTAATATCTCCTAAACCTATATGGTTTAGGAGATATTTGCCCGAAAATGGGCACCGCTGTCTACGGCGCATGCGCCGTAGACAGCGGCGCGCATGCGCACTAAATGCGGCAAGTCCAAGAATGGATTTGCCAAATTTGTCGACTCCCGTGCGCATGCGCGGGAGTGACGTCATCGCGGCCTCGCCGTATGACAGCGGCGGAGCTGCGAGGCGCGACTCCCGTGCGCATGCGCGGGAGTGACGTCATCGCGGCTTCGCCGCTGTCATTGGTCGGAGCTGCGAGACGCCACCAGCAAGATGGACGCGGCGGACTACAGGGATCAGCGGCGACTTCGCTGGCTCCTGTGTCAGGTAAGTGACACATAATGAGCTACTATGCGATGCATAGTAGTCCATTATGCTTTACCTTTGCAGGGAAAAAAAGAGGAAGTAAACCCATCAGGGTTTACTTCCTCTTTAAGTACCAGTTAATAAATGTACAATGCACCAACCATTATGTTTTATGTAAAAAAAAAAAAAAACATAAGATATGATTACATTTTAACAAAACGTTTGGAACTTCAAGGTTAAAATTTACCTGGTGGTAGAAATCATCATCATCAAAAATTTCTTCATCAAATTCTTTAACCTGAGCATTAGATTTTCCTTCTATCTGGACATTCTGTAAAATAATAACAAGAATAATAAATGTTAGTTTTAACAGTAAAATTTATTCATGTAAATGTGATTCAGACAGAACTGCCTTATATAGAAAATTGCTCCATAGGGATTTTGCACTTCTTCACTTTGGCAGTCAAAAGCCACCCTCTTTTGCACACAGAAACATTTTAAAAATGTACCAAGCTGGGATAAAGCCATGTTCAGCCTCTCCTATCTAAGGCCTGGTTCACATTGATGTACTTAAAAAATGACTGTAAACCCTGTACAACCACTTTATACTACAGGCAGGCCTATAATTAAGCATACCTGTAGCTACACTGGATATCTCCTAAACCTGCATGGTTTAGAAGATATCCCTGTATTTGCATGTGCCGATGACTTAAGCAAACTTAAGCAATGGCACGTGCATGCCGTTGCTTCAGTTATACTGTGCCGTTACCCGCATGCCCTGGAGTGACGTCATTGCAGCTCCGGCCAATCACATCGCTGGAGCCACGATACCTGGAAGTAAACCCCCCCCCCCCCCCCCAGGGGAGATGTTGGCAGCTGGAGCGGTGAATGAAGACCGCTGCGGGGGCTTCGATCTCAGGTAAGTAATTCATAACGAGCTCATTATGCCTTTGTCTTGCAGGTTTTTTTTTTTTGGTTTTTTTTTTTAAACGGGTTTACAACCACTTTAAGCATGCAAGGACCCTTTTTGCCTGCATGGGGATGCGCAGGTATTTCTTGCATCCCCATGCAGTCTCATTATTGCCACTTTCAGAAGTGCATGGCTGTCATATTGGGAGCAGCGGCTGTGTCCATGCAGCCGCTGCAGCCCAGCTGACATGGATGGGACCACCTGCCCTGACCTGGTGTATCCCTATGCAGGCAAACAGAGCCCTCGCACAGGCATACATTTACGTACACCTGTGTGAAAAAGGCCTAAGATGCAAGACTTTCTAGTAAAAACTTGCCACTAGTAGAGAAACAGGTCACCCCGTTCGGATCGGCACATGCCGCGATCCGCAAAGAGCGCCACGGTCTCGGCCTTAAGAAAAGGCTGTGGCTTCAGCCTAGTTCCGAAGCGGCGGCCATCTTGGTGCACCCGGTGGCGTTTACAATGTGATCGCTCTGTCAAATGACGGAGCAATCACTTGTAAACAAACCAGCATCATGATGACACCGGTTCCTCTCTCCTCTCTGTGTACAGATCTGTACAGTGGAGGGGAGAGATCGGATAGCAGCAGCGCTGTGGGCTGCATCTGTAGAGCGAGATTACAGCCATCCCTCCATACCCAGCCAGTACTCTGGCCATACCCAGCCAATATTACAGTGGGGACTATATGGTGGTGGAATTTTCACAGGTTTTTACAAATTCAATTATTATTTGCTCATCTGAAAAATGATTGGATCCGTGACTGATCCGAGGAACGATCCGATCGTTTTTGATCCGTTGCACCCCTAATTGTCATGGCACGTGGCAAGCATAATTACTGCCATTTTTATATCCTGTTGGTAGAAAATATCTCATACAACAGCCATGTTGTCAGGGACCACTAATTCTGTAGGTCTTCTGAGAAAAACAGATTAAACCATTACATCACATCACGATTTTACTTCTGTTTAAGAAAATGTGAGCAAAGATTTAATGACACTATCATGCACAAGACAATGTAATACAAAAAACTGCTTTACGCACGTGTCATTTGATTACTATCCACTAGTAATAATCAAGAACTTTTCAGCACAGACCTCGTATTTTTTGCAAAGATCATGTTACGAGTTGACTTCTACATAACGCAATAAAAATTCAGCAGATCAATGCAATAAAAGCTTTAGTCAACAGACACCACATCTTAATATTTTGAACAAGTTATGCACAGTAATGGCATACTGTATTTTAGGTTTTTGAGAACTGATACATGTGCATTGAGGTATTTAGACAATGTCATATATAGTCTCTCCATTCTGGTACAACACCACTCATAAAAGCACTATTATACTGGAACAAATGTGGAACCAAGTTTAATTGCAGCTTCTGTTCAGAAGAAAACTGACAGGTTAGTCAATGAGATTTTGTTACACGATGTCTTCTGATTCATACATCAGTATTCTTAGGCTCCATGCACACTGGGATTAAAAATACACCAGTTTCCTTGGCAGTAAAAAAATAAAATCACTCCTATATAGCGTTTTTGTACACATTTTAGGGGAGTTTAATCAGAAATGCAAACCAGAAGTTTTTTTTTTCCTGCCTCTAATCGCAGAGCTCAAAATATGCCTCTAAATCGTCCTAATGTGCATTGACACATAGGATAGCATTGAACTGCTTCTACAGGAAAAACAAACGTTTGTAGAAGCAGTGTATTTTTTAAGCCAGTGTGCATAGACCCTTAAGAGTGAAACATAAATTTATAAGAACAAGAAACATCCAAGTAAATCCATGTTAGTCGCTATAGATGTAATGTAATTACCATTGCTTCATCAGGAACATGCTCTGGCAAAGGGGAACCTGGCTCAGATTTTCCCAATATCCTATAAAGTGAACGTCTTGTCTGTGTGCGCTTCAGTAATCTTTCTTTGTCCATCATGATCTGCTCTATTTGCAGCATTATGGATCGATCTGAGCCACTACCGAGACCCTGGAAAACATAAACATAAGCAAATTATTATGCCATTTGAACACTGTACTGAGATATTTCTAAGAAAGCAGTGTACATCTTTAAAATAAAATAAAAACAAAAACCTGAAGATACATGTTGACATCTAAAACCTGGCTGCTGTGGGCCTTCATATTTGCCTAATAGTTCTGTATATGCAGTAGATCAACTAAGGCACTTGACTTTTGACTGCTAGCCTTTCAAGATATGGAGTGTGAGGTCATTACTGGCCTGTTCATTTCTCTGATTGCTAAAGCGTAAGCTGTACTGGAGGACCTGCAGACAAAAATCTTCCAGCTTTTGCTTTAATTCATTCTGTGGATCTGTGCTTTCTGTACCTCTTAATCTGCTTCTTGATTATTTCTCCATCAGTTATCTGACCACCAATCATCAGGGGGGCAGCTCTCACATGAGGAAGCAAACACTGCTTCTACCAGAAGGTCGTCACCACACAGAGACACAATGTGGAACAAGGTATGGTAAGCCAGTATTGGGATAAAGAACAGCTGCAAGCGGCCCACGGGGAATATTGATAACTAGGCTTTTGTCCTCAGCTTGACATTTTTGGGCACAGCTTCCACAGTTCTGGTTCTCTTTCAGGGGCAATTACAAGGACACTCACCTTGCTTATTTTACCAGAGAGTTTTGTCTTGTCATGCCACTTCTGTAACGTGGTGTTTCTGTAGGATCTAAAGTCTGCAAATCGTTTTGCCATAAACTCAGGATATTCACTAATATTTAGCTTCCGTTTGGGAGCACCTTTATTCTTTATTGTTTCCGAATCACTTTTTTCCATTTCTTCCTCATCGCTGGGGATTTCCTCATCACTGCATACAAAGTAATGTTAGGAAGCGTTTACAATTTAAAAAGTTTTACATATATAAAAAGGTACACACAATGCGCACAAAAGCAATATCTGTCTTACAATAAAAGTGCTTAGAGGGAAAGTATAATGGTTTAGGGCCATTTTAAAATGTTGTACACACAATGCTACATACTTTTAATATTACATGTTTAAAACCTGATGTTTTATATTCATTTGAAATCATTTCAATACCATTTATCTCATAAAAATGTACTTTGCAAATTGTGCTTGGCTTAAAAAAAATAAAAAAATAAATAAAGTCTAGCATTACCTGCATACCTGTCAGCAGTTTCTGAATAAGTGTAACTGGACAGATAACAACAGGGTATGTCTCTTATGCGAAGTACACGCGACACTTTTTTCACTCGCCTCATTGGCCGTACTCAGAGCGCATGCTGGTTCAACAGAAGCCAGTCATGAGACTGGCTTCTGTCTGACGAGGAGTTGTACGCATGCGCTGAAAATCATCCAGTTCCTGTTGAACTATAAAAACTTTCAGCCAATTTTTGGCCTGTGTGTACCCAGCTTTAATGTAATCCACAATTCATGTCTACAGCGGTCTGTAAACATCGGGCAGATCGTCAAAATTTTCATGTTTAGCCTACGGTTGAAGTTAGGGAAGTGCAGTGCAGACCTCTCTGGTATTGGCTTAACAGGAGAAAAGCTATATTGTAATGGACAAGGTTGTTTACCCGTTGTCCCAAAAGCACTGTCCATGGCTAACTTGTAGATAGAGATGCACCGATACCAGGCTTTTGAGCACGTATCGGTACTCACCCTAATGCTCCCGATACCAATACTTTGCGTTGCAATTTGCATCAATACAAAACAAATGGCTGAAAATTGTACCGCAAAGAGTCACATGCGATTTGAACAGGAATGCGGTGCGATTCCTTTCCAAATCGCATTCAGATTTCCACAGTGTGTGTGTGTGTGGAAAGGGATTAAAGTGCCATCTATTGGGCAGTTTAGAACTCAATACATATCTGGTAGCAAATCAGGGCCACTGTAGAGGCAGTGTCTCCAAGTGGACATCACGTTGCCCAATACTCCCGGGGTCCCTGAACTGCTCCTCCAGCCCTGTGAGCACCTCCAGCAGCCCTGATTTTCTACCAAATATGTACTGCAAGTTTTAAACTGACTATATGGAGCTTTAATCCCTCTCTACACATAAACACAAGAATTACGTGCGATTTCCGTTACAGTGCAATATGCGCTAATTTTCTTTATATTTCTACAAAATCGCACCACAAAGCATCGGTATCAAAGTACTCGCCAAAACAAAACCTGGTATTGGTGAAACTCTACTTGTAGAAGTTTGTTTTTTTGCTTGATCAGGAACACCATATCTACAGGCACCTTTTTTGGCAAAAAAATATATGGTTTCCACCCAGGCCAGACTTCACACATATCTGTCTTTATTCATCTCCAATACAAAGAGGATGACGAGGATCAATATAAGAGAAGAGAAGATTGTCCAGCTCACAGGGAGTGACACTGCATAAAGCCGGCCATACACCGACTGAATTTCTTTCCAGCAACCAAAGGTTCAAAGTTGTCAGGTATTTTCTGTATTTGCTGAAAATATCCTTAACCTCTAAAAAAATTAAGGTAGCCACTACATGACTAGTAAGCTACATTACATTTTTATTCTTCTCTTTAATTAGACTTTAAACAGTTGCCTTCCAAAAGGCATCTTCCCAAAATGGACAGAGGCTTACAGTACATTAAGTGCTTATGTACACAGGCAGTTTGGCTCATATATAGCCTAACGTGTTTTCGGTCCGGGAGGTTCTGGAGATGTGTATAGCCTGTTGCAAGCAGCCCTTTAAAATCAACGCCAGGCTGAAATATGCAGAAGCTTTACACAGCTGGAAATTGTTTTGATCTGTATCCGCCCTGAGAACTGTATCCATTCAGGACCGAGAGCACAGCACCAGCTGCAGAGCATTTCAGTCTATCGTTAACTTTGACAGGCTGCTTCTTGCTGACTGTATTGCTACACCTACACTTCCCAGACACCCAAACATGTTTATAGTCTATACAAGCTAAACATCCAGCCTTAAAAAAATGCTGTTTTTTTTAGCGCCTGGTGTGATTGGTGATGCCTTTAGGTAGTCGTATTCCAATTAGATACAAAGAGGATTCTCACAGTTTCACCATCTTACCGGCAATCACGTCACCCCATAAGTACTCAAGTGAAAAAGAAATTAACAGGTATTCCCATGCCTGAGGACTTTGGTCACCAGCAAAAGTCATTGCCAACCTGTGTGTTGCAGTGATAAGTCACCTCCTTGCTGCATGTATCCACCACATTTCAGTGAGAGAACTGATTGCTTGCAAAACAAATGCTTTCAGAAAATGAGGTCTGCAATTGTAGACATTTTTCTCTACACTTAATTTTTTAAAGAATACTACACTACAGTAAACAGAAAAATGTCCTTGGTTCACAATTATGGACAACAATGGCTAATTTGTCAGGCTCTACACACAGCTAGTATTACAATAAGACACAGTAAGGCAGAATGTTGCTCACTCTGCTTTTTGATAGCCAGTAAGTAAGTTCTGGCTCACTGGCTGAATTGGCTTTGCAAGTTAAAATAAACAGACATGAGCCCCTTCTAAAATTATAGTAGGAAAGAAGACTTTCCCAAGCACTGTACTGAAGGTACCCCAGCCTGCATTACAAAGAGGAGAAATACTTGCACAAAAGTTCTTTACCTGTCTGCATTGCACTTTTTTCCATCTATCAGGTAGCGGGTTTCTGGAAACTGGAAAAGCAGCTCATCTTGCAAATGGACCAAAGATCTCATCAACTCCTTCAATGCTTTATAACCTGGAAAAAAATTATGATAATTTAATAAATATGATAATGAGGATAAATAACGTATTTTGTGGAAATACTGTGGATTAAAAACTCAGACACAGAATACCTACTGTATTTTAAATGCACTCCTATCACACACGTCCTGTCATCTACATTTCCTCACAAGCATTCTCTTCCCCTAAATTCTTTCTTCTCATACATAATAGTTAAATATCTTCCAACCCCAAAACGAGGTGTAGAGGGATCAGGAGCCTGGTCCTCAAGCAGGCCTGGTAGGGATCAGGCCCTCGATCCCTTTATCGCTAAGTTTTTGGATGATGGTACAACTCTTTTTACATTCTATACTCATTATTATTGACTCTAGAGTCTTTATCTTCTTTCCATCCCAAACCATTTTAAAAACATCCACCCCTAATAATAATTATTACAGTTTTAAGCTGATTTTGCTTCACTATTAAAATGTGTTAGTTTTAACTTAAAGGTGTCATCATAAGATGGTCTTCTCATGTCACAAAGGATAAAATAAAATGTGTCCTTTAAAAATGTACAGTAAAAAATGTATTTTTTGAATATGTTCATGATATTACATACTTGTTTTTGATTTATTACCTTTATTGATGAACATGCATTTCATATACAAGTCTTTCACTACTACAAAGCAAATGTGTGCATTTACAGTGCCTTGCAAAAGTATTCCCCCTCCCTTGGCTTTTTACCTATTTTGTTACATTACGGCCTTTAGTTCAATGTTTTTTTTAATCTGAATTATATGTGATGGATCAGAACACAATAGTCTAAGTTGGTAAAGTAAAATTAGAAAATTATATACATAAAACTATTTTCCAGAAGTAAAAAAAAAAAAGGATAATTGGCATGTGCGTATGTATTCACCCCCTTTTGTTATGCTGCCCATAAAAAGCTCTGGTGCAACCAATTACCTTCAGAAGTCACATAATTAGTGAAATGATGTTCCCCTGTGTGCATTCTAAGCGTCACATGATCTGTCATTATAATACACAACTTTTGAAAGGCCCCAGAGGCTGCAACACCTAAGAAAGAGGCACCACTAACCAAACACTGCCATGAAGACCAAGGAACTCTCCAAACAATTAAGGGACAATGTAGTTGAGAAGTCAGGGTTAGGTTATAAAAAAAATCCAAATCTTTGATGATCTCTATGAGCACCATCAAATCCATCATAACCAAATGGACAGAACGTAGCACAACAGCAAACCTGACAAGAGACAGCCGCATACCAAAAGTCACAGACTGGGCAAGGAGGGCATTTATCAGAGAGGCAGCACAGAGACCTAAGGTAACCCTGGAGGAGCTGCAGAGTTTCAGAGAAGTGACTGGAGTATCTGTACATAGGACGACAATAAGCCGTATTCTGCATAGAGTTGGGCTTTAGGGCAGAGTGGCTAGAAGAAAGTAATGGCTTTCAGCAAAAAAAAAATGGTACATTTTGAGTTTGCAAAAAGGCATGTGGGAGACTCCCAAAATGTATGGAGGAAGGTGTTCTGGTCTGACGAGACTAAAATGTAACTTTTTGGCCATCAAAAAAAAAGCCATGTCTGGCGCAAACCCAACACATCACATCACCCAAACAACATCATCCCACGGTGAAACATGGTAGCAGCATCATGCTGTGGGGGTGTTTTTCCAGCAGTCAGGTTTAGGAAACTGATCGGAGTTGAGGGAAAGATGAATGTGCTAAATACAGGCATATTCTTGAGCAAAACTTGTACCACTCTGTGTGATGTGAGGCTAGGACAGAGGTTAACCTCCAGGGTTGAAAGACAGAAAATAAGTAAAGGAGTATAATAAAAGTACAAATTTTATTGATAAAAATCGTCTAACAATAGACAAAGGTAACACATTTACTTATATATAATATTGTTAGACAATTTTTTTATCAATAAAATTTGTACTTTTATGATACTACTTTACTTATTTTATGGCTTTCAACCTTTGCCCATAAAGTCTCAGGTTACATTTCCTTTGTTTCTTCTTTCTATATTTTGGGAAGTGGATTTAGGTTCCAGCAACTGACCCACAGTTGGCTTTCCCTTTCTCTAATGCTGCGTACACACGATCGAATTGTCCGGCGGACTTGGTCCAGCAAACAATCCGCTAGACTTTATAACGAACAGACGTGGCCACGCACGGACACTCCGAAAGTCTGGCAATTTCTAACGCGATGACATACAGCACGTACGATGGGACTAGAAAAAGGAAATTCAATAGCCAGTGGCCAATAGTTTCCTTTTCGTACTTGCATCACAGCATGGGTCATTCTTAGTCCGCCGGACTAGCACACTGACGAACGGATTGTCCGCTGAAAGCCAAGTCCGCCGGACAAATTTTGAGTCAAAAATACTTTCTAAGTCCGCGGGACTTTTACGATGAAAAAGTCCGCTGGAGCCCACACACAATCAAATTGTCCGGCGGACCAAGTCCACCGGTCAATTCGATCGTGTGTACGCGGCATTACACATAATGGGCCTAAAGGCAAAAAGTTAAGAATTGTTAGGTAAAACTTAGTTAAGGTTATTTGTGCCTAAGCTGTACCTCCAAAATGTTACCTTTTGTCTGCTTAATTCTTGGCAAGTGTATTTAAAAATGTTTGTACCTTCACAGCCTCATAGCAGTATATATATATATATATATATATATATATATATATATATATATATATATATATATATATATATATATATATATATATATATGACAATGCCGCCACTGACTGCTAGCCCCACCAGATTTGGCGTAAGATATTGTGATGTCTCTATTGTGTTGTCATTTTTCTCCTTACTGGAAACTCTGATGTGAGGAAGCAGAGCCCTGCCTCTCCCAATATAACCATCACTACAGAGAGAGTGCAGAACAAGGCAGAAGACAGTAATGGGGAAAAGATCAACTGTAGGAGACCACAGGCAAGGCAGGAACTGAGACTAGTCCTTTGCCCTTGGTCTGTTTTTTGTTTTTAGACACAGCCTTCTTATGTACTTACTGACTGACTTAGGCATACCTTTTTCCTTTGCAATGTACTGAGGCATTATAAATGCATGCTAAAACTGAACTTTGGGCAATTAAGAAATAATCCCTTGCAGTGGGGCTGCGTAAATTGCTCCTTTTGTCTAGAGGAGAGGAGAAACCGTTTTACTTACCTGATCAAGTAATTCTTTTTTTTGTTCCCCTAGTCAGAGGTCTCCAAACTGTGGCCTTTTGTTTGTCCTTTTCCAGCCCTCCGACACTATTCCTCCCACTGGCAAAAGGCACTATTTTTTCCACAAACACCAATGAGGAGGCACCATTCCATCCACTGACCAACAGTGGGGTTTAATACCGCCAACTGACATCAACGATGGGTCAATATTCTTCCCACTGACACCAACAACGCAGCATTATTCCTTCCACTGACACCAACATTGGGGACCTAGTCCTCCTCCTACTGACCACATGTGCTATGTATTGTTATTACTCTTACTGTCGCTGGGGTATTTTTTACTCCCACTGGGCACAGTGCCTGAAGCACAGTAAACTAGCCCTTTGTTTATAAATTTGAGTTGGAGACCTCTACTCTAGATCAAAACAAGCAATTAACACTTACATTGCAGGCACAGCCCCATTACAACAGATCATTTTTCAGTTGCCCAGAGTTGAGCTTCGAGTTCACATGGAATAATATATATTACACACACACACAGAAGACCAGATATTTACCTGTACTATTTTAAGTTAAATCCACTTTTTTTTACAAAACCACAGATTTTTTTTTTTTGTTTATACAGATAATTTCCCGCATAGGTTCTGTAACAATTTAGCTTTGAGCAGTTATTCATGGTCATAAAGGGACAGAGGACAGTATTATAAAACTGTTCTCAAGTAAGTTTCGGAACAGAGGGCCCGCCACTTTTATTCTTAAATGGTGAGAAAGGTCCATCCTTTGCCTCTTTTTCCATGAAATAATATGCCATTCTGCTAAACTGGTTTGGTATGTCAAAAAAACCTGTACCTCCAGGCAGAAATCTTAACAGATGGATTCTTGTGTCGCATGCTCAGTTACAATAAATACATCTATCTCTGTGAATTACAAAACCCACCCATGGTGGAAGGAAAGAATACTGCATAAACTATGGGCTGCTCTACTTGAAAAGATCACCAGATGAAAAAAGTGAAATTAAAGAAAAAAAAAACAAAACAAAAAAAAAAACCAACAAGATATCTAATGCAGCCACCACTATATTTAAGGATGAGCAAGTTACCATATTTATAGTTTAGGTACACTTTAAGATGCGCTGACTAGTACTTACATCATGGTAAACATTACATATAAGAATATTGACTGCGGCCACTAGAGCATACCTTAAGTTTATTAAAAGGTGCCTTAAGTGGTACTGCAGCTTTAAAGCGGTAGTAAACTGATGAAAAAAACCTGCAAGACAATAGCATAATGTGCTAGCATGAATCACATACTAGCACATTATGAAATACTTACCTTAGAACAAAGCCCTTCCAACGGCACCCGGTTACTGCTGAGAGGGCTAACATGTTACCCCCAGCCTTTCTTCCGAGTTCATGGGCTCCAGCGCTGTTAGTGGGCGAGTCACGATGTGTGGGACCCCTCGGTTTCAGCAAGAAGCTCTGAAGGTCCGGCACGGTATTCCAGACCTTCAGAGCGCATACACCACTGACGTCAGCGGCTGCATGCAGGGTGAATATCTTCTAAACTGTGTACACTTAGGAGATATAAATTTTATGTACAGGTAAGCCTTATTAATGGCTTACCTTTAGGTAAAAATAACAAAGCAGGGTTTACAGCTGCTTTAATGAATTAAGGTTAATGTAGTGAATCAATGTACCCCAAAAAACGTTTTTTTCATCTTCGTTCACCAAATTGCAGATTGACCAAAAACTGTAAAATGTCTATATAAATTGAATATAAAAAAAAAAAAAAAAAAGTTAAGTTAAAAACAATAGCATAAAATAATAGCACACGAAAAACAAATGTAATTATCCTAAATACAAAATAGACAAAAAATAAACTCATGTGGATAGGTATAACTTGTAACATATCATCAGAGGAATATGTGTATATTTTACTTTTTTTCCAGCCTCCATTTCTGTAAGCTCAAGAACAATAATAATTTAAATCCACGATGACTACCAATTGCACCAGTCATACCCAGCAATTAATCCCCCAAGAAACACATCTGATTAAATCTTTTCAAGCAAATCCTTTGCTTTGCTTTTGTTGGCTCACTTCTTGTCAACATCCATTAAAATATGCCTTTAATTCTCCCATAATCTTAAAAAACACAGATTCCACTGTCTTCAACTTTAATCAACTCTAGGGCCGGCATTTTTCATTTCATAATAATGTGCTGCTTGGAATTCAAGAGGCAGGGCTGACATCAATCATTCGGCAAGAATTTTTCCACTGCAATAAATATGCAAATGAGGAAAGCCAGTCAGTCGTATTTCAGATCAGACTTGCTAGTGTGTTTTTTTTTTTTTTTTTTTTTAAAGACACAAATTTATTAATTGCCAGTGGCCAGAGGAATCCTATTACTGTGGGCATTGATTACAAAGCTGTGAGAGTGATTATTGTGCAACTTGCGGCTTACCCAGGCATAAGGAAAAATTATTAAAGCACGACAGAGATTATAAACTCAGAATAACAATAAGCTTTTAACATTTAGACCCTTAAATTCCTAAAATACATAAATGTTGGGGAGGCACAGCTGTCGAATAGGCAAGACAGTAAAGATTAATTGAATAAAGTTGAACTAGAAGAGAAAACTATGGCATAGAGCAGTAAGAGGTTAGAGGATGCTCAGGAATGGGATCGGTTATTTCCATTCAGACAAAGTATAGTAAGGCAAGTAAGCAGTTTGTGCTTTTTTTTTGTAAAAATATTACACACACATACAGTATACACGACCAGTAAGCATTGGTCTTATAATGTTACTAAAAAACAAGAAAGAAATGCCACCAAATGCAAGTTTAAACATACTGTTCCAAATTACAGGCAAATGTGGGTGCATCATGTCGAGAACCCTAAGAGCTTTGCTAGTCTTGGTACATTAACTATTCCGAATGTATTTAGTAAAAATGGTTTGTAAGTAAAATTTTGAAAAAAGAACGAACAAAAAGCACAGCTGCATTAAACTACCACTTTTTGCATTATAAATAAGGCCAAGTTTATGATTAGGTACATTGCAGAGACCACATTCCTCTTTAATTATTTGTCACACATTAATTTCCCATAAAAAGAAAAAAAATCTTCTTTTAGAAAAGTGCACATTACTACTTGGGAGACATTTGCAGTTCTAAATGAACTTACTGGACAATAAAGGTTTAGCTAGACGTGCAAATCTCAGTTATGATATAGAAGGTGACCCGCTATCAATGTGGAAACAGGAAGAAGCTACACAGCAGGAGGAAGCTGCAACTGAGTCAACATGATCATGCAATGCCTGAATCAATGCACAGTTTCAAATCTTGGCTGCTACCATGTAGCTTTGCCAATGAGTGCAGAAATCAATGGAACACAATTTTTCTCTACAGAATGGAGATAACAGAGTTGGATGTTTACAGGCTGCTTGTAGAGAGCAGCGCACGTCAGCCAGAATGAATTAGTTGAGTTGAGATGAAAGTCAGATTTCAGCACAGCAAAGCTAGGGTCTTTATTGAGATCAGGATTTGGCTTTTATTTAACCTGCATAGCAAGTGGGAAATATTGCCTTGTTCATTATATTGGTTAAGACATAGTGGCAAACTATCAGATTTGACATACAACCACTCTTTAGCACTCTTGTTTAAAAAGAAAGTAATTCTAAACAGGCTTAAGGTAGCCATTTTGACATTGCCAGTCATAGGAATTCCAGGCTCTCCCAAGTTTTTAGATGGTAGCAAGTTAAAGTACATGTAAAGCATTAAAACTGTGCCCTGACCAGGAACCCCACACCCCACATCCCCTCTAGCTAATCACTACAACAATTTAAAAAAATCCTAATCTAAAAGGCCCCAAATATGAAATTAAATCTACAATCATGAGAAGCCAGGTTCTACATACTCTCTCTTCCTCTTTCAAAGAGAAAGTCTGTAGGGTATTCACATATCTGCCTGGTGATGTAGACATTAGGATGTTGACTGGTGGAGTACTTGCATATCTTGAACACTCCAATAGCCGTGTGGTGACATCAAAAAGAGGAGCCTTGGATCATCAGCCACACAAGAGGAAAAGGGCGCAAGCATAGGACACGAGTCAGCTACGAAGAGCCACTTCTTTTTAAATGAATGAATGGGAAGGATGGGGGGGGGGGGTGTGTTGCCCAGAGATGGGCTTCAACGCGATGACAATTACTTTACTTTTTGTAACATTTCCGTCTTTGCAGATGACACCAAGCTATGCAGTGGAATAACGTCCTTACAGGATGGCTCCAATTTACAAGCCGACCTCAATGCTCTGTCTAATTGGGCGACTATGTGGCAGATGAGGTTTAATGTTGAGAAATGTAAAGTTATGCACTTGGGGGCTAAGAATATGCATGTATCATACATGCTAGGGGGGAGTACAACTGGGGGAATCCATAGCGGAGAAGGATCTGGGGGTTTTGGTAGATCATAAGCTCAATAATACCATGCAATGTCAAGCTGCGGTTTCCAAAGCGAGCAAAGTTCTTTCCTGTATTAAGAGAGGTATGTACTCCAGAGAGAGAGATATCATTTTGCACTGTTCAAATCATTAGTAATACCTCATCTGGAATATGCCGTTCAGTTTTGGGCACCAGTTCTCAAAAAGGATATCGGTGAACTGGAGAAAGTGCAGAGAAGGGCAACCAAACTGATAAGAGGCATGGAGGAGCTCAGCTATGAGGAAAGATTAGAGGAACTGAATTTATTCACTCTTGATAAGAGGAGATTAAGGGGGAATATGATCAACATGTACAAATATATAAGGGATCCATATAGAGAACTTGGAGTCGAGTTATTCACTTTACAGTCAACAAAGAGGACAAGGGGGCACTCTTTACATCTAGAGGAAAAGAGATTTCATCTCCAAACACGGAAAGGTTTCTTCACAATAAGAGCTGTGAAAATGTGGAATAGACTCCCTCCAGAGGTGGTTATGGCCAGCTCAGTGGATTGCTTTAAGAAGGGCCTGGATTATTTCCTAAGTGTACATAATATAACTGGGTACTAACATTTATAGGTAAAGTTGATCCGGGGAAAATCCGATTGCCTCACGGGGATCAGAAAGGAATTTTTTCCCCTGCTTTAGCAAATTGGATCATGCTCTGCTGGGGTTTTTTGCCTTCCTCTGGATCAATTGTGGGTATAGAATTGGGAATATGGGCTGGTATGATAATATATTATATATATATATATATATATTTTTTTGTGGTTGAACTGGATGGACTTGGAACCAAAGTCCTAACAAAAGTAGAGACTGGTAGTCAAAGACAGGTTCAAACTAGTAACATCCTCTACATTGATAAAATATCTGGAAAAAAACAAAAACAAAACAATCTTTATTTTGTTTTGTTGCATTTCACTGCTACTGACTTACTGCAGTCTCTTAGCAGCTACTTCCTGTCTACATATATGCAGTCCAGCTACTGATGCAAATCCTTTACAAGGGAAAAGCAAAACATGCCTGTGCAATATGTGGCAGCAGGAGCAATTGAAGACTCATTATGGAGATTAATCCACTTAATTTGTCCTGGTGATCGTCATCAGGAAAAATGAAGGTGAAAGAAAATCCCAAATACTAAGTGGTCACCAGAATAGAAATAAAGGGGAATCTTCTACCCCCCCCCCCCCCCCCCTGCTAGAACACGCCAGTCAGCGCTCTCAGCCATTGGCTAATCGAGAGACAGTCGACTGACCTTTTTCAGACATTCAGACATGCCCCTTCAACAGAAGCTGGCCGAAGTACACATGGGTCGAATGTCGGATGGTTTCTTTTGAACCAGCCGATGCCACCTGACATTCGGCCCATGTGTACAGAGCTTATCAAACATTTAAATATAAAAAAAGCTTTGCTTTAAGAGTAATTTTGTACTATTACATCGGTTCTGGGTTCAGAGACTTGTATACGTAAAAAACAGGGATTTGGTATGCTACCACTCTGCAGCTTGCAATGATTACCTGTTGGGCCTTAAAAAGTCCTTTTGCACACATCTGGTATGGAGTGGTGTCCTGGGAGAGGAAAGGTGTTAGCTCAAACATTTTTACACATGATCTCTGCACCAGGTTTCCATTTGATCTAGATACATTTCGCCGCTTGTTGCCCAGTATACGTACCCGTATATAAATGTTCTGGACTGCAAGCGTTTATACTTTTCATGTAAAAGTGATCCAGGAGGCTTTACAGCAGCCCCGTCAGTTTTACACTTCACACTGGTTCCCTGGCTCCCCTGTTCATTCTGCTGGGAAGCCCAGGACTGTGGTAAGTGGTCAGGAAAGATTCCCAGAGAAGAGAGAGGAACAGCCATTCCCGATCTCCACTATGACGAATGATCCTGGAAAAGCCAAGAAAATCTTATGTGGAACATGTTTATTATAAACTGTATTTTGAGCTGTTGTGGCATGAGTTAAGTTAACTGCCATAGTGACCGATCCAAATGGAGCAAGTTATCTAACTTTGTATCTATTTGAACAACAGCTTATATATGTACCGTAGATGTAACACTGGATAGAGACTACTGATCCTGCTCATATGCCAACACAGAACTTCAATCATGCATTAAGCGAAGGTTATACAAAACTATAATTCATCACTTACAGACCCCTACATTTTTGACAGCAATCTTTGTCAAGAAAAACAATATGCAAGGTATAAACCTCTATTAATCAGAAAGCCTTACACAAGCAACTTAACTTGCCGCTAATAAAAATAAGGGGGGGGGGGGACACAAAATGGGTATGTGCAAGTGCAAACGACCTTTATACTGTTTTGACAAAAAATAATGTCATGTAAATAAACAGCTGCAGAAATGTTACTTAAAAAAAAAAAAAAAAAACAGTCAAAATGTTCTTTCTAGGTCAAAAAATGTATGCAACATTTAAGGAAATGTTGCATTAAACCTTTCTATCCTCACTGCATCTAATGAGTCAAATTAATTTTTGTCATATTGGAAACAAGAAATATCTTTTATGGTAGCAAGAGTAAATAAAATAGGAATTTGTCTTACCTGTTAAATATTTTTCTTGGAGTACCTAACAGGCCAACTGATCATAGTCTTAGACCATGGGTTATGAAGCTACTGTTGATGGTACTCAAGGCCAAATGCTGATCTAGATGGATTTACCTAAACTTGCACCATGAAAAGTACACCTTCAAGGTGCTATGGTAGACTTTGCAAGAAGATGATTTCCTAAAGCCTGGTGCACGGAGGCTGAATGAAAAAAAATCTGAAGAGCTGGGGAGGAGCCTCTGTACTATCTGATGTTAGTAAAACAATCTTCCCAGTTAAGCTATTGTGTTCTGACAGGAGGACAACACCCCCCCCCCCCCCCACACCGCACGCCAGAACACACCAGTCAGCACTCTCAGCCAATGGGTGGTGATCAGCAGATCTTTTTTCGGTTATGCCGAACAGCCGCCTTCTGTTGGACCGGCTGTCGTATACACAGGCCGAATGTTGGCCGGTTTCTACTGTGCCAGAAAGAGGGCAATCAGTCTGACAGGCTGGTATCTGACATAAGCACCTTCCAGGTCTTCAGGAGAAAAGATATTCCCCATTCAAGCATTGGAATAGAAATCACAATGCCAGGGTAAGCCTGGTTTAGCTGTTCAGGTGTATGATTCAATCTAGAGAATCAGACTGCTTGTCCTATGCTGCCTGAATGTTAAGTTGCAATGGCCAGGAGTGACACTGTTTACATAGTACTGCCTCAAAGGAAGCTAAAATTATCCCCAGAACACTTACGCAAAAGCAAATGGTTGGGTGCATTCAGGACCATATGTCCCAAACATAGGAATGAAAAGACAGGAGCTTGTTCGGGGGAAGGATGACCCTTGACAGGACAGCATCCAATTTTAGGCCTAGATACACTAAGGCAGGGGTAGGCAACCTTAAAAAGGCAGAGATCTACCTGACACAGAAGTCAAAGATCACCAGGCACAGTGTCGCCTCCTCACGCCTGATTTAAACCTCTAATTACCGTACTACCGTGAAGCAATTGCGTGCATTGCACAGCACTCATGGGTTTAAATCAGATGGTGAAGAAGCAACATATTGCCTCCTCACCACATGTGAACACATACACACACACGTTCAGATCACTTTTCAGAGGAGCAGAAGTGCCTGCTGCACTTGGGAATGAGTCCTTAGTTGCATTCGGCAGCAGCACCCTTAGGGTTGAGGGTTGGTAAAACAGCAGTATATAAATACATGTCTGACAAAGCGCAGGAAACCCACAGGAAAGCTGCAGGTACACTGCACTATGCCCACTTTGTGGTTAAACCGCAGTGCATCAGTGTGAAAGCAGCCCTATACCAATATGCCCAGTGTATTGCTTCACACTGACATGAAAGTCTATTTTCTTGCTGCTGGAACCACTCTGGAGACCGCTAGCCAGGATAAGAGGGGGAGTGTAGTTGGTATCACTTCACATGGGACATGAACCAGCACTAGAGGAGACATTGGCTTATGTGGCTCTTGCTCCCTACTACAGATAAAACTTTGCAAGTAATCCCTCTGCATTGCACTCGTTTTAATGCTCTGGAGTGGTGGGTCAGCAAGCCCAGACCCAGATCTACCAGTCACCTGTCCATGATCTACTGGTAGACTGCGATCTACAGGCTGCCGACTCAGATCCAGTGTTAATTTCTGGGGAGTTAGGATCCATAAGAATCTCTGCAGGGTCTAAACTGTTCGAAGGACATTGTCTGGCAGAGTCAATTTTCCTTTAACAGGTTATCATCCATTGTTGAAGCCCTGAGGTGCTGTTGACACACCAATAGGGAAGGGCAACATATTGGTAGTGTCGCATGCCCACTGCAAAATGCAGGTAGTGTAGAGGCAGTGCAAATAGACATCCTTGATATCCATGGAGGACACAAAATCCCTCAGTTGAGGGGAAACCAGTGACTGACTGAACAGATTACATGCAATCTGAATTTTAGAACTTGAAGGAATCTGTTGGGAATCTTTACATCCAGAATGGAGTGAATGGAAGGTAAGGGAATGGCAATCAGGTTTGAGTAGAAACCCTGGTATCTTTCCTCTGTTGGGGTAGGAACTATGACCTCTCCAGAGAGGAGCTGCCAGAGAACAGTGTGGTAATCTGCCCAATTTTGCAGGGAAGTTGGCAAATTTAATAGCATGAAGCACGGTGGAGGCATAGAACGATACTTCAGTTTGTATCCACTGAATACAACACTTATGAGATGTCCTGGGCTCAGATGGCAGAAATGGTCGACAGACATCTCCCTACTCTAATAAGTGGGAGCTCCCCCTTGTTGGGAGAAGAACTTGTTTCTGGACTTGTCAACTTTGGAGGTCCAGGTTGAACGAAAGAAACTTTCATCTTCAGGTGCTTTTGCCCTCTTTTCTGGTGCATAAAGTGTACTCTCCGTCAACAGAGGGCTTGCCACAAAACCATTTTTAAACCCTTAAATCAGATGTTTAGATCACTTTTCAAAAACTGCAATGAGGTTTTTAACAGAAAAGATTTTGAATGTCTTTTGCTAAAAATAAACAAATTCTCCTCTCACCAAGCAATTTTGTAAATGCTGGCTCATGTCTGGCACCTGTTGCATGCAGGGAATGAAGCCAGATGTCAATGACGATACGTGCAGGAGTTGTGTCAGCGCGGTCTACCAAATGGATGGAGGTAAGCAATGTGGGATTCCTGAACACTGTAGCGAAAGATGACAACGGCATGCAAGGGGAAGTGAGGGGCAGTTTGATCTGTCATTGCTAGTAGCACAGGTGAATTTTGTTTTGATTTAAGGAAAAGAAAACAAGAAGGCGTACCAGCCTAGTGCATTACCAATGGTACCATTTATTAGAATGTAAAACACAGACAATTAGACCATACTATCATACATTTCATCAACTGTGGAACCCAATTCATTATATATGGTCTCTACTATCCATGTAGCTTATTGAATGCGGGCCGCACTTTGCGGCCCCTGAGAGCTCGGCAGCTTGGCACCTGGTAGAGTAAATGAGGATTTGGAAGTCCATTCAGTGATTTAGACTTAGCTTGTTGAGTCATTCTATTTTTTTTCTTGTATTATATCTACAGGGGCCTGGAAGGTTTATTATAAGTGGTATATAATTGTTAGAAACAAGGCTTAATATGCAGATACATATAGTTATAGGCATATCTCTTTACGATCTTCTTATAAACGCATGTGAAGATTTTTGACCTGGCAGTGAGCCAGAAAAACAATTAAAATTATAACTATAAATCAACAGCTATCGACCTGGATAAAGCATTAGTTTCACCTCTAGTAGGTGTCATTCCCATTTGAACATAAGATTATCCTTATCCATCTGCTTGAATATAATTTTAAAAGAATTGAGAGATAGTAGTGTAGAGAAAGGAGAACCCTCACAATGCCAACATCTAAAATATATATAACAAAAAGGAACCCCTTTTTATGTTTGTTGTATTTTAATGTATATCCAATAAAACGTTAACCTTTTATATACAAATCGCCTCATGCTGTGCCTACAAAGTCTGCTTTTTTGAGAAACTGGTGTAGCTTCTCTCCTTTTTCCGGATGCAGTAGTGCGTTTTCATTTCAGGTTTTGGAGAGAATGCCTTTTTTTATTTCTTGGGCTAATGCACATCTGTCCTACTACGTATAATACAGTAGCATGTTTGTGCTATATCTATTTGCATCTCATTGGATTGCTAAAAGTATGTATATTTGTATATACAATATGTATTTTTTATGTACATATATTTTATCTTATAAAATTATATATTGCTTATGCAATGTAATATCCATTTACATGATTATGTACATATTAAAGAATATTTTTCTATGATGGGTTTATGTCATACTAGTGGGCAGTGACAGGTATTTAACTAAAAATATATCTGGGTAAGTAATGGAATATGGAGGTGCATGGAAAATCTATTTCACGATTTTCAGCATCGCATGTAAAAATCTAGACAATTTGCTACATATGTATAAACAAAATAGGTTTCATTATATGCTATACTGTATATTCCATTCTTAATTGGGTCTGAAAAATTAGACAATATGGCGCCGTCTATTAATTTTTTATTTAGTTATTTTAGCTATTCTGGCTTGTCAAACTGCCATCACAAAAGTTGATTTTAAAAACTGTAGAAAAACATCCCCCCAATCTCATGTCTGTGTGGAGATGTCAAAGCGGAGTTTCTGGGGGTATAATCAGAGTACTGCAGCATCAGCTGGGGGGAGTGGTGGTTAATCCTGCGGTAGTGGCATTTGTCTTTCATTCCAGCTCCTGGCATTTCCCTACAGGCCAGCCCTGGACTAGCTGACAGGGAGCAAATTCATCACATCTGAATGATGGAGCTAATTGTTTGACATATGCTGGTATTTAATCGCCTTGATGGATGTCTACTCCCTTATTGATGGGCAGGACATAGGGGCGTGGCCGTATAAGATGCTTCTCTGCCTGCCAGCTCCAGCATGCGTTCTATCCAGCTCGGTGGTTGTCAGTGGTTTTCACTGGGAGATCTAGAGGCTGCACTGAACTTATTCTGATCATTTAGGCTTCTTAGTTACTGCAATAGGATAACTGATGTAATGTTACCAGTAAAGGTAATGTCACACTGAGAAACAACTACTCTTGAAATGCCCTGGGATAATCCCTTATTCCTACTACTTCTATTTATCAGTTTCTAGGCTGCAGGTGACAATTATTTTTGTGGATTTCCAGCCCAAATAGAGAGGCTATGGACTGGCCACAGCCTTTAAGTAATACATCTTGTTTGGTTTGTATTATGAAAGTTACACTGTTTTGCTTTATTATGTATGAATTTGATGTTTTAGTGAGACTTAAGAGACTCTGATCAAAGAGTTTTCCATGTGTGATACTATGATCATGTGACTGTTGTATGTTCTGAGTTGCAGACCCCCCCCCCCCCCTCCCTTGTAATTGAGGGTGGGGGTCTCTATGAATCCAGACCACTAGGCACTATATAAAGATGTGGTTTATGGCAAATGGACAGCTTTGAGGAGGAGGGTTTACCCTTGAAATGCATAAAAGCCTGCTTTGCATTGGGTGTCATTTGTATCTACCTAGAGCTACAAATTGAGGCTACAGTTGGATTAGTCTTTTCATTTACAGTGGGGCAAAAAAGTATTTAGTCAGCCACCAATTGTGCAAGTTCTCCCACTTAAAAAGATGAGAGAGGCCTGTAATTGTCATCATTGTAATTGTCATTCTTCCTGAACAGCCCATACAATAATTTTGTTAAACCTCTTAAATTAAAGCTAAAAGTTAACACTTTTAAAACATCTTGGTTGCTTCATTTTAAATCCAATGTGGTTTCATACAGAACCAAAGTCATGAAAATTGAGCTGCTATGTCACCATTTGTTGACGTATTGTCCTTTTCACACTGAGGCGCTTCTAAACTGCCAGTAAAGCACTGAGCATTTTTTAAGTGCTTTTCAGGCGCTTTTGAAGAGCTTTGTATTTATTTCAATGGAGAGGGGCATTTTTTCATTGCCCCTGCCAGCGCACTGCCCCAGTGTGAAAGAATTAATTGATTTTAATGGAAATAGGTTTTTCTTGAGCTTTTCAGGTGCTTTTTTTAGCGTGAAAGCGGTCTAACTGTAAAAGACTGTTTCATGAATTCCCCCTGTGTATATCTGATCAGTCAAACAACTTTGAAAAAACAATTGTGAAAAACGACAGCACGCTGTGATCTTGTGACGATGTTCTAAATTAAATTCCAAGCATACAGTAGATCTATCCATTATGAGAGCAATGGTACTCTATACCAGTGTTACTCAACTTCAGTCCTCAAGGCACCCCAAAAGGTCATGTTTTCAGGATTTCCCTCAGATGAAATAGCTGTGGTAATTACCAAGGCAGTGAAACTGATCAATCAAATCACCTGTGCAAGATAATGGAAAGCCTGAAAACATGACCTGTTGGGGCACCTTGAGGACTGGAGTTGAGAAACAGTACTCTATACACTCTAGATTAAGCTGGTAATGAAGCTGGTGTGTGGCTTTCAAAGTTACAAGTTTTTTTTTATTTTATTTTTTTATTGGTTGAACTAGATGGACTTGTGTCTTTTCAGCCAGACTAACTGTGTAAGCAATGAAAAAAAAGTTTAGGCATTTTCTTCAATTGGCATTTAAAGATTAAACATGTAATCATGTAACAAACATCATACACTTTTATAAAAAATTGTAAACAACTTGTTCCATTTTAACCAAATCCCCTAGACCAGATGGAGATTTCTTTTAATTTCCTTGTGTCTATATCCCCGCAAGGCTTTTTAACAGGTCCGTTATTGACTTATCTTCATCTAGAACAGCTTGTAGATTTAGGAGTTTGAGACTGTCCTAAATTACCTATTTGAAAGGATGAGACATTTCTTCCAGTTTAGGCAAGCACCTAATCCTATCAGAGATTGCAGATAGTGATCTCTAGCTATCAGGCATTTGAGGCAGATATTAATGCACACCTAAACTGCTTTTGAAACCTAAACAACCACCTTCCAAGGCTTCATTGTCACCACCTTCAGCTCAGCACACAAGCAGCAAGGAAAAAAGCCGAGTGCTGTAAAGATGGATGCCATTTCACCCTCAGAGCTCCTGCTTACCATAGCTTGGGTTTAAAATGGTGTGGGGGTTCACTTTTAGGGACCCTGGCAACAGTTGTACAGACATTTGTAGGCCTAAAGAGCAACATTTTAAAGTTGGTAAAAATATGAAATCCCGCATGTGAATATTCTGTACTCATATTTAGCCAGTGGATGGAGCTCTTTAGTCCCTCTCCCTCTCTTGAACGTGTTCTAATAGGAAGCTTCAATTAGAAAGACACTTACAACGTAAATAGCTTCTGCTATGCTTTTGTCTTAAAACTAATAGTGCTAAGGGAAATCTCACGAATGAAACAGATAGCAAAAAAAAATAAAAAATCTGGGTTTTACCCTCCCCTACTCTAGCTTTAAGATATGAAACTAAATGAATAACTGAATGTCTGCGCTGTTATGTATAAAACCACAAGCTGGTAATGGCCACTAATATAGTGGTGAAATGTGAGGTTGCTGCTTAACACTATACGTGTTACCACATATGACAAACTGAAATAATAATAGAATGTGAAGTGTTACCTTTTCTGACAAAGTCAAAATATAAAAGAATCACAATACTAAAAAACATGAATACTCCAAATCCTAATAAAACCAAAACATAGTTTTGCTTGAGAGTCAGGCGATGAGAGAACAGAGCTGCCAGTCTTTGAAGTTATACCCCTAAGGGGAAGGCTTATATGGACCTTTATTAGGTCTCTATATGAGGTGAGCGCATAATTTGAACGGTGGAGGGGCACAAGTTTTGATTTTGAAGAACACAGTCTCCACAAAAGTGTTTGCTTTATGGAATTGCCAATTCTTTATCACTCTCTGGACTTCGTTCACATTAATTAGTCTTTTTTATTGATCATATGCCAACAGTGACAACACCAGGAGGGGTCACGATATCACATTTGCATATATCATTTCAGGTTTAATATTGTCTCTCATTGTCACATATTTGAGAATATACGGTATATATATATATATATATATATATATATATATATATATATACACATACATACATATATATATACATACATACATACATACATACATACACACACACACACACACACACACACACACACATATATACACACAGGAGGTACTTGCATTGTTCGTTTTAGATTTGGGGGTCACCAACATTGTTGTATGTTTTGATTTCATTAGGATTTGGAGTATTCATGTTTTTTAGTATTGTGAAACTTTTATATTTTGACTCAGAAAAGGTAGCACTTCACATCCTTTTATTATTTTTGCTTTAAGATATATTTTAATCTCTCTAAACTGTTAGTAGACTACAAACACAAACAATTCTACTTAATTGTTAAAACAAACAAACTGGAACAACTGAATGCTAAACAATAAGCTTTACTAACCAAATAAATCCACCATGTAATGGGGTTCCAATTTGAAAACAGCCTACTAGTGCTGATCTAGGACTTCAGATAATGAGTATGCCCAAGTTTTCTTGTTGAACAATTTGTCTTTACATTTTAAGGGTATATTGGAAGCTACAAAAAAGGTAAAAAACAAAGCTTATAATGTGGTTAAGATAATATAGATGTTTCACGAGTATGTTATATAGCAGTGTCTACCAGCACATGGAAACTTTGTAGTCCATAGACCCCCTTTCACACTGAGGCAGTTTTCAGGGGTTTTAGTGCTTGAAATTGCCTCTAAAAAGGGCCTCCCATTCTGTGCAGTGTGTGCTTTCACACTCGGGTGGTGCACTTGCAGGACATTAGGAAAAATCCTGCAAGCAGTATCTTTGGGGCAAGATGGGAGCACTGCATTTAGCGCTCCCAAAAAGCCCTGCTCATTGAAAGCACATTGCGCATTGAAAGCACCGCAAATCGGGGGTTTACCTTTTTTGGGGTAAAAACTGTCCCATTAGCGACCGCTAAAGTGGCCCATGCTGCCAGTGTGAAGGTAGATTTATACAATTAGAAAGTGATGATGAAAAAGAGAAGATAAAGCAGAAGAGGTGATGGGGTCGAGTAGGGAAGGAGAGAGTTGAGAACCCAGGGAAGCGAAAAGGAATATTTGCTCTACAGCTGCTGGGCAGGACTGAGGAAGCCTAGTAAATGGCCATCAACGTCTGTTTAATCCAGGAGTTTCAAATTTTCCTGAATTTGGCAACAGAATCAGTAAGTTTAACAGCCATCTAGTAATTTATTAGGGTCCAGTGGAGTCTGAATTTTTTTGGATAATGTGGATCATTTAAAAGCAGAATTACATTTGCTTTTGTAAACCGTGCTGACAGGCAGGCTGTTTTTACAACAGACGAGACTGTATGTATCGTCTGAATGAGAAAAGGAAGAAGCACCAGGCACCCTATGAGAACAAAACAATGGAAAAGAAAGAAGACCATTCTGGTGCCTTTATTTCAGGGAGCAGACTTACAATCTCAGGTTCTGTGCCAAGTAGTGTTATAAACATTTTTAAAATACTTGCAATCTGTTGTAAATACATATGGCTAAAAATTTGTAATTGGCTCCACTGCCAGCTAAAACAATTATAAATAATTAAACTTCAGGTCATTAAGGAGCGTGCTCGAGTTCTCCGCTACGGTAGGCATTTGATTTTTTAATTCTACACACCAAGAAGTGATGGGAGTTTGTGACTTTTAAATATTCATAACTGAATGACAATTTTTTGGATAACTCAAACTGAAATAAAACTGGATTCTTTTTTTTTTTTTTTAAGTTAAGGTCTTGCTTTCACTTTTTTTTCCTTTTCTTTGAAGACTTCTTTGCATCTCAGTACTGCTGGTGGCATGCAGCCTCTTTGCAGCCATTTCCTATGAGGATCCCTTGTGATGGGGGTGGCATCACAAAGGAATAATGAAGAAATGGACAGGGCATTATCACCCTATAAAAGGAAGTGCCTTAACAAGGATTTTAAGGTCAGTGACTTACCAAAGTGCTCAAAAGATTGATATAATAGCAAGGGTTAGCATATTTTCGGGGGTGGGTCAGCAATCTGAGCCTACAATTTTTTTTTCTAATGATAGGTTTCATTTAAAAAAAAAAAAAAATTCTAAAAATGCCCAAAAGTTAAAACATTTTATTTATTTTTTTAACACACCTAAAATCTAATATTTTTGGTATCATGTCCTACTGTATAAAGTTTTCTTAAGCAAACCATTTTTGTTAAATCTGTGGCAAAGTCTCTTACTGTAAAACCGGCCAGAAACAGCACTTCCCGTTTCAGACTGACCGTGCTAAGCTAGTGCCTTGCAATTAGGAACAATGTTGGCCTGCTGTGTGCACTTCCCTACTTGCTTATTTGGTGCCTACCAGGTCTATCAGTTAGGCCCCTTTCACACTGGGGCAGGAGCAGCGTCGGCAGTAAAGCGGCGCTATTTTGGTTTAGCACTGTCAACCTGCAACAGTTGGTTACTGGCAGGAAGAAACTTTGTAGGAAGACTAATTAAAAAAAAAACATTTGCTTAAGAAAATGATGTACAGTGAAGCACATTAAAATGTAAACTACAAAAGCTTATGGTCAGTTTTAGTTCACCTTTTTAAACCCTCGATCTGTAAAAAAGGGAGAAGGTATGTTTCTTCTCTTATTAGTTAGCCGTGTGCTGTACTGAGAAGAAACCTGAACAGAAGATAACATGCTATTCACAATTACAATTTCTGGATGGACCCTCTGCACACTAGAGGTGTGCAGAGGGTCCATCCAGAAATTGTAGTGTTAATATGTGGTCACACCCCTTTTAGCACCTCATAGTTTAAATACATGTACAAGCTATTGGGATTTGAGCACGGGTATCTTTTTCTATGTGCTATTCACAGTCTAACAGTAAGTCAGCTTGGCAAAAAAAAGAATGGCATTGAGTAAGTCCCCTGCTGGTTGAAGATGGTAAATGAGAAATATTCATAAAATAGTGATAGCTGTGGACATGATACAAGAAATGGTCAGAGACTGAGGACAAATTCCATATTAATTTAAATTGATGATATTAATTAAAAATTTGAATACAATTATATATATAAAAAAAAATAGATAGATAGATAGATAGATAGATAGATAGATAGATAGATAGATAGATAGATAGATAGATAGATAGATAGATAGATAGATAGATAGAATCCTGCATTTTCGGTACCAAAATTTCCATTTGGTGCACCCCTACCGGAAATCACTTTTCTTTGAGGCTTAAGGAATAAATCTATACCAGCTATGCACAAAGAAAATTCCTTTAAAAAAAACTCAAGTGTGATTCATTTCTAACATGACCACATATTTATCTAGCTGAACTGTTGAAATATTCTGAATATTTTAGGTTGTAAATAAATACTAAACACCTCCATAGGGTTTCAAAGCTGATCCTCTCTGAACATTAACAATTAAAATGCCCCAATTTCACTTGGCACTCTAGTGTTGAGTTTTTCATTTAGAGAAAAAAAAAAAAAAAAAAACACAATAACCCCCCTATAGTGTATACAGCAGACCTGGAAAAAACTGCATGCAGAACTAGGAGTCAGCACTATGCAGCCGACCGGATACACCTGGCACAGCAGTTTGGGTATGCTGACATTCCTGGAACACCAGTTTGAGACACTAATGGCAGGTACCTGAAAAAAAAAAAACTCGACAGCTCCGGTCGAAGCCGCTGTACTAAAGATCCAACGTTAGTACAGTGATCTTCCCTGCTGAGCTGTTGTGTTTACGGTGGGATGTCCCCCCACCAGAACACTCTGATAAGCGATCTCCGTCATTGGCTGAGCGTTGATCAGGAGTCGGTCGGCTACTGGTTTTCCAGCATGCTCGCCCAACAGAAGCCGGCCAAACGACTGGCTTCTGTTGGACCAGGTTCCTTACACATGAGCTGAATGTCGGTTGGTTTTTATTGAGCAGGACGATGTCCACCTGCTTTCCCTCTTCCCTGCTCTGACAGCCTGGGGGAATGTACCTACAATCTGTGGACTGTTCCACAGAGCAAGCTGCAGAGAGAGGGAGGCATGCCTTTGATAGCCATGGCAACTTGTAATTAATTGTCCTGCATATATATCAGAAGCTATAAAAAAAGTGTGCATGCTTTTTTAAATTTAAAAAGGTGTCAGGTTGCAGGAAGACAAAAGGAACAGAACTCCAAAAGATGGGAGAGCTCAGGAGGGAGGCACTCACTGACACTGAAACCAGAAATTGGAAAAGAGTTGGAGGAGAAAGGCAGAGTAGACAATGGACAGTAGTGACCAAATGTGGAGGGGAAGGAATGTTGTGACAGGGAATGAAATAAGTGTGATGAAGCAGGCAGATCAGAGAGAGTAAGGCAGGAGAGGGGAGAAGAGAAGGAGCAAATATAGAATAGTATTTAGGAATAGAGGGAAAGTAATGTTATGACAGGGGATGGATCAGGAGTGAGATGACAATAGCTATCAAGGACTCCGTGACCAGAGAGTGCTTTGCAGTCACCATGGTGACCTGGGGACCAGGAATTGTTCAGCTCTTATTAACAGGGTCTCCAGTGTTCATAAAATTTAAAGCTAACCTGACAACATCTAGATTGCTGTAAAGTGTACTATATTATCTTTATGTTAAACAAATAAAAGATAAAGCCTAACTCCAGTCACAAGAATAATACAACACCCTCTCAAATGCTTTTTTTTATTTATTTTTTTGTAAACCGTGTATTACACTACTTTAACTACTTGTTACTCTTAGGGCCGGTTCACACTGCGAGCCGCGGCGAGGCGTCTCCGACTTCCTCGCCGCGACTTGCAGGGGGGGTCAGCGGCGACTTGCAGAGGACTTCTGCATAGAAGTCAATGCAAGTCGCCCCCGAAGTCGCCCCGAAGTAGTACAGGAACCTTTTTTCTGAGTCGGAGCGACTCGAGTCGCTCCTCTCAGAACGGTTCCATTGTACTCAATGGGGACGACTTGCGGGAGCGAGGCGAGGCGAGCCGTGTCGCCTCGCCTCGCGCCGCAGTGTGAACCGGCCCTTAGGACATAGCCATACATCCTAGGGTTTCAGTGATTATGTACCGCAGTCATGACCTTGGTATCCTTTTTTTGCCAATGGGGCTATATAGCTGCTGGATTACTTTTACATGTGGCAGAAGATGGTCCCCACCCCCTGCTGCCTTTCCATGCTCTCACGTTCCACTGAGGAGCCTGGGACTTAAGCCGACGCTTCTGGATAATTGATCGTAGAGATAAGGGAGGAACGGAAGTACCCCGATCTCTATGGCTTATAAAACCAGAAGTAAAGAGTTTTTTTCACTTTCGTATTGTTGTTAACAAGCCATAACTGCCTCGTGAAAACATCTGATCAAGCGGAACTTTAATCAGATGCTTTTGAGGGTCGAGGAGAGATCTGGGGTCTAACAGACCCTAGATGTTTCAGTAAATAGAACCTGTCACTGCCCATGCAATCTCAAGAGATGTTGTTTATCCTTTGTGATAGCAATAATGTTTATTCAATTATTATTTTTTTTAAGTAAAAGCCCCCCCCCCCTTAAAGGGGTATGCATGGGTCGGTCCTTCGTGCATATGTGAATGGTGGTTGTACCACAAAAGTAAGGTATCGCCGCAATCATAGCCAGAGTAATAATTCCAGCATCAGACCTCCAGTGTAACTGATAACCTGTAAAGGCTTTTCAAGCATCACCTAAGGAGATTTCTACGTAGCAGTTTGTCACCATTCCACAGGCATACTTAATCTAAAAGTACTACGTTTGGTATATTTTTACTCAAGAAGATTCAAAATCGGCTTGGGCAATAAGGATGAGCTCAGGCGTGTTCGCAAACAGCATGTGCAGAGGCCGCCAGGAAGTCGGCACTGCGCCGCACTAATCACCAGCAGTGGGACATTGTCCCGATGTGCGGCTGCAGAGATCGGGAAATGTCTCACAGCTTGCGATAAGTGCTTCCTAGTGCCAAATTCCTGGCGGGCTCTGCACATGTTGTTTGCGAACATGCCTGAGCTCATCCATATTGGGCAGCTAGTGGTAAAGTAGAACTATAGTCAAAACTTTTTTATTTTTTTTTTATTTTGAATAGCGTAAGGGAGGTTTAGAACCCTTGTCAGATTTATTTTGCCATCTGTTGCACATTGAAGAGATTTACCTTTACTTCCTATCCCATTGCCGAAACAGGAAGTGAGGAAATCCCTGCAAATTAACTTAATCCCTTGGGGCCCCTCTAGTTCACCAGAATTAGTGTCCCCATTGGAAGATTTCCCCTTTTTTACTTTTCTGAAGAAAACCCACAATATTCGGTATTTGTTTACTTTCAATGATAATGGTACAAGGTACAAATAGAGAGTGTGAATCTCCCCAACGGGGCACAGACAGCAATAAAAACCTAATAGGTGTTCTATTTCATCTCTAATCTATCAAAAACTATAAAAGAAAAAAAAAGAAAAAAAGTTTTGCCTTTAATTTTACTTTAATTCAGGGTCCCATGGTCTTACTACCCACCAGTTCTGTTGCAACAACCACCCCTAAAGATGCTTCTCTTGCTAGTCCCCATCTTGTTTCTGCCTCTATAACAGAGCTCAGTAAGTAGAATGCAAACCAACGCTCACTAGTGCTGCATTGTACCCAATGACGTAGGAATGCCTGCTCACATTCCAATGCAAAAATAAAAAGGACTGCACTGCTGGCTATCATGTGACTCTGCATTCAATCTATTAGCAGGAAAGGGGCATTTTACAATTTTTGGGAATGCTTGGACTGTTTACTTTTAAAAGGGTAACTCCAATTTATGGGGAAAAAAATAGCAAAAAAAAAAAAAATAGCATATACAATTGCAACTGAATGCTAATAAAAAATACCTTTCCTTTTCATTCTGCAGCTCTGTAATTTTCTGTTCTGTGCAATGCAATATGGCTGACTGGTGTTCTGTACACAGAATGTGTACAAAATCCCCCCCCCCCCAGAAACATTTCCTGCTTGTGTGATTGGCTCACTGATTTTCCCAGAAGTATAAACTACAATAAAGATACAAGTCAGATTTTTGGCATCCCCTGCAACAAAAATGTAATTCTTGTTAAGAAACTCCCAATGGACTAACATCTAAAGGGATGCACGCCCTGGCACTTTCCTCAGAGCTCTGCAGGTGAAGCAGCTGGTTGATAATTATAAAACCACTCCCATTAGATTTACTCAGCACAGGGGCACAGAGGAACAAACATTGATTTCTTCAGAACAGCAAAGGGCAGGAATCTGCAACAAAGTTTGTTAAAAAAACCTTGCAATGTACATAGATCACCCAGAGGGGAATGTTATTTTCTCAACAAAAGTTGAGTTACGCTGTAAGTACACAGCACACAAAGATTTGGCTATTTAATCTTGTTTACCAACACTAGTGCCATCAAATTAGAATACTAAGGCTATGCTGCTGAAAAAAAGCAATAAAACAAGTGTGTTGCCTGGAAAACAATATATAAACATGCATAGGCTGTCATCACAGAAACACTTAACACAATGCACACTAAAAAGTTACAGCCAAATGCATGTTCAGTATATGCTCACGGACCATTAAAAAATAAAAATAAAAAAAAAAATAAAAAAAAGACTCCTAGTTTCTTTATCTTCATTTATTTTTGGTTTAACATCTTTACTTGGAATTGCATCCCTCTGTATATACACACAAAACAAAGCTTTACTGTTGAAATAGTAAAAGTTGCAAACAAAGAAAGGCTGTCTCTTTAATAGAGATTTTTCCTATATAAATTATTGCCATAAAGTTTTCCTGCCGAGCAGCCTAATTAATTCTTGTTCCATACACAAAGGGAAATGCTGGGTGACAAATGGGTGCAAGGTTTGAAAGCTGCCAGGTCTGCAAAATATTTTCTACTTCAATTTAGGAGCAATTTTGCAGTAAATCATCAAGCTGAACTTGGGATCTTGAGAATCCTAGGACAGCCAAATCTTGTAAAGTCACGACTAATGTTAAAGAGAAGAAAAAAAGGGGGGGGGGGCGCGCGAAGAGATATGCCTTTAAGGCAATGCCACATTTATGGGCTCATATCACTTACATGTTATTATTTCTCCAATCAATATTCATTTTAGAAGAGACACAATATTTTTTTCAGAAGAATGTTAGGATTTATGCAAGGATTAGGTAGGCTGTATAAATATTGTTAAAGCATATTCTAAGCCCAAAAACAAAAATACAATATACTGGTGGGAGGAATGCATTTTTTCTGGCTTTTTCCATCTTATTTTCACCCGGTAAAGCTGGCAGTATAACACTTTCTTTTATCACAGTTACGTGATAGTTTGTTTTTGGGGTTTTATTCGGGATGTACAATGAGAGATCACACAAATACTTGTAGGTATAACATTCAATTAATGACAGATACAAGATAACAAATGTAATATTAGAAAATATAACAAGAAAACTTAACCCCTGATGCCTTTTCACCAAGGAGTCCTGCCCGCTTTAACAGCATGGCACAGATGATCAGAATCAGGCACATTCATTTAAACAGTCCTGATAAGTGTCCAATTATTCCAAGTTTTAGCCGTATTAAATACAGGACTTGTGTGCAAGTAAATGACCAACCCGTTAAAAGCAACATGACCTTTAAATGACAGTCAGTTGTAATGACATTCCTTTGATATGAAGTCAGCTAAGCTAACCAAGCTTTGAAGGCTTAGATATTGTGAGACAACTGAAAAAAAAATATATATATATGAAATTTCCCCACCACACTTCCTGTCAGAGTGACAACTCACATACACTGTAGTCTATGGATGAGCAGCATTGTCATCCAACATTCTCTATTGATTACATACTACAAGCAACTTCCCCCCTCGCCTAATCTTCACTGGATAGAAGAGGTGGTGTTCTGTGGTTTAAGATGATAACAGGCAAGACTCATAATATTGTTTAGAATTGCAGCTCAATGAACAGGAAGTTACAAGGACTGTCATGATCAAGGTATTTTTTTGTACTTGTAAAAAGATGAACTTTGCTGCAAAAAAATAAATTAAAGGTTGTCAAGATTTAAAAGCTGCAGTGTATTGCATTGTTTTTCTTGGGTTAAGATACATTTTACATAGTATCCACCCTTCACTGTATGCTTCTTGTGGGTTACTGCCGAGTATGTATAGCAGGGGTAGGCAAACCCCGGCATGCAAAGCCTCTTTTGCGGACACCCGACTCCGTCCCCAACAGCAGAGCAGTGCAGGGAAGTGTCAGTGAGAAGCTAATGCATTCCAATCTCACAATTCCTCATGCCGCACCTGCACTGAGGGGGAGGCACTGTGTCCCCACACATTGTAAACAATAGGAAACATTATTTGGTTATCTAACTTTGTTGTAGCTGCAATCGTCAGCTCTTGTGATGGGGAAGAGATTGTGTGCAGTTCTGCTAGCGGGGCGGTCCACGTTTCTAGGAGGACGATGACTCATTGGCCACTGCCAAAGCCAACCACAGTCCTGCCAGCTCCACCCACCATTGGAAGGAAGATGACTCGCTTGGTTGCCACTACCAATCTCAGAAAGAAGGGATTTCACTGTGATTGTGAAAACCACAATCAAGTAACAGTTTGTGGAATTACTGTTGAGCTTCTGGGAGCTTTGTTGAAAAAAAAAAATGTGTTTATGTGTATGTGTCACTTACTCCAGACTACAGCTCTGCATCATCTACTACCAAGCTCTACATCACCTGCTCCCAACCTCTGAACTCAGCGTCACTTACACCTGACCCCTGAACTTTGCATCACTTACTACTGAACCCCTGTACTCTGTGTCCCTTTAAGCCACAGACAGTATTCAGAGCAATGAAAAATCACACCCAATTTTGCTGCGGCGCTTAGCACTGCACTTTTTCTCAGCTGCGGGGGATCGATCTTGCATACAGGCCCAATGCTTTCAGAAAATACCCCTGACCTGAGCTCATCACCGCACATCCATTCCACATCCTTGTATGCGACATCACATACAAGCACGTGGGCTGGATGTGAGAGGTGGATCAGCAGGATGAGTGTGCCAGGACAGGTAGAGGTGTCTCATATCTCTGCTTCCTTGCACCACACTGCATATCATAGATGAGAAGAGGGTAGAGTGGTGGGGCAGATGAGAGGGGGGAGGGGGTTTAGCGGTGGGACAGAAGAGCAGGGCGGTACAATGGTGGGGCAGATGCGCAGGGGGTACAGTGGTGGAAGAAATGAGAAGGGGATTCAGTGGTGGGACAGAAGAGCAAGTGGGTTACAGTGATGGGGCAGATGAGCAGGGGGTTACAGTGGTAGGACAGAGGAGCAGTGGGGGGGGATCAGTGATGGACCAGATGAGAAGGGGGCTACAGTAGTGGTACAGATGAGAAGGGGGTTACACTGGTGGGTCAGAAGAGTAGGGGGTTACACTGGTGGGTCAGAAGAGTAGGGGGTTACAGAGGTGGGGCAGTTGTGCAGGGGGTTACAGTGGTGGAGCAGAAGAGCAGGGGGTTACAGTGGTGGAGCAGAAGAGCAGGGGGTTACAGTGGTGGAGCAGAAGAGCAGGGGGTTACAGTGGTGGAGCAGAAGAGCAGGGGGTTACAGTGGTGGAGCAGAAGAGCAGGGGGTTACAGTGGTGGAGCAGAAGAGCAGGGGGTTACAGTGGTGGAGCAGAAGAGCAGGGGGTTACAGTGGTGGAGCAGAAGAGCAGGGGGTTACAGTGGTGGAGCAGAAGAGCAGGGGGTTACAGTGGTGGAGCAGAAGAGCAGGGGGTTACAGTGGTGGAGCAGAAGAGCAGGGGGTTTCAGTGGTGGAGCAGAAGAGCAGGGGGTTTCAGTGGTGGAGCAGAAGAGCAGGGGGTTACAGTGGTGGAGCAGAAGAGCAGGGGGTTACAGTGGTGGAGCAGAAGAGCAGGGGGTTACAGTGGTGGAGCAGAAGAGCAGGGGGTTACAGTGGTGGAGCAGAAGAGCAGGGGGTTACAGTGGTGGAGCAGAAGAGCAGGGGGTTACAGTGGTGGAGCAGAAGAGCAGGGGGTTACAGTGGTGGAGCAGAAGAGCAGGGGGTTACAGAGGTGGGGCAGATGAACGGGGTACAGTGGTGGGGCAGATGTTCAGGGGGGTACACAGTGGTTGGATAGGCGTGCAGGAGGTACAGTGGTGAGAGAGATGGGAAGGGGTTCAGCAGTGAGGCAGAAAAGCAGAGTAGGTGGGTTCAGTGTTGGGGCAGATGTGAAATGGAGGTGCATTAGTGGGACAGATGAGCAGAGGGAACAGTGGTGGGGAAGAAGAGAAATGGGGTTACAGTGGTGGGGCAGATGAGCAGATTGGGTTCAGTGTTAGGATAGATGAGAAGATGGTTCAGCGTTGAGAAAGAAGAACATGGGGGTACAGCAGTGAAGCAGATGTTCAGGGAGATACAGCGTGGAGCAGATGAGAAAGAAGGTACATTGTTGGGGCAGATAAGCAGGGGGGTTTACAGTGGTGGCACAGATATGCAGGGGGTTACAGTGGTGGGACAGATGAGCAAGGTAGTACAGTGAGGGGACAGATTTGCCGGGGGTACAGTGATCTAAGGCATGAGAGTGCAGGACGTTAGTCACTATTACTTAAGTAATTTACAGCATTTACCTTTTAAAAAATCCTTTTCGTGATTGAGAGTATGAATTTTTTTGTTATAAAATCGCCACGCCCAATTTCTTAGAAAACATTTTTCGGCACACTGTGCTCAAAAGGTTGCCTACCCATGATGTATAGTATAAAAAGGATACAACTTTTTTAAATGCAACTAGGTTCAAAGGAGGACTTGACGAGTCTGCTTTTAGAAACGTTTTTTGTCCATTTGTGAAACTATAGGGATTCTTGGAATAAAGCAGAACTAAACCCAATTGGTTAAACTGTTCAGTTGTGCTCTCAAAAGGCCATCAAATGGTTGGTAACATAGCGGATTACATGTGCAGCATCATCGCAACTGCAGATCAAATAGAGCCTAAGATGGCAGCTTCGTTGGCTGTGATTTAATTCTGCTTTAAGGGAGAAAATATTAACTCCTCCCACAATTTTGCATCATTCTTGCAATACCACTGGACACATAACCAAATTGTAATTCATGACAGTGGTTCAAACTTTGCCCCAGAGAAGATAACCTAGCTTTCTAAGTACATAACCCTTACAAAGCATAGTAAAGCTGAAATTGGATATCAGTTAAGCTCTCAATGCCCAACCCCATCACATATGCAGAAACAGGTCTTAAACAATTGCAACCTAAGGAAGATGGCATTCACAAATGGAAACAGGTTGGTTGTTATTGTAACCAATAAAGATAGTGGAAATTTATTTTTCCGAGACAGAGGGCTTTGACCACAAAATTGCAGTTTATTAAAATGTGTATGTCTTGAACATTGTAATTATTTAAAAAGCTTAAAATGTCAAGCACTGTGTTTTTGGTTAACCTATAGTCATGTTTTCTTTTTCAGACAAGTAAATTAAAAATTGAGCTTAGCAAAACTTGTAATATATCCAATTAAACACATTAATAGCTTAAGTTAATGCAAAGGTCATCTTATTAAAGTTGTTTGGGGGTCTGTTAATCATTTCCAAAGAAGGCAAACTACCCAATTTTTCAAAATTGAATAGTTTGTTTTTCGCATATTGCTCACATGCTTTATTTAAAGAAAACATTTTCACCTGAATGTAAAGCAGCAAATATCAACTTGTAGAACTCCATCCAATTATTTTTTTTTTTAGATAGATTGATGAAGGGTTAGTACCTAGGTTTCCTTTTTGTGCTGAGCCCCAGAGTGGAGATTATTATTCACTTCCTGTTGTCACTAGGGTGACTCCGCCCCCATGATTACCTGTCATTCAGCGAGTGTCTCTCGAGGTCATCATGTTTGACTGGCGGCAGTTTATTTTTTCGTGCGGGTTGGCATTTATCATGATTGACAAAGGACTTGCACCTAAATTTATATATTTAGTATGCACCCCATACTCATTTACATAGGGGGGCAGAATCTGGGAGGTCCAGATTCCGCTAAGTCCCCTCACCACACACAATCATCGGGCCAGGGTTGTAGGGAAGCGTCCCTTGTACTCATCAACATGGGAACAAGGTACTTTGGGGGAGGGGAGCCCTCCTTCCCCAAAGCACCCCACCATGTTGAGGGTATATGGCCTGGTATGGTTTAGAATAATAAAAATAAAAACACAACAACTAGAAAACATTTGTCCTTTCAGCAATTCATTCCACATGAATAATAACAGATACTAGAGTACACTGTGGAAAAAAGTATGTAGTATATCCTTGGCATCAGAGAATGGTATTGTTCCATTTAGTAAATATGACATCTTGTAGGCATTATGCATATCTACTCATTAGTATATGCCACTGAAATTGTTGACTACTTAGTAAAAATCCTTCAGTTGCAAGAGGTTTGTGGGTTTCCTTGCATGGTCTTCCCATTGTAAATCCCTCCACATTTCAATGGGATTCAAATAAGGGTACGTTTCGCATAATTCTCAATTTCTCTTAATTTAATGGACTGGAAATGGTAGTAAATGTAGGCATGTACTCACTTTTCATATATGACAAATCTGCATTTTCAGTCATTTACATCATAAAAAGGGATATACCACATCATATTTCATGTTATTTGTCCTAAGTATATCACTTTTGTTTTTGGGTACGAACGGAATCAAGATGTTTGCCTGTCCAGATATGTTAAAAAAAACTCAAAACCTTTCCATATGGGTGTACTTACCTTTCCACGACATGTGTGTGTATGTTATATTTGCACTACAGGACAAAACCAGTAATACTCCAGTAATATATAGATATGAACTCAGCCAACCACTGACTTGTAGTTATTCATAGATACACATTTTCATTACTCAAAGCAGCATGGACACAGCATGTGCCTTCTCCATTTTAGCTTAAATGCAAATTGAGGTTAATTTAAAGTGTCCTGTCATAGTTACCTTCTTAATGAGTAGAAGTTACCAGTATAGCAGTGATGCTGGGCCAATACCAATTAATCTTTTACTTTAAACTGTATTAGCATTACACACATACAGGTATATACATACATGTTAAGCTATAAAATCCACTTTATTCCCATAGCTCTTTCAAAAACGAACTAGTTAAATCATTTTGTTTTTATCTGGAGGTCTAAACAAGGCTCAGAGATCTCTGAAGGCAGGTAGAAAACACTAAAGTCCATGATTAAATGAAATAGAAAGACATAGGAAACAAAATAGCAGGACTAGTAAAAACGCAAAACACTTAAATTTGGCGTTAAGCCTTTATAAGGTCATTGATGGTCTCTAACAACCTTAATTTCCTTTTGGTTTAAAATATGAGAATCACCATTATAAAACATCTGTACAAATAACACACTGTGGCAATTAAATGGGTTGTTTGTACCCAATGAAGGCTGCAACTCAAGTGTACCTTAAAGTGAGTGTAAAGGATTTAAAAAATAAAAATAAATAAATAAATAAATCACATTACGCTTACCTGCTCTGTGCAATGGCTTTTCAGAGCAGTCCCAAACCTACTCTTATAGGGTCCCCCACTGGCACTCCTGGCTCCTCCTGCCTTCAAGTATGGTCCCCTAGCAAGCTGCTTGCAAGGGGTGTGCTCACGTGGACTCGATCCAGAGTCGCACCATGTACATCTACTAAAAACGCACAGCGCAGCTCAGCCCCGCCTTGCCTGCTCATCACTGGATTCGACTGACAACAGCGGGGGGGGGGGGGGGGGGGCTTCTGTGTGTAGTAGAGCTGCACGATTCTGGCCAAAATGAGAGTCACAATTTTTTTTGTTTAGAATAAAAAGATCACAATTCTCTCACAATGTAAAATCTTTCACATTATACAAAAAAATAAAAAATGGGCTAACTTTACTGGTTAGTTGTTTTTTTTTTTAATTCATTAACCACTTTCAGACCGGACCATTTTGCTGGCTTAAGACCAGACCACTTTTTGCGATTTGGCACCGTATCGCTTTAATAATTTAGCGGCCGTGCGACGCGGCTCCCAAACAAAATTGACGTCCTTTTTTCCCCACAAATAGAGCTTTCTTTTGGTGGTATTTGATCACCCCTGCAGTTTTTATTTTTTGCTCTATAAACAAAAAAAGCGTCAATTTTTGAAAAAACAAAAAAATTTCTTTTTTTACTTTTTGCTATAATAAATATCCCCCAAAAATATATACAAAACATTTTTTTTTCCCTCAGTTTAGGCCGATACGTATTCTTCTACATATTTTTGGTAAAAAAAAAAAAAAAAATCGATTGGTTTGCGCAAAATTTATAGCGTTTACAAAATAGGGGATAGTTTTATGGCATTTTTATTAATTTATTTTTTACTAGTAATGGCGGTGATCAGCAATTTTTATTGTGACTGCGACATTATGGCAGACACAGACATTTTTTACACATTTTTGGGACCATTGTCATTTATACAGCAATCAGTGCTATACAAATGCACTGATTCCTGTGTAAATGACACTGGCAGTGAAGGGGTTAACCAGGGGGTGGCAGTGTAGGGGTTAAGTGTGTCCTAGGGGCGTGTTACTAACTGTGGGGGGCTGGGCTGTGTATTAGTAAACACTGATCTTTGCTCAGTGTCACTTGTTGATAGGCAGAACGGGGAGATGCTGCTTACATCGGCATCTCCCTGTGAGATGATCGCGGGTATCCCCGTGGCGTTAGAGTTCGCGGGACTCGCGACCAGCACGCACACGATGGCAGGGTGGCAATATCAACTGGATGTACCTGTACGCCAGTTTGCCTGCCCGTGCCATTCTGCCGACATACATCATCGAGCGCCGGTTGGGAACTGGTTAAAGTCTTTTTTTTTTTCATTAAATTGCATTTGAAAGACCGCTTCGCAAATACAGTGCGACATAAAATATTGCAACGACCACCATTTTATTCTCTAGGGTGTCTACTAAAAAAAAAAAAAAAAAAAATTATATATATATATATATATATATATATATATATATATATATATATATATATATATATATATATATATATATATATATAATGTTTGGGGGTTTTAAGTAATTTTCTAGCAAAAGAAAATTATTTTAACTTGAAACCAAAAAAAATAAAAAAGTCAGAAAAAGGTTTAGTGTTAAAAGTGGGGTGCCCCTAAAAAAAAAAAATTAAAAAAAAAAAAAAATTAAAAGTCAGCAGCTACAAATACTGCAGCTGCTGACTTTTAATAATCGGACACTTACCTGTCCCAGCGATGCTGGGGAATGAAGCCCCCCCTCGTTCCCCGGTCTGCTCGCGGCGCCGTCATTTGTACTGTGGGCAGCCGACTGTGGCTTCACAGCCGGGCACCCACTGCGCATGCGTGAGCGCCGCAGGCCACCGTGATACGCCGCACAGTCACCTGGGACACGTAACAGGTCCCAGATGACGGGACGTGGGGGGAAGTGATGTCACCAGCCCGGGCAAGGAAGAAGGCAGACTACGAGGGACCCCCTAGTAACAGGTATTTAGAGGTGAGTAAAAAATTATTTTTTCACAATTTTTTTTTGTTTTTTTTTTAAGAATTTTAAACTTTTTTTTTTTTTGGGTGGCAACACCACTTTAAGTGGTTAAATTTTTTTCACTTACACACTATCCATCACAAATTGTTACAATGTTTATACTTAAAGCGGTTGTATACCCGCTGAATTTTTATTTTTTTCTTGCTCACCTGCAAAGCAAAAGACATAATGAGCTAGTATGCACCGCATACTAGCTCATTATGAAATACTTACCTTAGAACGAGGCCCCCGACATCTGTCCCGATCCACGCCAAGGCAGCCGACATGTTCCCTCTGCGTTTCTTCCGGGTATCGCGGCTCCGGCGCTGTGAGTGGCCGGAGCCGCGATATCGTCACTCCCGCGCATGAGATTTCTCTCCAGCAGGGTCTGGCGTCTGCCGGGCTTCAAACCAGGAATCCCCTGTGCGCATGCGCCGCTGCAGTCAGCGGCGCATTGCGAGGGGAATATCTCCTAAACCGTACAGGTTTAGGAGATTTTTTTTACCTACAGGAAAGCCTTATGATAGCCTTTCCTGTAGGTAAAAGTCCCCAATTTGGCTATACAACCACTTTAAGTTCAACTGATAAAGAATGCTTTGATTCTTGGCAGACTGCCCAGTTTTTCTCTTCCTTTCTTTTGAGGGCTGTGGCTTCAGAAGAGCAGAGAGAATTATTTGCATAGAAAGAATTGTGAAAAACTTTAGTCAAGATTGCGTTAACGATTCTTGACGATTAATTGTGAAGCTCTAGTGTGTAGCATCCCTCCCCAGCCCCCCCCCCCCCCAATACTTAACTGAGTATCTCTATCCAGGGCCTCGGCCTTTCAAGACTCTCCCTCCTTATTGACTGAGGCACAGAAGCAACGGCATTGGCTTCCACTGCTGTCAAAGTCAGTTAGCCAATCAGGAAAGAGGGGGACTGGGACGAACCGCAGTTCCGTGTCTGAATGGACACACTTGCTGTGGGGGCACTCAGCATTAGGGTAAGGCCTGGAGAACTGAAGAAGGACCCAAGAAGAGGCAGATCCAGGCTGCTCCGTGCAAAACCACTGCACAGAGCAGGTAACTATTAGATTTTTTTTTCCTCCTTTTAAAAATAACAAAGAGTCTTTAGTATCACTTTAAAGGTAAAAAAAAAAAAAAAAACATTTTGCCTTTACGGGGACTTTAATAGTCACTCCACCTAAAAGTGATATTTTACAACTGAACTCTGGAAACTGTGCTGGCCGCAGAGGGCAAAATGTTAGTCACCAGCATCCCCCCCCCGTGGCTGGTATCTTCCTTATTACTAACCCTCCGTTGTCTTGTTCTGCACTGTGTGGAGGTGTCCATCTTGATAGATTCAGGGTGTTGCTTCCTCAGATCAGAGCCGCCAGAAGAGAACAATGAGCAGTGAAATAGTAATAATCACAAAAACTCACTCAATCTCCTGAGACTAGCAGTCACAGGTAACAGCAGTGGTGGCTTTGTTTTTTTTATTGGGGGGGCGGCAAATAACCTCCCCCCTGCTCTCTCTAGTTGGTCTGTCGTCTCCTCCTAGGTGTCCAATAGGATCACCTGTCCTTTCAGCCAATTAGGTGACGGGTCTCAAAACCCACACCCACTTCCTGATTGGCCGAGAGGAGGATCAGTGTTACAATAGCGAATATTCATTGGCTCCTCCCAGCAAATCGGGAAGTGGGTTTTGAGACCTGTCACCTGTTTGACTGAGAGGACAGGCGATTCTATTGGACACCTAGAAGGAGGGGAGGAGAGGCACGGTCACCGTGATGGAGGAAATCTGGCTTCTTGCACTGCTTATTTTTGCCCCATTTTGAGTTCTGTTGTACATGGCTGCAAGAGGCTGATACCTAGTGAAATACAGGCACTAAAATTTTTTGCATTTAAAAAAAAATATTTTGTAAAATGCTGTATCTGGTTAACCACTTGGTTAAAAAAAAAAAAAAAAAAAACATTAAATACAGATCTTAATAGCTAATGTTGAAATGAACACACCCAGGTAAATGAGCCAAAGAATTGACTCATCTTCCTTACCCCGAACAGCCCTGTCCAAGGGCATATTGATGTGTGGTCTATTCAGAGAAGGCACTTCCTTGCCCAAGAAGGCACTGCCTTGCTCGGGTAAGCATTTAGGAGGGTGGGGGTGGGGGAGCTGCACATAAAAAAATGTTTTTCCATAATGCAGATAACACATTAACCCCTTCCCGCCGAGCATACGCAGATGTGCGTACTCGGCTTCCGGGGGGTATACCGGGATGATGCTCGCACCTGCAGCATTATCCCGGTACCGTTTTTTTCAGAGGGCGATTGGCTATCCAGCCATAACAACCGAAGCGGCTAAAAGCCGCTCGGCTGTTATGCCGGAGGAGACGTTACCCCCCTCCCACCGCTGTTACCAGTGCTCCCGATTGAACGATCCAATGCCTCCGGCTGCTGGGGAGGAACTGGAACGAAGCCGTAATCGGCTTCGTTCCAGTCTCCTAATAGTAAACACGGAAGCAACGTCATGACATCACTTCCCATTTACTTGGCTGCCAATGGTGCCGGTTTTAAAAAAAATATACAGTATTCAGAATCGCCGTTTTCGGCGATCTGAATACATTGAAGTGTAAAAGGAGGGATCCCTCCATAAAGAATACCTGTCACCACCTATTACTGTCACAAGGGATGTTTACATTCCTTGTGACAGCAATAAAAGTGATCAAATTATTTATTTTTTTAAAACCATTTATCAATTTTAAAATAAATAAAAAAAAATTTTAAGCGCCCGCCGTCCCCGCGAAGCAAAGAAAACGCATACGGAAGTTGCACCCGCATACGTAAACGGTGTTCAAACCGCACATGTGAGGTATCACTGCGATCGTCAGAGCGAGAGCAATAATTCTAGCACTCCTCTGTAACGCTAACCTGGGAACCGTAAAAAAAATTAAAGCGTCGCCTATTGAGATTTTTAGGTACCGTACTTTGTCATCATTCCACGAGTGCGTGCAATTATAAAGTGTGACATGTTTGGTATCTATTTACTCTGCGTAACATTATCTTTCACATTATGCAAAATAATTGGGCTAATTTTACGGCTTCATTTTTTTTTTAAATTCATGAAAGTGTCCTTTTTCCCAAAAGTTGCACTGCGCAAATACCGTGTGACATAAAATATTGCAACAATCGCCGTTTTATTCTCTACAGTCTCTGCTAAAAATATATATACAATGTTTAGGGGTTCCAAGTAATTTTCTAGCAAAAAATATGGATTTTAACTTGTAAACACCAAAATCCAAAAATAGGCTTGGTCATGAAAGGGTTAAGGTTAAAAAAATAAAAATAAGTTAGCCTTTACAACCCCTTTAATGTAAATATGTCCTGGCCTAAACACTTTCCTGGCAGTGTTGAGGTTTATGGATCATTCACTTTAGTTGTCAGATTAACTCCTTTTGCCCCTGGTTTTGGCAACAAGATAAACATGTGGCCTAGATTTCTACCCATTTCAGCACTATGTCCTGTCCTTCTACAGGCAATATGCCCTTCTACCTGCGATGTAGTAGCCAAACACCAGGCTCATCAGTTAGGTATGATGCTAAATCCCGACTTTCGGGGACATCAAGGTCCCAACTAAAGCTTAGGCCTGGAGTCTATGGAGCTTCACGGGATCACTTCGGAGACCCAAAGCCACCGTCAAGAAAGCAGCGGGTGCCAACTCTTTGGGGGTGCTGTGGCCACTCAACATTTGTTTTTGTTTTGTATTGCATGGCACTGTGGTGCAGCACCGTGCAACACAAAGAAAAAACATTTCAGAGAGTCGGCATCCAGTATGGACCGCACTCCATTAATATTCTACTGGTTTGAAAGATCATTATGATTAATTTATTTTAAATCTTTTTCTAAGCGTACCTCTAATCATTCAAGGCAGTTTTAGAACATCTTTGTGGAATAAATATTTATGGCTTTACTCTATAACATGTCAAAGGCATACAGGTAAACATGGGACAATTGCTTTCAATTGCATCACTTTTCAGGAGGACTTAAGCATCGTGTAAGTGATCTGTAATGTACCCCACACGTTTCTCCATGTCAGTATAAAGAGTACCTTAATCTCTCTTTGTACAAGCGGTATGTATTCTTGCACATATTGGCATTTGAACCAAGTGGGGAATTAATACTGTAATTAAGTTAGACTTTAGTATATTGTACAGTACAGAACTGCACAGAGTGCTGTGATTCTAATGAATGGATTTTGCTAGCTAGAGAAGCAAGCAAGGGGATGTCCTCATCAGTAAGCTGCTGTTCCCTCATTACCCAATCAGAGTCTTGACCAAGCAGTTTTACTTTCACTTCAGCAAAGAAAGGTAAATGGTCAATACTTTGTATGGTGTCTAGACTGACTAAACAAAATTAAATATTTGCCGGGTCAGACAGTTTACACACACACACACACACACACACACACACACACACACACACACACACACAAACTTTAATGGCAGCCAAGTCTTAGTCCATAGGGTTCAATACTGAGTTAGTCCACCCTTTGCAGCTATACCAGCTTCAATGCCTCTGGGAAGGCTGTCCACAAGGTCTAGGAGTGTACCTATGGGAAGTTTTGATAATTCGCCCAGAAATGCATATGTGAGGTCAGGCACTGATGTGGATGAGATGGCCTGGCTTGCAGTCTCTGCACCAATTCATCTCAAAGGTATTCTATTGGGTTGAGGTCAGGACTCTGTGCAGGCCAGTCAAGTTCCTAAAACTCGCTCATCCATGTCTATATGGACCTTGCTTTGTGCACTGGTCCAAATAATTTGGTTGAGGGGGAATTATGGTATAGAGAGCTGTCTCTCAGGGGGTTGGACTTGGTCCCTTAGTTCCAGGGTAGAAAACTATTAAGGCGTCAGCATACCAAGCAATTTTTGATAATTTTATGCTCCCCACTTTATGGGAACAGTTTGGGGATGGCCCCTTCCTGTTCCAGCATGACTGTGCACCAAGCAAGGTCCATAAAGACAAGGATGAGCGAGTTTGGGGTGAAGGAACTTGACTGGCAATCAGTCCTGACCTCAACCCAATAAAACATCTTTGAGATGAATTAGAGCGATGGCTGCGAGCCAGGCCTTCTCATCCACATCAGTGCCTGACCTCACAAAAGCATTTCTGGAAGAATGGTCAAACATTTCATAGACACACAAAGCTTGTGGACAGCCTTCTCAAAAGAGTTGAAGTGTTACAGATGCAAAGGGTGGGCCAACTCAATATTGAACCCCTACAGACTAAGACTGGGATGCCATTAAAGTTCATGTGTGTGTAAAGGCAGGAGTCGCAATAATTTTGGTAATATAGTGTGTAATATATATATTTCAAAAGTTTATATTAAATTATTACACTTGTAACCAGCCAAACAGCCCAATATAACCATGGCTGTTCTACCCGATACATTTCTGCCTGTCCATTTCCGGGATTTACAGAGCCCTACTAGACACCAGGAGGCAAGTTGCAACCTTTTCTTTACTGGAATCAACACAACTATGTCACCACCCTGTTCTGGGCTTGTGGATGGAAAGTCAATGCACAACAGTGCAATAGTGATGATTCGCTTCCTCTGCTCATTCACTCTGTCAGAATGTTCTTTGTTATATTTACTGCACACATGATAAAAACTTAGAGCAGCCTCTCTCCCAGTCTGAGCCCTGCTGTACAGAGGATTGCCAATGGCTGATGCCAAGTCAAAATTAGGTACTTGCACTAGGTGCGTTTTAAATATATTTAATTATTTCTACATAGACAGGCAAAAAGCAGTTGTAAAGGCAGAAAGTTTTTTTTTTATCTTACTGTGTTCTATGCAGTAAGATAAAAAACCTTTGCATGCAGCTCCCCCCACCAGCCCACCCTAAACATATACCTGAACCCGATCTCGATCCAGTGATGTGCATGAGAGCCGAGGTTGTCTCGGCTCTTGTTCCTCATTGGCTCAGATACAGCAGCAGGAGTCAATGGCTCCGGTTGTTTTCAATTAGAGCCAGTGCTGAAGAAGCTCCCTCAGCACCGGCTTCAATTGACAGCATGGGGAGCCAATGGGTTGGAGATTGGGTTCCTGAAAGAGCATGTACAAGTGCCCCCTCAGCAAGCGGCTTGCTACGGGGGCGGGACCAGACGCACCAGCAGGGGACTGGAAACAGGAGGATCAGAGCTGCTCTGTACAAATCCATTGCACAGAGCAGGTAGATATAACAGGGTTGTTAAATTAACATAATAAAAACTGAACCCTAAGGGCCGGTTCACACAGGGGGCGACACGAGGCGACACGACTTGCCGTGCCGCGACCTGACAAGTCGCCCCCGTTCTGTACAATGGAACCGTTCTAAGAGGAGCGACTCGAGTCGCTCCGACTCAGAAAAAAGGTTCCTGTACTACTTTTGGGCGACCTCGGGGAGACTTGCATTGACTTCTATACAGAAGTCATTTGCAAGTCGCCGCTGAGGTCGCGGCGAGGCAAGTCGTGTCGCCTCGCATCGCCCCCTGTGTGAACCGAGCCTTACAATCACTTGAAGTTCTGGAGTTGCAGGCAGGTGCTTTAGTAACATGTTACACCCTGAAAACGTGTAGAATATAAGATATTACTAAAAAGGTGAAGTTATCCTTTAAGAACTAAATGGTTTGGATATTAAACAATATAGTAGATATAAAAAAAAAAAAATCTTAAAATGTATATAACGGAATATTGGGATAAGATAGACCTGTAGCAATGTGCATATTCCTCTATCCTACACAGAGACAAAATATACTTACTATTCATTAGCGGGGTTAACAGCTCAGACCCCCCTCTCTCTTTGAACAACGCAAGCGTATCATGTTGTGGAAGTTGATTAGCTGAAAGAAGTGCTTTCTGAATTTTTATTCGTCCTTCCAGAAGCTGGTCCCAAATGGCTAAAAAGCAAACACAAAACACATTTTTATGAAATCCATTTATTGCATTTCTGAAATCAGCACATAAATGGAAGCAAAATTATTTTCTACAGTTATAAAAAATACCACCCTATGCAAACAGCAAATCGTTGTTTTAGCAATAAAGTAGTGCATCAATTTTAAAAGGAGTGATTGGTTTTTCCAAGGCTGGATTATTTTGGATTTTCCATTTATGTAGCAGGAAGAAATGTGCAATATACATAAAAAACAAAACAAACAAAAAAACAAAAAACAAAAACACCTTTGTGGAACACATCTAGAAATTACATTTTATTTGTAAGATTTATGCTCATTTACAGGAAAGGATATGTCTCCCAAAAACAGATTTTAGTTTTATGTATATATCAAAACAGAACCAAGCAGCAAACATCTGTTTTTTGCCAGCAAGATCGATGCACTTAAAATTCCTGCTTTACTCTTGCGCTCCACACAAGACCGAGGTGTCCAATGCTCCCCATTACAGAATTCATTTACTTTAAATGTAACAAAAGTTGGGAGGACATAAAGGTTTCCGGTAAAATAGAAAGAGTAAGAATGGAAGTTAAAAATGAGGAGAGCCATGAACTGCACTGAAGAGATTTTGCATTCAATTTCTGAAAGGTATACGAATCTAGAAGATGTTTTACCTCAAAGGGATCTCACAAAATCTGAAATGTTAAAGAGTATCTCCAGGATACAAACAAGAAACTGCCTAACCTTTATTAAATATCTCCAAATGCTATGCATGGGGAAGAAAACCTAAAATGCCACCAAAAAATAAATCATTATGTAACTGCACCTTTCACTTCATGATCTGCCCGAGTGAAGTGGGAAGGTAATCTGTTGCAACACATGGGAATTTATTGGGTGGGTCTGTAGGTGATGCCAGGGGAGTTATCTGGTCATCTGCTATCACCCCCCAATAACTGCTAACCACATATGCCAGGCAGATGGGGCATGTAGCGGCATGCAAAAGAAAACAACAGATGGACAGTCGCAATAATGAGAGGCAGGGCACCTTGTAAGGGTTTTAGTGTGTGTGTCCTTGATGCCCACTATGGTCATTGCCTGCTATACAGAGTTCATGTCACTACTATTAAAAATAACCCCACCACTATTTTTCTAATCAGCATGAATATTAAACAATAATGTGAAAAGAAGGATAACGTGCATATACTGCAGGTAATACCCCAACATAAGCAGCTCTTGTAATTGCTAGCTACCTGCTCAGAATCTCCTGCTCGAATGATGTGCAGGTCCACACAGGATTACATAGTACAGTGGGGTGGGCAGATCAACAGTGGGCACAGCTTGGCAGGGATAAGCACGGACTGGCAGGAGATTACTTCAACCACTGTTTCTTTCACACTCACATGATGCATTTGTGCAATTACCTTTCACACTACACAGGACAATGAGGACCGATCACCTTGCTTAGCATTTAGCAGCCACAGGTATCTGGTCCCTTGAACAGAAAATGGCAAAGCCTCTGAAAATGCTCTTTTTGGGTGGATGAAATAAGAATGCTGCTGCTAAAAAGGTAAATTGAGTTAACTTTATTAAAAGGTGTGCATCGGCCGAACAGACTACTGAAGGTAGTTTTTTTCTTGGACTGGATCTTTTAAGAAGTATGCTTTGCCCCTATTATACGGCTTAAACCCTAAAAGATACTAAACCTCATCATCATTATCAGTTGCTCAGAATGAAGGCTAACATACAACTTTTTAGGATTCACTCACCCTTGTCAATGCAGACCTACATTCAGGGCTGTAACCAACCTATCTTAAGATCCAGTCAAATCTGAAATGTTGTCCAATTAACTAGTTACATGGTTGCTTATCAACGTGTAAAAAATTAATGAAAGCAATTTAAAGAAAAATCAATGGGTGTTAGTAAACACATATACCATTATGGGGGTAGTCACTGAAGCAGAATGATTTTACGTTGGCAGTCAGTAGAGAAGCATGCAGTTGGCAGTCGATGGGGATGCCCGCATCAGCACCAAAACTATCTGCTGCCTGTTGGCATGTGCTTTTCAATCAACAGCACTGTCTACTGCCATAATGCAAGGACATCTAAGGACAAAACGACGAGGGTTGCACAGAAACCAATCAGATTCCAGGTTTTATTGTCAAAGCTTAAATTGAACAAGCTGAAGTTAGAAGCCGATTGGCTACCCTGCACAACTGCACCAGATTCTTAGCGCTGCAGTTATAGTAAATATCCCCCACTGTGTCTGGTAGTAAACCAACACTACTTATCAACTGCTAAAGAATAAAACGTCAATGGTAAAACATATTGGTAACATACTGTGGAAACGCTTTTCATTTAGAAACATAGAAACTGATCAAGCCTGTGAGCAAGATGACTAAAACCAAACACAGCTAGGAGGAAAATTGGTTTCAGCCTGCAAGAGACCTGCATCTGAAAAGGAGACACGCCTTCCAGCACGACACAGCCAAAAGTTGTGTCTTGGGATTTCTGAATCCATGTCCAAACCTCAACTTCCCGAGCTATACCATCCAACAAAACATTGCCAAGAAAAGGGGCAACACTGCAGAATTCCATTGTGAGAAGACTCTAAGCTGTGATTACAACAAAAGGCAAATCTAGTTACTGACTTATGCCATGTACACACGACCGGACTTTTCGCCGGACTGAATTCCATCGGACTTTGACAGACTTTCGTCGAATTGGGCTTGTCTACACACAATCACACCAAAGTCCGATGGATTTGACTGTGATGGCGTACGACCGGACTAGAATAAGGAAGTTCATAGCTAGTAGCCAATAGCTGCCCTAGCGTTGGATTTCGTCCATCGGACTAGCATACATGCGAATGGATTTTTCGCCCAGACTCGAGTCAGTCGGAAAGATTTGAAACATGTTCTAAATCTAAAGTCCATCTGATTTATCGTCAGCAAAGGTCCGATGAAGCTCACACATGGTCCAATTGTCCAACGGATTCGTTCCATCGGACCTTTGCTGATGAAAAGTCCGGCCTGTGTACACGGCATTAGATAGGTGATTAATTATGTACCAACACATTTCTGCTTTTCTGCTAACTTAAGCTTCTATGTCTGAATAAAAAATTCTGAACCTTTAAATTGTTATGCATTTATACTTAAAATGTATATGTCACTGCCTTTGAACATGTCCTTATTTTTCCAACAGAAAAAGTACGCAAATTGTTTTGGCAGAGAAGAGTGCGCACAGCAAGTATTGTTCAACCAGCAAATCAAGTTATGAAGCCTTTGCACACCTCATATTTTGAGAACTGGCCTAACAATGTGTGTATCCTCCGAGTTCTCATAGGGATCTGGACCAATGTATTTAAACACAGTATAATAAAATATTTTATTCCATACATGCAGTAAATGTCTATAGAAAAATACACACAGTCTTCAGAAACCTACAGACAGCACCAACAATGTAACCTATCTGTACCAGAGTTTTACCCATCATACAGAAAAGACAGTGCTTCATTATACCAGTTGTCTGTATGATAAAATTAATTGTTGTGGGGGGGAGGGGTAGTTTTAGTGGGCTCATATAATCTCCTACAGTTCCAAAAGACAGTCACATCTGGGCACAAGCCAAAATTAGAAGCCCCATAATTAAAGAGAGTGTGTCTGAACCGTGGGGCGGTGCATTATGTATGGTGAGCCAGCAGGATTACTTGTCAAACCTGCCGAGATGTGTTGGCTGCAGAAAATTAATGATTTCATTCTTTAAAACAATTACCTCCCAAAGACACCTTCAAATGAACTAATAAAAAGGATTACCTTTTGAGTAACTCACATTTTCATCTATTATCATGGTCTTTACCAAAAGCCTTTAACTTGCAAAATATTATACAATCACATTTAAGATGATCTAACCTAGAAACAGAGAAATCATTCTAGAGTCTTGTTGATGGAAAAGTAAAATATCACACACTATACACACCTATCTTTTGCATTGCTCCAAAGCATCAGAGCTGCACGAGAGGTTAGCCCCAAAGAGTACACAGCTGTTATCCAACCATTTGACTGTCAGTTACATAACTACATCATAGTGTAGCTTTCTGTAAACGGCAAAGCCACTCAACCACTTCTACACTGTCCAAAATAGGTGCCCTCTCCTAACGCTCTCATTAGGCTACGCAACTGGTTCTTTTACCATCAAAAACCCTATGTCTTCCATGTAAGAAGAGTAGAGACAGCATTCATCTCAGAATGCCCAAATGACTCCTGAAGGCCTGCAGGTATAAAATGCAAAATAAAAAATCCACCTACGCATGCACTCAACGGAATGCACAGATACAACTCCTAATATACCATCAGGCAGAATATTCATGTAGGCACATTATTTCAGTAGAAGGCTAAATAATGTAGATTAAAGTAGTAAAAATTTGAGCTTAAAGTGGAATTAAACGCTAAAGCAAAAACATTTAGTATATTGCAGCTTACCAATTCTTAGACGTGATAGCTGCATTTGTTTTCTTTTTAGGCTCTCTTTCCTTTATTTTCATCTGTGGTTCAGGCCAGTAAATCTGTTTTTGTTTTTTTAGCAGAACAAGCTGTCCAGCAGATATAGCATTTCAGGGGTTGAGACAACCCATTATAATACTTATAGAATTTCTTAGAACGATCTTCTTTTGTTTATGTAAAACCTTTATCCCAAAAAGGAAAAAAAATAAGTTGCTACAATTGCTTAAAAGTGTGAGCTGGAGTTTGGCTTCAATTTTGTTAGTGAATCTAAATCTGCTACTGTCCAAAATTTGTTCTAAGTGAATCTCCTCACTTGAATGAATTCATATTTATATTGAGGGAATGGAACTATTGAATATATCGTATTATTTTGAATTGTTTTTAGATCTTAATTTCTAACAACATCCTTAACCACTTCAGCCCCGGAAGGATTTATCCCGTTCCTGACCAGAGCACTTTTTGCGATTTGGCACTGCGTCGCTTTAACTGACAATTGCACGGTCATGCGACATGGCTTCCAAACAAAATTCATGTCCTTTTCCCCCCCCCCCCCCCAAATACAGCTTTCTTTTGGTGGCATTTGATCACCCCTGTGGCTTTTATTTTTTGCGCTATAAACAAAAAAAGCAACAATTTTGAAAAAACAAAATTTTGCTATGATAAATATCCCCCAAAAATACATAAAACATTTTTTCCCCTCATTTTAGGCTGATACGTATTCTACATATTTTGGTGGTGGGGGGGGGGGGGGAATCGCAATAAGCGTTTATTGATTGGTTTGCGCAAAAGTTATAGCGTCTACAAAATGGGGGATAGTTTTATGACATTTTTAAGATTTTTTTTTTTTTTTTAGTAATGGCGGCGATCAGTGATTTTTATTGTGACTGACATTATGGCGGACACATCGGACAATTTTGACACATTTTTGGGACCATTGGCATTAATACAGCAATCAATGCTATAAAATGTCACTGGCAGTGAAGAGGTTAACCACTAGGGGACAGGGAGGGGTTAAGTGTGTCCTAGGGGAGTCTAACTGTCTGGGGGATGCACTGGGTGTGTGACGTGACACTGTCATTAGACAGAACGGGGAGATGCTGTTTACATCGGCATCGCCCCTTTCTTGAGCCCTGTGACGCGATCGTGGGTATCCCCGCAGCAAGAGAGTCCACAGGTCTTGTGGGCACAGAACTCACAGCAGGCGTGTGCCGCCGGTAGCGCACATGGCAGGAAATTCAAAGTAACAAACGGGTACATTACTTTGCCCAGCTGTGCCATTCTGCCGACGTATATATGCCGGCAACGGTCGGCAAGTGGTTAAAGGGGACAACAGAACTCTGGATTGAACAGTACTAACGAGTAACATCTTGAATACTATGGAGGTTTATTCTTCCTACCTGTTTTTCTGAAAGGACTTTAATAACATGGATTCAGCGTATAGAATATTTGGTATGTATCTTGTACGAATTAATAGGGGCATTATTGATGAACTGACTGCAAGGTCTTCAGGTCTTTATCTGTGGCTGAGGGCAGCTCCCATTCCCCTTTTTTCCTTTTGGGATTCGATCCTCAGTAAGTACTATATTATCTCGGCTGATAATTAACTCTGCATCTACCCCATCCCTTAACCACTTGCTTACTGGGCACTTAAACCCCCCTCAGTCCCAGACCAATTTTCAGCTTTCAGCGCTGATGCACTTTGAATGACAATTGCGCGGTCATACAACACCGTACCCAAATGAAATTTTTATCATTTTTTTCCCACAAATAGAGCTTTCTTTTGGTGGTATTTAATCACAGCTGGGAGTTTTATTTTTTGCTAAACAAACAAAAAAAGATGCAAAAAAAAAAAAAAATCATGTTTAATAGTTTGTTATAAAATTTTGCAAACAGGTCATTTTTCTCCTTCATTGAAGTGTGCTGATGAGGCGACACTGATAGGCTGCACTGGTGGGCACTGATAGGCATAGTTAAGGCGGCACTAATAGGCACAGATAAGGCGGCACCGATGGGCACAGATAAGGCGGCACTGATGGGCAAAGACGGGCACAGATAAGATGGCACGGATGGGTGGCACTGATAGGTACCACTGATAGATGGGACTGCTGGGCACTGATAGGTGGCACTGATAGGTGGCTCTGATGGGCACTGATGGGCGGCACTGCTGGGCACGGATATGTGACACTGGGGTGCAGCACCTTTGTTTAGGCCGACTGTGGGCACTGCTGGGTGGCACTGTGGGCACTGCTGGGTGGCACTATGGGCACTGCTGGGTGGCACTGAGAGGGGGGACAAATTTTTTATTTAGGCAGGCAAAGCAGGGGGCAGGTGGGCACTGGCAGGGGGCAGGTGGGCATTGGCAGGGCTGGCCGTGATCGGGACTGATGACAGCTGATCACGTGATAAGGGGTCGGGATCGACCTCTTGCACGGATCGGTGATCAGGCGAGTCTCGTAGACTCGCCGATCACAGAGCACGCCGCGCGCGCCCCTCAGGGGGCGCGCAGGCCGCTCGTGCACGGGACTACGTCAATAGACGTAGTCCCGGGAAAGGAGATCCGCGCTGTAGCCGTCATTCGGCTATAGCGCGGGTCTCAAGTGGTTAACCTACCAATTTCATGCCTATTGTTTTTTTTTCAGAATAGAACTACACGGTCATCTCTTGCTCTCTCTCTATATATATATTTACTATACAAATTATTTGAAGACATTAACTATCGGATCGCTCCCCTATGACACTTGGCACGTCATTTCTTGAGGGCTCCTATCTATATGTAAGTGGCCATCGATGCACGCCTCTTTAACCAATTAGAAGGTATGTCGAAATGAATGTGTTGCACCCCCACCTAATCAAAATGTAAATAATGTTCGTGTTCTTTTATTTTTTTGAAAAGGATCTCCTGTCCTGAGAAAGCATAGATGTTAAACGCGTTGTTGTATTAACAGAGATTGACTACATAATAATCGATTGATAGATTAAATTGAACAGAGCCATACAATTTCCAATTGATTTGAAAATATTTTTAATAATTTTGTAATAAAAAAATATTTAGCATGATTTTGCTCTGACTGTCCTTCACTGGTCCGTTACATCAGTCCTATCTTCTTAGACGGTATCAGTCAAGAGAAGGGTAGAAAAGAATTTCCAAGGCATTAGATATAGCATGGAGCACAGTGAAGACAGTCATCAACAGTGACATTACCAAGAACTGGATGTGCCTCCAAAATTGATGAAAACACGAGAAGAAAACTGGCCTGGGAGGCTGCCAAGAGGCCTACAGCAACATTAAAGGAGGTGCAGGAATATCTGGCAAATAGTGGCTGTGTGGTACATGTGACAACAATCTCCCATATACTTAATATGTCTGGGCTATGGGGTAGAGTGGCAAAACAGTAGCCTCTTCTTACGAAGAAAAACATCCGGCATAAATTTGCAAAAAGCCATCTAAAGTCCCAAAAGCATGTGGGAAGATGTGTTAAAGTCTGATGAAAGCAAGTTTGAGCTTTTTGGCCATAATTCCAAAAGATATGTTTGGTGCAAAAACAACACTGGACATCACCAAAAGAACATCATACCCACAGTGAAGCATGGTGGTAGCATCATGCTTTGGGGCCGTTTTTCTTCAGCTGGAACAGGGGCCTTAGTCAAGGTAGAGGGAATTATGAACAGTTTCAAATACCAGTCAATTTTGGCACAGAACCTTTAGACTTCTGCTAGAAAGCTAAACATAAAGAGGAACTTCATCTTTCAGCATAACGAGTCAAAGCATACATCCAAAACAAAGGAAATGCTTCACCAGAAGATTAAAGTTTTAGAATGGCCCAGACCTGAATCCATGGGGTGATCTGAAGAGGGATGTGCGGAGGAGATGCCCTCGCAATCTGTGGGCAAATATTGCCAAGCCAAGATGTGCCATGCTCATACCCAAAAAGATTGAGTGCTGTAATAAAATTAAAAGGTGCTTCGACAAAGTATTAGTTTAAGGGTGTGCACACTTATTCAACCAGATTTTATTTTTTTATTTTTACTTCCCTCCAATAAAAAGATTTCAGTTTTTTTTGTCTGAAATTATTTATCTTTTTCTCATTTTTATTTACATCACAGAAACCTGACATTTTAACAGGGGCGTTTAGACTTTTTATATCCACTGCAAGTCCTATAACCAACCCGATTCCCGTCCTCTTTACTGTACAAAATGGGAATCAGACCTTAATAAAAAACCCTCCTTTCTGAGAATTGGATCAAGATTTTGATGACCCTCTTTAAATGCTCACACAGCACGTTGCCCCTGGAAATTTGCCAGCGTATACTCATTTCACATTTTAATGGTAACTAAGCCAACTATCGTTTAGGCATGGATTGCCTTCTCCTAATCCTACGAAAGTAAAGAATACAGAGCACATTTATTGATAGGAAGTGGACTGCTATCCTAAATTATGCGCATGTCAAGATTTATAAAATCTGGCCCTGGCTTGATCATCACTCATCTTTTCAAGACACCACACATTTATTGGACCTGCAGAAAGTCTACTTTAATACGCAACTTGTTGTGCTGACCTGTCCCTTCTTTTTCCTTACCCTCTGGTTTCTCCCTCCTTCACTCTTTCAACTTTTTAGACTCATTATGGTTCGGCGACTACTGAAGTGGACTTCAGACTATTCTTTCATTATTATTATTATACAGGATTTATATAGCGCCAACAGTTTGTGCAGCGCTTTACAACATGAGGGCAGACAGTAGTTACAATACAATTCACAGTACAGGAGAAATCTGAGAGCTCTGGCTGTTAGAGCTTACATTCTGTGAGGGAGGGTCAAGTGATACAAAAAGGGAATAACTGTGGGGGATGATTTGATGGAGAAAGTGAAAGTACAATTGTTAGGTATTGGCCGGATAGGCTTCTCTAAAGAGAAGGGTTTTCAGGGATTGTCTAAAAAGCAAGCAGAGTAGGCGTTAGTTGGAAAGATTGGAGTAGGGAGTTCCATAGGATAGGAGAGGCTCCGGAAAAGTCCTGGAAGCGAGCGTGATGAGGGAACTAGAGAGCAGGAGGTCATGGGAGGAATGAAGGGAACGAGTAGGTTGGCATTTTGAGACTAGGTTAGTGACGTAGTTGGGGGGCCAAGTTGTGGATGGCTTTGGAAGTCGTTGCTAGAATTTTTTATTTAATTTGTTGGGTGAGTGGAAGCCAGTTGAGGGAACAGGGGGGGGGGGCAGACACTGAGTGGTTGGTAAGGTGGATGAGCCCAGGAGCAGCATTCATGATGGACTGAAGGGGGAATAGCCTATGCAAAGTAACTCTGAGGAGGGAGTTGCAGTAGTCGAGGTGAGAGATGACTAGGGAGTGAACTAGAAGCTTTGTGAGGTCATTGGTTAGGAAGGGGTGTATTTTGGAGATGTTGCTGCGGTTGAGGCGCAAGATTTGGAAAGTGTTTGGACGTGGGGCCGAAAAGGATAGTTCAGAGTCCAGGGTTACACCTAGAATGCGGGGACAGGCTGATAGTAGTGCTATTGATCTCGACAGAAAAGTCAGGGAAAGAGGCACGTGGGAAAAAAAATCAGCTCAGTTTTGGATAGATTGCATTTTAGGAAGTGGTGTGACATCCAGGCTGATATGGCCATTAGTAAATTAGTGCTATGCGAGAAGACTTAAAGGGATTGTAAAGTAAAAAAAAAATTCTTAAAATAACAAACATGTTATACTTACCTCCACTGTGCAGCTCGTTTTGCAAAGAGTGGCCCCGAACCTGCTCTTCTAGGTTCCCTCGGAGGCTGTCTCTGCTTCTTCCCGCAGGTACTTCTCGCGTTCATGCGAGCTCCCTCGCAAGGTGAGAAGCACCTGCGGGCGTGCTCCCGTGATACAGCCAGCGGCTATAGCCGCTGGCTGTATCACACGGCCCCGCCACCCGGTGCGCCGCGTCAGCGGGAAGGCTAGGCTAGGTGGTGAAGAGGACGGAGGGGGCAAGCATGGGACTTTCAAGGGGTGAGGTAAGTAAAACGGGGGGGTGGGGGTGGGGGTGCTGGCACTGTGAGAGGTTTCTTCACCTTAATGCATAGAATGCATTAAGGTGAAAAAACATTTACCTTTACAACCCCTTTAAGGAGTGAGCTGAGGGGTAGAGAGATAGATTTCGGTGTCGTCAGCACATAGATGGTATTGGAAGCCGTGGAAGGCCATTATCTGACCCAATGGGGGAAGTGTAGATGGAGAATAAGCGAGGTCCAAGAACAGAACCTTGAGGGGCCCCAACAGAGAAAGGGAGAGGAGAGGAGGAAGTAGAGTTGTAACTGACGCTGAAGGTGCGGTTGGATAAATAGGGTGAGAACCAGCGAAGAGTACAGTCACAGAGACCAAAGGCGTGGAGTTTTTTGAGGAGTAGTGGGTGGTCCACGGTGTCTATGGCAGCAGAGAAGAGTAGGGGTACAGAATACTTTCCATTAAATTTAGCTGTTAGCATATAATTTACGAGTTTTAGGAGAGCAGTTTCCGTGGAGTGTTGAGGGCAGAATAAAGACTGAGAGGGATCAAGAAGGTTATTCATGGAGCGGTGGTCGCTCGGTCAGTTGTAGATAAGACGTTCAAGGAGTTTGGATCAAAGATCTCCAGCTACCATTGTGCTTCTGGTTTGTCCCAGTGCCTTTAAAGTGGAAGTAAACCCATAGATTTAACAGTTTAAAAAAAAACACGTTACATTTCCAGCACATGCCAGGAAAGCAACGGTCACATTGGTTGTGCTCTCAACCAAACTGACAAACCATCCAATGGCTGGGGTCATAACTGATGTGCATCATCATGACAGTTGAAGATTAAACAGAGGGCAAGATGGCAGCTTCCTTGGCTGAAAACAATAGGAGGGTTTACTTTTACTTAGAGGAATGGGCTCCCTCCAGGCATACCGGCCCTTATTTTATTCCTTGCTATATATGCTCCAGTATGGAGACTCTCATAGACTAGTGTTAGAACCACACTATGCAGAGGGGACTTAATGAGGCTGTGCAAAACAACTCTATTACATAGTTTTATAGTTAGCTAGACAAAAAAAAAAAAAAAAAAGACAAATTAATTTAAAATTTAGCTTAGCTTAACTAACAGAAAAAAAAAATTAAAAACGAAATAGAAAACCCCCATATACACAGTCCTATACCTACAATCGATACAGGGGAAGGCAAAAAAAAAAAACTGTATAAAAGTATGTTCCAATATGTTCCAGCAAAGAAAAAAAAATGAAATTCCTCCCCTTTCCCCCAGAAGGCAATCTGATATTCCATCAAAAAAAAAAAAAAAAAATCTCTGGTGTTATCACCTATAAATGTCAACCAGTTATATTCTGTGCATTTTTTTTAAACCGTCTAGGGCCAGAACTAGTTCTTGAAGGAATCTATTCCACAACTCTTACTGTTAAGAAACCTATGCATAAGTGGAGGTTACATTTCTTTTCCTATTGATGTCAAGAGTGTCCCTTTTCCTTTGTAATGACCTTAACGTGAAGAACTCTACATCAAGTTCACTATATAGACCACTTATGCATTTATACATGGTGATCAAATCCCTCCTTAATCGCCTCTAGTAAAGAGATAATACATTCAGTTTGGTTACATTTTTCTCATGGTTGAGGTGCTCCATACCTCTCAGTTTGGTTTCCCATCTCTGCACTCTCTCTAGTCCTCCAATAGCCTTTTTGTGAACCGATATGCAAAACTAAACATTTTTTGCCCCTGTATATTTTGTACAGGGGCACAATTAGGTCTCTCTCTCTCTAGAATCTATACAAGAAAGTACTTTTCTATCTTTGGAAATTGCAGATTGGCATTGCATGCTATTATTAAGTCTAAGATCTACCAGAACACCATGATTCTTTCCGACTACCTCAGATGAACTCCTTGCAGAATGTATAATGCATGCATGTTTTTAGGCCACAAATGCATGATTTTATATTTAGCAACATTAAAACTCATTTGCCCCATAGTTGCCCAATTAAATAGTGCATTGAGGTCTGTTTGTAGGTTGGAGACATCCTTTAACCACTTGGCTCCCATACTACGTCTATTGACGTCATGGGCTTTCAGTGGTTATATCTGAATGATGCCTGAGGCCACAGACATCATTCAGGTATTGCCGTTTTCAGCCAGCGATTCCCTGCACCATAAGAACGATCATAGCGGCTGTTCCGCCGCTTAATCGTTCTTACGGGCGGCGGGAGGGGACGTCCCCCCCTCCCGACGCCCTCCGGTTCTTGTACCGACTCACCGCTTCCATCGGCGAGTCGGTCACAGGATCCGCCTGCCCCCGCAAGTTACCATAGAGATTTCCGGCAGACCAGATCGTTTGGAAGCCGGGCGCGATGTTATGACGTCACGCCCGGCCTCTGTATTCAAATTAACGGCGCCGACCTGGCTAGGAAGCCAGGGTCGCGTTTTTTTATTTTTTTTATTTTTTTATTCTTCCCAGCCTAGAGGCGAGATATGGGGTCTTATTAACCCCATATCTCACTGTAAATATGTCCGATCGTGCCATATTCCTATTACAAGGGATGTTTACATTCCTTGTAATAGGAATAAAAGTAAAACATTTTTTAAGTGTCAAACTAAAAAAATAAAAATAAAAATTAACAATAAAAAAAATTAAAAAAAAAATAAAAATAAAAAAAAATGTAAAGCGCCCCTGTCCCCGTGAGCTTGTGCACAGAAGCGAACGCATACGTAAGTCCCGCCCACATATGAAAACGGTGTTCAAACCACACATGTGAGGTATTGCTGCGAACGTTAGAGCGAGAGCAATAATTCTAGCTCTAGACCTTCTCTGTAACTCAAAACATGTAACCAGTAAAAAATTTTAAAGCGTCGCCTATGGAGATTTTTAAAATACCAAAGTTTGGCGCCATTCCACGAGTGCATGCAATTTTGAAGCGTGACATGTTGGGTAACTATTTACTCGGCGTATCCTCCTATTTCACATTATGCAAAAAAATTGGGCTAACTTTACTGTTTTTTTTTTTTTTTTTTTAACATGAAACAGTTTTTTTTCTGAAAAAACGTGTTCGAAAAATTGCTGCGCAAATACCGTGCGAGATAAAAAGTTGCAACGACCGCCATTGTATTCTCTAGGGTCTTTGCTAAAAAGAAAAATATATAATGTTTGGGGGTTCTATGTAATTTTCTAGCAAATAACTTAGGAATTTTACATGTAGGAGAGAAATGTCAGAATTGGCCGGGGCGCAAAGTGGTTAAGCTTGGTGTCCTCTGCAAACATGGAAAAAGTACTTTCAATTCCAAACTCTATAATTTATACATATGTTAAAAAGAAATGGTCCCAACACAGAACCTTGGGGTACACTACTACTAAATAGACCATTCAGTGTATGAATCATTAACCACTACTCTCTGAATACTGTCTTTTAACCAGTTTTCTAACCATTTAGAAAACTGATTTTTCTAAGCCTGTAGACTCTAACATACACATTAGCCATGTGTGGGGAACAGTGTCAAATGCTTTTGCAAATTTTAAGTATACTATATCCACAATCACTCATTTGTCTAAGATTTTACATACTTCCTCATAAAAAGGAAAGCAGATCTGTTTGACAGCCTTGGTCTTTCGCAAATCAATTCTGTCTACTATAAAACTCAAACTTTCAAGTATCTTTCCAACTATAGAAGTTATCCTTTTTTAAATATAGGCACCAAGTCTCTAAAAAGTAGATGCAAAAGCAAAGGCTTTAAAATAACAAAGTTCAACTCTTTGGGGGGACACATGGGTGTAAGCCATCTGGTCTAGTGCTTTATTCACTTTTATTGTCTAAATGTTCAAATTTGAGTCTTTGGGGCTGTTTTGGGACTATAGCAATACTGTCCTCATTATGGACTTGAGCTCCCTCATTTTCATTTGTATATGCAGAGCTGAAGACGATATTTGATAAATTTGTCTTCTCTCTGTCCCCAGTCATCGACTCTAAATTATCTTGTAAAGGGCCTATATGCTCAGAGCTGAACTTAACACAAACTGTCAGATTGTTCGTTCTGATCCCTTGTTGACTGTCTCATCGCCACCCTTGTCAGTTCATTCAGAACTAGAAGCCACCTTCCATGGTGGAAACAGCCTTGTGGGCGGAGCCTCACACAACCTCACGCTCTGTTCAAAAGTGACAGTGGGTGTAGGGAGAAGAGCACCCGCTTGCTGTCACAGGGGAAGGGGGCCCGGGGGGGGAGAGGCGGTAGGATCTGGAACATGCCAAATATTCCGCCCTAAATACAGGTGGAACATGTAACATTTCTGTGCAGCACAGTCAGCCAGTTTAACTTGCAGGGATTGCTAATAGAGCTGCACGATTCTGACTGAAATGAAAATCCCAATTTTTTTTCTTAGAATAAAGATCACGATTCTCACTGCGTAAAATCATCTTTCACATTGCACAAAAAAAAAATTGAGCTAACTTTACGGTTTCGTTTTTTTAATTCATTGAAGTGTATTTTTTTCCCAAGGAATTTGAAAGACCACTTCTCAAATACAGTGCGACGTCAAAAATTTCAACAATCGCCACTTTATTCTCTAGGGTCTCTGCTAAAAATTATATTTATTTGGGGGTCCCAATTAATTTTCTAGAAAATACTGATTTTAACTTGTAAGCAACAAGTGTCGGAAAAAGGCTTAGTCTTTAAGTGGTTAAAAGAGAAGTATGGGTTGTTTTTTTGTTGCCAGTTTCATACTTACCTAGGTGGATGCAGCATCGGTCCGATGCTGCATCTGTCCCTGCCGCCTCTGCACTGAGGATGAGCATTCAAACACCACCAATGTGTCGGTTTTCACAGATCCGAGTCGAGAGCTGCAGACTGTCAATGAGCAGCTCTCCTCGCTGCTCTTTCACGCTCACTGGAGCGCTGAGCTTTGAAGGGGCAAGGAGCGGCCATCTCAGTCTATTAGCAGCTCGCTGAGAGGCCGAGACAGGCATCGGTCCAGGCTCCTGGTATATCCAGACTTTGTCGCGACAAAGCAGCGCCTGAGCTGATTCCAGTGACGTCAGCAGAGCACAGACTTCAGACTGCTCTCTGCTAAAAACATGTCACAGGAGTGCAAAAGGAATTGCACTCCTGTGACCCATAGGAAAAGTCCAGCTAAATGAGCTGAAGCTGGACTTCTCTTTTAAACTGACCTTATTTGCAGACAGATGTTCTTCACTTTGATCTAAAAGAATGAAATGTTACAATGTTTCTCATTATCTCCCAGCACTGAGGAATGTGGATAAACATTTGTTGGCTTTTTTTTGTTTTTTGACAGCTCTGAGCAGAGAACCTCTGCACTGTTTACATAGAATCCTGGAAATGCTGGATTAAGATCATGAGGGGAGGGGGGGTTGAATCGAGATCATGATTTTTTTTAATGATTAATCGAGCAGCTCTAGCTGCTAAACTATGTAGACCTTATGGTCATATTCTTAAAATGGGCCAAAAGAGATGATAGCGATTTTAATAAGGATATTAGGTTTTCACTTCTTCGCAATATTGCTATTCTGATGCGTCTGTCTGCTCACATTACTGATTAACAATATGTGCAATCCAAGAAGCCACCTTGAACACATCCACTGGCATCAGACCAAGCATGCACAAGACCCAGAACTGCTGATATGATATATTTAAACTGCATTTTGTCATCAGGTTGATGTGCCCACCTTTCAAGAACAAGTGCTAGCTTGAGATATTTACCTAGATGAACAGCAAGTACAGAATTTAATACAAAATAACAGAAAATTATGGGGACAGGGATTTTTTAAGCAAAACAGTTAAGCAAGTGTATGGCTTCTTTCAGCAACATTTTTACATTTAACGTAAGCTCATACATTAGCATCCCCTGCTTTCAGTGACTTCTGTCAGGGTAACATCTTTAAGGGTGGCACACCTTTTATTTTGTGATTGGAGGTGCAAACTACCGACTGCCAAACCATAATGCACAAAACGCATTTTCAACTCTGAAATCTATACAAGACCCAAAACTGTACATTTCTCATTCACAATTTTGCCTCCAGTTTTTTCTTCAATTAAAAGTAACTTTTACTTATGGTTTTGATCATGTTACAACTTTACACAAAAACAAGAGCAAAACTTGTGGCCAAAAGTGTACAACTCACAATCATGCAATACAATAAAAGAAAAAAAAAATAGGAAAGGAAAAATACACTGATTACAAATCATTTACATATTGTGAACAAACATGACTTACTGATCTGATTCTTAATGCCTTGACCCTTAGCAACATCGGAGGAAACCTTTTCTTTAGAGAATGTCTGCACTTCATCTTGCAAATCTGATTCCTCCCTGTCATGCTGAGGTGAAACGTCATCTTCATTGCTGTCTTGCTCAGCAATTTCACCATCATCGACACTGTCATCATCATCATCCTCCCCCTCTTCAGACTCATTCTCTTCAGCATCTGTTCCTTTGTCTTCATCACCACTGCTCAGTTCAAGACAGCTGTCCAATGCATTATCTACAAAACAGACAAATCCTATTAGTCAGCAATTAACAGGTGAAAATGTATCAACATAAACATTGCACTAAAGGATGGGGGAAAACTAGTTTCTTTAAAGTGGTTGTAAACCTTAGACATGAAACATGAACAAAGCAAATCCTTCTATAGTGTGTACTGGTCGCAAAGCAATAGGTGTAATTTCTATCTTCTGCTTCGTTCCTCTGCTATCAACATGAATCACTTCGGACAAGTGCTTCCGACACCAAGGAGATAGGCTCTCCAGCCGATTTATAGTCTGAGCTCTGTTCTCTTGTGCTCTGTGTGAAGAGGGAAGGGGAGGGGGGACGGACGGATATGTCCCTTTCTTCCAATCAGCTCTTAAGAGTCCTTCTCACTGAGCTCTGCAGAGCGCAACTTTAGCTCTCTGCCTCCTATTTTCTGACAGCTCTGACAAGCTTTATACATTTTGTTATTTGAATGGCTGTAGAGAAGACTTAAACTTATGTAGGAGGATTTGTTTCATCTCTGTGTATCTCCGGAGACCAATCTTTTCTCTGGGTATATACAAGGGTTTAAAACCACTTTAAATGGCACAAAATACAGGTCTTATGTGTTTCATGCTTACAGATGCTGTTTCGAAGCGTTTCGAAAAAGCGATTGACAACAATTTCCTTGGGGTGTCTACTTTCCAAAATGGGGTCATTGTGGGGGGGGGGGGGGGGTTGTACTGCCCTGCCATTTTAGCACCTCAAGAAATGAGATAGGCAGTCATAAATTAAAAGCTGTGTAAATTCCAGAAAATGTACTCTAGTTTGGTGACGCTATAACTTTTGCGCAAACCAATAAATATAAGCTTATTGACATTTTTTTTTACTAAAGACATGTGGCTGAATATATTTTGGCCTAAATGTATGACTAAAATTTAGTTAATTCGATTTTTCTTATAACAAAAAGTAGAAAATATCTTTTTTTTTTTTTTAAAACATTGTCTTTTTCCTTTTATATCGTAAAAAATAAAAATTGCAGAGGCAATCAAATACCATCAAAAGAAAGCTCTATTTGTGGGAAGAAAAGGACGCAAATTTCGTTTGGGTACAACATTGCATGACCGCAAAATTACCAGTTAAAGCAGTGCAGTGCGAAATTGTAAAAAGACCTCTGGTCCTTAGGCTGACAATTGGTCCAGGGCTGAAGTGGTTAATTTTACAAAAAAAATATAATAATAATAATAATAGATAATGTATTGCGTTTGTGTGCCCTAAGATTACTTTAGTTTATTTTTTAATGAAATTTTGAACTTCATAGATCTTTGCATTAATATCATGTAACAAACTTGAACTAAACTATTTTATGCTCTTTGGATGCTTACAGAAAATGTTTTGAGGGTTTTATTTAACCGCTTGCGGACCAGCCGCCACAGTTTTACTGCAGCAGGCTGGCTCCGCTGCACGCAATCACGTTATCGTACGTTATTTCACGAGGCTTGTCTAGCAGGCGCGCGCGAGCCCACCGCGAGCTCCGCGAGTCTGACAGCGGGTCCCACAGACTCCATGTCCGCGGGCACACCCGCGATCACCTCACAGAGAGGAAGGATGGGGAGATGCTAATGTAAACAAATATCTCCCCGTTCTGCCCAATGCGTTTTTTTTTTTCAAAATTGTTGCTCTTTGATTATAGCGCAAAAAATAATTTTTTTCAAATCCAAATTTTCTGTCTTTTTTTATTTGTTCAGCAGAAAATAAAAATCCCAGAGGTGATCAAATACCACCAAAAGAAAGGTCTATTTGTGGGAACAAAATGATAAAATTTTAGTTTGGGTACAGTGTTGTATGACCGTGCAATTGTCATTCAAAGTGCGACAATGCTGAAAATTGGTCTGGGCAGGAAGTTGTATAAGTGCTCTGTATTGAAGTGGTTAAAGGAGTCTCAAGTTTACGGATTATATTGCGTGATGAATCAAAGGAGACATCCAGTATTATAATAGAGAGTGCAAAACATCTAAACAGGTTAGCAATGGACGTCCAAATGTCCATACGATAAGTTATTAAAAGGATACTAATCACTGTAACCATACACGCCCAAACCATGCCCTTTGGACTGATGGGCATTAAAAGTGAACAAGCACAAAAAGAAAAAAAAAAAAAAGGGGAGGAGGAGAAAAGAGAGAGCCAGAAGAAAGAGAAAAAGAAAAGTCCTATGTGCTGTGTCTGAGATTTTTTCACCAAGCTAAGTAGAGGCGTTTTCTAAGCCCTTGCTATGGTCAACTTAGTTTCAGTAAAAAGATGCATGGCCAATTGGCGGTCCGGGCAAAGCAACTCTACAAAGGAGGGCCTCGCAAGGGTCCCCTTTGATGCTGGCATGGAATATGTTACAGAGAAAGGACTATACTCTAACCCATAGTCTGCATACCTTAGGACAAGACCAAATGTGTGCCATAGTGCCTTCCTGAGAGCATCCCCGAAAGCAAAGAAGAGAATAAGATGGAATAAATTGTGCCAAGTCTAGCCGACATATAGTACCATCTGTACAACACTTTGTAAGGGTTTTCCAATATTAGGACATTTTTAGAGCTTTGGGAGAGCTATCGTCATGATCTGCCAATCCTCTAGATCTAACTTTTTCCCCCAATACCTTCTCCTATTGCAAATGATAGGAGCATACTAGGGGTCTCCTATCGGAGATGAGTACAGTAATATTAGGCCCGGGGAATGAGGATGGACTCTACAAAGGCTTTCAAAAGGGGTTAATGTATATGTAGTAGGTCAGGATTTTATTAGCTGCTGGAAGAAGTATCCAAATTGAACATAACTATAATGTTCACAGAGAGGAATATCATGAGAGGATCTAAGAGCCTCAAAAGGTCACGATTCTCATGGGGGTAAACAGAGAATGGATATCAAATCCATTATCAGTCCACCAGGAAAACTGGTTAGGGTTTTCACAGCTAGGGGGAAATAGTGGGCAATCAGAGAGGCAGGTGGGGAGAAATAAGATCCGCAGAGAATTTGACAGAATACCATAAATCGAACTGTGTGAGCAATGCATGGGCCTAGTGTAGTTGGACAACGAATAGGCAGGAGCCAAGGCAGAAAGGAAATAGGAATAGGATGAAAATCCAGATCAATGGTGGCCCACGATGGCAATTGAAAAACATTTCATGAAGATGTGATAAGGGAGCTATATTCAATGCCGTATAATAAGCTTGCAAATTGGGAACCGAGAAGCCATCATTGATCCTGGGAGCGTATAGAACCTGTTTGCCAATTTGAGGACAAGTAAAACCCAAATAAATCTCAAAAGCTTGATGGATACATAGAATGTATGAAGGGTTCGAAACTGGTAATACTCTAAAAAAGAATAGATGTTTTGGGAGAAAAGTCATATGAACCCCCACAATCCTGCCAAACCAGGACAACGGAAAATGGGACCAAGAGGAAAGCAAGTCAGTTTTTTGTTTTTTTTAAAAGCGGTGGAAAGTTAGCCTAGTAAAGTCCTTCATACCTGGGGGTAAGCCGGATGACCAGGTAGGGCAAAGAAGGAAGCCAATGAAATGGAAAAGAAGTCCTCAGAGAAACAATTTCAGAGGATGAGAGATTAACCGACATTACTTTAGACTTAGTTGGGTTGACATGCAGTCCTGAGAGACAGACGCAAAAGGGTCTAGAAGAGATAAATGGTTAGACAAAGAGACCCTAGGACATGTTAAGGTCAGCAATATGTCATCAGCAAATAACAAATCCAAAATAAACAAGAGCGGTGAGAGTGGGCAGCCTTGGGGGTGCCCCTCCTGATAGGAAAAAATAAATAAAAAATTGAGGATTTAAACCCATAGCATTTAAATTTTAACCTGAGGAAAAATCATAGATCCGTAAATATTTCATGACCAGAGGTCATTGGAGCCTAAAAGCCCTGGTCAGAAGGAGTAGTAGTTTGATACAGTTTTATAATAAAACCCTGCTCTGCACAAAAATGTAAGAAAAAGAATACATTCATTTCTTAATTTTCCCAAAAATTGTGATAAACTTACAAACACTCGTCATGCTTCTTACTAAATACCTTGGACCGTCTACTTTCCAAAACAGGGGGGGGGGGGAAGCGTAGCAAAGACGGAATTTCCCATGGATATGCTAGCGCATCTGTGCCCAGCGACCCATCGCGACTGTCCAGGGAAAAGAACTGGGGAACCTGGGCGTTCTCCTTTGAGGCGAACAGGTCTACCTCTGGTAGCCCCCATTTCCAGGCAATCATTGCGAAAACCTCTGGGTTTAGAGACCATTCCGCTTCCTGAATAGGGTTCCTGCTTAGGAAATCCGCCACCCTGTTTAACTCCCATTTTAGGTGGACTGCTGATAGTGACAACAAATGCCTTTCTGCCCACCGAAGGATTTCCAGGACCAGTACTTGGAGCGACCTGCTTCTTGTACCCCCCTGCTTGTTTAAATAAGCCATCGCCGTGACATTGTCTGTTAGGACCTCAACATGCTGGGACTGAAGATCCTCAGCAAACAACTCCAGAGCTAAGGCAATCGCCTTGAGCTCCCTCCAGTTTGAGGACCTTACTGCCTCTTTTTTGGACCAGGTTCCCTGAGTGAAAAAACTTTCCTAGGTGGGCTCCCCACCCCCAGGAACTGGCGTCGGTTGTTAGTCTTCTCGACTGGAAAAGCTCAGACTAACCCCTCTGATAGGACATCCTGTCTCTTCCTCCACCATAGAGACCATTTCACCTGGGTTGGCACTCTTACCTCTGCCTCTAGGGATGCCACTGTGTGATCGCAAGATTTCAGAAGAAAAGCCTGCAGACACCTGAAATGCAGCCTTGCCCACTGGACCGCCGGCATTGTTGAGGTTAGAACCCCCAAAGCTGACATAACCTGTCTTCCCGTCAGACATTGACTAGTCTGCAGCAAAGACACTGCACCGTAAATCCTGTCCTTCTTGTCTAAGGGAAGGAAAATCCTTTGATCTACCGAATTGATTAGGTACCCTAAAAAACCGAATCTCCTGGGCTGGGTTTAGGGAAGACTTTTGGAAGTTCAAAATCCACCCCAGAGCCTCCAAATGGTTGCGATCTTTGCCTAAAATTGATCTGCAATTCTTCGCTGGATGGGACGAAAAATAGCAGATCATCTAAATAAGGAATAACTGCGATTCCCTGAAGGCGCAGCGGAGCTAAAGCTTCTGCCATCACTTTGGTAAAAATTCGGGGTGATGACAACAGACCGAAGGGTAAGGCTCTGAACTGGAGATGATGAACCACACCCCCCAACCTCGCTTCCAGCTTGAGAACCTCCGAGACTGGGGCGAGATCGGGATATGTAGGTATGCATCCTTTAAATCCACTGATACCATGAAACAACCTGGCGTCAGAAGATTCCCGACTTTGACTACTACACTCTGCTGCATCAGTTCCTTGAGAGAGGACTTCATGGACAGGGCCCTTAACGAGTCCCATGGGGTGTTTGTAATAAAGAACTTTCTTGGGGCTTTTTTGGCAAACTCGAGTGTGTAACCCTGCGAGAGAGTGGTCAAAATAAACTGATTTGAAGTTATCTTTGACCACTGCGGAAGAAATTCTTGCAGTCTTCTGCCCACCCGCAGGGATGAGTCATTGAGATTTTTCGGCCTGTGTAGGACGACGGAAGAGAATTCCGCCTCTACCTTTCGGTTTCGGGGCGGACCAATTTTTCCTTCTCACCTGCAACTTGCTGTCTTGATCATGAGTTTTTTTGAGGTCGAAAAAGACGTTTTGGTACTTGCTTTTTCTTTTTGACAGGGAAGGATCTCTTTTTATCGGCTGTCCTGTCAAGAATATTATCGAGGTCAGGGCCGAAAAGAAAGTCACCCGAAAATGGAATCCCACACAGCTTGCTCTTTGATGCTGAATCACCGGGCCAGGTTTTAAGCCATAAGGCTCTTCTTGCAGCATTAAAGATGCTGACCTGGCTGACATCTTAATTGTCTCAGCTGAGGCGTCTGCAATATAAGCAACTGCAGCAGTCAGGGTAGGAAAAGAATCTAAGATTTCCTGTTTGGGGGAATCTGCCACTTTATGCGATTTTAGCTGGTTCACCCAGTATTCCAAATTCCTGGCTACACATGTTGTGGCCATTGCTGGCTTTAAATTGCTCAAAACTGATTGCCATGATCTCTTGAGCAAAAGATCCATGCGTTTGTCCATTGGATCCTTCAAAACTCCCATGTCTTCAAAAGACAGATCCGTGGGACCTCGAGACCTGGGAGAAGGTGGCATGCAGCCCGGGCACCTTGTTCCACACCGCAGCAGGGTCCTCCTCGAAAGGAAAATGCCTCTTGTGGGCTTTGGAAAAAAAAAAAAAAAGGGCTTTTTCTCTGGATCTTGCCATTCTTTTAATGGCCTCAGAGATGACCGGATGAACTTGGAACATTCGGCTTTTAGGCTCGTCCAACCCAGCATGTATGCAGTCATGAAGTGATAATTCCTTTCTTTCCTCACTTAAGCCAAGCGTAGCATGAATAGCTTTAAGGAGCCCATCTACCTCTTCAAGGGACAGTTTGAATTTAGAGGGTACTACCTCAGTCTCCTCCATCTACTCTTCCGAATCTTTAACGAAAAGAGCAGGGGACTGCTTTTCCCTATCTGAAGGGTCTTCAGGCAGAGATTCCAATACTGGGATAGAGAACGACCCCTGGGAGGACTCTGAAGTGTAAGGCTGACTAGCAGCTGGGTTTACTAGTGAGTCCCGAAAATTTTGAATCGTGGCGTATAGCAGTGACCTGCTTTGACGTTTCTGGCGAGACCGCCGAAATAACATGGCGGCGGCTCCTACGATCGAGCGGGCTACTGAATCTTTGGCTCTCTCCAAACACTAAGAGGAGCCTGCTTGCTACTGCTGCCGAGGCCTGGGTAGGTCGGGAGGACAGCTGGTCCCTAAAGGGGGAAAAAAAGGGAAGGAAGCCTTGTCCCTCAGGAGCACCCAAGAGACCTTGACTCCCTCCCAAAAAGATGTTCCCTCCGGGCCGGAAGAAACACAATAACTGAGGTGTGGTAGGGAGGTGCCTCCCTTTAAAGTTTGGAGGAAAAGGGTGTTTCCTAAGGGTGAGGGAGGAGTCACCATCTCTCAGGTGCTGTCCTGAAAGACGCCTTGGGAAAAAAAAAAAAAATTTCCCCCAAATTTTTGGTCTTTTTTTTGTTTATTCAGAAAAAAAGAAGAATAAACCCCGTGGTGATTAACCACTTAACGATCAGCCCCCGTCGTTACATGTCGGTACTTTGACATGGAATACCGTTGGTATAACCCCGGTATCCTCTTAACCACTTCCCATCCAGGCCAAATTCTGACATTTTATTCCTACATTTTTTTTTTAGCAAAGACCCTAGAGAATACAATGGCGATCATTGCAAGTTTTTATCTCACAAGGTATTTGCGCAGCAATTTTTCGAACACTTTTTTTTGGTGGGGGAACAACAGTTTCATGCTTAAAAAAAATAACATAAAAAAAAAACCATTCAAGTTAGCCCAATTTTTTTGCATAATGTGAAACATGAAGTTATGCCAAGTAAATAGATACCCAACATGTCACTTTTCAAAATTGCACACACTCGTGGAATGGCTCCACATTTCGGTACTTAAAAATCCCCATAGTCGACGCATTACATTTTTTTACTGGCTACATGTTTTGAGTTACAGAGGTGATCTAGGGCTAGAATTATTGCTCTTACTCTAACATTGGCAGCGATACCTCACATGTGTGGTTTGAACACAGTTTTCATATGTGGGAGGGACTTGCATTTGCTTCTGCATGCGAGCACAAGGGGACAGGGGCACTTTACATTTTTTTCTTTTTTTATTGTTAATTTTACTTAGCTTTTTTTAGTTTGACATTTAAAAAAAATGTGATCACTTTTATTCCTATTGTTACATCCCTTGTAATAAGAATATGGCATGATCGATCCTCTTTACAGTAAGATATGGGGTCAATAAGACCCCACATCTTACCTCTAGGCTGGGAAGCCTGAAATAAAAAATAAAATAAATAAAATGATCTTGGCTTTCCACCCAAGGCGGCACCATTCTTTTGAATGTAGAGGCCGGGCATGATGTCATAACATCGCACCAGCCACCGAACTATCACATATACTAGGGATGCACCGAATGGGTTTTTTGGTGCCGAAACCGATACCGAAAATGAAAAATACACTAGGCCGAAAACCGAAACCGATACCGAAACAGCACCGATACCGAAAATGACTGTTTGAAAAAAATATTTTTATACAGGAGGTGGTCAGAGGCTGGGGACATGGTACAGGAGGTGGTCAGAGGCTGGGGACATGGTACAGGAGGTGGTCAGAGGCTGGGGACATGGTACAGGAGGTGGTCAGAGGCTGGGGACATGGGACAGGAGGTGGTCAGAGGCTGGGGACATGGGACAGGAGGTGGTCAGAGGCTGGGGACATGGGACAGGAGGTGGTCAGAGGCTGGGGACATGGGACAGGAGGTGGTCAGAGGCTGGGGACATGGGACAGGAGGTGGTCAGAGGCTGGGGACATGGGACAGGAGGTGGTCAGAGGCTGGGGACATGGGACAGGAGGTGGTCAGAGGCTGGGGACATGGTACAGGAGGTGGTCAGAGGCTGGGGACATGGTACAGGAGGTGGTCAGAGACTGGGGACATGGTACAGGAGGTGGTCAGAGACTGGGGACATGGTACAGGAGATGGTCAGAGACTGGGGACATGGTACAGGAGATGGTCAGAGACTGGGGACATGGTACAGGAGATGGTCAGAGACTGGGGACATGGTACAGGAGATGGTCAGAGACTGGGGACATGGTACAGGAGATGGTCAGAGACTGGGGACATGGTACAGGAGATGGTCAGAGACTGGGGACGTGGTACAGGAGATGGTCAGAGACTGGGGACGTGGTACAGGAGATGGTCAGAGACTGGGGACGTGGTACAGGAGATGGTCAGAGAGTGGGGACGTGGTACAGGAGATGGTCAGAGAGTGGGGACGTGGTACAGGAGATGGTCAGAGAGTGGGGACGTGGTACAGGAGATGGTCAGAGAGTGGGGACGTGGTACAGGAGATGGTCAGAGAGTGGGGACGTGGTACAGGAGATGGTCAGAGAGTGGGGACGTGGTACAGGAGATGGTCAGAGAGTGGGGACGTGGTACAGGAGATGGTCAGAGACAGGGGACATGGTACAGGAGATGCTCAGAGACAGGGGACATGGTACAGGAGATGCTCAGAGACAGGGGACATGGTACAGGAGATGCTCAGAGACTGGGGACATGATACAGGAGATGCTCAGAGACTGGGGACATGATACAGGAGATGCTCAGAGACTGGGGACATGATACAAGAGATGGTCAGAGACTGGGGACATGGTACAGGAGATGGTCAGAGACTGCGGACGTGGTACAGGAGATGGTCAGAGACAGGGGACATGGTACAGGAGATGGTCAGAGACTGCAGACGTGGTACAGGAGATGGTCAGAGACTGGGGACGTGGTACAAGAGATGGTCAGAAATTGCACACATGATACATGACACATGATACAATGCAGCCAGCCAGTGTCCCCCGTTGCAGCCAGTGTGTCCCCTCATAGCAGCCAGTGTGTCCCCTCATAGCAGCCAGTGTCTCCCCTCATAGCAGCCAGTGTCTCCCCTCATAGCAGCCAGTGTCTCCCCTCATAGCAGCTAACCTGTAAAGAGAAGAGGAGAGTTGCCTCCGTCGCCTGTTTGATCACAGCAGGGGAACATCACAGCTTTCAGTTCAATAGCTGTGTGTTCCCGGCCGCGCGCCGTCACGTACAGCCCCTCCCCCTTGTCAGGGCACTTTGATAGACAGATCATCCGTCCAATCCTACGGGTGATCTGTCTATCAAAGTGCCCGGACAAGGGGGAGGGGCTGTACGTGACGGCGCACGGCCGGGAACACACAGCTATTGAAATAAAAGCTGTGATGTTCCCGCTCTGTGATCAAACAGGTGGTGGAGACGGCTCTCCTGCACTATTTGGAATGTTATAGCTTTTCATGATGGGCGCACCAGGGGTGGGGGGCGGAGCCCCGCCCCCTACCCTGGCCCCGCCCCATTTTCGGCTCCATTATCGGCTGTTTTTCTCTTTCGGCAAATTGCCGAAAAGGGCATTTTCGGCCGATATGTTTCGGCGGCCGAAATTTCGGTGCATCCCTAACATATACTCCGCCGTCCATCTGGCCCGCCGGAAATCTCTATGATTACCATCCGGGGACGGCGGATCCGTTCTTTCCGATGAAAGCGGTGAGTTAGTAGAAGCACCGGAGGGCTGTGTCCTCTCTCGCCACCCGTAAGAATGATCAAGTAGTGGAACAGCCGCTATGATTGTTCTTATGGTGTTGGGAATCGCTGGCTGAAAAAGCAGATATCTGAATGATGTCTGTAGCTGCAGGCATCATTCAGAGATACCCCCGCAAAGTCAAGGACGACATATGATGTACCTTGGGTGGGAAAAGGTTAAATGGCGGGCGGCTGGCTTTGAAATAAAAGTGGTCTCTGCGGCAGATTTTATCGGTGGCTGGAGCCCTCCCTTGTCTGGTCATCTCCGCCGCTTACCGGAGCCATGGGTAGCAACGGAGACGATCGTGCCATTTTTTTTTATTGCAGTCTAAATGGGAGATCTTAGGTCTTTTTGACCCCAGATCTCAAATTAAAGAGGTCTAGTAATGCTTTTTTTCTATCACAAGGGATGTTTACATTCCTTGTAATAGTAATAAAAGTGACCCAATTTTTTTATTTTTATTTTAAAATGGACAGTGTAAAAATAAAATAAAAATATTTAAAGTGCCCCGTCCCACCGAGCGTGCACGCAGAAGCGAACGCATCAATTCTAGCACTAGACCTCTGTAACACAAAACTGGTAACCTGTAGAAAATTTTAATTGTCGCCAATGGAGATTTTTAAGTTCCAAAGTTTGTCCCCATTCCACAAGTGGGCACAATTTTGAAGAATGACATGCAGGGATCAATTTACTCGGCGTAACATCTTTCACAATATAGAAAAAAAATTAGGCTAACTTTGCTGTTGTCTTTTTTTTTTTATTTCCAAAAAGTGTATTTTACCCCAAAAAATTGCTGCACAAATTACAGTGTGACAAAGTATTGCAAGGACTGCCATTTTGTTCTCTAGGGTGTCTGGAAAAAACGTACATAATGTTTGGGGGTTCCAAGTAATTTTCTAGCAAAAAAAAAAAAGATTTTACTTGTAAACATCTCAAAGGGGCTCGGTCCAGAATGGTTAAATACCACCAAAAGAAAGCTCTATTTGTGTGAAAAAGAAATAATAAAAATGTAGAGTGCAACAGTACTGAAAGCTGAAAATTGGCCTGGCCAGGAAGGGTAAAAGTACCCAGTATTGAAGTTAATTATATGTTTTTATAAACCTGTTCTAATTGTGTAATACTATAATTGTATTAAACAATTACAGTATCCAAAAAGGTACACTGCCACTGACAGGTTGCAGTGGTCTCTGCAAGTTGAAACCATTTTTTTTTTTGTTTAATGTTGCATGTGCAGGATTGGTTTCACCTTGTTTAGTAAGGACGAAAAGGGGTCAGTGACAACCATGATCAATAAATTAAATGAATAGCTGACTACGATTCAAAGTGTTTATACACTTAATTTAAAAACGTACCGGATTCTTCAGAAAAAGACTGCTCCCCTAATTCCGCTTTCAAATCTTTCCGAGATGTCGTCTTTCCTTGATACCTTTTATCTGCATCCGAAAGGAATGTTACTGTGCGTTTCTTGAGGTTCTTCAGTATAATGGCACCGTCATCATCTTCAATTTCCCCTTCATCAAATTTTTCAATAACTTTTGCTGCGGTTGCTGTAAATAAAAAAAATAAAAAAAAATAAAAATAAAAAAAAAAAAAAGACAGCAACATCATTATTAAGTAAGCAAAACCTGCGACACGGCTGAGACAGGCGCTGAAAAAGCATTAGCAAATTAAATAATAAAAATCTTTACTGTAATCCAAAGTGAGGGGGCGGGATTTAAAAAGTCAAGCACAGAATGAATTACACTATCCACAACAAATCCTTACGTCAGTTTTGTGCATTAGAGATTGTGTGACCCCTGTTCCAATTTTTACATTTTTAAACACCCTACATTCATGTGCCTTAAGCTGGCCATACATTGATCAGTTTTTTTTTTTGTGTGTTTTTTTTTTCGATCAGCCAAAAAATAAAAAATAAACTGCTCGTATTCCCCCATCCACACAAGCTATAAGTGGGAGTTCTCCATTGTGAGAATACACTGATCAGCACTGCAGCCAATTGGCTGCAGCACTGTTTGAAAAGCCATTCGACCCACTCCTCTCGAAAGGTTACTGCCATGGAGAAATCAAAATTTGAATTTGAATTTTTTTCAATCAATTTCAATAAAGCCATATGTGATGGCTGCATTAGTAATATTGGTGATCTAGCCAGTAAGTCTGTTTTTCAACAGAAAAAACTTGTCCTGAAGAAGATGTATTGATGAATGAATTTCCTCCATCCACAGCTGGATGGAGGAATCCGAACCTCACCGCTCTTGTATTCTGACAGTTGTTTTGAATCCTCTATTCTCCTGTCAGAATACAGCGATCAGTGCTGAAGCCAATTGGCTGCCTGCGCTATTCAATCAAAAAATGTATCAGTAGTACTGTTAGAAAGGAGTTGATCATTAGAATTACTCCTCTTGGACGGGACCCCCAAGCTGGATCAATCCATCTCTGGCTAGTTTAAAAGTGTATCTAAATCCAATTTTTATTTTCTTTTGAAAAAGTGGGGGGGGGGGGGGGGTTCCGTTTCCCCAGAAGGAAGATTTGTGAAGGAAAGGCAGGGAAAAAGTGAGGGGCAATCCCCAAAATGCTGTACTGCCACCAGAACAGATATACGTGGGAAATCTTCCAGACTTCCTTCACTTTAGATCCTGTTGTAGGTACAGGACAGTCGGAAAGATATACTTTTAAATTTACTACTGCAAATCTTTTTTTTTTTTTTTTTTTTTTTGTTAATATAAAAGGATAAAAACTCCAGCCAAAGTTTCTTTCTTTCTTTGACTTCCAGAGTATGGAAGTATGGAATGGATAGAATCCCTGTCAGGATCTGAAAAATCGGCAGACAGCTCATCGTACACATTTTTCCATACGATTTTCGTATGGTGTGTACGGGCTTTAGGAGTCGGGTTATACACAGAAGACATTTTAACTGGATTTACTCGACTAAAAAAAAATAAAACTTAAAATTCTGGGCAACCAATCTTGTGATATACAAAGCTCTGTCACAATCCACATCCAGCAGCGCAAAGCCTGAAGCTCCAAAATGCTCGGGGAGAAAAAAAAAAAAAAGTAAAATCAATGAATCTCTATGGTGGTGGTTCACATCTCTACTTCAAAACACCTGAAGACAAAAGCCTGAAGCTAAAAAGTGTTTTAGAGCTACTTTAGCAACTTTATTTGGTCAGATTGCTGGGTTTTTGAAGCGTTCCCCCCCCCCGAAATACACCGAAATGCACAAGTTGCATTCGTTTTTTTTGTTTAGGCACCCTTTTCTGCTTATACGTACAGTTACCTCCTGACAAGTAAATGACCAAATAATGCCAATGAAATCAACAAAAATCAATTTTGGTCAGAAATGCCAAGCAAAGTAAAAGGCAGAGATAGGGGGTTATTTACTAGTCGCTGTAGATCCGAGGGGGACATGCAAGGAAAATAAAAAGACAGCATTTTATCTTGCACATAACTGGATGATAAAATCAGCAGAGCTTCCACTCATTTCAGATCTAACCCTTTAGAGCGACTGCACTTCCAAGTGCACTTGCAGTGCAAAGTGGATTTGCCTTTCATAAATTACCCCGAGTGTCTCTTTTCAATCTTGAGACCTTTATCCAGATGGTGAGGGAACACGCCTGCCTGTAAAATCCTCAGGACTCCAATACGAGCCTGAAGCAAGCAAAGGGAGGGCACTGGTGCAGATTGGTGGGAAAGATATTTCTGGCATGGTGAAGGATGACAAAAGGTAATGTTTTGCATCTGTTTAGCAATGACACTTTATGGTCTTCTTCACTGTGTATTAAACCTGTGTATTAGTTGGCTTTACAATCAGGGCTGCATTTTGAAATCATGTGGCCCCATACAACATACCCGACAGCCCCCGCCTCCCCCAATAAAATATTAAGGAGATATGCTAGAACTGAAAGTACACACAAATTATTATTTTTTTTGTTTTTTTACAAATTTTTATTCCAAGTTTATTTTTTCTTTCTTTAGGAAATATAACATTACTGTGGCTGCTGCCACGTAACACGTCATTTCATCCATCACTGTTTGGAGATCGGAAAGCACCACAGAACACAGCAAAAACCAGGAAGGCGATGAAAATAGCACAGGAAGCAGCAACATTCAGCAATAAATGGATGTTGCACATATTTTTTTTATGGCTAATACAAAAATACCAGAGCTCCAAAACGCATCTAGGAAGAAGCATGAAAACACAATACTAGGGGGGTGTGAATGCAGCCTAAGGGTCCTTTCACACGGGGCGGATCAGTTCTGATCCGCCCCGTGGATGTCCGTTTGCTCAGCGGGGATCACTCCGCCGATCCCCGCTGAGCAGGGAGATGACAGGTCTGTCTCCGCACACTGTGCAGGGACGGACCTGTCACAGCGCCGCTCTCCCCTATGGGAGATCGGATGACGACGGACCGCAGTGCCCGTCGTCATCCGATCCGATCCGCAGACGGATGGAAAAATAGCTTTTTCCTCCGTCACACTTTTTCGGATCGGGTCGGATGTCAGCGGACATGTCACCGCTGACATCCGACGCTCCATAGACCTCTATGGAGCACCCGTTCAGGTCCGCCTGAAAAACTGACAGGCGGGCCTGAACGGGACGTTAGTGTGAAAGGGGCCTTACTCCTTCCTGGAAACCTCTTTACAAATTGGCAAAATAAAGCGAATGGAATTTGTTTACCAATTAAGAAGCCGGAGTGGAAAGGTCACATAGAAACCCTGAATTGCTGAAGCAGGAAATATTAGTGTTGCCTTCCTGCCTGTACAAATGTGCATTAGTTCTACAAATATACAAATCTTTTTAGGCCCCCATGTACACAGAATAAAAATGTTTGACACCTTGAAACAGTGTTTAAAACGCCTGTTTAGCCATGTTTGCATCCAGAAGCATTTATTAAGATTACCTCATTTAAGACCCTCCCCAAGCTCAAAAAACATTGTAATCTAACTATTTCAGCAATTTTGACCAGAGTGAGTAGCAGCAGAGAGAGCAGTTGTATACTTGTATTTGCCTCCATTTCTGTGCTTTTTTTGGAAATGGATCCCATGATGAGCATATTTGAGGAAATACTACTGACATTGCTCTTGATGAGGCTAGAACAATGCCGAAAATTGCGTGAGGTCCAGAGTCAGGGTTCGTCGCTATTGGACCCATCCTTTGATTGTGCAGTGAATATCGGCAGGATATTTTGTAAACATGTACGTACAGCTGCGTACCTACCCCGACAATTTTTTTAATTTCACACACATGTCCATTGCCACATTTGACCTTCTACTTGAAAAAGTACGACCCAGTCTGACATGTATGGACACCAACATGAGGAAGAGTGTGTCCCCAGAGGAACATCTGTTGGTGACCATAAGGTATGTGCATTAAAATATTGCATATATTTTTTTTTTTTTTTTTTTATTCCCACCCCCCCCCTTTATTTTTTGAATTTTTTTCATTGTTTTCCCATCATATTTTTGTCTTTTCAGGTCTAAAATATAGGGTACCTTTAAAAACGCTTATAAACTAAAATGCGTCTAAACGCTGGTGCCACGTTTGGCGTCTGAAATGTGGAAACCTTCAGCGTCTGAACCCATTTTTTTGCTTCCAAAGAAACACTGTTAAAATGCAACTGCATAGAAACGCCAATAAATGAGACTGTGTACATGGTCACATAGGATAAGGAGTACAACTGCCTCTAAACGTACGTTTATCAGAGTAAGGTGTACATGTGGCCTAAAGCCGCGTACACACGGGCGGACTGTATGGCCTACTTAGTCCGTCATACAATCTGACGGACAGTCCGTCCTACTTTCGAATGAACGGACTTGACCACACACGGATGCACAAACAGTCCGTCGAAAGCTTGCGCGATGACGTGTACAGCACGTACGACGGGACTAGAAATAGGAAGTCCAATACACAGCAATGCAACCTTTCGCCGTGTAAATCCTTTCTGAGCATGCGCCATTCTTAGTCTGTCGAACTAGCCTACTGACGAGCGGATTGTCCGCTGAAACCAAAGTATGACGGACAGTATTTAGAAAAATCCGAAATACTTAGTACGCCAGACTGCACGCTGAAAAAGTCCGCTGAAGCCCACACACGAGCGGACTGTCCGCTGAAATGTGTTTCGACGGACTAAGTAGGCCATACAGTCCACCCGTGTGTACGCGGCCTTAGAGGTAAAACTGTATACACACACGTACGGAAATTGTGAATGTATTTGTTTAGCACAAGGATCAACTGAATTTACTGCATGCATGTCATACTATTGATTTCTCTAACTTGTTTATTTATGTAAAGCTCATAATAATAAATAATAATAATTTATAGATTTTTACTTCTTAAAAAAGGGAAATATAGTGAGCAGAGTTTACCTTAGCCATGTTTGACACAATTTGTATATTTCTTTCACATTTGTCTATACTTTGTTATTGTATTTAAAATAGAAAAAAAATATATAGATTAGCCACTACAATGTACATCAATGAGCTTCCTTTATGAAAGTAGACCCTGCTATAAAATGCTAAGTTGTTTTTTCACATACACACGACCCAATCCCCAAATTTAGGAAGCCAAGCATTGAAAGAAGAAAAAGAAGTAGCAGCAGACACATGTTGAGGTAAACTACTAACATTTATATTAGTGTTGGGGTTTAAATTGTTCCTCAGGTTCTTTTTTTATTTTATACGGGTAGGATACAACAATTTTAGATAGAGGGTGGGGCAGTATGCAATAAGCGAAGAAATCATCATGCAGTTAGTGCATGGTGAGCCAACAGACTCCGATTTGTACTGTGAACAAATATGACTGCCCCCATGGATATATTTTTAGTTACAATTATACAAAGAAGCACAAAAAAAAAAAAACATATAGCTAATATCTTCTTTTTGAAAATAATTTTATCAATAGATAGCCTTCTGATTGACTGGTACAATTTTAGAAAAAAATAAAAAAGACAAAAAGGTTTGCACTGGTTAAACAACTATTTTTTATTTTAAAAAGGAAAAAAAAAAAAATATATATATATATATATATATATATATATATATATATATATTTATTTTTTTTGAAAGTGAACATACAGTTTTGATGAGAAAAATGTATCTAGAGGTATACAAATAAAAAAATAAAAATAAAATCCGCTTAGTCAACTGACGCCATAGACACAAATATATGTTGGAAAACGACAATCATACCAAATCATTAGTTAACAAGAAGCTTCTGGACAACAGGCTCATGTCTTTGTAGCAGTCACAAATCTCAGCAACATGTGCAGATCTGTCATATTACACTGTCTAACACTATGATACATGATAATTAGGTCACAATGTTGTCTCCCCAACAAATCACACTGTCTAGGGAAAATGTGAACCATCATTTAATAAATGAACAAAGGAAAAGTATTATTAAACAATAAAGGGAAAGCATACCCTAGCCTTTGTATAGTTTACATTAAATTTATTAAAATGTTTATCCATGCAAATAAAAATAGGATTTTTTTGTATTCACTGTAAAATGCTTCTCTGTTCACTTAAGGACACAGCAGAGATCTTGATATTTGGGTTTTAGTGCTACCCACAGGAGTAGGATGCCAGGCACAAACAAAGAACAGCCTAGGGTCGGTCCTTATTGGTGGCCAAAAGAGCACAGAGAGAACAACCAGAGGGGCAAGTATGGTCTTCAACATTTTGTCCAACAGATGGACAATGATGCAAAACAGGAGCTTTTCAAGGAAAAGAAGTGGAATATTCTGTAATGGCCGAGTCAATCACTTGATCTCAACCCAATTGAGCATGCATTTCACTTGCTGAAGGAAAAACTAAACGCAGAAAGACCCTCATACAAAAAATAACTGAAGACAGCTGCAGTTAGAGCCTAACAAAGCATCATAAAGGAGGAAAGTCTTCCGTAATGTCCATGAGTTCCAGACTTCAGGCAGTCATTGCCAGTAAAGGATTCTCAACAAAACATTAACCAGTTGCCGACCGGGCCACAGCCGAATGATGGCTACAGCAGTTGGATAACGATGGGAGGGCATACTATGGCACCCTACCAGAACCGTGCTCCCATGGGGCACGCACCGGGGTATGTCCATAACGGCCAGGTTCTCGGAAACTGGCGTGTCACAGATTGGGGTAAAGGGCCAATCCCAGCGGTCCTTTACCATGTGATTGCTCCATCCAATTTTACAGAGCGATCACTGTCAACAAACCAGCATATGTCCTGTTCTCTCCCTCCTCACACCGATCGTGTGAGAAGAGGGTGAAGCTGCAGCACGATACTGCCTGAGAGCGGAGTAGTGCCACAGCAGTGCCCATTAGAGCCAAGGTGTGCCCCATCAGGGCTCTACAGTGCCACTAAAGTGCCCATTAGTGCCAATACAGTGCATATCAGTGAGTGCTTATCAGTCCCACCTCATCAGCGACCGCCAGTGCTGTAAAAATGTGTAAAACATGCATTTTCATTTTCTTTCCACATTTTCATTCAAAATTGTGATAAGTTGTCAAGAAATTATTTATGTAATTTATGCTCCTAAAAACGCTTGAAGGTGCTCCCTGTATGTTGGGCCTCTGTATGTGGCCAGGCTGTATAAAAGTCTCACACACGTGATATCACCACACTCAGGAAGAATAGTAGAATGTTTTTTGGGGTGTAATTTGTGGTATGCATATGCCATGTGAGAGAAATAACCTGTTAGAGAATTTTGTGAAGAAAAAAAAAAGAAGTAAAAAAAAAAAATCACATCGTGAAAAAACTCGCAATGCCTTACTAAATACCCTGGAATGTCCATTTTCCAAAAAGGGCTCATTTGGGGGGTATTTGTATTGTTCTGGCTTGTTAGGGCTCCTTCACGTGGACGTGTCCGTGTACAGAGCCCGCTCTGCTCAGCGGGGATAGCTCTGTCGATCCCCACTGAGCAGGCAGATGACAGGTCCATCTCTGCACACTGTGCAAGGACTGACCTGTCAGAGTACCACTCTCCCTTATGGGAGATCAGTTGAGGACAGACCGTAGAGTCCGTCATCACCCGATTTGATCCTCAGGCAGATGGAAAAGTATGTTTTTTTTCCTCCGTCACACTTTTTCGGATTGGAGCGGGTCGGATGTCAGCGAACATGTCACCGCTGACATCCAACTCTCCATAGAGGTCTAGGGAGTGTCCAATCCAGTTCACCTAAAAAACTGACAGGCAGATCTCAAGGGACAGTCCATATGAAAGAGGCCTTAGTGTCTCAAGAAATGAGATAGGCCACCAGTACATAAGGTGTAATCAATTTTCAATGATTGGCACCATAGCTTGTAGACTCTATAACCTTTACACAGACCAAATATTATGCACCAATTTTGGTTACTTTTACCAAAGATATGTAGCAGTATAAAAATGGTTGCAGTTCCTAAAATTTGTACTTATATGTTTAGCCCCTTGAATTAAAGCTGAAAATCTGCACTTCAAATTAATTTAGATTGTTTCATTTTATTCTGGCAGAATACAGAGCCAAAAGTATGAAAATTGTGCCTGTGTCCAAAAATATATGGACCTAACTGTATTTTGTTTAGGATGTACAAATGGAGGGCAAAGAGATGAAAGAACAAGGTTTTCATTTAAAGTGGTTGTAAACCCTTACAAACCACTTTGACCTACAGGTAAGCCTAGATTAAGGCTTACCTGTAGGTCCAAGAAATATCTCCTAAACATATATGGTTTAGGAGATATTTACAAAAAGACAGCGGCACACTGAGCACGCCGCAGATCACGGCAATATGCTGTTCGTGTCAGCTCCCATGCGCATGCGCGGGAGTGACATCGCAGCTCTGACGAATCACAGCGCCGGAGCAGCAAGACCCAGAACTCACTCCGAGATACATGGCAGTGGCGAAGATAGAGGAGGACTGCTTTGGGGGCTTCGTTCTCAGGTAAATTATTCCTAATGAGCTAGTATGCCATGCATACTATCTCATTATGCCCTTGCCTTGCAGGTTGCATTTAAAAAAAAAAAAAAAAAATAGCCTTTACTTCCTCCTTAAATGAAAGGCAGACACAACCTTTGGCAAAAAGGAGAGAGTTTCAAAGCACCGACTTGCCCTTACGTAAACTAAAAAAAAAAAAAAAAAAAAAAAAAAAAAGATATTTGCAACACAAGGTTACTGGCTCCAAACCCTTCCAAGCTGAAGTGACTTAAAGTGGTTGTACAAGCAAAAAAAAAAAAAAAAAAAACCTGCAAGGCATAATGACCTAGTATGTGTAGCATACTAGCTCATTATGAAATACTCACCTTAGATCGAAGGCCCTGTGGCATCCCCATAGACCGCTCCGGCCGGCAGGCAACATCACTCCCGGAGTTACTTCCAGGTATCGTGGGCTCCAGTTCTGTGATTGGCTGGAGCAGCAATTAAGTCACTCCTATGCGGTAGCCACCGGTAACGGCACATTAGCTGAAGCAATGGCACGTGCCGTTGCTTCAGTGCGCATGTGCCAATGACTTCGGCACATGTTGATACAGGAGATATCTCCTAAACCATGCAGGTTTAGGAGATATGCGGGGTAGCTACAGGTAAGCCTTATTATAGACTTATCTGCAGCAAAAAGTGGTCTGTAAGGGTTTACAGCCACTTTAAGGCTAGCTTTTGATCTGCACACCACTGAAAAGGAATATGGATGAGGGAATCGCACCACAAGATGTAGGCTTTCTAGGTATGATGGTAAATGGTAGATGCATGAGCCTTAAAGTGTTACTAAACCTAAATACATTTTTACCTTACCCATCCGCCGTCATACTGCGGCAGGTCGGCACAATTCCATGAGTCAACGTAGCTATACGCCGCTCCTTTAACCACTTTCAGACCGGACCATTTTGCTGGCTTAAGACCAGACCACTTTTTGCGATTCGGTACTGCGTCGTTTTAACTGACAATTGCGCGGTCATGCGACGTGGCTCCCAAACAAAATTGACGTCCTTTTTTTTCCCCACAAATAGAGCTTTCTTTTGGAGGTATTTGATCACCCCTGCGGTTTTTATTTTTTGCGCTATAAATAAAAGTAAAGGGTCAATTTTGAAAAAAAAAAAAAAAAAAGCATAATTTTTTACTTTTTGTTATAATAAATATCCCCCCCCAAAAAAAATATAGAAAAAAAAAGATCGCAGTAAGCGATTGATTGGTTTGCGCAAAAGTTATAGCGTTTACAAGATAGGGGATAGTTATGGCATTTTTATTAATATTTTTTTTTTTACTAGTAATGGCGGCGATCAGCGATTTTTATTGTGACTGCGACATTGTGGCGGACACATCGGACATTTTTGACACATTTTTGGACCATTGTCATTTATACAGCAATCAATGCTATACAAATGCATTGATTCCTGTGTAAATGACACTGGCAGTGAAGGGGTTAAAGCGGAGGTCCACCCTAAAGTGGACCTTCCGCTCATTGGAACCCTCCCCCCTCCGGCGCCACAATTGGCCCCTTTCAGGGGGGGAGGGGGGTGCAGGTACCTGTACAGTACAGGTATCTGCACCCACTTCCGGCGTAGATTCTGCAGAAGGTACGCCCCTTTCCGCAGAATCTATGCCCCTTTCCGAAGGTCCCTCGCTGCCTGCTGGGAAACACACGGATCCCAGAGACAGCGGGGACCATCCTTATTGCGCAGCGTGACTTGTTTATGCGCAGTAGGGAACCAGGAAATGAAGCCGAAATGAAGCCACTTCCTGATTCCCATACCCAAGGCAGCACCCGAGAGACGATCGAGAGATCGGCTTCGGGTGCAGACATCGCGGGCGCGCTGGGCGGGTAAGTGTCATTATTTTAAAAGTCAGCAGCTGCAGTATTTGTAGCTGCTGGCTTTAAAAAAAAAAAAAAAAAAATCACATGGAGCAGAGATCAGTGTCACTTGTTGCTAGGCAGAACGGTGAGATGCTGTTTACAACGGCATCTCCCAGTTCAGCTGCCCCGTGAGACGATCGCGGGGATCTCCGCGGGACCCGCGACCGGACTCATGGGGTCCTGACCGGCATCTGGCAGCGCGATGGCAGGGCAGCATTTAAAAATGGACATACCTTTACGCCAATATTCCTGCCTGTGCCATTCTGCCCACGTACGCCGGTCGGGAACTGGTTAAGCAGTATAGCAGGGCACATGCCTGCTGCACTGCCGATGCCTGTGACCAGCAGTCACGATGACCGCCATCCACGAGCGATCTTGAGCACGAGAGGCAGAACAGGGATGTGGGTGGGTGTGTGTGTGTGTGTGTATATAAACACACAAATCCCTGTTCTGAGAGGAGATGCAGATCGTAGGTTCCTAATAGCTAGGAACCACGATCTGTCATCTTCTATAGTCTGACCCCTCTCCCCTACAGTTAAAACACACAGTCAGGGAACACAGTTAACCCCTTGATCGGCCCCCTAGTGTTAACCCCTTCCCTGACATTCCCAGTGACATTTATACAGCAATCAGTGCATTTTTATAGCACCGATCACTGTATGATTGTCAATCTTCCCAAAAATGTGTCAAAAAAAAAGTGTCCGAAAAGTCTGCCACAATGCTGCAGTCATGATAAAATAAATAAATCACAGATCGCCATTACCAAAAAAATAAAATAAAATAATAATAATAATAAAAATGGCATTAATTTATCCCCTATTTTGTAGATGCTATAACTTTTGGCCAAACCAGTCAATATCGCAATAAGCGTATATTAATTACCAAAAATATGCAGCAGGCTACATAACAGCCTAAATTGAGAAAAAAAAATTGGGGATATTTACGGTATTATATCAAAAAGTACAAAATATTGTGTTTTTTTCAAAATTGTCACTTTTTTTGTTTAATAGCGCAAAAAATAAAAACCGCAGAGATGATCAAATACCACCAAAAGAAAGCTCTATTTTTTGGAAAAAAAAGGATGTGAATTTTGTTTGGATACAATGTCGCAGGACCGCGCAATTGTCAGTTAAAGGGATGCAGTGCCATATCGCAAAAAGTGCTCTAGTCATTGAGCAGCCAAATCTTCCGGGGCTGAAGTGGTAATGTAATGTTTGCATTAAGCAGCAACAGGAGCCATTGATTCTTGCTGCTATCAATCAGATGCAGTGAAGAGGAAGTGAGAGGCAGGCCCATTGTGTAAGTCTATGGAGCGCGCTTCCATAGGAACACAGGTCAGGAGCATGCATACTACGCGCTCATCATAGCCAGCGGCTGGCTATGGTAGTCCCAAGACGAAGAGGAGGAGAAGATCGCTGCTGGGGACCCCAGAAGAGGAGGATCGGGGCCACTGTGTAATACCACTGCACAGAGCAGCTAAGTATAACACGTTTGCTGTTTGAATAAAAATAAAAAAAAAGATAAAATTACTTTTTGACTTTAGTAACACTTTAGGCATATTTAGATTTAAAAGCCATTGTCCAATATCTGGCTTTAAATTGCTAAGCCATCAAAGCCAACATTGGTAAAGTCGGATGAACTATCGGGCACTGAGACAATAAGAGTGTTGAAAGAACATTGGAGAAAGAACAGGGGGAGAAGACAGCAGAGACCAAGGAGACCCGGTGTTCTGGCATATAGCATCCGGCTATCGGATACTGTCTGCCCCGTACTGCGCAGGCGTAGCTCTTGCGCATTACGGACCACAAGGAGCTTCGGAAAATCTCCGAAGATGAACGGCGCCTGAGCCGTGAGTCGAGGTGGTAGCCCCACCATCCAAGTGGACATAGGGCTGCCAATATTAGAGGGTCCATCGCGGGCTCGCTTTGCTCGCCACGCTTCAGGCACAGCCTCTCTGCGCTCGGCTCTTTTTATTCTAACTATGTCCACTTGGATGGTGGGGCTAGAACCTGGACTCATGGCGCAGGCGCTGTTCATCTTCGGCTATTTTCGGAATCTGTGTGTGCTGTGTCCTGTGCATGCGCAGTACACAGCAGACACTATCCGATGGGGGACACAATACGATAGGACACTGGCAGAGGGAGAAGACAGAGGAGACATCAGCGGAGGGAGAAGAACCAGGGAGGATGAAGACATCACCGAAGGGACAAGAAAAATCTGAAAGAGGAAAAAAAAAGACACACCAGAGCTGCTTTAATAAAATTACTTTGTCAAAAACCCGTGTGCTGTTTCTATTTTTGACACTTTATTTTTTAGGTGAATGGGTAGGGGTCCAAAGTACCCCATAATCATCCACATAGGGGGCCTCCTTTTTCCCCCAAAAAGGGCCCTCTTTCTACAAGGCACCCCCCCCCCCCCCCCATGCTGAGAACATGAGACAGGGTGGATTTGATTTAAATCACTAGTAAAAATGCTTGATTAAAATCAACTCAAATCATAATTTTTAAAGAGCAACCTTCATCTGCCCCGCTGACAGTCCCATTCGCTTTAATGGGAAGGATGGTAATGTAGCAGTAGGTGAGCGGATGCCCACTAACAGATGCTGCCATGATGGATCTGGGAGAAGGAAGAAAGGGAAAGAAAAAAAAGGGAAAGAAAAAAAAGGGAAAGAAAAAAAAGGGAAAGAAAAAAAAAGGGAAAGAAAAAAAAGGGAAAGAAAAAGAAAAAAAAGGGAAAGAAAAAAAAAGGGAAAGAAAAAAAAAGGGAAAGAAAAAAAAGGGAAAGAAAAAAAAAGGGAAAGAAAAAAAAGGGAAAGAAAAAAAAGGGAATTATTTCTTTTTTTAAATCATTGATTTTTATTCAACCTGGTTCTTGCCCCTTACCAAATCTAAAAAAGTTTTTGCTATACTACTAATATTTATATAAAAATTATATTCAACTTTGGGCGGCACAGTGGTGTAGTGGTTAGCACTCTCACCTAGCACTAAGAAGGGTCACTGGTTCGTATCCCAACCAAGACACTACCTGCCTGGAGTTTGCATGTTCTCCCTGTGCCTGCGTGGGTTTCCTCCGGGTACTCTAGTTTCCTCCCACAATCCAAAGACATGCAGGTAGGTTAATTGGCTTCTGTCCAAAATTGACCCTAGTATATGAATGGGGACCTTGGATTGTGGGCTCCTTGAGCGTAGGGACCCATGCGAGTGTGCAATGTACAGGGATAGGCACAATTGTAGACACTCAGGTTGAACTGGATGGACTGGTGTCTTTATTCAACCTTACTAACTATGAAACTTTTCAATTAATATCATCAATTTAAATTAATATGAATTTATGGTTGGACATTATTGGCACTTTTAGTACAAGAAAAGTTCAAGAAAAATGCAGTCTCTAACCATCTCTTGTATCATGTCTGCAGTCTCTAAAGCCTTGTACACATGATCAGATTTTCCGACAGAATTGTGTGATGACAGGCTGTTGGCTGAAAACCCGGACAAATTTTGGATGGCAGGCTTTAAAATTTTCCAGACAAATGTCTGTTGTCGGATTTTCCGAGTGTGTGTACACAAGTCCGTTGGACAAAAGTCAAAAGTACAAACACGCATGCTCGGAAGCAAGGACGAGCCAGAAGCGGTCGGTCTTGTAGTGTTCGTAATGGAGAAATAACATTTGTGATGTGACAAATTATGAAATCTGGAAATGCAGCGCACAATTCTCTTCTGCTTTAATGGGATAATAATTAAAGCGGAGGTCCACCCTAAAGTGGACCTCCGCTCATCGGAACCCTCCCCCCCTCCGGCGCCACAATTGGCACCTTTCAGGGGAGAGGGGGGTGCAGATACCTGTACAGTACAGGTATTCTGCACCCACTTCCGGGATAGCTCTCTGCGGAAAGGGGCGTAGATTACGCCCCTTTCCGCAAGTGCCCCGCTGCCTGCTGGGAAACACACAGATCCCAGAGGCAGCGGGACCGTCCTTATTGCGCAGCGTGATTCGCGCATGCGCAGTAGGGAACCGGGAAATGAAGCCGAAAGGCTCCATTTCCTGATTCCCATACCCAAGATGGCGGCGGCAGCACCTTACAGACGATCTAGAGACCGGCTTCGGGTGCCGACATCGCGGGCGCGCTGGGCAGGTAAGTGTCACTATTTTAAAAGTCAGCAGCTGCAGTATTTGTAGCTGCTGGCTTTTAAAAAAAATAAAATAAAAAAAAAAGCGGAGTCCCGGTGGACTCCCGCTTTAAGCTGCTTTGCTGGTGATACTGAGGGAGTTATTGCAAAAAAAAAATTCAAAGGCTTTTTTTTTTCTAGTGATAAAGATTATCATCATTATGCTTGCTATTGTTTGGTGCAAGTTACCACAACACCATTCTCCCGTAGTTTTTAAGATCAAAAATATTCAATTGGTGTCCCTTGTTAATTTTACATTGTATTTTTTTTTTCAAATGTAACTGGCTACTTCCAAATGGTCATTTGAATAAAACACATATCCCAGTATTATTCCCCACATTTTTTTTTTTTATTGTGCATTAAAAAATTTTTTTTATAAAATTAGATATGCTATCTGCCAACAGAACTTAACCGAAAAGTGCATTCTATGCATCCAAAAATATAGCAAATATACCAAAACAAATCAAATCATTATTCAACCAAAATCTAAAATAAAAGCCTCATGCATGTGTCCTGCTTGTTACTATAGGGGGTCAACAATGGCAAGAGTTGGTGAAAGCAGGGGTCGGTCATCCAGAGATAATTCCGAAAATCATCCAGATTATTCTCCTGGAGCTCCCGCAGCAAAGCCATATGACATAATTGGTCACGATTAATAAAGCAACCAATTTTTGGTCCAACGGCTGTTCAGAAATTAACTCAAAAGCGCGAATCAACACTCAAACTTCTACTAACACTAAATTAGCAGAAGGGTGGCGCTAAAGAGCTAAAAAACCACGTAGTACAGCACTACGTTCATGTTTATTGGCCAACAATTTCTTGCCATTTGTATGCAAGACAAGTTTAGGACCAATGACCTTGGGACAAAAGTCAGCGTGTGTACGAGGCTTAGCCATCTCTTGTATCATGTATGCAATCTCTTACTTAAACACACCTATAGTATTAGCAAAATTTCCATTTGGTGCATAGCTAGCAGATTTGATACAGGAGATGGTCAGAGACTGCAGACATGATACAAGAGATCAATGTAGCCTCGCCAGTGCCTGTCAGATGCAGCATTGCCAGTGCCCAGAAGACGCAGCCTCTCACCAGTGCCTGTGGGATGCAGCCTGCCTGTGCCCATAACATGCAGCTTCTCACCAGTGCCTGTGGGATGCAGCCTGCCTGTGCCCATAACATGCAGCTTCTCACTAGTGCCTGTGGGATGACGTCTCTGCCTATGCGCGGATCAGAGCGGTGATCTCCCACTGTGTCACGGAGCTGTATTTGAATTACCCGGACTGCAGTAACAATGTCCTGCCTCCTGTGATCATGTCACACTGAATCAATGTCCCAGCATTGGATCAGTGTGCTGTCTATCACAGGAAGCGTTACTGTGGCGCGGGCAATTCAGCTCCCTGACACAGGGAGATCGCCGCTCTGCAAGGAGAGAAGGAGGGAGGGGAGGAAAGGACAGGATAGGACCTTGAGGCGCCAGGATGAGACCCCGCAATGGGCAACAGCCGGCGGCGTGGCCACCGCTACTGCGCATGCATTATCTGCAGTTTGTTTTTGCTATGGGAAATATGCCAAAAATACAATTTGCGGACGAAATGATTCGGCTGCGAAAATTTCGGTGCATCTCTAGAATAATGTATACTTAAAGGGTAGGTTCACCCCCTATAACATGTAACAACTGTACTTGCCCCTGTCTTCGTAAAGAGTACCTGTCACTGCTCATGCTTATCACAGGGATGTTGTTCATCCCTTGTGATGGCAATTAAAGCAAAATTGTCACAATTTTAAAAAACGATCCCCCCCGGCCTCTTCATTCATTTACATTTTCAGTTACCTGCAAAAAGATGTGCATTTTTTTTTTTTTTTTACAGAAGTGAACCTATCCTTTAATTCAAGGGACTATATATGGAGTGTTTTTTTTATTTTGACCGGAGTTCCACTTTGAGTCCTTTGCAGGGAGCGTAATTTTTTATATTTCTGGATAGCAACACATTTGCTTTAATATGGTTTGTTTGAAGCATTTATTATACTGCACAGACACCAAGACTTATCCAGATCTTGTTCATTAAAGTATAACTAAAAGCAAAACTTTTTTTAGTTGCGATTAGAGTGCAGAGGGATTATAACACCTGTTTTTTGCTGGGTGTACCCTCAATAGAGTGATCCCCCCCCCCCCCTTCTATGTGCCCTGTGTTCTGGTAAAGGCAATCATAAATGTGATGTAAATACCAAATCTTGGATTAACACCAGAACAGTAATAGAGTGAAATCATCCAATGAGGACACTAGTTCTGATGATCCTGGTGACAACCAGATATTCCCTCAGTTTAGGGGGATTTCCTCTCACTTTCTGTGCATCTATGGGACAGGAAGTGAAGGGAAATCTCCCCAATGGGACACAAATGGCCACAAAAAAAACTAACAGGGTTTAACCTTCTATTACTCTATCCAAAATGAAAAAAAAAAAGAAGTTGATTCTACTTTAGTCATCTATTTGGAATTTGTCTTAGTTGATGAGTGTGGATAAAAAAATGCACTGGACCGGTTATCCTATTGGAATTGCTATCTCAAAGTCTTGATGTTGATGTAAATAATCTGGTTCCTGGGCAGGCAGCTTCTACACCCACTGTCTTCTTGGCTAGTAGTGAAATGTAACAAAAAGGAACATTGAAGCACGACCCAACAGATAAGAAGTTCAGATACAATTTTATTCCAAAAAATGGAAGAGATTATGGATGAACCCGTGCAGATGGCTAGAACTGAATATTTAGGAACTGCTGCCCCTACCAATACAACCACCTAAGTGGAGTATAGAAATGCAAATTTGAAAAAAAAAAAAAAAAAAAAAAAAAAGGTAGGTATGGCACTGTTCAGGGGACACAAACCCTTAATCGGGGTCTGAGATATACCAATGCTGCACCTCCTTCTCAGATACAAAATCGAATTGAAAATCTAAATGCTAGATGTAAACATAAAATTGTTATAATATAAACAAATATGCTATACATGACATGCAATTGTGCACATTATGTACAAAGTGCGGAGTGATTCTGTAATATGAAAAACAGTGCTGATTGTTATGCAGTATTGCAAACTTGAAAATGATGCTGTGCTATTCAGGCCATATGCTAAAAATAAATTGAGAATATTTACAAATATAATAAAATAAAATTTTCAAAAAAGTGACAGGTAGGTAGGTGCTCTTCCAACGTGTTCCTTTGTGCTTCTTACAGTGCCCCCTATAGGTAATGCACTCACTCAAATTACTCACCCCTCGTAGGGGTATCTCACTTTCACAGTATTTGCCACTGTGCAGCAATATCCAGATCCGCGCTTTTAGAGATCAATCTCTTCTTTAGATGTTACTCCACGTCACCCACATTTACTGTTTTTCCACTTCCTCATTGAGCAAGCAATTTGTGATGTAACCAGGTCCTCACAAACGCATCCTGGGAAGGCTACATCAAAAGTGCCTTCCTCTTTGGATGATGTGCCTTGTCACATGTGCCAGGAGGCAGATCCAGAGTTCCAGGAAGTAAAGGGAGATGGCTTTATCCCTCCTTATGCCGGGTACACACGATCGGAATTCCACTCTGATGGTTTTCCCGATGGAATTCTGCTCAAGTTGTCTTGCCTACACACGGTCACACCAAATTCCGATTGTTTAGAATGCAGTGACGTACAACACGTATGACGGGACTAGAAAAAGGAAGTTCAATAGCCAGTAGCCAATAGCTTCTGTCTCATAGTTGAATCTGAGTATGCGTGATTTTTGGCGTGTCAGAATTGCATACACGCGATCGGAATTTCCAATAGAAAGTTTTTCCGTCTGGAAAATTGAGAACATGCTATCAATTTTTGGTTGGTGGAAACTCGGACAGCTAAATTCCGATGGAGCATACGCACAGTCGCATTTTCCGATGAAAAGCTCTTATCTGTCTTTTTCTGGCAAGAATTACCATCGTGTGTATGCGGCACAAGAAAAAAGGGCCACTGCCGAAGGATTTGTATTTTTAGAGTGTTGCACTGTCCTGCGATTTACACAGTTATGGCAGACAGCAGAGCCAGCCTGATGACCTACACCTTTGTTTACCACAGCTTGGTCAGTCCTCTGCCCCCAGTATCTGACCAGACTGTGAATGACATTCCTGGAACTCTGGATCTGCCTCCTGGCACATCATCCAAGGAGGAAAACACTTTTATGTATCCTTTCTAAGATGTGTCTGTGAGGCCCTGGTTACATCACAAATTGCTTGTTCAATGGGGAAGTGGAAAAACAGTGGATTGGCCACTACACAGGACCACCAGGTATGCCACCCTAGACCACCAGGGATATGCCAATCAGTGCCCATTAAAAATGCCTGTCAGTGCCATCAGTGATGCTTATCAGTGCAATTTATCAGTGTCAGCCAACCGTGCCGCATATCAGTGCCCAGCAGTACCGCCTATCAGTGTCACCTATCAGTGCTGCCTATGAGTGCCCCCCATCAATGCCATCTTATCGGTGCAGCTTATCAGTGCCCATCAGTGGAGAAAACTTTTTTTACAAAATTTTATAAAAAAACAGAAAAACCTTATTTTTTTTCAAATTTTTTTATTGGTGATCAAATACCACCAAAAGAAAGCTCTATTTGTGGGAACAAAATGATAACAATTGTGTTTGTGTACAGTGTAGTATGACTGCGCAAATGTCATTTAAAAAGTGACAGCACTGAAAATTGGCCTGGGCAGGAAGGGGGTGGCGGATAAGTGCCTGGTATTGAAGTGGTTAAAGCGTTTGTAAACCCCGCCAAAAAAAAAAAAAAAAAAAAATCCTGTAAAATTAAAAGGCATCATGTGCATTAGCTCATTATGAAGTATTCCCCTTAGAGCAAAGCTGTCGCAGTGGTCCCCACACACCGATGTGACCAGCGACACGTCTCCCAAAGTTATTTCTGGGTTTGCGGGCTCCAGCGCTGTGATTGGCAGGAGCACACAATGGCAGGCATGCCATGAGTGGCCCATCCGTTTTATCTGCGCAAGCATATATATCAGTGATGGCAAACCTTGGCACCCCAGATGTTTTGGAATACATTTCCCATGATGCTCATGCACTCTGCAGTGTAGTTGAGCATCATGGGAAATGTAGTTCCAAAACATCTGAGTTGCCAAGGTTCGCCATCACTGATATATGGTAACCGTGCAGGTTTAGGCGCTATTTCCAGTACCTACAAGCCTTATTATAGTCTAACCTGCAGGTACAAGTTGTATAACAGGGTTTACAACCACTTTAATGACATAACATCACTTGCTGACGTCGAGACTGGTCTGCCTGGATAATGAACACAGCATCTAGTAGCATGGCTGTGGGAAACCCTCAGGGTTGAATCCTCATGTAGATACATAACACAGACAATAAGGAGAGTCGCCTCAGCACATGTTCTCTGCCACTGACTGAAAAGTGCCGGTGCTAGGCTTACACAGCACACGTGACTGCCCTCAACTATCCACCCTTTCCCTCCCAGAGAGACTTATTTTATCACCGATGTAGATAAACTAAAAGGAATCTCTCACCTTCGTCCCCATCATCTTCGGGGTCCCAAAACCGCGGCTGTGGGTTCAGCAAACTCTCCAACTCCTGGGACAAGGGCGCCGCCATTTTCCTGGAGCACGCCGACAACGGACACGCCCCTTTTAGGCTGACGTCATCGGTCGCTGCACTTCCGCACTCATCTCTCAGTAGAGCTCTCACACAAGAGGGTAATGTGTTGGTGGCTGTAGAGCGAGTTACGGCGCTGTGACTGTACCTCAGAGAGGGTTATTGCTTCTGTAATGGGAACTGCTCAGTCCATGCTAATACTGTGCAATGCTAGTGAGGAGCACTCTATAGTGGATGACATGGGTCTGCTTGTGATGAACACCATACCATTGTGAGGTAGCACAACAAGCCAAAACTTGGCCATACATGAGGGAAAGTTCAGTCACAAATTTGTAAAAAGTGAACAAGGTTCCGAAGAAAGGTGTTTTTTTTTTTTTTTTTTTTTTTAATCATTAGTGGATTAATCGTCTTTTCTTTTTGACGAGAAATTTTGAGGGCGCAGATAGTAATATGTTCATTCGAGAGTTTTTTTCCAACAATATTTGTGTTTTTTGTCCGATAATGTCCAATTCATTCCAAAGTCAAATGTTACGCTGCATTCACACCTGAGCGGGTTTTTTTCTGCGCGTTTATGCACGATTTTGGTGTTTTTGCATGTTTTTATATAGCTTTTTTATAAGCTAATAGAGCAAAATATCATCTGTTGCATCATTTGTTACTAGATTTTTCAGCTTTTCTTTCTTTTTTTTCTTAATTATTAATTTTGTTATGGTAGGGTAAAGCTACACAATTCTGGCCAAAATGAGAATCACAATTTTTTGCTTAGAATAAAAAGATCACGATTCTTGCTGCATAAAATCTTTCACATTATACAAAAAAATTGGGCTAACTTTACTGGTTAGTTTTTTTTTTTTTTTTTTTAATTCAAGTGTAATTTTTTTCCCGAAAAATTGCATTTGATCGACTGCTGCCCAAATACAGTGTGGCATAAAATATTGCAACAACCACCATTTTATTCTCTACTAAAAAAAAAAAAAAAAAATATATATATATATATATATATATATATATATATATATATATATATATATGTTTGAGGGTTCTAAGTAATTTTCTAGCAAAACCAAAATGGTTTTATCTTGAAACCAACAAATGTCAGAAAAAGGTTTAGTGTTTGTTTAAGTGGTTAAATTTCCCTCATTTACACCCCAAAGTATATTCCTTTGATCTAAGGCCTCTTTCACACTGAGCCGTGGGGGGCGTTGGCGGTAAAGCGGTGCTATTTTTAGCAGCACTTTACCCTCGTTTTAGCGGTGGTATTTGGCCACAAGCGGAGTAGTTTTAACCACCGCTAGTGGCCAAAAAAGGGCTAAAACCGCCCGCAAATCGCCACTGCAGCATCGCTCCAAAGATGCTTCTTTCAGGAGTTTTTTTTAACGTCCTGCCAGCGCACCGCTCCCTCTGGCTTTCACACTGGAGACACAGCAGCGGCTTTTTCAGGGTGCTTTTAAGGAGCTATTTTTAGTGCTGTAACACCTGCAAAGCGCCCCAGTGTGAAAGGGCCCTAAAGGACAAATTGTTAGAATGTTTATACTTAAGTTCCACCGCTAAAGAATGTTGTTAACAAATAATCGTGCAGCTCTAGGTAGGAGGTTAGGGCCGGTTCACACTGCGGGCGATGCGAGGCGACACCGGCTTGCCTCGCCGCGACCTCAGCGGCGATTTGCAAATGACTTCTGTATAGAAGTCAATGCAAGTCGCCCCGAGGTCGCCCAGAAGTAGTACAGGAACCTTTTTTCTGAGTCGGAGCGACTCGAGTCGCTCCTCTCAGAACGGTTCCATTGTACAGAACGGGGGCGACTTGTCAGATTGCGGCGAGGCAAGTCGTATCGCCCGCAGTGTGAACCGGCCCTTAGAGTTAAAGTGGTTCTAAAAGCAGAAGGTTTTTTATCTATATGCATTTAGAAAAAAATCCTTCTGTGTGCAGCAGCCCTTCTTAAGGCCCGTACACACAATTGGACTTTTTGACAACAGGCATGCAAACTAGCTGTTTTTGGAGCAACATCCGACCATGTGTACGCTCCTTTGGACAAACTTTCGGTTTTCATCTGACTTTTGTTCGCTGTGCGAATGGACAAACTTTTTGACAACATAAGTTCGATCGTGTGTACACAAAACCATCAGACTTTTTTACAAAGTACAAACATGCATGCTCAGAACCAATGCAAAAGATCAGATAACAATACAGAAGTTGACCAAAGGTGGTGCTGGAGTAATTGAACGTCCTCTTTTGAAGTGTCGTCAGTACCATGAAACGTCACTACGTCTTCTTTCAATGGTCAATACCAGTTTTTGAAGTAATTTTGTGTTCATATTGACAATGAGGCTTATTTAGTAAAGGAATATCCACTTCGCACTAAAAGTGCACAAGGAGAACCTAGGAGACAACCAAAAACAAACACAAGCGATAAAGAAAATTCAAGATTTTATCAGCTTGTGTTTTTTTTTTTTTTTTTATAAAAAAAATCTTTTAAACATTGTTTGGCATAGCAATGGCCCCCCTACCCATAAAATAATTTACATATTTCTGCTGAACTTCACGGGCGCTTTGAGGTGCCAAGCCAGTACGGCCAGTATCCAGGCCCATCAGGGGATTTACAGGAAGTCCGGCCTCAGACCTAACTGAGGCTATATAATTTTGGGCATTTTTCCCTAACAAATTGTGCAGTATGCAGCAGGATAGGGCGATATGGTTGATTTTGTAGTCCGCCATATGGATTACTGTCAGAAACAGGCAGAACCAGCTGGCCATTATCCCAAAGGTATTCTCAATGACTTCTAGCTCTGACCAGCTGGTAGTTAAAAATGATCCTCTATGGGGTTAGGGTCCTTTGGGGAAATGGCCTCATCAGGTGCTCCCCAGACAAAACGCTTCATCAGCAAGAAAGACGAATGGGAGTCCTTCCACATCAGGTGGCAAAGCCAGGCAACCAGTCTGGAGGCGTTAGTAAAACTCCATCTGAGTAAGGAACTCATATTGTGCCGACACCACGCCATTAACACTATACTATTAAACCCCTTATAGTTATAACAGCAGGACCCCGAATGAGGTGGTGGCATGATGTGGACGTGCTTCCCATATATAGCCCCTCCACAATTGGGAAAGTCCCAATGGTCGGCAAAATGGGAGGCCACAGTCTGCCATTCCTGTGGCATTGAAGGGAACTGTGGAGTCAAAACAGAAAAAAAATATAAGTACTTTTACACATAACATTGCAAGCAGATTAGACACAAACATTCTTGGCCAACATCAGCATAACATTTTTTTTAACCACTTCACGCCCACGCTATAGCCAAAAGACGGCTACAGCGCGGACGCTAACTGCCGGAAGGGCAGGCATCAGTGAAGTTCTGTGTTGGCCGTGTCCCTTGGACACACCCAATCACAGATCGTGCTAAATTTGTAGGTACCCAAATATATGCAATAACAATATAGGTGACCAATATTCAATAAACAATGTTAGAAAAAATCTTCAGTTTTTGCCTCCAAACTTCAACCTCATGGCAACACTCTCCAATCCCTTTTTGGGATCAAATTACTGAATAATATTGACCTCTTAAATTAATATATACATCTACTGTGCTTATGGATCTTTTACTATAGCACAAGGACCTCTGTCCTCTTCTACCCCCCTTTTCCTAACTCCTGAATTATGCATAAGTTAGTTATATAACAAATAAAGGAGAAATCATCATAGATACCAATATAAAACATATATAAGAAAGAAGGGGGAACCAACTATGTTTATTCAATATTTTGGTTAAAAACCATGTAAAACTCAACTTGGCAGCGCTAACCTAGAACCTAGATAAAGGTGTAGACTCTCACAGAACCATAAATGACACTCTCCTTCCTCCTTTGCATACACACTTCGGTGATGATGTCACAATGCCATTGCTCCACCCAGCATAGCATGATGACGCCATTGCACTTTATAAATAAAGGTTATATTATATAGGTTGGGAAGGGGAGCACTTTATATGCTTTAACCATTTTTTAAAAAGAGAAGGGTTTTCTTTTTATCTAATAATAATATTTACCTAGGTGTATGCAGCATTGTTCCCCTGGCGCCTCTAAGACTGAGAACCGAACAATCTAACACCACCGATATCTCGGTTCTCACAGGTCCCGGAGCAGAGAGCTAATGACTGTCAGTCTCATGCTCACTGGAGTGCTGGGCTGTGGAGGGGGCGGGAGCGGCTCACTCAGGCTCTCAGTGGCCCGCTGAGAGGCTGAGCTGGGTGCTGGTCCAGGTATGAGGGCGGATCCTGATGTCATGGTGGTGATCTTCTGGATCGGATCTGTGGCGTCAGGAGAGCAGAACAAACTGCACTCCTGTGATCCACAGGTGAAGTACAACCAAACAAGCTTTGGCTCTACTTTTCCTTTAAATATGACATGGAAAAATTTTTAACAAAGGGAAATTTGTTAAATATTAATGAGTAATAAAGTAGGGATGTAGAAAAATAATAGTTGAAGTAAGAAGAGGAAGAAGGAATCAATTAAAGCGGAAGTCCACCCCAAAAAAAAAATTTAATTAAAAACCAGCAGCTACACATACTGCAGCTGCTGGCGTTTAATAATAGGACACCTACCTGTCCTGCAGTCCAGCGATGTCAACACCGCAGCTGATGTTTCCATCAGCTGTCGAGTGCTGCCGCGGCCATTGTACGTAAGGGAACCCGGCAGTGTAGCTTTTCGGCTTCACGCCGGAAACCCTATTACGCTTGCACAAGGCCCGCTCCTCTCTCCTACTGGCCCCGCGACAGGGGAGGAGGAGGAAGCCCCAACCGTGACGTCAATAGCCGCGGCTGAGACTCCTAGAAGTGGTAAAGGATACCTATCAAAGACAGGTATCCTGTCCCCTCTCCCCCCTGAAAGGTCCCAATTATGGCACCGGAGGGGGGGAGGAATCAGACGAGCGAAGTTCCACTTTTGGGTGGAACTCCGCTTTAAATAATTTTTAGTTTTGGCTCCATGCACACTAGGCTTAAAAAAACATCAGTTCCCGTGGCAGAAAAAAATGCTCATATAGAGCGTTTTTGTACACAGTTTGGCGAGTTTAGGAGAATTTTATGTTTTTTCTGCCACAAAGCTCCAATTAGAAATGCAAACCAGAAGGTTTTTTTTTCCTGCCTCTAAACACTGAGCTCAAAGTATTCCTGTGCCCTGGTTCACATTGATGCGATTCGGCATGCAATTTGTCAAACCACATGCCAAATCGGCGGCTATTACCCCGCAATAGAACCGTCCAAATGGGTGCAACACCGACTTTGCACCGCTGCACCAATTCCCGAAAGTAGTTTGTGTACTACTTTTGGTGATTTCAGGTGCGATTTCAATAGACATTTGTGCAGAAAACCGCACAGATGTCTCTGAAATCGTCAGACTGATATGCGGGAATGAAATCGTGCGAGTTCAGCTGAACTTTCATGATTTCAATCCCGGAGCAGTGTGAACCTTGGCTGTAATCATTCTAATGTGTATGGACACATATGATAACATTGAGCTGCTTCTACAGGCAAAACACAAAACTCTTGTAGAAGCAGCAACTTTTAAGCCAGTGTGCATGGAGTCTCTTACTTGTCGCTTTTCACACTGGGGCCGCGGCCACATTAGCAAAAAAAGTGATGATAGCGAGGTGCTTTTAACCCCAAAGATGGGGTTAAAACTCCTGTGTTGCGGCGTTTCTAGAAGCCCTTTTTTTAGGCAATTTGGAAGCGCTGCGCATTCATTCCAATGGGCAGGGCATTTTGGGAGCACTAAATACAGAGCTCCCAACCCACCCCAAAGATGCTGCTTGCAGGACTTTTTGGAACGTCCAGCAAATGCACCGCCCCCAGTGTGAAAAGTCACACTTGAATGAATGGGAGGTGGTTTTCAGGTGCTTAGCAGAGGCTATTTCCAGCGCTAGAGTGCCTGAAAACCACCCCAGTGCGATAGGAGTCTAACTGACATCTACAGGTCTTAACCACTTCAATACCCAGCCATAGTCAAATGACGGGGTGGGCATCATATGACGTACACGTCATATTTCTGCCACTACTGCAGCGATCAGGGAACCGGTGTGTGTCTGGGGACACAGCCGTTCCCCGATGGGGGTACTGAAGTGGCGGCGGCGAGTGGCAGAGCAGCTTTACCGGCTGTGATCCGTCACTAGCCAGCGCTGCATATCTATATCCAGGAAGCGGTGTGCACGGTGCACGTGCGCGCTCCCAGGGTGGAGCTGTGTAGTGATCGGGGCTGAGACTGGCTGAAGCTTTTCCCTTAGATACAGCCCAGCCCCGATCAGTGTAAAAAGTCAATGAAATTGGCTATTTAGTAGACACCGTCAATAAATTCGTTTCGTTCTGTTCCGTTTTGTTTCGTATTAAAATTAATTCGTACTTCGTATTTCGTGTCCGAAATTCCGTTTCGTTTCGTATGAAATACGAATTGTCGTTAGGTTCGTTAACGTGTACGAACTTTCTTTACGATGAATTTAAAGGCAAAAATATACCTCAATATGACAGTCGATGCTGATGGAAGTTTGGTTTTTATCCGAAATACGAAATTCCGTTGAAGAATTTCCTATCCGAAATACGAAGTTTCATTAGATGAGAAAGAGAGAAGCGGATTGTCTGCCATGCACCGCTGGTCCAGTTTGCGCCGGCTCCTCCTGGGGCTGCTTATTATGAGGGGCTCCCACCATCCCTGTGCTATGCTGACTTCCTCCTGGGGCTGCTTATTATGAGGGGCTCCCACCATCCCTGTGCTGTGCTGACTTCCTCCTGGGGCTGTACCTCTGCTGTGCATATTATGAGGGGCTCCCACCATCCCTGTGCTATGCTGACTTCCTCCTGGGGCTGCTTATTATGAGGGGCTCACACCATCCCTGTGCTATGCTGACTTCCTCCTGGGGCTGCTTATTATGAGGGGCTCCCACCATCCCTGTGCTGTGCTGATTTCTTCCGGGTGCTGTACCTCTGCTGTGCTCATTATGAGGGGTTTCCACCATTCCTGTGCTGTACTGACATACTGAGCACAGCAGAGGTACAGCCCCAGGAGGAAGTCAGCACAGAACAGGGATGGTGGGAGCCCCTCATAATAAGCATCCCCAGGAGGAAGTCAGCATAGCACAGGGATGGTGGGAGCCCCTCATAATAAGCAGCCCCAGGAGGAAGTCAGCACAGCACAGGGATGGTGGGAGACCCTCATAATAAGCAGCCCCAGCAGGAAGTCAGCATAGCACAGGGATGGTGGGAGCCCCTCATAATATGCACAGCAGAGGTACAGCCCCAGGAGGAAGTCAGCATAGCACAGGGATGGTGGGAGCCCCTCATAATAAGCAGCCCCAGCAGGAAGTCAGCATAGCACAGGGATGGTGGGAGCCCCTCATAATATGCACAGCAGAGGTACAGCCCCAGCAGGAAGTCAGCATAGCACAGGGATGGTGGGAGCCCCTTATAATAATCAGCCCCAGGAGGAAGTAAGCATAGCACAGGGATGGTGGGAGCCCCTCATAATAAGCAGCCCCAGCAGGAAGTCAGCATAGCACAGGGATGGTGGGAGCCCCTCATAATAAGCAGCCCCAGGAGGAAGTCAGCATAGCACAGGGATGGTGGGAGCCCCTCATAATAAGCAGCCCCAGCAGGAAGTCAGCATAGCACAGGGATGGTGGGAGCCCCTCATAATAATCAGCCCCAGGAGGAAGTCAGCACAGCACAGGGATGGTGGGAGCCCCTCATAATAAGCAGCCCCAGCAGGAAGTCAGCATAGCACAGGGATGGTGGGAGCCCCTCATAATAAGCAGCCCCAGGAGGAAGTCAGCATAACACAGGGATGGTGGGAGCCCCTCATAATAAGCAGCCCCAGGAGGAAGTCAGCACAGCACAGGGATGGTGGGAGCCCCTCATAATAAGCAGCCCCAGGAGGAAGTCAGCACAGCACAGGGATGGTGGGAGCCCCTCATAATAAGCATAATGACTGAGTGGTCGTCAATGCAACGACAACTGATCCGAAATTCGTAAACAAAAATTCGTATTGCATACAAAATTCGGACGCACGGCGTATTCCTCCCGAACGTACGAATTTTGGGAAATTTGTACGAATTTGAGATTCGTACGAAACGAATCGCACATGTCTACTATTTAGTGACTGGCTGTGTCCAATGACAGCCTGTCACTAAATGTAAACAAAAGGTGTGTGTAACTTCTGTTGCTGGGTTCTCCTCTTCACACACCGATCCAGTGTGAGGAGGAGATCAGCTAACAGTGAGTTACCATTACTGTACCCCAGTATATGTTTTACTGTGCCCAGATTGCCCCCCCTAAATAAAGAGTACCTGTCACCAGGAGTACCTGCCACCAGAGTACTTGCCACCAGAGTACCTGCCACCTCACCATCTGCCACCAGAGTACCTGCCACCTCACCATCTGCCACCAAAGTACTACCAGAGTACCCACCACCAGAGTACCCGCCACCTCACCACCTGCCACCAGAGTACCCGCCACCTCACCACCTGCCAACAGAGTACTACCAGAGTACCTGCCACCAGAGTACCCACCACCAGAGTACCCGCCACCTCACCACCTGCCACCAGAGTACCTGCCACCAGAGTACCCGCCACCTCACCTCCTGCCACCAGAGTACCTGCCTACAGAGTACCACCAGAGTACCCGCCACCTCACCACCTGCCACCAGAGTACCTGCCACCACAGTACCTGCCACCTCACCAGAATACCAGCCACCTCACCACCTGCCACCAGAGTACCCACCACCTAAGTACCTGCCACCTCACCAGAATACCCGCCACCTCACCACTTGCCACCAGAGTACCTACAGCCACTATGTCCAGAAAGGTGTACACCCCAGAAGAGGCATACCAAATACTCAATCTGGCCGATGAGAGCAATGGGGAGCTCTCACCGCTCAATTCTGTTTCCGATTCTGTTTTGGAATATGAGCCCCCTGAAGGCAGCACATCAGGATCCAAATTGGAGGTGGAAGCAGTCCATCCTAAAAGAAGATGGTCTGAACACCAGGCAGCTACCAGCAGTGCCAACAGCGGTAGACCCCAGGAGGAGAGGCCTGGTACAAGCGCTGCTAGACACCAGGAGGAAAGGCCCAGTGCAAGCCAAAGAATTAGGGCCCAAACCCAGCTTCCAGAAGGCTTGGCAAACCCATTGTGGCTGCCTTCTACCACAATCCCCCCTTTTACAGCACAGCCAGTTGTGCAGGTCAACACTGCGGGTTTTTCCCAAATGGATTTTTTTTATTTATTCTTCCCAGACTAATTGGTTCAAGGCATCGTGGACCAAACCAACCTTTTTGCACAACAATTTATTGAAAACAACCCCAGCTCCAGCTATGCCCGCCCTTTTGAATGGCGACCCCCTAACAGCAGCAGAGCTTAAATTGTTTTTAGGCCTAACGCTCAACATGGGGCTTACAAAAAAAATGAAATGCATAAGTATTGGTCAACCTAACCCATCCATCATATGCCAGTTTTTTCATCATTCATGTTCAGGTCCCAATACGAACTTATAATGCGCTTCCTGCATTTTAGTGACAACTCACAGTGCCCCCCCCGAAATCACCCAAACTTTGACAAACTATATAAAATTCGTCCCCTAATTAATTTTTTTTCCAAGAAGTTTTCCGAACTTTATCTCCTTGACAAAAACATATGTGTGGACGAATACCTGGTGCATTTCACAGGCCGGGAATCAAGCAATATATCCCCAGTAAGAGAGTGAGGTATGGCTTGAAGTTCAACAAGCTCTACGAAAGCGCCACCGGTTATGTGCACTCATTCCGCATGTACAAAGGCAAAGATTCCCAATTCCAGCCCCCTGAGTGTCCATCCTACATGGGAATAAGTGGAAAGATAGTTTGGGAGTTGGCATTCCCACTCCTCCAAAAGGGGTATCATATTTATATGGATAACGATTACACTAGTTTGCCCCTTCTCTGCCACCTGTACCTAAAAAAACTTTGGCCTGTGGTTCAAGGAAAAACCGAAAGGGCTTCCCACAGTGTCTTGTTGCCACAACCATTCAAAGGGGGGAATCGGCAAGCATGAGGAAGTGTTGGCTGTGAAGTGGAGGGATAGGAAAGACATGTACATGATGTCCACCATCCATGATGACACCTCGGTGGAACTTCACAGAAGACGCAGTCCCGTTCGCAAGCCTTCCTATATCAGCGATTATAATAAATTCATAGGGGGGGGGGGGGGATTTAAATGACCAATGTTGGAGCCCTATCTTTCAACAAGAAAATCCCTTTTTTGGTACAAAAAAATCGCAATTTACTTTTTTCATTTGGCCCTTTAAATTCTTTTATCATCTACCAAAAATCAACAGAAACACCCACCACCTTCATAGTATATTGAAGACATTGTTACTTCCCTGGTCTACCAACAAAATTCCCCCCCTGAAAGCATTCGCTCGGATTCTGGCAGCAGACTACATGAGCGCCATTTTCCAGACCACATTCCACCATCAGGATCAGGAAGACGATGCCAATGTCGGTTGTGTCCCTCCCAACCTGGCCTTTGCATCGGACAATGCTTCAGGCGATACAATACTGTGGAAAACGATTAGCCCATATTTCTAATACTGCCATTTCCCCGTTTTCAATTTCAGCCATGAATATTTCCCTGCCTCAACCAACCATATCATTGTCTTCCATGTGAACTGACCCTGGCCTGTTTCTCGACTATGCCTCTGCCTACCGTCTGCATTGTTTATCCGCCATGTTTCGGCCTTTCAAGTGAACTGACCCTGGACTGTATTGACTATGCCTCTGCCTACCGTCTATTTCTGCCTTTTACCTGCACTGACCTCAGCCTATTGACCATGTTTTTGCCTGCCCCTTGGACTGATCTTTTACCCTGCTACACAGGGGTCTCACATATGTGAAGGGCTCCAGGAGGGTCCAGGCATGGGTACGCCACGCAGCAGGGCACACTCCTCCAGGTCCCTACCGGATAACTAGCGGATGACACTATGAGTCCCTGAGATCACGTTCTTACTATGTGTGGTCCGCCCTCACCACATATTTCCTGGGCAAACAAGTTTTTGTACCATTTGCACCACTTGCTTCGCTGTAGACATCTCATGGCAGTCCTGGAGTCCAGCGGCCTACGCTTACCAACATAATCTCTCAGCTTCGGGTGGGATAATGTGCCCTTTGGCAGTCAATGGAACAAGGTGCTTAACTACCGAACCGGCTGGTGAGGTTACCCTGGTTTTACAACCAGGCTGAATTGGGACAACGGATTGACGGCTTGACTCTCCAGGTTTTTGGTTTGCACACATGGCCCCCAGAGACATGACTTTCTTGCTTACCAGCAATACAGACTTGGAAAGGGGAGGTTGGAACCCCACTTGCATTGGGGAAGGTGGGGCCGGGTTGCTGGTAAGGTCTGCTCTGGGTCGCTATAGAAATCGGGGCGGGTTACTGCACTAATGCCACTTGGCCCTAGAAGCATACTTTATGTTTAAATCACTACATGGCCTCAATTAGTCTGTGCACTGGCAGGAGGTGATTCTCAGGGTATCTGACTGGGGGGCGCTGTCCGGGGGGTATGTTGCTGGAGGAGGGGGTGGCCTTGCCCGTTCACCCTGCTCGCCCCTTGCCGGCTGCGCTCCCTAGCGTCCAACTTCCATGTTACTCGGTTATGGATATTAGTTATCTAGTCCAGTTACAAGCTTAGATTGTTCACCTGTTTTAACAGTTATGCCTATACGTCTCTTCTCACGGCAGAGAAGACTTTAGGCATGTTATACTTGCCCAAGGGGCCAGGGCTTGGCTTCCTTATGTTTTTTCTTCCTTTTTTGTTTAAATAGTATCTTATTACTATTCTTACTTGAGTGATAGCGGCTGTCACTCTGATTGGGTGCCTCCCTTGTCCCCACAAATAGATAGGTATCTGGGTGGTGATAGTAGTCCCCACCCGGACACTGGAATTTTGACCTATCTGGACGGCTTGACAGCCCAAGTGGGTCGTTACCACTAACTCTCCCTCTATCTCTGACTTTCTCACCCCCTTTTTTTCCTTCTCTTGGTCTTTTCTTGCCTCTCTTGGCCTCTAATACAGTGAAATTGGTGGGAGGGTGTTAATATACCAGTTTTTGCCTTTTACAGGTTAGGATTGCAGGCATAGTCCACCATCTCTCTCTACTTCCGACCAATGGCTTACTCAGCCTTGGGTACTGCATCTTACTGAGTAAGGGAGCCTCCTTCGAGCTCACAGACAAAATAGTAGATCCGGGCGGGAGGTTTATCTTTCTTAAAGGGACCCTCACAGGTGTACCTACCACACTGGCAAACGTATACTTCCCCAATGCCTCCCATTTAACATTCTGTAGAATGCTGGTGAGGAAGCTTGAGAGCTTTGGGATGGGCTGTCTAATTTTGGGGGGAGACTTCAATATCCCGCTTGACCCTTTACTGGACACATCCTCGGGGAGAATGTTTGTCTCCTTCCAGACCCTAAAGACAATAAAAACCCTCCTCCACACTCTAGACCTAGTAGACACATGGCGATACCTACACCCAGCTGACAAAGATTTCTCCTTTTACTCAATCCCTCATGATCGTTACTCGAGGATTGACTACTTGTTTATCTCCCAAAGGGACCTGCACACAGTGTTGGATTCCCACATAGGGATTCAATCCATCTCCGACCACGCCCCAGTATCGGTCAATCTTAGTCTAGAAACTAACACCAAAACAACTCCCATGTGGAGATTGAACTCCTCACTACTAACAGACCCTTCCCTGCTTCCAAAAATTGATGTAGCCCTGAAAGAATTTTTCAAACACAATGTGACTCCTGGCATGGATCCTTTATCGATCTGGGAAGCTCACAAATGCACCGTTAGGGGGGTACTGATGACACTGGGTGCCCAAAGGAAGAGGGAACGGGAAAAAGAAGCCCGACAGCTAACCCAAACAATTTGTCGCCTAGAAACCCTTCATAAGCAGTCCTTGTCTGAGCAATCAGCTACAGCGCTTCTAGAGGCCCGGAAGACCCTTAAACAGCTACTAGAATCAAAAACTAAGAGAATCCTATTCTTACGGAAAAGGGTGTACTATGAGCATGGGGACAAAGCTGGACACATGCTTGCTAGAGGCCTGAGAGATCTCACTACTAAAACCAACATTCCGGGTATCCAGAATAAGGAAGGTCATATAGACAGGACGACTGATAAAATAGCTCAACACTTCCAAGAGTTCTACACTAAACTCTATAACCTCCCACCACAGCACAAACCCCCTGACCTAGGGAGCGACAGACTACAAGCGATACGGGAATACTTGAGGGATTCAGACCTCCCCTCACTTACAACGGAGGATTCTACTGCTCTTGACGCCCCGATAGACCAAGCAGAAATCAGACTAGCTATTAAGGAACTTAAAACGGGCAAAAGTCCGGGCCCGGATGGGTACACAGCCATATATTACAAGACATTTATGCACACCTTAACCCCACACCTTCACAACGCTTTGAACTCCTTGACAGGGGGAGGGAGGGTCCCCCCTGACTTTTTATCTGCGTACATCGCAGTTATCCCAAAACCGGACAAAGATCCGGTACACTGCACTAGTTATAGGCCAATCTCGTTGCTGAACTTAGACATCAAGATATTGGCGAAGATAATTGCAACAAGACTGTCACCCCTTCTCTATAAGCTGATTGGACCAAGGCAGGTGGGTTTTATGCCTGGCAGAGAGGCCAGGGACAATGTTACCAAGGCCTTGGATCTGATACATGCTGCCCATGAGCGAAAAATCGAGGGCCTTCTCCTGTCAACTGACGCGGAGAAGGCCTTCGATAGAGTAGCCTGGGATTGCATGTTTGAGACCTGCAGACATATAGGACTGGGACCCGGCATGTTCAATTGGATAGCGTCTCTGTACCAAAACCCCTCAGCCAGACTCAAGATAAACGGAACACTGTCCGGTAGGGTAAGCATAAATAATGGCACTAGACAGGGCTGTCCCCTCTACTATTCATTATCTCACTTGAACCCTTCATCAGGTGAGTCACGGCCAACAGTTCGGTGAGAGGTTTTGGGGTTGAGGGGAAGGAGTTCAAGGTGGCGGCTTACGCCGATGACCTCTTGTTTTTTGTAACCGATCCACACATATCTGTGCCATCCCTTTTGAAGGAGTTTGCAACATACGGTTATATCTCTAAACCTAAGATAAATTATTCCAAGTCAGAAGCAATGAACATCACGCTGCCAGCCCCGAAATTGAAGAATACAATGGAAAATAGCACCTTTAAGTGGGTCACACATGCCATTAAATATTTAGGGGTGTGGCTGACACCCAAGGTGGACTCCATTTTCAAGCTCATCTCCTGGTTTGGTAGGGCGGCAATTTGTAAAATGAATATCCTACCTAAAGTCCTATATTTAATTTGCGCCCTACCCGTTAAAATTCCCCAAAGCTTTTTCAGATCCATTCAGGCCATCTTACTGAGATTTATATGGGCACGTAAAGCGTCTCGTATCAAGTTTTCCCTATTAATGAGGCCCAAGAACCTGGGAGGGCTGGGGGTACCAAACATGCCACTCATATTGCGAGAATTGTGGATTGGCACTGCCATTCTGACATGAAAGATTGGGTGATGCTAGAAAGGGACTCCGTTCCGATGCCCCTACTTTTCTCCCCATGGATTCCGAAATCCACGTACCCTTCGCTACTAAAAAAACACCCCTTAATAGGGACAACCTTGGAAATTTTCCACCTGTTATCTAAACAGGACAAGCTTTCCTCACCCCTGGGTCCACTCACACCACTACAAAATAACCCAGACTTTGTCCCAGGATTGGGGAACCAACTACTACGTGTATTGCTTCAACAATAGAATAATGAAAGACTTCACAGACCTAAGGACTGACAACGACATACCCACCTTGCCCTTGTGGACATATTTCCAGATACGCTAATTTGTTAATAAGCCCCCCCGCAGGGATCTCTTCACTAGAGACCTAACGGAGTTGGAGTTGGTATGCCTCAAAGGGGATAGGGTGTTGAAAACTACCTCTACAGCATATGAGTGGCTGCAACACCTAAAAGAAGTGACGAGCGATCGGTTTAGAGAGAGATGGTCGGATGATCTAAACATAGACATCACAAATGCCCAATGGGAGAGGACCTGTATACTAGCCCATAAATGCTCCATCAGTACAAGATTGCAGGAGACAGCATATAAGGTACTTACTCGCTGGTATGTAACACCTGCTAAAAAACTCACAAACGGTACCCTTCAGTCGAGTGACTTATGTTGGCGTTGTCACAAGGATAGGGGTACTCTGTTACATATTTGGTTAATGTGTGAACGAATAAGACTATACTGGAATGGTGTGACGGGGCTGGTGCGTCGAATCACGGAGACCAAACTCACCTTAGATGCAGTGTGTTGCTTACTTCACATTTCCAGCTTCTCTTTGAAGAAGTACAAAAACTCCTTATCTAGGCACCTGATAAACGCGGCCAGGTCGCTTATCCCTCTATATGGGAAAACCACGCACACCTCCTCATTGAAAGAATGGTTGCACAAGATCTCTTCCATTTGTGAAATGGAGGACACTAAGACACAATCAGAAGACAATGGTCATGTGATCTAGTTACCGTTTAAGTGGAAATAAACAGTCACTGTTGACTGGATGGAAGACCCATCACTACATGCTGCACCTTACATGCTGCCCAGAGCAGCATTTATGCACAGGATTTCTCGCTTTCCCTCTTACTGTTTTCACGTTCCTTCTTTTCTTTTCTGTTTCTTCTTTTCTGAATTTCCCACACTCCACGAAGTACGGACCCTGCCCGCAGTTCGATGTTAGCTACAATTTGTAAAGCATTAAAGTTGTTCTGTTGGATCTGGTCTGCGCACCTGAGCAGGGTCGGGCCAAAGGACAATTATTTCTCATTGCATAGCTAGATGTATCCACTAGCATATGGTTTGCTACCTTTTACTACTATGTGATTTATCTACCCATCTGTTCTTATCTCTTGTACTGTTACTATTTTCTAATAAATTCTTTTAATGTAAAAAAAAATAAAAAGGACAAATGTAGCGCTAAAATGGGAATAAACGTTAAATAAATATAAAAATGTTCACTAGAGTTCATCTGAATAGACAATAAATTCTCAAAGCTGGGAGGTCAGTCCTGCATGGAGAAAAGCAGCAGACGGCTGTGTGTAGATGAGTAGTAAGGTCCTTGTAAACAAGTATGTTGAAATACTCTTACCGGAAATGATGGACCTGTGTGCCAGCGACACCAGATCGTACGGGCATATAACGATAATCGTTTGGAGCAGCCGACTCTGTGGGGTCCTTCGCTATCCATGACCATCCAAGGGGATTGACGTCCAGGGGGATCAGCGGACCAGAAAGTTGGCAGCCAAGTCATCCAAAAAAAGGTGTATCTCTGAACGGTCAAACAAGCATACGGAGCAAATGGCATGTAGAAACATAAAAGAAAAAAGAGGCTCCCAATGGTGTAGAATCAAAGGTATCGATAGGCGTTTTTATTGCAAAAAATGCCAAGTACATGAAATAAATAAAAACGTGATCACATGAATAAAAAGCAATATGGAAGGCGTAAGAAGGGCTGCTTCTTCTTACGCCTTCTATATTGCTTTTTATTCATGTGATCACGTTTTTATTCATTTCATGTACTTGTTTCATGTAATTATTTATTCATTTATTCAGATGAACTCTAGTGGACATTTTTATATTTATTTACCGTTTATTCTCATTTTAGCGCTATATTTTTCCTAACAGAGCCCTAACAGTGGAGGAGTTTAACATTTTTTTGGGCCTCACATTTTGTATGGGACTAAACAATAAATATGAAATACGTGCATATTGGTCATCCCGCCCCATCTATCACATGCCCATCTTTTCCTCAATAATGCCCCGGACCAGATATCTTATGATAATGAGATTCCTACACTTTAACGACAATACCCAGTGCCTTCCCCGAAATGACCCAAATTTTGATAAACTTTACAAAATTCGGCCGCTAATAAATTATTTTTCTGAGATCTTCCCCCAGTTGTTTACCCCAGACCAACACATATGTGTGGATGAGTCCCTGATCAAATTTTCTGGCAGGCTGGGCCTAAAACAATTTATTCCCTCCAAAAGGGCCCGCTATGGGGTGAAAATGTATAAATTGTGTGACCGAGCCACAGGGTATACATATTCTTTCATGGTATACGAAGGGAAGAACACCCAGCTACATCCCCCTAATTGCCCCGAATACATCGGATCGAGTGGGAAAGTTGTTTGGAAACTTATAAACCCACTCCTGGAGAAAGGCTACCATCTCTATGTGGATAATTTTTACACAAGTTTACCCCTGTTCCGCAACCTCCATAGAAAGAAAACTCCAGCATGTGGCACCGTAAGGATGAACCGGAAGGGCTTTCCTCAAAGCCTCGTCAACAAAAAGTTAAGAAAAGGCGAAGCGGCGAGTTTACGGAACGAGTAAATTTTGGCTGTGAAGTGGAGGGACAGAAGGGATGTGTACATGCTTTCTTCGATCCACAACAATACATTTGTTGAGATCACCAAGAGGAATGGCCCAATACAAAAACCAACTAGTATCCATGAGTACAACATGTTCATAGAGGGTGTCGACTTGAACGAACAGATGCTCGAACCCTACCTTGCCACAAGAAGAACATACAAGTGGTATAAAAAAAATTATATTTATTTCTTTAATTTGGCCATATACAACACATATGTAATCTATCGAAAATCCACAGAAAGACCCATACCCTTCCTTGGCTACCAGGAGCAAATCGTCACTGCCCTTATATACCCCAAGGGCCCACCAGAAAACATTCAATCCGATGTAATTAGCAGACTCTCTGAATGCCACTTTCCTGATAAAATCCCTCCCAGACCAACAGGCCGAAGACATCAAAAAAAATGTCGGGTGTGCAGCAAACGAGGATTGAGAAGAGACACCACTTATCATTGTGCCCAATGCCCTTCCCAACCAGGCCTCTGCATAGGTGACTGTTTCCGCCGTTACCATACTTCAGTGAATTATTAGTGAAGTATGGTAACCATAACCCTCACTCCCTGCCATTTACCTTCACATCCCTTATGCCTCTGCTTGCTCTGTAACTGACCCTGGCTTGTTATTCGACCACGCTTCTGCCTACTGATTCTGTTTATGCCTCTGCCTGATCTGGAACTGACCCTGGACTGTTATTCGACCATGCTTCTGCCTACTGATTCTGTACATACCTCTGCCTGATCTGGAACTGACCCTGGACTGTTATTCGACCACGCTTCTGCCTACCGATTCTGTACATACCTCTGCCTGATCTGGAACTGACCCTGGACTGTTTGACCATGCCTCTTGCCTGCCTCTTGGACTGATCTTGTACCCTCTCAGTGGACTAGTGAGATTCATAACATGGGTCTCACATATGTGAGGGGTTCCAGAATTATTTTTTTGGATGAAGAAGACAATTTCATTTGTTTTCTCATTCCTAGATTAGGGTCTGGAGACTCTGAGGCTTCAAAGAGATTTGGGTGGGAGAAGCCTCTACCCCTATCCCCATTCTGTCCTGAACGAGGCCCTACTTCTGCCTGCTGCCTGTAGGACCTATACCATCATGCCTCTGCCTGTCGCATGAACTGACCACACCACATGGATGCACCATGTTCCTGCCCAATACCAGGACCAATATTTTGGCACTGCTGACAATCTCTGCCTGCACTGACCTTGAACTGTATATGGACAGTATCCCTGCCTGCTGCCTATATTGACTATGGACAGTATACCTGCCTGTTGCCTGGAAAATTGTGTTCACTTTTGCTGACCAAGTCCCTGCCTGCTGCCTGCACCAGTGCTATCATCCTGTGGACAACTGCGCTGCTAAAACCACAGGTAATCTTTTGTTTACTCTTTGCTCAGCAGAATGTATTTTGGGGTGTAATTCTTGGTATGTGCATGCTATGTGTCCCTGGAACACCTGATAGTGTTCCTTGCATGTTGGGCCTCTGTATGTGACCAAGCTGTGTAAAGTCTCACACATTTGGTATTGCCATACTCAGGAGTAGCAGAACGTATTTTGGGGTATCATTTTTGCTATGTACATGCTATGTGTTGCAAATATCTTATAAATGGACAACTTTGCGTAAAAAAAAAATGCGTTTTCATTTTTTTCCACATTTTCCTAAAACGTCTGGAAAAAAATGAACCATTTAAAAGACTCATTATGCCTCATAGATTATACGTTGGGGTTTTAGCTTTCCAAAATGGGATCACTTTGTGGGCATTTCCATTGTCCTGATGCTCCAGGGCCTTCAAAATTGTAATAGGTGGTTGAGAAATGAGATGTGTAATTTATGCTCCTAGAACGCCTGATGGTGCTATTTCAATATTGGGCCTCTGTATGTGGCCAGGCTGTGTAAAAGTCTCACACATTTGGTATTGCCATACTCAGAAGGAGTAGCAGAACGTATTTTAGGGTGTAATTTTTGCTATGTACATGCTATGTGTTGGAAATATCTTATAAATGGACAACTTTGCGTAAAAAAAATGCGTTTTCATTTTTTTCCAAATTTTTCCAAAACTTCTGGAAAAAAATTAACCATTCAAAAGACTCATTATGCCTCATAGATTATCCGTTGGGGTGTTAGCTTTCCAAAATGGGGTCACTTTGTGGGCGTTTCTATTGTCCTGGTGCTCCAGGGCCTTCAAAAATGTAATAGGTGGTTGAGAAATGAGATGCGTAATTTATGCTCCTAGAACGCCTGATGGTGCTATTTCAATATTGGGCCTCTGTATGTGGCCAGGCTGTGTAAAAGTCTCACACATTTGGTATCGTAATACTCAGAAGGAGTAGCAAAGCGTATTTTGCCATGTGAGAGAAATAACCTATTACATTGAAAATTTGGTGAGGAAAAAAAAAAATCTTAATTTTGCAAAGAATTGTGGGAAAAAGATGACAACATCAAAAACCTCACCATGCATCTTAGTAAATACCTTGGAATGTCTACTTTCAAAAAAGGGGTCATTTGGGGGGTATTTGTACTTTCCTGGCTTGTTCTGGTCGCAAGAAATTAGATAGGCTACCAGTACATCAGGTGTGATCAATTTTTTATGATTCGCACCACAGCTTGTGGACTCTCTAACTTTCACAAAGACCAAATAATATCCACTAATTTTTGGGTTATTTTTACCAAAGATATGTAGCAGTATAAATTGTGGCCAAAATTTATGAAAAAAAATTAATAATTTGCAAAATTTTATCACATAAACGAAGAAAAATGCGTTTTTTTTACAAATTTTCGGTCTTTTTTAATTTATAGCGCAAAAAATAAAAAACTCAGAGGTGGTCAAATACCACCAAAAGTAAGCTCTATTTGTGGGAAAAAAAAGGACACAAAATTAATTTGGCTACAGTGTTACATGACTGAGTAATTGTCATTCAAAGTGTGAGAGCACCGAAAGCTGAAAAGTGGTCTGGGCAGGAAGGGTGTTTAAGTGCCCAGTAAGCACGTGGTTAATTGATATCTGTATGATGTTGATAAACACTGAGTGAGATGGGTTTTTTTAAGCAACATCTGCTAGAACTGCTGTGTGTACACAGCAATGTATGGCTTCATACCTGTAAGGAAAAAGCATAATGAGCTAGTATGCACCGCACACTAGCTCATTATGAAGTACTTACCTTAGAACAAAGTTCCGGTATCGCCTCCCAGTCACTACTGAAGGAGCTGACATGTTCCCTTAGTGTTTCTTCCAGGTTCGCGGCTCCGGCGCTGTGAGTGGCTGCAGCCGCAATGATGTCACTCCCGCATATGCGCGCAGGAGTCCTCTTTCTGGCAGGGAGCTCTGATTTTCTGGCAGCATCCGCCGGACCTTTAGAGCGCATGCGCCACTGATGTCAACAGCTGCATGCAAGGTGAATATCTCCTAAGCCATACAGGTTTAGGAAATATTCATTTTACCTACAGGTACGCCTTATTATATGCTTACCTATAGGTCAAAATGTGAAAGCGGGGTATCTGGGGTATACAACTGCTTTCACTGCATTATGTGATCCAAACTTTGACCATACCCAGACATGGCCAGTTATGGCCAGCTGTGCTTTTCATACCTAGAGTTCCCTTTTAGGGTGATATGAAATAGTCATCCAAGTAGGAATCCTTAATTTCAATATTGTTTTATGTCTTGCTTGTCTAACTGTTACAACGGATCCTTATCTGTATATAGCGGTTTTTAAAGTGTACTGATTTGTTCCATGGATGGATTGATAACGTGCTTATTTTTAGCATGTTATTTTGGCATGTTATACATTGTTGCAGTTTTTATGATACAACAGTCATTGTACTTTATTTCGAAAATGTACAAAAATGCATCTCCACTAATTGTTTTGTACACAACAGGGAGTTTTTTGCTTTGATATTCTCTACAAAGATTTGCAGGTTGCTAGGTTGTTGTGGAACATCACTTTTTGGCAATGGCATCTGCAAGCAAGATGTTGCCTTCCTACCATATCAGGCTAGTTTATTATCCTTTATCTAAATACAGGATTTCTTTAAGATAGGGTGACACTAAACATAAACATTAACATCACAGAAGATGCATACAATTCTGTAAAAGATCCCTGAGGCTATGATTTTCATATCTACTATTTGTTGCGGCAGCCTCACTTGTTTGTACAATTTAACATTACAACTCTAAAGATGGCCATAAAAACCTCAATGAAAGGAAGTGATACTGCTGATTATGAGCATGTCTTGTGGTTTTCAGGCCATTGCTGTAATGATATGGAGTGATAATAATCACCCAAGACAATCAGAGAAGTGCTGTTGCATACAGCATATTCTTAACATCTTTGAAAAATCTCTCTTTAAAGCGAAACGTCCCTGAAAAGGGAAGTTCTGCTCCCCCCCCCCCCCCCAACCTTTTTGGATTTTTTTTTAGGGAGCGAGTACCTATTTCTGAAAGGTCCCCATTCCCACTTCAGCTCAGACTGCCTAGGCAACCTGAGCTTAAGTATGGCAACACCCCCTCACCCCCACCACCACCTGCATCCTCCTGGGACACATCACAGGCCCCAGGAGAAGTGGTGGCTGGTGGATTCTTTTTTTGGGGGTTGGCAAACAAACAACACCCCCCCCCCCCGGTGGTCTGTCCGGCACTTACCTGCTCATGTTGCAGGGCTGTGGTGTCCTCTGGAGTGTGGGCAGCGGCTGTTGCCGGCTCCAGTGTCTGCTCCTCTAGCTTCCTACGCCATGTGTCTCCTCTTCCGCCAAAGCGCTAGGCATCCAAAAGGATCGCCTGACACTTTGGGCAATCGGGAAACAGGTCTCACAGACCTGCCTCCTGATTGGCGGGGAGGAACTCTAGTGTGATAATAGCAAAAATGTATTTCCTGTGGTCACACAACTGGGTGGGCTTGGAGTGCAGTGCTCTGCACACCAAGCCCACCCTTTTTTGAAGCATATTAGAGCCTCTGGCTCTAATGTGATGATTCAAAAAAGCATCCACCCCGCATTGGAATCCATGGTCCAGCGCCACTGATACGTAGATCAGGGGGGGCGAACCGGAGGCGGCCCTCTGTGGATGGGCTGTCACTGCCCAGGAGACTGTGGGATGATTCACAAGGCACAGCACGACAGCTTTGGGGACCCAAAGACCGACAAACAACCAGCCCAGGTGAGGACAACGCTGGATCCCTGGATTGGGAAATGTGTTCTGACTTTTTTTTATTTATTTATTTGACTAAAAATCCTCTTTGACTAGATTTTAGATCTTCATTATTGCAGAGAAGAGAGAAAGATCAGAAATACACACAATGTAGTTGATTTATTTAAGACCTGTATCAAAAATCTTTGATGGGAAAATGCAGTGTGCTTTTGACAACATTGACATCAGTTTGAGATACTACTCAAACTGATGTCATTGCAGGTACAGTTAACCTGCATTTGACTTGCTTCAGATGCTTTTGCATTTCCATAGAATTGTTTTAGGAAAAGAAGCAGTTCTAAAGTGAACAAAAGCCCATATGCTGACTCTAAATCATAGATCCATAAATGTTTCAATCCAAAGACCCAAATAGGAAAATCTATTACCATACTGGAACGCAAGAGGAGACTTATTACCAAAATGTCAGCAAAGCCATACAATAATGAATTCCGTGCAAGTATAGGTCTCTTTTCTCATTTGTAAAGCAGAAAAGTGAAAAGCTAAGATATTATTAATAAAAGGATAAGTATAATTCAAAACAGAGAACAGATTCCATTCCAATTTCAATGCTTGTGCATATACTAAACCTATTTAAAGCTACACTCTAGGCAGATACAAAAGATATACATTAATGCATCTCTGTTTTTATAATACATCAAAAAATGTGTTCACCACTGATCCACTGATTTCACACTTAGTGACATGGTCTAGCTTAAATCAATGTACTATAGGTATGCGGATCTTGTCAAATGTGTTTATTATTTTTTAAGTATAACAAAGATTGCCAAATTAAGTATATACAAGGATTGTGGTACAATATGCAAATAGCAATAGAATTAAACATATTGATTTTCAACAGGATGAGTACATAACAATGTAAAAATGTAATGAGTAGAGCAACAAATAAACCAATAAAGTATTACATTGAAAGCATTAGAAAATTGCACCAGAAGGAAAAAAGTAAGCTAGTAACTATTGGTTAATTCTGCAAGAGCAGTAATTAGGAGATCAATCTAATAGGTATATAATAAAAACAGAAGAGATAATGTGTTTATAAATACCACACAATAGTAAAAGAAAGATAGAAAACAAAAAAAATAAAAATAAAATAGGAGTAAATAGAGAGAAAAGGGTAGAAAAAAGGGGGAAAGGGGATGAGGGGGTTTACACGTGGTGATGTGATCCCAAATGAATAGAAAGCATAGTCAAGGCAAATAGAGTAAAATTACCAGGACAATAGTAGTCATCAAAGTCTGGAGGTAAACAATGCCTAACCCAAGAAAGCCAGAGTTTCTTAAATTGACCAATTCGATCTCTTTCGATTGCTTTCCATTTTAGCATGAATAAGAGCTTTATTGGTTCTGTGTATGGTTTCAGCTAGAATTAAATATTGAGTGTTTGCAATAATTTGTTTTGCGTCTGTTAAGAGCTGTAAAAGCAGGCAAAATTGATTCTGTGTAATCCCATCAGGTTTCATATTTAATATGGCTGTGGCAGGATTGGGCCGTATAGGTGTATCAGAGATTTTAGAGGCTAAGTCAAAAACTTCCATCATTTTTGGACAATCCCACCAAATATGAAGCTTAGTGCCAGACTCTGAACAGCCATGAACAGCCACGAAAACAAGTTCCAGGGTAATCAGAAGCATATTTAGATATTCTAGTAGGAGGGATGAGCCCAATGTTTGAGTCGAACGTAAGTGGTTCAGTTATCCTGGCTGGGCATCATATGATCTCCTTCAGGATAACAGCCGACGCAGGCTCTTTACCACATGATTAGCCGTGTCCAATCACGGGAAGCCATGTCCAATCAGGGAAGCCGTCAGAACCACCACGGAAGCCCCCAACATGTAGATGGCCAGGTATGTAGCCCATGGCCATCCACATGTGCAAATGACAGCCCAATCTGTGCAATCAGTGCCCACAAATGGTCACTGACTGGCACCATCATGTAACAAATGAAATCAGTGATGCCCAGCAATGCCACCCATCAGTGTCATCAGTGCCACCCATCATTGTCCAGCAGTGCCACCTATCAGTGCCCATCCATGCCCATCAGTGCCCACCTATCAGTTTCCACCAGTGCTCATCTGTGCCACCTATCAGTGCCACCCATAAGTACCCATCAGTACCACCCATAAGTACCCATCAGTGCCGCCTATGAGTGCCAATCATGCTGCATACCAGTGCCACCTATCAGTGCCATCTATCAGTGCCGCCTATCAGTACCCATCATCAGTGCCACCTCATCAGTGCGACCTTATTGGTGCCACCTCATCAGTGCCCATCAGTGCCGCCTTATCAGTGCCCGTCAGTGAAGCAATATCAGTGCCTGTCAGTGCAGCCATATCAGTGCCCGGCATTGAGGAAGAAAATGTACTTATTTACAAAAAAATTTGACAGAAACAAAGAAAAACTTGTTTTTTTTTCAAAATTGCACAAAATGGCAGATGGCAGGAAAAGAGGGGTGACAAGAGAGCGCCCCCCCTCCTGAACTGTACCAGGCCACATGCCCTTTAATATGGGGAGGGTGCTTTGGCATTGCCCCCCCAAAGAACCTTGTCCCCATGTTGATGGGGACAAGGTCCTCATCCCCACAACCCTTGCCCGGTGGTTGTAGGGGTCTGCGGGAGGGGGGCTTATCGGAATCTGGAAGAGTCCGGCGGAAAATGTCCGATCGGACCGCATTGTCGGATAATCCGACCTTGTGTGTGCTCGATCGGACTGTTTCCGACGGAATATCCGACGACAAAGTTTTAGAGCTGGGCTATAAAATGTTCTGACAACATGATCCGATCAGACTTTGTCCGATCGTTTGTAGAGAATTCCGATTGGACAAAGTGTCATGCATGCTCAGATCAAATTCCTAGACCAAAGCTATTGGCTACTAGCCTGAACAAAGTCCCGTCGTAAGGAAATAACGTCATCACTAGTGATGGCCGAACGGTTCGCCCGGCGGTCGTTTCGCGGCGAATTTCCGACTTTCGCCGTCCGCGGGTTCGAACGCCTTTTTCCGTCGTTCGCCCCGGCGGACTTACGTGTTTAATGTATACAAGAACTTTAACCTTTCGTGACACGTTTATCATGTGTTACAGGACAACCAATTGAGACATGACAGCTCATGGACACTTGGACATTCCCCCTAACCTATAAATACACCCGATCCGGTGGCCATTTTACATTCTTTCTTCTGTCACTGTAGGGAAAGGATCCTGTGTGGAGTAGGGACAGAGAAAACGCTAGCTATTTGGTACACAAAAGTTCTTTTCAGGACTGGTATAGGTGTTAGGTCAGCAGCCTGAGTTTCTTTTGTCAGTTTAGATAAAGGGACAGAGCGCTGTATGCTGCTATTTTAGGGACAGCTCAGCCAGATTAGTCTTTCTTCATCATCATCATCATCATCATCATTAGCTGTTACTATCAGGTCCACAAAAGAGCTGTTCCAGCTAATCGTTCCAGCCTACTCTTTTTTGCCAATTTGTATAGGGACAGGCAGGAAGCAGTGTGTCAGGCAGTGAGGATAATTTTAAAGACTTGCTGTTACTATTAGTTCCACAAAGGTTCTTTTCAGGACTGGTATCAGTGGTACGGTAATAGGCTTGTACACGTATAATATTCTTTCTTCCAAATATAGAAAGAATATTATACTTGACTGCTGCCCTTCTGCTGCAGTCTGCTAATCATTCACAACTCACTTGTTCCACAAAAGTTCTTATAAGGACTGGTAACTTGGTCTGTCTAGGGTGCTACGGTACATAGGCTTGGGTGCGGTACAGTCTGCTGTTCTGTAAGGACCGCTATCGGTCCACAATAGATAGGGTTGCCGTGCACTACTGCTGACCGCTGCCCTATACTGCAGCAGTCCTTCAGCGGTATAGGGACTGACGCACAGTCTGCTAAACACTAATACACAACCTGCTTGGTCCACAAAAGTTCTTATAAGGACTGGTAACTTGGTATAGGGTGCTACGGTACATAGGCCTGAGTGCGTTACAGTCTGCTGTTCTGTAAGGACCGCTATCGGTCCACAATACATAGGGTTGACGTGCACTACTGCTGACCGCTGCCCTATACTGCAGCAGTCCTTCAGCGGTATAGGGACTGACGCACAGTCTGCTAAACACTAACACACAACCTGCTTGGTCCACAAAAGTTCTTATAAGGACTGGTAACTTGGTATAGGGTGCTACGGTACATAGGCCTGAGTGCGTTACAGTCTGCTGTTCTGTAAGGACCGCTATCGGTCCACAATACATAGGGTTGCCGTGCACTACTGCTGACCGCTGCCCTATACTGCAGCAGTCCTTCATTGGTATAGGGACTGACGTACAGTCTGCTAATCACTAACACACAACCTGCTTGGTCCACAAAAGTTCTTATAAGGACTGGTAACTTGGTATAGGGTGCTACGGTACATAGGCCTGAGTGCGTTACAGTCTGCTGTTCTGTAAGGACCGCTATCGGTCCACAATACATAGGGTTGCCGTGCACTACTGCTGACCGCTGCCCTATACTGCAGCAGTCCTTCAGCGGTATAGGGACTGACGCACAGTCTGCTAAACACTAACACACAACCTGCTTGGTCCACAAAAGTTCTTATAAGGACTGGTAACTTGGTATAGGGTGCTACGGTACATAGGCCTGAGTGCAGTACAGTCTGCTGTTCTGTAAGGACCGCTATCGGTCCACAATACATAGGGTTGCCGTGCACTACTGCTGACCGCTGCCCTATACTGCAGCAGTCCTTCATTGGTATAGGGACTGACGTACAGTCTGCTAATCACTAACACACAACCTGCTTGGTCCACAAAAGTTCTTATAAGGACTGGTAACTTGGTATAGGGTGCTACGGTACATAGGCCTGAGTGCGTTACAGTCTGCTGTTCTGTAAGGACCGCTATCGGTCCACAATACATAGGGTTGCCGTGCACTACTGCTGACCGCTGCCCTATACTGCAGCAGTCCTTCATTGGTATAGGGACTGACGTACAGTCTGCTAATCACTAACACACAACCTGCTTGGTCCACAAAAGTTCTTATAAGGACTGGTAACTTGGTATAGGGTGCTACGGTACATAGGCCTGAGTGCGTTACAGTCTGCTGTTCTGTAAGGACCGCTATCGGTCCACAATACATAGGGTTGCCGTGCACTACTGCTGACCGCTGCCCTATACTGCAGCAGTCCTTCAGCGGTATAGGGACTGACGCACAGTCTGCTAAACACTAACACACAACCTGCTTGGTCCACAAAAGTTCTTATAAGGACTGGTAACTTGGTATAGGGTGCTACGGTACATAGGCCTGAGTGCAGTACAGTCTGCTGTTCTGTAAGGACCGCTATCGGTCCACAATACATAGGGTTGCCGTGCACTACTGCTGACCGCTGCCCTATACTGCAGCAGTCCTTCATTGGTATAGGGACTGACGTACAGTCTGCTAATCACTAACACACAACCTGCTTGGTCCACAAAAGTTCTTATAAGGACTGGTAACTTGGTATAGGGTGCTACGGTACATAGGCCTGAGTGCGTTACAGTCTGCTGTTCTGTAAGGACCGCTATCGGTCCACAATACATAGGGTTGCCGTGCACTACTGCTGACCGCTGCCCTATACTGCAGCAGTCCTTCATTGGTATAGGGACTGACGTACAGTCTGCTAATCACTAACACACAACCTGCTTGGTCCACAAAAGTTCTTATAAGGACTGGTAACTTGGTATAGGGTGCTACGGTACATAGGCCTGAGTGCGTTACAGTCTGCTGTTCTGTAAGGACCGCTATCGGTCCACAATACATAGGGTTGCCGTGCACTACTGCTGACCGCTGCCCTATACTGCAGCAGTCCTTCAGCGGTATAGGGACTGACGCACAGTCTGCTAAACACTAACACACAACCTGCTTGGTCCACAAAAGTTCTTATAAGGACTGGTAACTTGGTATAGGGTGCTACGGTACATAGGCCTGAGTGCAGTACAGTCTGCTGTTCTGTAAGGACCGCTATCGGTCCACAATACATAGGGTTGCCGTGCACTACTGCTGACCGCTGCCCTATACTGCAGCAGTCCTTCATTGGTATAGGGACTGACGTACAGTCTGCTAATCACTAACACACAACCTGCTTGGTCCACAAAAGTTCTTATAAGGACTGGTAACTTGGTATAGGGTGCTACGGTACATAGGCCTGAGTGCGTTACAGTCTGCTGTTCTGTAAGGACCGCTATCGGTCCACAATACATAGGGTTGCCGTGCACTACTGCTGACCGCTGCCCTATACTGCAGCAGTCCTTCATTGGTATAGGGACTGACGTACAGTCTGCTAATCACTAACACACAACCTGCTTGGTCCACAAAAGTTCTTATAAGGACTGGTAACTTGGTATAGGGTGCTACGGTACATAGGCCTGAGTGCGTTACAGTCTGCTGTTCTGTAAGGACCGCTATCGGTCCACAATACATAGGGTTGCCGTGCACTACTGCTGACCGCTGCCCTATACTGCAGCAGTCCTTCAGCGGTATAGGGACTGACGCACAGTCTGCTAAACACTAACACACAACCTGCTTGGTCCACAAAAGTTCTTATAAGGACTGGTAACTTGGTATAGGGTGCTACGGTACATAGGCCTGAGTGCAGTACAGTCTGCTGTTCTGTAAGGACCGCTATCGGTCCACAATACATAGGGTTGCCGTGCACTACTGCTGACCGCTGCCCTATACTGCAGCAGTCCTTCAGCGGTATAGGGACTGACGCACAGTCTGCTAAACACTAACACACAACCTGCTTGGTCCACAAAAGTTCTTATAAGGACTGGTAACTTGGTATAGGGTGCTACGGTACATAGGCCTGAGTGCGTTACAGTCTGCTGTTCTGTAAGGACCGCTATCGGTCCACAATACATAGGGTTGCCGTGCACTACTGCTGACCGCTGCCCTATACTGCAGCAGTCCTTCATTGGTATAGGGACTGACGTACAGTCTGCTAATCACTAACACACAACCTGCTTGGTCCACAAAAGTTCTTATAAGGACTGGTAACTTGGTATAGGGTGCTACGGTACATAGGCCTGAGTGCGTTACAGTCTGCTGTTCTGTAAGGACCGCTATCGGTCCACAATACATAGGGTTGCCGTGCACTACTGCTGACCGCTGCCCTATACTGCAGCAGTCCTTCATTGGTATAGGGACTGACGTACAGTCTGCTAATCACTAACACACAACCTGCTTGGTCCACAAAAGTTCTTATAAGGACTGGTAACTTGGTATAGGGTGCTACGGTACATAGGCCTGAGTGCGTTACAGTCTGCTGTTCTGTAAGGACCGCTATCGGTCCACAATACATAGGGTTGCCGTGCACTACTGCTGACCGCTGCCCTATACTGCAGCAGTCCTTCAGCGGTATAGGGACTGACGCACAGTCTGCTAAACACTAACACACAACCTGCTTGGTCCACAAAAGTTCTTATAAGGACTGGTAACTTGGTATAGGGTGCTACGGTACATAGGCCTGAGTGCAGTACAGTCTGCTGTTCTGTAAGGACCGCTATCGGTCCACAATACATAGGGTTGCCGTGCACTACTGCTGACCGCTGCCCTATACTGCAGCAGTCCTTCATTGGTATAGGGACTGACGTACAGTCTGCTAATCACTAACACACAACCTGCTTGGTCCACAAAAGTTCTTATAAGGACTGGTAACTTGGTATAGGGTGCTACGGTACATAGGCCTGAGTGCGTTACAGTCTGCTGTTCTGTAAGGACCGCTATCGGTCCACAATACATAGGGTTGCCGTGCACTACTGCTGACCGCTGCCCTATACTGCAGCAGTCCTTCATTGGTATAGGGACTGACGTACAGTCTGCTAATCACTAACACACAACCTGCTTGGTCCACAAAAGTTCTTATAAGGACTGGTAACTTGGTATAGGGTGCTACGGTACATAGGCCTGAGTGCGTTACAGTCTGCTGTTCTGTAAGGACCGCTATCGGTCCACAATACATAGGGTTGCCGTGCACTACTGCTGACCGCTGCCCTATACTGCAGCAGTCCTTCAGCGGTATAGGGACTGACGCACAGTCTGCTAATCACTAACACACAACCTGCTTGGTCCACAAAAGTTTTTATAAGGACTGGTAACTTGGTATAGGGTGCTACGGTACATAGGCCTGAGTGCAGTACAGTCTGCTGTTCTGTAAGGACCGCTATCGGTCCACAATACATAGGGTTGACGTGCACTACTGCTGACCGCTGCCCTATACTGCAGCAGTCCTTCATTGGTATAGGGACTGACGTACAGTCTGCTAATCACTAACACACAACCTGCTTGGTCCACAAAAGTTTTTATAAGGACTGGTAACTTGGTATAGGGTGCTACGGTACATAGGCCTGAGTGCAGTACAGTCTGCTGTTCTGTAAGGACCGCTATCGGTCCACAATACATAGGGTTGACGTGCACTACTGCTGACCGCTGCCCTATACTGCAGCAGTCCTTCAGCGGTATAGGGACTAAGAGTTTTGTCACAGGGTGATTTAAAAAATGACAGGCAGAGGAAGAGGCAGGCCCTTCCGCAGGGGTGGTAGGGGTAGGGCAGGAGCAACAGCCTTGAGCCAAAGTGGGAAGTTGCAGAAGGTGCGTTCAATTACTTTAAAGGACGCACCAGACTTGGTTGAGTGGCTCACTCAGCCTTATTCTTCTGCACCCTCCTCATCCTCTCGATCTGCACCCTCTTCTTCACTCTCTGCTATGTGCACCCCCAAAGACACTACCACCAACAACACCACCACCACCACATACCTTCCGCTTGAGTGCAAATGGGGGCCTTCATGCTCCAGTGTTTTAATAGGGACCCCCGTATAAAAAGCATGAGGGTCAAGGACCAGTACTGGGTGGCAACGTACTTAGATCCCCGGTACAAACACAAAATGGCGGAAATGTTACCGCCGTCGCAGAGGGCTGTCAGAATGCAGCACTTCCAGGCCTTGCTTCGAGAAATGCTGCATTCTGCTTTTGCGTGCGCTGGCAGAGGAGCAATTCCCACTCCCAGAGAAGGATTTGCGGGTACCAATCCAACAGCGCCTGCAAGAAGAGGCCGGTTTGAAGATGTGTTGGTGACTTCGGATATGAGGTCATTCTTTCAGCCGACCCATCGACAGGTGTCATCCGGATCCAGCATCAGGGAACGCCTAGACCGTCAGGTGTCCGACTACATTGGGTTAACGGCCGATGTGGACGCTCTGAGGAGTGATGAACCCCTAGACTACTGGGTGGGCAGGCTTGACCTCTGGCCAGAGCTTGCCCAATTTGCAATCGAACTGTTGGCTTGCCCCTCATCCAGTGTCCTGTCCGAAAGGACGTTCAGCGCAGCAGGGGGGATTGTGACCGATAAGCGTACTCGCCTAGCTCACGACAGTGTTAACTACCTCACATTTCTAAAAATGAATGAGGCATGGATCTCGGAGGAATTCAACACATGTGATCAGTAGACCATGTATATGTCTATAAACAATTTTTGGAATCAAGCACACAGACCTTCTTAATTCATTTGGCTCACTTCCCTGACCCAAAAAAGCACACCGTACTATATGCCCCTACCCTCCTCTTTGAAGAGGTTGAGCGGTGTCATATTTCTACTGGGGCTGCTTATTATGAGGGGTTCCCACCATCCCTGTGCTGTGCTGACTTCCTCCTGGGTGTTCTTATTATGAGGGGCTCCCACCATCCCTGTGCTGTGCTGACTTCCTCCTGGGGGTTCTTATTATGAGGGGCTCCCACCATCCCTGTGCTGTGCTGACTTCCTCCTGGGGGTTCTTATTATGAGGGGATCACACCATCCCTGTGCTGTGCTGACTTCCTCCTGGGGCTGCTTACGGTGCTGCTGTCAGCGCTGTATGTCACGGAGCTGCTGTCAGCGCTGTATGTCACGGAGCTGCTGTCAGCGCTGTATGTCACGGAGCTGCTGTCAGCGCTGTATGTCACGGAGCTGCTGTCAGCGCTGTATGTCACGGAGCTGCTGTCAGCGCTGTATGTCACGGAGCTGCTGTCAGCGCTGTATGTCACGGAGCTGCTGTCAGCGCTGTATGTCACGGAGCTGCTGTCAGCGCTGTATGTCACGGTGCTGCTGTCAGCGCTGTATGTCACGGAGCTGCTGTCAGCGCTGTATGTCACAGAGCTGCTGTCAGTGCTGTATGTCACGGAGCTGCTGTCAGCGCTGTATGTCACGGAGCTGCTGTCAGCGCTGTATGTCACGGAGCTGCTGTCAGCGCTGTATGTCACGGTGCTGCTGTCAGCGCTGTATGTCACGGAGCTGCTGTCAGCGCTGTATGTCACGGAGCTGCTGTCAGTGCTGTATGTCACGGAGCTGCTGTCAGCGCTGTATGTCACGGAGCTGCTGTCAGCGCTGTATGTCACGGAGCTGCTGTCAGCGCTGTATGTCACGGTGCTGCTGTCAGCGCTGTATGTCACGGAGCTGCTGTCAGCGCTGTATGTCACGGAGCTGCTGTCAGCGCTGTATGTCACGGAGCTGCTGTCAGCGCTGTATGTCACGGAGCTGCTGTCAGCGCTGTATGTCACGGAGCTGCTGTCAGCGCTGTATGTCACGGTGCTGATGTCAGTGCTCTGTATTACGGTGCTGCTGTCAGTGCTCTGTATCTCCTGCACCCTCTTGTTTGCCTACCCTGGTCCCTGACCTTCCCTCTCCTCCATTGCCTTCATTAGCTCCATAGTCCTGAATTGTCAGAACAATTTCCCAAATAAAAAAAAAATGCTTGTAGTTATCGATCCCAAATTCACCTCATACATGTATTATGCTATTGTCCAGGTGGTGGGACTACGTGCTACCCCCTAATAATTACCCCGTGGCCGCAAATTCGACCTAAAGGTTTGCGAAATTCGCCTCCCATTGAAGTCAATGGAGCCCGCGGCGAACGGTCGTTTTCGCGAACGTTTGTGCCCGTTCGCGTTTCGCGTTCGCGAAACGTCCCGTCGGAAGTTCGTCCATCACTAGTCATCACGTTCCGAACGATCGGATTTTCCTGCCAACTTTGTCCGACCGCGTGTATGCAACACCAGTTTCGGACAAAATCCGTCGGACAAAAGGGCTTAGAAAAACTAAACAAGTCTTCTAGCATGAGGGTCAGAAATACATATGCGCTCAAAACACGACATCTTGAAAAGGAGTTGGGAGTTGGAATTAAGATAAAGTTGGAAAAAAATTTTTGATTTGCAAATATCAGAAACAGTTCAGATTGAGGAGCTATTGTAAGGGGAGACTACAATTTTCACTATCTGCCTTTCTTTTCTGGCCATTATTATTTATTGTTTATTTTCACACTAATGTACGATGTGCTGGAGATACAGTAATTATAAGTTAGAATTTCCTGAGACCTAAAAGTTGTTTCAAGCATTCCTCTGTGTTAAAAAGGTCGAGAAAGACTGGTCTATATATTCCTATAGAGATAGTGACACAGTCAATACTCTATATTTAATTCTTCAATGGAATATATATTCAGATACATTTCAGAATGGGGAAATAGTGAGTTTAGCTTATAGCCCTGGTGGTCACTTGTGGGAAGTGATGGGTGATGATGAAATATCTTCAGTGTGCCTTTAGATAACTAACAAAATCTGTATAATATCCTAATATTTAATAACAACTAAGTTATGTGCAGCCAATATAAAACCGAAATTTTTTTTGCAAATGTGGCTTGTATACATGTGGGAGCATTCTGTACATAGATGAGTTTTTTTTTCTAAAAGAGTTAACATGCAAACCGAACATTTTAGTGCTCTTGTAGTAGATTGGTGAATACAGTTTCATTTTAATCATACAAATAAAATCTTTTTTTTTTCATTCCTCTTGCAGGTGAATAGATACCCAAGGTAAACTCAGCTTCATCTTTCTCAATAAGTTCTGTGAGCATTACCAAAGTTTTTTAATTGTACTACCTAACCCTTTTTGTGACCAGAGGTCATTGATACCTAGATGCAGAGACCAAGTTTATCAGCAACATCATGTGTTGGTTAAAGTAATAACTCTATAACTAATTTTCAAGTCTAAATATTTGTATACATATTTTTAAAGTAAAATTCAACATTTGATTTCACTTTGAATAGCTAGTTTGGGACAAGTGGGTCCAAACACACTAATTCCAGCACTAAACAATGTGGTTGTTATGTGCATTGTAAGGTACTGTAGTACCATTAGCTACATATAGTAAGCAGTACTGCGTCCGGAAGCAGTAGGGATGACCTCCTGTCCGCTGTTGAAATTACAGGGTTGGGCTGAGTGTTTACCAGTTGCTCAGAAGAAGCCTTGTGATTTTATCAATGAATACAAAGTTTTCCTTTGATTGGCCTAGGTGATCGGCAGATGACATCACAATTTTCACCTCGGCCAACCAGAGGAAGCCTTATATTCATTAATAAAAATACAACGCTTCTCCTGAGTGGTGGAGAAGCACTTAGCTCAACAGCACACATGAAGTCGCTCATACATCTCCCAAAACACAACACATCTTACTGCACGTAGCTAATACTACTACAGTGTATTACAGCACACACAATGGCCACATCATTTAGTAATAGAAATAGTTACTTTTTCACCTTGACCCAAAAAATTATTTTTGCCTCATGCACACTGAATGTTTTTTGACATTTTTACAGCAACCGTTTTTTTTGGCTGTAAACATTTTTTCTACAGTCATTAAACTCTCCATCATGTTATCCTATGTGTCCATGCACACATAGGCTGTTATCAGCACTTTTGGGTAGTGGCGTTTTTGAGCAGTGAGGCTCCATGCACACTGGAGCTCAAAAAAGCTTTTTCTGGACGCAGGATTGCTGGCAGAAAACGCTGGTTGAAAAATGTGCTTTTAACGGCGTTTTGTACTAGCATTTATGCGCGTTTATCGGCGTTTGGCTTTTTTGGCATTTTTTGTGGTCAGAAAAATGGCACTTTGAATGCAATTTTATGGTGTTTAGAGAACAGCCCATAAACTCCACTGTTGATAAAAGCTAAAAAATGTCCATGTGTGCATGGGCACATAGGATAACAGTGGAGTGGAGTTTATAGGCTGTTAAAAAAAATACCCAAACTCCAGAAAACGGCTGTTGATGAGCCTAAAAAAAAAAAAAAATGGTGGGTTCTTAGAGACGTTTTAACGGCTGTTTATGAGCCTAAAAAACCCCCAAAACTGGTGGGTTCTGAGAGACGTTTTTCAGCTGTAAAAACGCTCTAATGCTGATAAACGCTCAAAAACATCGCTCAAGTTGAAAGAAGTTTAAAAACTCACTGCAAAGCTACTGCCGTTTTTATAACATTATTTTAACATCCAGTGTGTATGAGGCCTAACTGTTAACTATATGGCAGATAAACATTGCAGCCTCAAGGTGGCAGTATTCACCTGAAGGCTGAAGACCTACATTTTTGTCAGTGGAGACTTCACCAAAACTAGTGTCCCCATTGAAAGATTTCCCCTCCATTACTTTTCTTGGAACAACCCAAAACTTTGGAATTTTATTTACTTTAACTTTTAATGATAATGATAAACAGGACCAATAGAGAGGGTGAAGCTCTCTAACACTGACAGCAATAAAAAATGAATAGGTGCGCTAATCCACCTCCACTCTATGCAAAGCTTATAAGAAAGTTTTGCCTTTAATTGTATTTTAATCTTGGTAAGTTTAAGTATAGCACCGTGTCAATAGGGTTTATTTACTAAAATGGCAGAGACTGCTCACTTAGCAAAGTGATTGCTCACTGAGTTAAGTAAATAAGCTGAAGCTTTGTTACTTTGAATACCTAGACATGTGCCATGAAAATGAAATAAAATAGGATTTATTTTTCGTACATCATGGGACACAGAGCCACGGTATTTACTGTATGGGTTATATAGGCTCCTCTAGGTGATGGACAGTGGCACACCTTAGACAGGAAGTTTAGCTCCCTATATAACCCCTCCCCTTACTGGGAGTACCTCAGTTTTTTCGCCAGTGTCTTAGGTGTTGGTCACGGGGTGATGTGCTGTGCTGAGCTCCGCTGGAGGAATCTTTTCTGGGGTAAGCCATGCAACCGGATCCATTCAAAGTGTCTTTTCCAGGTCGAATTGAATGGTGCTCGGGCCACATGTACGAAGAAACAAGGTTCTGCCTGTAACGCTTCTCTTTTTAAAGAGCTGGACCCAGGGATCTAGTGTTTGTTTTTTTTCAGCCATATTTTCCTGGCGGGGTGCTTTACAGGCCCAGGAGTGTGGATCCCCTAATAACAAGGGACCCAGTTCTTGAAGGTTTTTTAACAGAGCCCACCGTGAGTGGTGAAGATTGGGCCTGTTTGGTTTACCACAGGACCCTGCAGCCGGATGAGGTAAGGGAGATTCCTAAGGAATTTTTCTAATTCTTTCGGGTTTTCTAATTTAACCACTTCCCACCCGGCCAATGCATATATACGGCCGGGTGGGAGCCGTCTACTCCTGATAGGACGTTCAGGAACGTCATTCAGGAGTAGCGGGATCGCGCGCGCGCCCGCGCAGCCACGCGATCCCGATGTGCTCGTGTCACCCGGACACGGCACATCTCAGATCGGCAGGAGGGCTCTGTGATTGGCCCTCCTGATCACATGACGGCCGTGTCCAATCACGGCCGTCATGTGATGTAAACAAACAGCCGGTTGCTAGGCAATCGGCTCTCCTCTCCTCACACGGAAGTCACCGCTGAGGAGAGGAGAGCAGAACGCTGCAGCCGGCTGATGATCAGTGAGTATGGGCTGCTTTTTACAGCTTTTTACTCACTGATCATCAGTGTAGTGTAAACACACAACACACCACACAGTACAAACACAGTCCCCACATATGTCCCCAAAACACACATGTCCCCAAAACATACATGTCCCCAAATAATAAAAACACATGTCCCTAATAATAAAAACATGTCCCCCACATATGTCCCACTAAAATCACATGTCCCAATGATTATCTGCACACATATGTACGTGATCACCTGCACACATATGTACATGATCATTTGCGTACATATGTCCGTGATCACACAAACCAATTATTATACACTTAACGGAATTTTTTTTACCAAAAACATGTAGCAGAATACATTTTGGCTTAAATTTATGACAAAATTTGATTTTATTGGATTTCTTTTCAAATAGAAAAAAGAAAATATTGTTTTTTTTCCAAATTTCCGCTATTTTTGCGCTTATATCGCAAAAAAAAAAAACGGAGTCGTGAATAAATAACACCTAAATAAAGCTCTATTTGTGCGAACAAAATGATAACAATTTCATTTGGGTACAGTGTAGCATGACCGCGCAATTGTCACTGAAAGCACTAGAGCGCTGAAAGCTGAAAATTGGGCTGGGAAGGAAGGGGGTGAAAGTGCCCTGTATTGTAGTGGTTAAGTAAATGTTGCTATGCCTAAAGTCGCCACCGGGGGCTGTCAACGGCACATATCAGTTCCATGCTTGTCAGTCTTGCTCTGTGTCACAAACTGCATGCTTCCTCCGAGCCCAAGCTCCAGGTAGGATGTGGGAAGGCTTTTTTTTTTCTTTTTAGGAATGTCCCCCCACAGCTTTTCTTCCAGGCTAGAGGCCATGGGTCAGTTGGCGGTATGCCGCACTGCTCCTGCACTGCTCCCGCGGATCTCCATCCACCTGCCCTCCTCTCTCCTCCACCCCAGCCCCCCTCCACGTGCGATCCGTTCGGATCGGAGCCCCCGCTCGCACGGGAAAACAGCCTCCAGGCAGTCGCAACCGCCTCCACTGTCAGGTTCAAGGGGTAAAACTCAGAGTCAACCCCAGGGACAAAAGAAGTCCCGGGGGAGAAAATCTACAAGACAGAATGCTAAAGCCTCTTTATGAAGGGGCGCCCCCCGCTCTTTCGAGTGGGGGGAAGACTGCTACAGTTCTCAAAGGTCTGGCAGGAGGATTTTCAGGACAGATGGGTGGTCTCCACAATAACTCTAGGTTACAAACTAGAGTTCCGAGAATTTCCATATCCTCGTTTCCTCAGATCAAATGTTCCCAAAGACCCAGAAAAAAAGAAGTCTCTCTTTCAAGCATTGGAGCGACTTTTGACGCAAAAAGTAATCATGGTGATTCCCATGGAAGAGCAGGGGTTGGGGTTTTATTCAAACCTTTTCACGGTGTCAAAGCCAAATGGAGATGTCCGACCCATTCTAGATTTCAAAGATCTAAACCCTTTCCTAAAAATTTGATCTTTTCGCATGGAATCAATCCAATCAGTAATCTCCATCCTACAAGGAGGAGAACTTCTGGCATCAATAGACATCAAGGATGCATACCTGCATGTACCTATTTTCCCCGCTCATCAGCTTTTCGAAGTGGAAAAATTCATTTTCGGTTTGTAGCTCTACCTTTCGGTCCAGTTACTTCACCTTGGTGTTTACAAAGGTCCTGGCCCCACCTCTGGCCAGATTAAGGGCCCAGGGTATAACAAGTATAGCTTATCTAGACGACCTGCTCTTAATAGACCGGTCAGTAGCCCGCTTAGACCAAAGCTTGGTCAACACAGTCAACTACCTGGAATACCTAGGTTGGGTCCTCAACCTAGAGAAGTCTTCTTTAAAACCAGTAAGACTAGAGTACTTGGGTCTGGTGATAGATACAACCCAGAAGAGGGTGTCTTTACCCCAGGCAAAAATCAGCACCATAAAGGATCTGGTTCAGGTAGTCAGGACGAAGAAGTGTCCTTCTATTCGCCTTTGTATGAGGTTGTCAGGAAAGATGGTGACTTCATTCGAAGCGGTTCCCTGTGTTCAGTTTCATTCAAGACTGCTGCAAAACAGTATCCTGTCTGCCTGGAACAAGAAAGTCCAGGTGCTAGATTTTCTGATGCGTTTATCGCCAATAGTGCATCAGGGCCTAAGTTGGCGGTTGATACCCGAGTATCTGCAGAAGGGAAATCCTTCTTACCAGTTACCTGGAAATTGGTAACAACAGATGCCAGCCTTTCAACCGAGAGGACCTTACGCATCAACGTTATAGTGATTCGGGCAGCATATCTAGCCCTAAAGGCCTGGACATTCAGGTTGCTGGGTTGTCCTGTCAGGATCCAATCCGACAATGCCACAGCAGTGGCTTATATCAATCACCAAGGGGGCACCAGACGTCGTCCAGGGAGAGGAAAACCAGATCCTAACCTGGGCAGAAAAGCATGTGCCGTGCATATCGGCAATCTTCATTCCAGGGGTAGAGAACTGGCAGGCGGACTACTTAAGTTGCCAGCAGTTGTTCCCAGGGGAATGGTCTCTTCACCCCGACATCTTCCTGGCTATATGCCAAAGATGGGTGATCCCGGACGTAAATCTGTTTGTGTCCAGGTTCAACAACAAGATCGACAACTTTGTGTCAAGAACAAGGGATCCACTTGCATGCGGGACAGATGCGTTGGCGACCCCGTGGGATCAGTTCTCACTGATTTATGCATTCTATTTTGCTGCTACCACAGCTTCTTCGCAGGATCAAGCAGGAAAAGAAGTTGGTGCTTCTGGTAGGCCCCAGCGTGGCCCAGAAGATTTTGGTATGCAGAAATAGTAAAGATGGCGGTAGGCCCCCCATGGACCCTACCACCATGTCCAGACCTGCTATCGCAGGGTCCAGTGTTCCATCCTACCTTACAAACGCTAAACGGTTTGGCTATTGAAACCCACATTCTGAAGAATTGCGGGCTTTCAGGCACATAAATATCTACCTTGATTAATACAAGGAAGCCAGCTTCCAGAGTCATTTATTATAGAGTCTGGAAGGCATATGTTTCCTGGTGTAAATCCAGGGGTTGGCATCCCAGAAAGTATGTCATAGATAGAATCCTTGTTTTTCTGCAAATGGGGTCAGAGATGAAGCTGGCCTTGAGTACTATCTAGGGCCAGGTCTCGGCCTTATCGGTATCATTTCAATGTCCGCTTGCTTCGCATTCTTTGGTCCGAAGCTTTATACAGGGGGTAACGCAGCTTAATCCACCAGTTAGAGCACCCCTGGGACATGCATTTAGTTCTATCACCATTACAGAAACAGCCTTTTGAGCCGATACAACATATTCCTTTGGTCCTTTTGACAAGGAAGCTAGTTTTTCTGGTAGCCATTTCCTCTGCAAGAAGGGTATCAGAATTAGTGTCTCTTTCTTGTAAAGAGCCATATTTAATCATTCACAAGGATAGAGTAGTATTGCGCCCTCATCCGAGCTTTCTACCGAAGGTGGTTTCAGGTTTTCATCTAAACCAGGATATTGTTCTGTCTTAATTTTTTCCAGAACCCTGTTCTACGGAAGAAAAGTCACTACATTCTCTTAATGTAGTGAGAGTGGTCAAAATCTATTTGGAGGCAACTGCTCAGGTTCCACTATTGCTAAGTGGATTTGGCAAGTAATTATTCAAGCTTATGGTTTGAAGAGGAAAGTTCCACCTTTTCAAATCAAAGTTCACTCGACCAGGGCTGTTAATGCTTTGTGGGCAGTGCATCACCGGGCCTCCATGGCTCAAATCTGCAAGGCTGCAACTTGGTCTTCAGTCCATACATTCACCAGATTCTATCCGGTGGATGTGAGAAGGTATGAGGATATTGCAGGCAGCAGTATAAGGTCCTCAGGTCTGATTGAAGCCTACTTTTTTTTGTGTCCCCCCCCCCTCAGATAGCATTGCTCTGGGACATCCCATTCAGTAAATACTGTATCCCATGATGTATGAAAAAGAAAATAGGATTTTTATAACAGCTTACCTGTAAAATCCTTTTTTTCAAGTACTGTCAAGCAGACAGTAGCCAGATCGGGTAGTCAGCCAGTCCAGACGTCAGGGATCCAAGGAGAGCAACGGCAAGCAGGATGGAAGCCAGGAGGGATGTAGAAAGCCAGTCTTAAAACAACAGCAGGAGATGGTTCCTAGTGATGTGACCAAACGTGAAGGCAATGGAGAAATGAGCTGGAAGACTTTAAATAGGCAGACCAGACGAGCATCATCGGGAACAGCTGGTAACTGTGGAGTTAGGGCTATGAGCCTACAGCTGAGTGGCCAGCCCAGAGGAGGAAGGGCTAAGCCAGCCCTGACAAGTACATCATGGGACACAAAGGTCCCTCCCCTCTTTTAATACACGTATATTGCTTTGCTACAAAAGCAAAACTGAGGTACTCCGGGTAAGGGGAGGGGTTATGTAGGGAGATAAACTTCCTGTCTAGAGTGTGCCAGTGTCCATCACCTATAGGTGTCTATATACAGTGGTGTGAAAAAGTGTTTGCCCCCTTCCTCATTTCCTGTTCCTTTGCATGTTTGTCACACTTAAGTGTTTCGGAACATCAAACCAATTTAAACAATAGTCAAGGACAACACAAGTAAACACAAAATGCAATTTGTAAATGAAGGTGTTTATTATTAAAGGTGAAAAAAAATCCAAACCATCATGGCCCTGTGTGAAAAAGTGATTGCCCCCTAAACCTAATAACTGGTTGGGCCACCCTTAGCAGCAACAACTGCAACCAAGCGTTTGCAATAACGTGCAATGAGGCTTTTACAGCGTCCTGGAGGAATTTTGGCCCACTCATCTTTGCAGAATTGTCCTAATTCAGTTACATTAGAGGGTTTTCGAGCATGAACGGCCTTTTTAAGGTCATACCACAACATCTCAATAGGATTCAGGTCAGGACTTTGGCTAGGCCACTCCAAAGTCTTCATTTTGTTTTTCTTCAGCCATTCGGTGGTGGACTTGCTGGTGTGTTTAGGATCATTGTCCTGATGCAGAACCCAAGTTCGTTTCAGCTTGAGTACACGAACAGATGGTCGGACATTCTCCTTCAGGATCTCTTGGTAGACAGCAGAATTCATAGTTCCTTTTATCACGGCAAGTCTTCCAGGTCCTGAAGCAGCAAAACAGCCCCAGACCATCACACTACCACCACCATATTTTACTGTTGGTATAATGTTCTTTTTATGAAATGCAGTGTTCCTTCTACGCCAGATATACTTGGACACACACCTTCCAAAGAGTTCCACTTTTGTCTCATCGGTCCACAGAATGTTGTCCCAAAAGTCTTGGGGATCATCAAGATGTGTTGTGGAGAAATTGAAAACGAGCTTTGATGTTCTTTTTGCTCAGCAGTGGTTTTCTCCTTGGAACTCTGCCATGCAGGCCATTTTTGCCCAGTCTTTTCCTGATGGTAGAGGCATGAACGCTGACCTTAACTGAGGCAAGTGAGGCCTGCAGTTCCTTGGATGTTGTTGTGGGGTCTTTTGTGACCTCTTGGATGAGTCGTCGCTGCGCTCTTGGGGTAATTTTGGGCGGCCGGCCACTCCTGGGAAGGTTCACCACTGTTCCATATCTTCGCCATTTGTGGATAATGGCTCTCACTGTGGTTCGCTGGATTCCCAAAGCTTTGGAAATGGCTTTATAACCCTTTCCAGACTGATAGATCTCAATTACTTTCTTTCTCAATTGTTCCTGAATTTCTTTGGGTCTCGGCATGATGTGTAGCTTTTAAGGATCTTCTGGTGGACCTTACTGTGTCAAGCAGCTCCTATTTAAGTGATGCCTTGATTGTGAACAGGTGTGGCAATAATCAGGCCTGGGTGTGGCTAGAGAAATTGAACTCAGGTGTGGACAACCACAGTTATAGTATGTTTTAACAAGGGGGGCAATCACTTTTTCACACAGGGCCATGATGGTTTGGATTTTTTTTCACCTTTAATAATAAACACCTTCATTTACAAATTGCATTTTGTGTTTACTTGTGTTGTCCTTGACTATTGTTTAAATTGGTTTGATGTTCCGAAACACTTAAGTGTGACAAACATGCAAAGGAACAGGAAATAAGGAAGGGGGCAAACACTTTTTCACACCACTGTAACTCATTCAGTAAATACTGTGGCTCTGTGTCCCATGATGTACTCAAAGAAAATGATTTTACAAGTAAGCTGTTATAAAAATCCTATTTTTTGCTTCCATGTGTAGCACATCCCTGTAGGAACTGCTGATGAACTGGGATGCCCCACAGCAAGGCACACCAAATTTTCACAGGCACTCCAGAGTCAGAGAACAGTCCGTGATTTTTTTTTTCTTTTGTTATTTATTGAGGGATAACAACTTGGATAGGGATGCGAGGTTATGCAATGACCACTTGACTTCAACAACAAACTTCAGAAAACACTCTTCCTATATACAGCCTCTATATACAGCTCCAATTCTTCCTCCAGCACTCGCTTGCAGAACTCAGCTGGATCACTGTGAATATTTGACAGTCACTCAGTCAGATTATAAGCAATGGGCCAATACAGGGAGGAACCTGAGGCCCTTTGGTTGTGTAGCAAGAATTTACAGTGTCCAGCTTGTATTACGCCTGTGGCTACTGATCCCAGCACTACCTCTTCAGGCACTGCCAACCCACTTGGCTGCAGCTGCCCATTTTACTAGCCCTCCAAGCTAACTTCTCCACCACAGTCCTCCAGACTGACACTCACCAGCCCACCAAGCTAACTTCCAGAGATCTCCCAGTAGTGCTGACATGCTCCTGCTGTCCTCTCTCCTTGCTCCTGTGCCTTCAGAAAGAGCTTCCTTCATGTGTTTTGGCAGGATCCTTCCAGCACCTAAACCCCAGCCCAAGGTCAACCCAGACTAGGGGGACCCCTAAGGGCCATCAACAGACTCCTCAGCGCCCTGACATCTTCCACCCGACTCCCCCTCTGGCATGACTCATATCTAATCATGAGGTGGCCTGCCTCCATAAGCTCTTTACTGGGGATTGACTGAGGCCAACCTAAATGTTCCAAGAAGCTCCTCCTAACCTCCACACACTATGACTATAACATTATCCAGTGTTCCAGAAAGCAAGGGGAGGCACTAGAGAGGCTGCTTGGATGAGTCCCTGACGCAGATAAACAGCTCAGACTTAGCCCTGTGCAACTAAATTTACCTACTCTAGCATCTAGCTCACAGACTAGAGGGTGCTACACACATGATAGGATGACTACAAAGAACACAACATCACTTTATTATCTAAGTTCAGTGAACATTCACTTTGCCAAGTGAACAGTCACTACTCCTTTAGTAAATCAACCCCACTTTATGTAGAAAAACTGTTATTCTAGCTTTTATATTGAGGGACTGCATTTCTTTTCAAAGAACTCTTCTGACTTACCTAATTAAATTTTGTCTGCTACAAGGTGTATGTCATGTATGGTTGTTTTGAACGTGGACAGAATTGAATCTGAAAACTTGACATTTAATTGCTATGTCTGTTTAATCCAGTTTGTGGAAAACTAACCGGGAGGAAACAAAATATCCCTGCAATTTGCCAGAGCCAAATGAATTATAAAGCAACCTAGGCTGTTTCATAGGGAGACTGGCTAATCAAATAAAAATTCTTGATGAAAAATGTTCTTAAAGGATTCCTAAACTGAGAAAATATGTTGGCTGCCAATGTTGGCCTGTTCTGGCTTTGCCTTGCTAGTGGCTGGATGTTTCACTAATGGAAAATACCCGGGACTTTACTTACTATATGCTTGTCCTAGGTGAGTGACTCAAATAATAACAAAGCCTGAATGAGCCAAGCAGCTATAATTTTCAAGTGGAGGATACCAATGACAGCCACAATGTTTCTCAATGTTTAGTGCATGGTTCCTTACATACATAGGTGGGGGAAAAAATATAGGATGCGCTTCTTTTCTTTGCTCAGCTTAAACTGAAGCCCATTTTTGTCTCCTTGAGCGACTAAAGGTGACCACTTAAGTGCTTTCCTAATTGGGTCCAAGGCAGCCATTCCCAAGAGTGCACCATTAATACAATTTAGGGCATCGGGTCATGGTTTGAAAAAGGAGTTCTCTAACAGACGGGAAAGATTTCTTGATACATTTGACTGGTTCAGGCATTCAGACAACCCATTGTACCTTTCCTATATTCCACATGTTCTTGCATAGACACAAATACTTAAATACTTCAACTCTGTTTGCAATAACCCTCTTTACTTAGATGCAGAAGTCTTCATTTTGAAAGAAAAGGACTGACTTTGTTATACAGATGATGCCCCTACAATACAGACCTTTAACTTCCAGGATATGCCATCACATCTGACTTCCAAACTCCTGTTGGAGAAACAGGAACAGTTTCAACCCTGTGATGTTATTCTTATTCTCATGTTCCTCCAGTAAGACCTTGACAGTCGGCTTTCACTTTAACCAAAGAGAGACAGATCTGTTTTCTCTTTTCTACGCCAGTACCTCTTGGCTTCCAGTCTGCGTATTTACACCTTTATTTAAAGCAATGGCCTATATTTGCCCTTCTAAAAAATCCTCAGTCACTCCATAGGATATTAGTGTGATGCTGTGGCCTTTCCAGAACTGACATTCTAAAATCTGTGGGAGGCTCTACTGCTCCCTTTAATGCAAACTATTGCATTCTTAGTAGTAGTGCTTTTGTCAGGAGGAGCTAAAAAATGTCAGGGCTTCCTTGCAAACTTTTCATTGATTCTACATAAACATAAACATTTCTCCACCTTCTGCATGAGATTCTTAACAAGACCTACCTTTCTTTTGCCTACCATCCTCTCTTATATGCACGAGAGGTGAATCTTTATTAATATTTAGTATGTGGCCAGAGACCAGAGAACTCAAAGTCACTTTATTCTTCTGGAAGTTTGACTCCTTTATTGTGGTAATGGGTGCAATGGAATGTGGTTTCCAAGGACACCATCAGTCATTGGATTTGGCAGCCTACTATGCACGTCTTTTTCTACAAGGATTGGGATCTGCTTTTCTAGGTCACAATCAATTGCACATGATTTGTTTGTAGCAATTGGGTCTTTTAAAAGTTCTTGTAGGCACAAGGCTGCATGGCTTCTGATAATTGGTCATACTTTCTCCATATTCTACAAGCTTGACATGTATATTTCAATTGGAAAGGACTGCAGGCAGCTGTGTAGGTTATTTCAGGACCAGGCTGCCTGTTTGGTTCAATTATAAATGCTTATTTTTGTCACTTTTACACCCTTAAGCTGGCTATAAACATCAGAGAAGGATTGCATTTCCATGTATAAACTGATTCAGAATGTCATCTAGCCCAGGTATTCCACTGCTCCTGCTTAGGGCAGGGGAAAAGAGAGGGAGAGCTATAAGCTGCAATGCAGCCCTGTAATGGGGGAAATAATAGTAACTGGGCAAAGTTTTCTAACCTTTATATATATATATATATATATATATATATATATATATATATATATATATATATATATATATTTAAAAAAAACTCTAATTCTCCTGATGATTTTGTTCCCTGAAAACATTTGGCTGTTATGCACTGCCCCATATATCCTAGATCATAATGCAATTCAGTTTTTTTTTAACGCATAGGGGTTAATTTAATAAAACTGGAGACTGCAAAATCTAGTGCAGCTGCTCATGGTAGCCAATCACCTTCTAACTTCAGCTTGGTCAATTAAGCTTTGACAAAAAAGCCTGGAAGCTGATTGGTTTCTATGTAGAGCTGCGCCAGATTTTGCACTCTCCAGTTTTATTAAATCAAGCCCATAATGTCTGTTGGCCCCTTTAGGCCAGCTGTACACATTATGCCGCATACACACGACCGGACTTTTCGAGGGACTAGGTCCAACGGTCTTTTCAATGGACTTTCCGAATGAACGGACTTGGCCACACACAATCACACCAAAGTCCGACGGATTTGAACGTGATGACGTACGACCAGACTAGAATAAGGAAGTTGATAGCCAGTAGCCAATAGCTGCCCTAGCGTTGGTTTTTGTCGGTCGGACTAGCATACACGCAAACGGATTTCTCGGTCCGGCATTTTAAAACATGTTCTATTTCTAAAGTCCGCCGGATTTTTGGCAAGCAAAGGTCCGATGGAACCCACACACGATCGAATTGTCCGATGGACTCGCTCCGTCGGATCTTTGCTGTCAAAAAGTCTGGTCGTGTGTACGCGGCATTAGAGTGCAGTCAGATGCAGGCACAGAGCAACCACCCATCAGCTTGCTAGTAGCTCCATAAAGCTAAATCATTTACATATCCTATGGAGAGGGATGGGTACTGTCAGACATGGGTGTTAACTAATTGTGTGGGGAAACAATTGCAGCCATTGTAAGGTTTTTATTTGATTTTTTTTAAATAGAAATTTAGTTGCAACCTTACCTTTTATACCAGTTCTCTTCCCACGCACCAGGTATGCCAAAAGTCCCCAATGCTATCAATGATGACAACTGATCTCTTTTTTGGGGATCCCATGTGTAACATTCCACTAATGGCAAGGGCTACACATTTGCTGCCCTGTCTAAGGCCCCATTCACACCTGAGAATTTTGTACGAAACGCTGGAGGGGGAAAAAAATCAATTATTCTCTATGACGATGGTTCACATCTCCACTCCAAAATGCCAGAAGCCAAACGCTTGAAGCTCAAAAAAGTTCTGGAGCTTTTTTTGTAGCTCAATTCTGGGAGATTTGGGCATTTTTCTTCTTTTTGCATTGGTGACCTTTGACCTGTACAAAAACGTGGTAAAATCTTGCTACTTCCAGCCTGAAAAAGCTACGCTGAGGTGTAAATGCAGCCTTAGGGATAATAATCCAATTGCATGATGTGCTTAACTTGTAGCCTGGGGAGGGAGTTGTAGTTTTCGGGTAAGACATTGTTTTAAAATTCATGCTTGTACTGCTGACCTTAACCACTTGCCGACCGCCGCACGACGATATACGTCGGCAGAATGGCACGGGCAGGCATATGGGCGTATATATAAGTCCCTGCCTGCCCGCGGGTGGGGGGCCCGATCGGGCCCCCCCCCGGTGCCTGCGGCGGTCGGCATTTCTTCGAGAGCGATCCGGGATGAGGGGGCGGCCATTCATTCATGGCCACCCCCTCGCGATCGCTCTCGACGAATGGAAATCCCCCGTGACATCACTTCCTCTCCTGTAATGTAAACACAGGAGAGGAAGTGATGTATTCTCTCCTCCGTGTCGGTATTTTCCGTTCCGACACGGAGGAGAGCGGATCGGTGAGTTGCACCAACACTCTACACACACAGTAGAACATGCCAGGCACACTCACACCCCCCCTTTACCCCCCGATCACCCCCCCAATTACCCCTGCCCCCCAGTCACAGTGACACCAATGTCATTTTTTTTTTTTTTTTTTTTTTTTTTTGCATTGGTGTCATTTGTGACTGTAATAACTGTTAGGGCAGTTAGAGTTAGCCCCCTTTAGTTCTAATGTACCCCCCTAACCCCCCCAATAAAGGTTTAACCCCGTGATCACCCCCCGTCGCCAGTGTCACTAAGGCTGGGTTCACATTGCAGCGGTTTATGAGAACGAATGTGATTCGCACCGCACTGCAGTGCAAATCACATCCGATCTCTGTGCGATTCGAGTTCAGCCATTCGCCGCACCCGCCGCACCCGCCGCAAATTCGCACGGGACCCTTTTTTTGGCCCGCAGCAGAATCGGATCGCATGGGTGTTCACACCATGCGATCCGAGTTTGCAGATCGCACTGCGATATGCGAACTGATCTGGGGGTGTCAGTAACATTTCACTGACACTCCCAGCAGTTCGCATAGGGCAGTGTGAACTGCCGCCGGGAGGCATGCGATGCGGGAACCCGCCGCGGATTCGCGGCGTTTCCGCATCGCTCCAGTGTGAACCCAGCCTAATAAGCGATCATTTTTCTGATCGCCGTATTAGTGTCACAGGTGACGCTAGTTAGGCAGGTAGGTATTTAGGTTCGCCGCAGCTTTTTATAGCGCCAGGGACCCCCATATACTACCGCATAAAGCCCCCTGATTGCCCCCTAGTTAACCCTTTCACCAGTGATCACCATATAACTGTTACAGGTGACGCTGGTTGGTTAGTTATTTTTTTATAGTTTCAGGGCACCCGCCATTTATTACCTAATAAAGGTTTAACCCCCTGATCACCCGGCGGGTGTCATTTGTGACTAATAACTGTTAGGGCAGTTAGGGTTAGCCCCCTTTAGTTCTAAGGTACCCCCCTAACCCCCCCAATAAAGGTTTAACCCCATGATCACCCCCCGTCGCCAGTGTCACTAAGGCTGGGTTCAGATTGCAGCGGTTTGAGAACGGATGTGATTCGCACCGCACTGCAGTGCAAATCACATCCGATCTCTGTGCGATTCGAGTTCAGCCATTCGCCGCACCCGCCGCACCCGCCACACCCGCCGCACCCGCCGCAAATTCGCACGGGACCCTTTTTTTGGCCCGCAGCAGAATCGGATCGCATGGGTGTTCACACCATGCGATCCGAGTTTGCAGATCGCACTGCGATATGCGAACTGATCTGGGGGTGTCATTAACATTTCACTGACACTCCCAGCAGTTCGCATAGGGCAGTGTGAACTGCCGCCGGGAGGCATGCGATGCGGGAACCCGCCGCGCATTCGTGGCGTTCCCGCATCGCTCCAGTGTGAACCCAGCCTAATAAGCGATCGTTTTTCTGATCGCTGTATTAGTGTCACAGGTGACGCTAGTTAGGCAGGTAGGTATTTAGGTTCGCCGCAGCTTTTTATAGCGCCAGGGACCCCCATATACTACCGCATAAAGCCCCCTGATTGCCCCCTAGTTAACCCTTTCACCAGTGATCACCATATAACTGTTACAGGTGACGCTGGTTGGTTAGTTATTTTTTTATAGTTTCAGGGCACCCGCCATTTATTACCTAGTCTCACTAGTGTACCCCTAAATTTAGGGGTGTCTACTTTCCAAAATGGGGTCATTTGGGGGGGGTTTGTGCCATCTTGGCATTTTATGGCCTTCAAAACTGTAACGCCCTTAGAAAGCCTGAAGGCGGTGCTTGGTTTTCGGGGCCCCGTACGCGAATAGGCTCCCAAAAAGTCCCACATATGTGGTATCCCCGTACTCAGGAGAAGCAGCAGAATTTATTTTGGGGTGTCATTTCACATATGCCCATGGCATGCGTGAGCAATATATCATTTAGTGACAACTTTGTGAAAAAAAAAAAAAAAAAAAAAAAGTTTGTAATTTTCCCGCAACTTGTGGCAAAATATAAAATATTCCATGGACTCAACATGCCTCTCAGCAAATAGCTTGGGGTGTCTACTTTCTAAAATGGGGTCATTTGTGGGGGTTTTGTGCCATCTTGGCATTTTATGGCCTTCAAAACTGTAATAGGTAGTGAGGAGTGAAGTCAAATATTTACGCCCTTAGAAAGCCTGAAGGCGGTGCTTGGTTTTCGGGGCCCCGTACGCGGCTAGGCTCCCAAAAAGTCCCACATATGTGGTATCCCCGTACTCAGGAGAAGCAGCAGAATTTATTTTGGGGTGTCATTTCACATATGCCCATGGCATGTGTGAGCAATATATCATTTAGTGACAACTTTGTGAAAAAAAAAAAAAAAAAGTTTGTAATTTTCCCGCAACTTGTGGCAAAATATAAAATATTCCATGAACTCAACATGCCTCTCAGCAAATAGCTTGGGGTGTCTACTTTCTAAAATGGGGTCATTTGTGGGGGTTTTGTGCCATCTTGGCATTTTATGGCCTTCAAAACTGTAATAGGTAGTGAGAAGTGAACTCAAAAATTTACGCCCTTAGAAAGCCTGAAGGCGGTGCTTGGTTTTCGGGGCCCCGTACGCAGCTAGGCTCCCAAAAAGTCCCACATATGTGGTATCCCCGTACTCAGGAGAAGCAGCAGAATTTATTTTGGGGTGTCATTTCACATACGCCCATAGCATGTGTGAGCAATATATCATTTAGTGACAACTTTGTGTAAAAAAAAAAAAAAAAATTTTTTTTTGTCATTATTCAATCGCTTGAGGCAAAAAAATAAAATATTCAATGGGCTCAACATGCCTCTTATCAATTTCCTTAGGGGGTCTACTTTCCAAAATGGGGTCATTTGGGGGGGTTTTGTACTGCCCTGCCATTTTAGCACCTCAAGAAATGAGATAGGCAGTCGTAAACTAAAAGCTGCGTAAATTCCAGAAAACGTACCTTAGTTTGTAGATGTGACAACTTTTGCGCAAACCAATAAATATACAATTATTGACTTTTTTTTTACCAAAGACATGTGGCTGAATACATTTTGGCCTAAATGTATGACTAAAATTGAGTTTATTGGATTTTTCTAATAACAAAAAGTAGAAAATATCATTTTTTTTCAAAATTTGCGGTCTTTTTACGTTTATATCGCAAAAAATAAAAATCGCAGAGGCAATCAAATACCATCAAAAGAAAGCTCTATTTGTGGGAAGAAAAGGACGCAAATTTTGTTTGGGTACAACATTGCATGACCGCGCAATTACCAGTTAAAGCAGCGCAGTGCCAAAGTGTAAAAAGACCTCTGGTCATTTACCAGCAAAATGGTCCGGTCTGAAAGTGGTTAAAGACCCCATAATCAGCACTCAGTAGATGGAACTCCTTATCTTTTTTTTTTTTTTAACTAGTTAAATGTTTAATGCATTTGTGTGCACTATTATTCATTTTAGCTTTCCTTCATTTGCAAAAACAATTCCATACAAATTATAAATTATATAAAAATTAGAATGCAAATACATGCGAATAGGCTTTTGTATGGAGCTTCTTCACTTATCGAGTTTCAGTGGCTCTCGCCCACTGGATCTTGAATTTTCATTAGCCCTTAGGAGAATTATTTAGTGTAGTTCAGTGTTCCTAGCAAAATGTACTGTACCAACATACCTCCCAACTTTTTGAGATGGGAATGAGGAACACCTATTAGCAAAAGTATGTAGGCATAAGACAACCCCCTGCCATGCCCCTTAAGGTTTGGTTAACCCACAAATGATTTTTAAACTATTACTATTCCTTTATACTCATTTTTGGAATCTAAAAATACAGCAATTTAGAGATTAAAAGGAAGATTTAGCACTGGGAAATACTTTTTGATAGATAAGTAGTGCATTTTATATACAGCTATATAGATCAGACCAAAATGAGGGACACAGGAGGAGGAAAAGGATACAGAGGGACTTTGTTCTGAATGAGTGACAGTCCCTCCAAATCTGGGACAGTTGGGAGCTATGTACCAATCATAAAAACTTTCAGTATCTGCAGTCAGCAAATAGTTTACATCTTTGCTAACAAGAGACAACAACTACATAACAAATGGGACCTTCTCAGTGCCTGAAGAGTCTGAACAAATCGCATATATTAAAACATTGTGTTTATTAGAGAAAATGCTTCTTTAAAATACATAATTTTAAAAATCTGTGATTGTAACAGTATTGTCAATATCCTATAGTTGCACTATAGATGTTATATTTAGATGTCTTCAGTTGGTAGTAAGCTGACATTTGGAATACTTGTTTCTACATGTTTTGCCATATAGGCTTCATCAGGAAGTACTACTTAACCCAATAGACCATCTTACTAAAACTGAAGCTAGTGATCACATGCGTCTCTCTCCTCCCCCCAAAATTGCAGGAGGCTCCTACATCCTGAGCATGCCTTAGTCACAGCCCAAGGGAAAACAGAGAACCGCAAGAAGGATATAAACAGCATGCTACTGATAATTTAGACAAAGAGTTAGGCCCCTTTCACATGAGCAATCTGATCAGGTCTTTCAGGAGGACCTAATCTGGTGATCCATATATCCCTATGGTCTGGCGGTTGTAAATGGAGTTGTGTCCATTTACACCACCTACCTCCAAACCAGTCTATCAAAAAAAAGGAAGGGGAACCTAGGTGGATCAGAATGGAGGGAAATCAAGTGTAAACGGAACACCAGTCCAGTTACCCTTGGCCGCTTAAAGGGCAGAGCAGGCTCTGTCCATATCTACTCTTCCACCAGCAATTCTCTGCTGGGCAGGGGATCAGTGGACATCGGATTCCACCCTGTGTGAAAGGGGTCTAAGCCCTTGTACACACGGTCGGACATTCCGACAACAAAATCCGACGGATTTTGCCCGAAACTTGTGTTGCATACACACGGTCGGACAAAGTTGTCGGAAAATCCAATCGTACGTAACGTGATGACGTTATTTAATTACGACGGGACTACGTTCAGGCTAGTAGCCAATAGCTTTGGTCTAGGAATTTGATCGGAGCATGCGTGGCGCTTTGTCCGATTGGAATTCTCTACACACAATCGGATAAAGTCCGATCGGATCATGTTGTCGGAAAGTTTTATAGCCCAGATCTAAAACTTTGTCCATCGGATATTCCGACGGAAACAGTCCAATGGAGCCCACACACTGTCGGATTATCCGACAACACGGTCCGATCGGACATTTTCCGTCGGAATGTGCGATCGTGTGTACAAGGGCTTAGAGTAAATTAACACTAGAGGCAGGGCTGGCCCAAGACATTGTGCTGCCTGGGTCCAGGAAGAAATGCTGCCCCCCCCCTCAGTCAGCAGCAATGGTGGTGGTGGGGGCGGTTAGACACAGGCAGGGGTGGCGGGGAAGGTTAGACACATGCAGGGGTGGTTTAGATACAAGCAGGGGTGGTGGGGGAGTTTAGACACAGACGGGGTGGCAGGGGGGTTTAGACACAGACAGGGGTGGTGGGAGGGTTTTGACACAGGCAGGGGTGGCGGGGGGTTAGACACAGACTGGGTTGGTGGGGGGTTAGGCACAGGCAGGGGTGGCGGGGGGTTTAGACACAGGCACAGGTGGTGGGGGTTTAGACAAAGACAGGGGTGGCGAGGGGTGAGACACAGGCAGGAGTGGTGGGGAGTTAGACACAGGCAGGGGTGATGGGGGGGTTTAGCCACAGGCAGGGGTGGAGAAGGGTTAGACACAGGTAGGGGTGGTGGGGATAAGGGGTTAGACACAGACAGGGGTGGTGGAGAGGAGGGAGTTAGACACAGGCAGGGGGAGTGTTAAGGGGGGTTAGTCACGGGGTGGGGTGGGGGGGTTAGGCACAGGCAGGGGTGGTGGAGATGGGATCAGTGGTGCTGACACTTACAAAGCAGGAAGCTCCTCCTCCTTCAAGCTGTTGGCCGTCAGCTGGTCAGCTCACTTTCTCTTGTCCCGACATGTCAGCAGCAATGGGGGGGAGTCGGGGAGAGGACAGGTGGTGGTCCGCTGTGCATGTATGGCAGCGAGTGCTCTGCCATTACCTCTAACAGCAGAAGTGCTGCCCAGGCCACCATCACAGTGGGATAAGAAGCAGGGCAGGTGGAGCGGAGCTTAGCAATCGGGCAGGAGTTCCGCCACTGTCTTCTTGGGCTTCAATGTGCCACCCTTCAGAAGCTGCTACCCGGGACCCATGGTAGGGTCGGCCCTGACTAGAGGTGATTTAGCTTCACAGCATTGGGGTTGGTTACTTCATCAATATTAAGGCAATTTAAAAATGGCCTGGTGGCATACACAGGCAACCACTCTTTCAGGCTGAGAGCTTGGAAAATTTTTTTTTTCTTTTGCACATGATTGGGTATTCAAGGTGAACACAGGTGAAGTAACAGTCACTTGGCAAAGTGAAGAGTCACTTTACTAAAGTAACAGCGTCTGAAACTCTAAAGCAACTCTGACAGAGACCCTATGATTTTAGTAACCCAGACCCATTTGTAAGTGGGTGCAGCGTGTGTGTTGGCAATAACTCTTACAGTTGGGTGCAATGTAAAACTTGTACAGGCATACCCCACTTTTAAGTACACAATTGAGTTTATTTACTAAAGCTGGAAAGTGCAAAATCAGGCTCACTTCTGCATAGAAACCAATGAGCTTCCAGGTTTTATTACCAAAGCTTAATTGAACAAGCTCATTGGTTTCTATGCAGAAGTGAGCCTGATTTTGCACTTTCCAGCTTTAGTAAATAAACCCCATTGTGTACTTAAAAGTGGGGTATGCCTGTACTGAAGTAATGCAACAGCTCTCAACAAACTTGGTGGGAAAGCCACCAAGCTGGGTACACTCACAGTTTCCAAGAACATGAAGGAGCAGATTCCAGTTGGACTAACAGGTGTTGAGAGGGGGCAGAATGCAGAATGGCTGTCTAGTGCTCAATCGGGAAGGTGTCCAGAAGGGATGCAACCCTACGCTTACCCTCTCCCTAGCCCTAGTACTGTCCCTCACAGGCAGGGTACTTGTCTACCAACTCACCAAAAGCACGCCAACTCTGGGAGCCTGGACTCTAAAATGGCTGTGCCTGACCCACGATAGTCACATGGGGCAGCAGAATCCAATCAATTTGCTTCCCCAGAGAGCCAGGAAACCATAGTTGAACCATGGTACAAAAGGTAAACCGCGCTACTCAAACAACAAAAGAAAGCAACCTATAAGCAGCAACCCTAATCGTAATACTCCGATATCAAACTAAATAGGTGAACAAAAATGAGCTGCGCTAGTTGAACCATGTTCCTCCTAATTTCCTCTCAAACTGCAGTGCCACTGCTTGTAGCGCCACCTGCAGTGGAAAAAGTGCACTGCTCCTGTGACACATTGTTTTGCCATTTGTTGCTAGGCTGAATGCTAAAATAAATACAGTACCTATTAAAGTCAAGCTATTTAAATGAAAGTGGGCCATAGGCATAACCAATTATTTTATAGTACAACAGGTCAAAAAATTGCAAATGATGTTTGATTGACTCCTTAAAGCTGATATTTTGACTCCCCTGACATCCCCCATCCCCTTTTCCCCATCACCAGGCTGTTGACATTTTAAAAGAAAATCTTTCAGTTTTCATTTCGTACTGCATTTTAGATACAGTGATGTCATCACTGGGTCTCTGTACTTCTCTATATAATGCAGGCACATGATGGCTGCTACGTAGGAGGAACCAGAAGAGTGCTGTATGTAGCTTATCAAAAACATCACAACGCCCTGCCTCTATACTCTTCTCGAGAGCTCTTGGCCCCGATGCAGGGCCAAGGGCCCTTGGGAGGAGATATGCAAATACTAAAATGCTTTTATGGGTGAATGTCAGTCTTGGGTAGTGGGAGATCCTAGGCAGAGCACATGTGCATGCTGGTAAAGCCCCCATGTGGTACTGAGCCTCCATTATTTAAAATAAAAGTAATTCATTGAATGAAAGGGGCGTACCAGGGACAGTGCATTTGGCTCCAGCCAGGATGAGGCGGGCGCTATCTGACTTGCTGCAGCTTCTAATGTACACTGCGAGAAGCTTACATTTTATAGTGAAATCAAAGTAATCAATGTTTAATATTAATATAGGACAGGAGTCTGTACAATTGTGCAAGCCTGAAAGGATGGCTGGAGTTCAGTATCTTACATTGTCATTATTTGACAGGTCAATAGATATACCAGACCTCTTCTTAGCAATAGGAAATTATTACCACAATTATAATACTGTTTAGTACAATTTTGTTAAAAAATGTCCATGCATGGGCATTGGCATCATTAACCTTTTGATATTCCATGACAGACCAGAGATATCCCATTTTGTTGGACAGTGACCTCCACGTAAAAAATTCTTTTCCCAGGACAGCCCTGTCAATTTTTCAGCCAACAGTAAGCAGCAGAGCATGTCTAGTATGATTTTCAACACACGTCCTCATTAATGAATAAGTCTAAATGGCAAGTATCTAGCTAGCATTATCTAGTACCTATGGGTGCCATAGAACAGATGTTGGATAGCAGGCACCATAAGCTACAATATTACATCTCTGCTTTGACAGCTTGCCACTCTATAGAGCACTTCTGGAGCTGTTAAAGTTTCTGCAAGTACCCTGCTATCCAGCATCCCCCATAATTTGGCCATAAATGGATCGAAATTGAGTCAGTTCAGCGGAGACCAACTGAATATCGATTCCTGTTCGTCTTTTGTTGACCGGGAATGTTGGAACACTTTTGTCGATCAGCGACTGCAGATTGGCTGCAGTTGCTGGTCAGGATCAGTGTATTCTGACAGAAGGACCCAGAGTCAGAATACAATGGCTTGGAAGGAGGAATTCCTCCATTTACCTTGCTGATATGAATGAAGGAATTTGTCCTTTTTTCTTTTTTTTTTGTTTGGCTAAATAAAAATAAAAAAATCATGTATTTGCCAGATTTAGTATACAGTATATTCTTGAAGACAATATAGGTGTATGCTTAGGTAGTCTTAGCCCACGTACACACGGTCGGAGATTTTGCCAACCAAATCCGTCGGATTTTGCCTGTCGGATTAAGTCCGACGGATTGTGTCCAAAACTATTGCATACACACGGTCGGGCCAAGTTGTCGAAAAATCTGATCTTTCAGAACGTGATGAAGTAATTTCGTTACGATGGGACTACATTCAGGCTAGTAGCCAATAGCTTTGATGTAGGAATTTGATCTGAGCATGCGTGGCACTTGGTCCGATCAAAATGCTCTACACATGATCGGATTAGGTCCGTCCGGCCCAGTTGGTCGGGAAATATTTCCAACATGTTGGAAAATTGGGTCGGACGGAGATTCGGACGGAATCAGTCCGATGCATACCACACACAGTCGGATTATCTGACGACGTGGTCCGATAAGACTCATTCCGACAGATTCTCCGACCGTGTGTACAAGGGCTTAGACCATTAGGAAAATGTTACATAAATATATATACAGTATCTCACAAAAGTGAGTACAACTTACAATTTTATTATATATTTTCATGTGACAACACTGAAGAAATGACAATTTCCTACAATGTAAAGTAGTGAGTGTGCAGCCTGTATAACAGTGTAAATTTGCCGTCCCCTCAAAATAACTCAACACACAGCCATTAATATCTAAAATGCTGGCAACAAAAGTGAGTACACCCCCTTAGTGAAAATTATATCCAAATTGGGCCCAAAGTGTCAATATTTTGTGTGGCCACAATAATTTTACAGAACTGCTTTAACCCTCTTGGGCATGGAGTTCAGCAGAGCTTCACAGGTTGTCACTGAAGTCCTCTTCCACTCCTCCATCACAACATCACAGAGCTGCTGGATATTAGAGACCTTGCGGCTCTTCCACCATCTGTTTGAGCATGCCCCACAGATGCTCAATAGGGTTTAGGTCTGGAGACATGCTTGGTCAGTCCATCACCTTTACCCTCAGCTTCTTTAGCAAAGCAGTGATTGTCTTGAAGGTGTGTTTGGGGTCGTTATCATGTTGGAACACTGTACTGTGACCCAGTCTCCGAAGGAAGGGGAACATGCTCGGCTTCAGTATGTCATAGTACATATTGGCATTCATGGTTCCCGCAATGAACTGTAGCGCCAGTGTCGGCAGCACTTATGCAGTCCCAGACTATGACATGCCCACCACCATGCTTGACTGTAGGCAAGACACATTTGTATTTGTACTCTTCACCTGGTTGTCGCCACACACGCTTGACACCATCTGAACCAAATAAATGTATCTTGGTCTCATCAGACCACAGGACATGGTTCCAGTAATCCATATCATTAGTCTGCTTGTCTTCAGCAAACTGCTGGCTTTTTTTGTGCATCATCTATAGAAGAGGCTTCCTTCTGGGACGACAGCCATGCAGACCAATTTGATGCAGTGCGCAGCGTATGGTCTGAGCACTGACAGGCTGACCCCCCACCCCTTCAACCTCTGCAGCAATACTGCCAGCACTCATAAGTCTATTTCCCAAAGACAACCTCTGGATATGACGCTGAGCATGTGCACTCAACTTCTTTAGTCAAACATGGCGAGGCCTGTTCTGAGTGGAACATGTCCTGTTATACCGCTGTACAACTTTATGTAGAGCAACAATTCTTTTTTTCAGATCATCAGAGAGTTCTTTGCTATGAAGTGGCATGTTGAACTTCCAGTGACCAGTATGAGAGAGTGAGAGTGATAACACCAAATTTAACAAACCTGCTCCCCATTCACACCTGAGACCGTAAATGTTAATGTAATAAATACATGGGAACTAAAAAAACAAAAAATACCCGCGCTAAACACAATCACAAATGGTACCAAAGGCACAATTGAGATTTTTGGATATTGCTGTAAGAAGGAAAACAAAATGATGTGATTGATTATATCCATTTCCATCAATTTCTTCTGAACAATTTGAGGCCATTCACAATTCTTTTAGCGTTCATTATGAACATTTGCAGAAGATTCCAGAGAAGCTGAAGAATCTTCAAACAGAGGAAAGAAATTTTTTTTTCAAGACTTTGATGAAAAATAGTTAGAGACAAATTAAATGATGCAATAAGAGCTTGTCTAAAGAGGATCTTATTGGCGTTCCAACAATTCATCTTTTCATGTGTATGGTGAGATTGAAGTGGATTACTTATAAGCACTGTTGGCTACTTTCGAGTGGTCCATCTGTTGGGATAATAGTCGGTGTGATTTTTCCCCTTTGGTGACGGACCCTTCCTAGAATGTTGTGTGGACCTGCATTGTTTTTTTCCCCTACTTTGCAAAGTAACAAAAAACAGCACATCCCCGCTGACAGAACAGAGCTCTGTATTGTTTACATGGACAGAGCTCTGCCCTGCCCTGCCCTGCCTTCCTCCTCACCGATCAGCAGGTGCCAGAGGTCAATCATTGGGCGGCACCCACTGATCGGCTTGGACTGTGCTATTCACAGCACAGCCGACACGTGTGCCGCCTACTCGGAAGTGATGGATCACATGTTAGATACGTGATGCGGCACAGGAGAGCCTCTTTGCTGCCATACTCCAATGTGAGGCGGTTGGAAAGTGGTTAAAAAAAATCGAGTGTGTATTCCTAATTTAAAAAGTACCTTCAATTGGTCTTAGCCGCCTCCAAATTTCCAAATTCCAATTGTTTTTCTTTGCTGCTGCTGTGATTCAACTTCCTGTTAGAGGGTGCCTAAAAATCTAATTTCTTCATGAATTATGGCCTAAATGTATTCTGCTACGTCTTTGGTAAAAAAAATCTGAATAAGTGTAAAGTATATTGATTGGTTTGGAATTTTTATTTTTTTTATTTTTTTACACTAGTAATGGAAGCGATCAGCGACTTATAGCGGGACTGCGATAGTATGGCGGGCAATGTGACACTGACTGACACTTTTGACACTTTGTAGAAACCAGTGACAGTAAAATGGGTGTTGGCAAGGGGGGCAAATGCCCCCTCTGGAAGCTGTGGCAGTTATTTACTGTTACATTTAGCTGCAGCTGTGCCTCCCTAACTCCCTAGACTCTCTTATTGCACCGTCTGCTGGCCTCTCTGTTTCCCGCTGCACTGGTTGCTAGACTGTCATCTAGCAACCAGTGATGTCACATCATGAGGATGAAGCGAGGCCATAGCATTCAAAGCGGAGGAGGAACTTCATCCTTCTTTGTGCCTGGTCAAGTTTGGCTCCACCCACCTCCTCTATCTTTTCCAGGCAGGGCGGCTTAGAGCCTGAGGGAAGGAAGGGCGCACGCCTGAAGAGCTGAATGTGAGCTGTCCAACTGCACCAGCACCTGCCTGAGGTGAGGCAGCCTGTGCCCATGTTATGAAGCTCATCTAACAGCACTACTTGTACAATTGTAGTCAAGGTGTTACATTTATTATTTCATGATAGATCTGTGGGAGATATCATTGCTAACCTTCTAAAAAGGATCTTTACCTGGCTGTAATGCTGACCTGTGGGTCTAAATGCTTTCTAAAGCCCCATACACACTATCAGTTTTTCTGCTGAGTTTTTCCTTCAGATTTACCAAAACCATATAATATGAGATCAAACCTTAGGAGTTTCAATTTGTATGCAATCAGGCAGGCCCTTCTGCTACATGGTTTTGGTAAACCTGAAGGAAAAAATCAGCAGAAAATCTGATAGTGTGTATGGGGCTTAAGGCAGAGCCTGTATACACATCAGAAAAGTTTAGGGAAAGTTAAAAATTCCTATCTGCATACCTCCTCCAGGTTAATGAATATAAATATTGGAACAACAGAGTCAAGGCGCTGCCTTTTTCAGAAAAAAAAGTCAGTAGTGGAAACCTCTGTAAATATAAAAACAGATTAGAATTTGCTAATTTCACAATGGCAGCTTGTTCCTTCTATTAAGCTTTTGCATTAGGTTTCTCAAACCTTGCCTGCGCTTTATGTGATAATGACTAAGCCCCTCCCCTTCATGACATTGTTGAAAAGGGGAGGAGCATGGGTGACTTTAGAATGATGCACTCCCCCGAAAAAAGTTCTGCAAATGCTCATGGACACTAATACAGTGATCAGTGCTAAAAATATGCATTGTCACTGTACTAATGACACTTACTGGGAACAGATTACCATCTAGGGCGATCAAAGGGTTTAGCACATCAAGGAGACCCCCAGGACACAACCCGCATGGCGCCGACCTACTGTCAGGAGGCAGTGGAGAAACTTCATGCAGATCAAACCCTCCAGCGCAAAACAGCTGCAAATGCACAGACAACCCAAGGACAGCTGAGGGCCGGTTGGCCCCTTGACGTGCTTCCCCATGGCCCTTCTCACACATTATGCCTCTCCATGGCCCTCTTCACATGTTCTGAGGTTTGGTTGTTTTTTCATTTTTATTTATTGATTCACTACCCTTTTTGTTTGTTGAATTTGGGCTGTTTAGCGGTTGCTGTGGAGATGGCTGGCAACGCACTCTCACTCTAGCCATCCTACCGTGACACTGGACTCAGTGGAGCTTTGTGATTTGTCTATTCCCCTCATTCTGGGTCGCAATGTGATGACATCATTGCATCGTTATATGAAATGTTGTTCATAAGCCAACATATTATGCTGACACCATTCTACTTAAAGTGGAAGTAAACCCTCCTATCGTTTTCAGCCAAGGAAGCTGCCATCTTGGCCTCTATTTAATCTTTAACTGCCATGAAGCTGCACATGTGATTAGTTATGACACCAGCCATTGGATGGTTTGACAGTTTGGTTGAGAGCACAACCAATGTGACAGTTAACATTTCCGGCATGCCGGGAATGTAACTGTTTTTTCAAACTGTTAGATCGATGGGTTTACTTCCACTTTAAGAGCACTGCACATGCGCCAACGGCTTTTAAAGCCTGCAGCTGGTGCCTTTCAAGACCAACAACGCCCCAGCCAACTGTGCATATATACTAGGGCTGTTACTGATTAAAATTTTCATGTTCGATTAATAGATTTTTTTTTTATCGATTTATCGACTGATTTCGATTAATTATAATGCAAAAACAGATCCAACTACTTTTAGCTGATCTCCTTCCATTGCAACTCTGCATTAGTCAGTGGTAAATGTGGTATACACTATACACAATCACCCGACACTAGTTAGTTTCCACACAAATACATTTTAAATTCAAACTGTAGCACTGACGTAAGTAATTTTTTTTTTCCACAGTAGTGTAACAATCCCTCCACCTCCGGTCTAACTAATCACTCTCACCTTATGGCATGGACCCCTGTGCAAACAGGTGGTCATGCAAGCGGGTATCAAAAGGGTTAACACAGACCATAAACTTCTCTCACGTCTCCTTAGATCTCAGCAAGGACGCCAGGTCATGGGTAGAAAGAAAAGATCTAAGTGCTCACCGCTCAAGTATAAGATTTCATTTTTGTGTTCAAACACAAACTACTCACATAAAAATGATAAAAACAGCATGTAAAGCCGACAATCGTGTTAGTTCGGTAGGGCAGCGGCGGGTGATGTCATGCGTAGCTCCTCCCCATACACGTTACGTTCAATCAGAACTTCAATGTCACCAGACTCCTCCCCCCTTCCCTTCGTTAGCAGACGGAGGCACTTTGGGAAGGGGGAGGAGTCCAGTGATGTCGATGTCCGTGACGTCGCCGGATCTCCGATGGAACTCCCTGAAGACCCGGAAGCCGGCGGAGAGGTAAGTTCCAATCAAAAGAATTTTGATCGATCAAAAAAATTAATCGATTAATCGGAAAAATTAATCTTTAATTTCCACAGCCCTAGTATATACCTACTCAGTCAGTAAGCCAAAAAAAGTTTGTTTGTTTGGTTTTGTTTGTTTCTCTCTTTTTTCTTTGCCCTATATATTTAAATGATATTTCAAAAGAGAGGAGATGCCCCCCCCCCCCCCCTTTTTCTGTTTAACCCATAAGGATTTTTTGATTTTATAGCTGACCACAAAAACACTGGAGTGGTTTGCTGTTTGAGGCAATGTCTCCTTTTTAGACATGTGAATGGAGGCTTTATAATATATTTACAATTAAGCCCCATCTTATTAAAATTACAACATCAATATTTTTTTGATTTCTTGCATACAAATGTAATTACACTTTACACTATTATATTTTACCATTCCTCAGGGTTTATCTGTGGCTGTGCTGTGGTGGTCGTCCCGTGGGGACCTTTGTAAGGGCTGTTCCGAGCTCAGCCGGGGGTTCATTGGGCCCGATGGACAAACCGCGGCAAATTCAGTTTTCTAAGCAAATTTGTTTTTAAAAATATTTTTTTATAATTTAATATTGGTACGTATGCTGGACATGCTCATATACTACAATGTTATGCTGCCTTGAGAGATGCTCTGTTAAAACTACTCTTTTACCCTTTTCTTTCAGAATGTATGTATACAGTACCTTCTCTTATAAATGCCTCTGAGATAGGGATATTTTCCTGAAACATGTCAGGCTAATGGAGGAAATTTATGTCAATCCTTGAATATGTAAATAATGTATCATGTGTAAACCTCGTTTTGTTTTGCACAGAATGTGTTGTATAAATTGTTGTCATGTATTTATACATGCTTTTTAACCATTTTTTCTAATAAATGATATTTTATCATATATCATTTTTTTTTCTGTTTGCCCTTAAAGTCCCTGTGTACTGGGGGGTACATGTGTCCCTTTTTAAGGTCCTTATACAAAAAAACCTGACTAACTATGCAGAATTGTTGGCAGAATTACGCAATTTTTGGCACGAATTCCAAATTGCTGTAAAATTGTGTCAAAATTAGGGATGAGCTTCGTGTTCGAGTCGAACGTACATTCGACTCGAACATTGGCTGTTCGTCCGTTCGGCGAAATCCGAACACTTGGTCCGTTCGCGTCAAAATTCGCATGGCGCTCACGGCCCACAATGCACTGCGATGGCGCAGTGCATTGCTGGCTCATGATTGGCCAAGCATGCACTGTGACCCCGCATGCTTGGCCAATCGCAGCGCCAGCAGCGAGGAGAGCCATGATTGGCCACAGGCAGGATGCCTGTGGCCAATCATAGCTGAGGCTGTGTAGTGCACGCCCCACACTATATAAGGCCGCCATTGAGGCGGCCTCGTGTAGTGTGTTAACATCTGAAGCAGTGGGTGTTCTGTGTACCTTCAACACAGTACACACCGATCGTTTTTGGCTGATTTCCTATCTTGCTGTTGTGTAGTGGTTATTGTCTGTGCCCTGACCGCAGTATACACCACTATATTCACTATTCACTTCACTATATTTATATATCTTTAATAATAGAGCGTGCAGTCAGTAGTGTTAGGAGATAGTGCGTGCTGTCTGCGTGCTCTGTACCCAGTACATACCGCTATAATCCACCTACATAGCTGTTCTCTATTTGAGCCCAATTGCCATCTGCAGGAGTTATTGGAAGTTGTGTGTGCCTCCAGCACAGCACAGTATACATCTGTATATACCCCTTTATCTCTGCTGTTTTCTGGTTATTGTCTGCGTGCCCTGACCGCAGTATACACCGCGATATTCACCTCACCTATATAGCTAGTGATCTATCTTTAATAATAGAGCTTGCAGTCAGTAGTGTTAGGAGATAGTGCGTGCTGTCTGCGTGCTCTGTACCCAGTACATACCGCTATAATCCACCTACATAGCTGTTCTCTATTTGAGCCCAATTGCCATCTGCAGGAGTTATTGGAAGTTGTGTGTGCCTCCAGCACAATATAAACTACCCAACTGCTGTTTTACCCAACTCCCTTCAGGCCATTACCATGTCTGGAAGGCCAGCAAGGAGAGGCAGACAGGCGCGAGCCGATAAAAGAGGGCAGGCAGGCTCTGTGTCTAGAGACAACAGTGCTGGTCGTGGACGCGGTGCATTGTCATCAGCACGTGGCCATGGGACATGCTTGTCCTTCTTTTCGGCAGCTGGACATGTTGAACCGCATATTTGGGTAGAGTGGATGACCAAGCCCTCTTCATCCTCCTCATCCTCTCTCACCCAGTCTCAGGGTAGTCGCAAAGCAGCTGCCAACGCATCGTCTTCCCTCTTCTCAATGTCATCATCAGTGACTCCTTCCCTAGACCCACCACGTCCTTCTGAGGAGTCTCCTGAACTCTTTGAGCACAGTGTTGGGTACATGCTCCAGGAGGATGCCCAGTGTTTGGTGGGCTCTGATGATGACACTCAGCTAGAGGAAGGCAGTAGCGTGAGCGCAGAGAGAGGGGATGCTCAAGAAGGACAGCAATCTGGCAGTCATGTTCCACAAGCTGCAGCATACTGCCAGGTTTGCTACAGCGATGAAGAGGGAGGGGATGATGAGGGCACTGACTCCACGTGGGTGCCTGGAAGGAGGGAGGAGGAGGAGGAGGCACATGTCCAACGAGGCAGGATGCCCTCCGGGGGCCAGCTTAGGGGCAGCACACCGACTGAATCACACCGCAGAGCTCCGCCTGTGCAGAGCGCTGCCTCTGCGCGTTATTCTAAAAGTTCTTTGGTGTGGGCCTTTTTTGAGACGAGTGCATCAGATCGCACCGCTGCTATTTGCAACATATGTCTCAAGCGGATCTCACGTGGCCAAAACATCAGCCGCTTGGGCACCACATGCTTGACCAGACATATGTTGACCTGCCATGCAGCTCGTTGGCAAGCGTACCTCAAAGACCCACACCAAAGAACAAAGCGGACCTCTCCTTGCTCCTCATCAGCTGGCATCTCCAACCCCACTAGACCTTCAGTCCTCTCTGAAACCTGCTGTGAGAGGAATGAAGGTGTAGAATTAGGTGTGTCACAGCCAAGTGCTTCCGGGAACTCTGCTAGCGGTACACCCACGTCCGATTATAGCAGGCAAATGTCCCTGCCCCAGCTGCTGGACCGGCAGAAGAAGTTTACTCCCAGCCATCCACATGCCCAGCGGTTGAATGCTAGCTTGGCTAAATTGCTAGCACTTCAACTGCTGCCTTTTCAGTTGGTAGACTCGGCCCCCTTCCGTGAGTTTGTACAATGTGCGGTTCCTCAGTGGCAGGTCCCCAAACGCCACTTTTTCTCACGGAAGGCAATTCCGGCTCTCTACCGGCATGTGGAAGGCAATGTCCTTGCCTCGCTGGACAGGGTGGTCAGCGGTAAGGTGCATATTACCGCTGACTCATGGTCCAGCAGGCATGGACAGGGACGTTACCTGTCTTTCACGGCCCATTGGGTCACTCTTCTGGCTGCTGGGAAGGATGCAGGACAAGGTGCAGTAGTGTTGGAGGTTGTTCCGCCACCACGCCTCCAAAATGCTACTATTGGTTGTGACACACCTCTCTCCTCCACCCCCTCCTCTTCTTCTTCCTCCATGGCCTCTTCCAGTGCTCTGTCCTCAGAACCAGCGGTGCTCCGTAGGCGTTGCAGGGGCTACGCAAGTACGCAGGCAAAACGATGCCATGCCGTGCTTGCGCTGGTTTGTTTGGGGGACAGGAGCCACACTGGGCTTTTGTCAGCTCTGCAGGGGCAGGCCGAGAGGTGGTTGATGCCACGCCAGCTTAAGCCAGGAATGGTGGTTTGCGACAATGGCACCAACCTCCTCTCCGCCCTCCGACAGGGACAACTGACCCATGTGCCCTGTGTAGCTCACGTCCTTAACCTGGTGGTGCAGCGGTTCTTGGGCAGGTACCCCGGCTTACAGGATGTCCTGAAGCAGGCCAGGAAAGTCTGTGTGCATTTCCGCCGATCATTTAATGCCTGTGCTTGGCTGGCTGAGCTCCAAAAGGAGTTGAACCTGCCCAAGAACCGCCTTATATGTGACATGCCCACCAGATGGAACTCAACATTGGCCATGCTGCAGCGGCTGCACACGCAACAGAGGGCCATCAATGAGTACCTGTGCGACTACGGCACCAGGACAGGGTCAGGGGAGCTTGGTTTTTTCTCACCACGCCAGTGGAGCATGATCAGGGATGCATGCACTGTCCTGTCACCGTTTGAGGAGGCCACAAGGATGGTGAGCAGTGACAGTGCATGCATCAGTGACACTGTACCTCTTGTCCACCTCTTGGAGCATATGCTGCGTGGAATAATGGACAGGGCACTTGAGGCAGAACAGAGGCAGGAAGAGGAGGACTTCCTTGCCTCTCAAGGCCCCCTTTATCCAGACAGTGTTCCTGCTGTGCCACCCATCACACAGGAAGAGGATGAGGAGGAGGAAGAGGAGGAGGAGGATGATTGTGTCAGCATGGAGGGGGAGGCTGGCACTCAGCATCAGCAGCAGCAGCAGCAGTCTTATAGGGATGATTTACAGTCCCAAGAAACACGTGGACTTGTACGTGGCTGGGAGGAGGTAGCTGCGGATCATGTTGTCCTTAGTAACCCAGAGGACTCCGGACCGAATGCCTCAGCTAACCTACGCTGCATGGCCTCCCTGATCCTGCAAAGCCTGCGGAAGGATCCTCGTATTCTTCGGATCAAGGAGAGGGACCATTACTGGCTGGCCACTCTCCTTGATCCACGGTACAAGGGTAAGGTTGCCGACCTTATCTTGCCATCGCAGAGGGAGCAGAGGATGAGACATCTCCGGGAGGCCTTGCAGAAAGCTCTGTGCAACGCATTCCCAGAGACTGGGAGGTTACAAACTCCTGGTCCTGGACAACGTGTTGCTGAGGCATCGGTCAGAAGGAGCGGTGGAGAAGGTGGCCGTCTAACTGATGCTTTCAGACAATTTTTTAGTCCGCAGCCCCAAGGTATGATTGGTTCCAGCACCCATCGCCAGCGTCTGATTTACATGGTGTAGGAATACCTAGGGGCAAGGTCAGACTTGGACACCTTTCCCACCGAAAATCCTCTGGCTTACTGGGTCTTGAGGATGGATCACTGGCCAGAGCTTGCACAATATGCAATTGAGCTACTGGCCTGTCCTGCATCCAGCGTTCTTTCGGAACGCACCTTCAGTGCTGCTGGTGGCTTTGTTACCGATCACAGGGTGTGCCTGTCCACCGAATCAGTTGATCGACTGACCTTCATCAAGATGAATCAGTCTTGGATCACCCACAGCTACCAAGCACCTGAAGCTGATGTAACCGAATAATTTTTTTTGAAATACCACATCCCTTCAAGACTGCCTATGCTGATGCTGAGTGACTGTCCTGTTATGTTGATTGTCTATCCTCTTCCTCCTCCGCTGATATGTTGGAAGAACATTTTTGGTTCTGGGTGATGCCAGCAGCCCAATTTTTCTGCCCCTGTTTAACAGGGGCGTTTAATTACAATTTTTGATGCAATGCTTTGCAGCAGGGCTAATTCCTGCAATAAAACTAGAGTATATGGCAGAGGTTGCAGTGTGGTGGCACCAGCACCAGTGCCTAAGGCCCAATTTTTCTGCCCCTGTTTAACAGGGGCGTTTAAGTACAATTTTTCATGCAATGCTTTGCAGCAGGGCTAATTCCTGCAATAAAACTAGAGTATATGGCAGAGGTTGCAGTGTGGTGGCACCAGCACCAGTGCCTAAGGCCCAATTTTTCTGCCCCTGTTTAACAGGGGCGTTTAAGTACAATTTTTGATGCAATGCTTTGCAGCAGGGCTAATTCCAGCAAAAAAACTAGAGTATATGGAAGAGGTTGCAGTGTGGTGGCACCAGTAGCAGTGCCTAAGGCCAAATTTTTCTGCCCCTGTTTAACAGGGACATGTAATTACAATTCTTGATATAATATTTCACAGGAGGGCCCCTTCCTGTGCCCACCCAGAGTAACGGTGAGGACTTATAGTGTTGTGGCACCAGCACCACAACCACCAAAGGTCAATTTTTCTACCACTGTTCAACAATGGCATGTAATTACAATTCTTGATATAATCGTTCACAGCAGGGCGCTCCAGCGCCCACCAAGAGTCACTTTGAGGGCTTACAATGTTGTGGCAAAACCAACACCTTGTTCCGCCATTTCTGCAGAGCATATAGGGCAGGCCCCTACTTTCAAACATCCAACTTACAAACATCTCCTACTTGCAAACGCAAGGAGACAGCAGCAAGTGAGATGAAAAAAGATGGACGACAAAACAAATTATACAGGGGTGATAACCCTTCCCTATGTTTTCCAAAAAGCTTAAAAATAGTTTTTTTGACTGGAGCTACACTTTAAAAATGTACCAGTTGAAAATTACAAACAGATTCAACTTAGCACAACAAACCTACACAGTCCCTGTCTTGTTTGCACCGCCTGTATACTGCTGTTCTGAGTATATAGGGCCTGGGGGCCACACGCATTTCCTTTTTTTAATATGGGTACAGGGTTCCCCTTAATATGCGTACAAGACCCAAATAGGCTGGTAATGGGCAGGGAGGGCTACCCATGCCATTTTTCTGAATGATTTTCAACCATATTGCAGGAACCAGATATAACATTAAAACCGCAAGCAGTTTTAAATGGTGTTATTTCCGTTAAATGTCATTTTGTGCAGGGACTGTTCTAAACACGGGAAACACGTGGCACTTCACAGGCATACTACAGACACCCCACAGGCACCATATTTAAAGGAATATTTCACTTTTTTTTTTCACTTTAATCGTCATTAAAATCAGTGCTCCCGCAAAAACGGCCGTTTTTAAAACTTTTTTTTGCTTTGACCCATGTCCCCTGGGGCAGGAGCCAGGTCCCCAAACCCTTTTTAGGACAGTATCTTGCATATTAGCCGTTAAAATTAGCACTTTCCATTTCGAACGTTCGAGTCCCATAGACTTCAATGGGGTTCTAACGTTCGTAACGAACGTGGGGTCCGTTCGAAAGTTCTGGTGCGAACCGAACCGGGGGGTGTTCGGCTCATCCCTAGTCAAAATACACAATGCTCCAGGGAAAATCCGATTGCCTCTTGGGGGATCAGGAAGGAATTTTTTTCCCCTGCTGTAGCAAATTGGAGCATGCTCTGCTGGGTTTTTTTTCGCCTTCCTCTGGATCAATTGTGGGCATAAAATTGGGTATTTGGATTGTACGATTATTTTTTATTTTATTTATTTGTTTTTAAGGTTGAACTGGATGGACTTGTGTCTTTTTTCAACCTGACTAACTATGTAACTATGTAATGCGATTTTAGGTGCCATTCATTGTTAATGAAACCCCAAATACAGTTAGCAGGCATACATTTTGTCACACATTTTGTCATTTGATAAATACACTACCAATGTGCCAAGATCCGCATTGAAAAAACGCACAACGTTCCATGCCCAAAAAATTTTGCTTTTTGGGCCTTTTTTCTGTGCATTTTGGTACAGCTCTTAATGCACTTTTTACAGTTTTTTTTCAACACACATTTTTGCGTGTTTTTTAAAACGCATTTTAGCACATTTTTATGTGCATTTTGGTGCTTTTTTGTATTTTGGCAAATTTTTTACCTGCATTTTTGTGTGCATTTTGGAAACACGTGCAAAATGCATGTTCGCGGTGCCATTAACCACTTAACAACCGCCCTATAGCCGAAATGACGGCTACAGGGCAGTTGTTTAACTCTGGGAGGCCGTCATATGACGTCCTCCCAGAATTACGCTCTCGCGCGCCCCCTGGGGCACGCATTTGAGAGCATCCGTGACCGCCGGGTCCACAGGACCCGGCGCATCACGGATCACGGTAAACGGCCGCTCATCGCGGCCGTTTACCACGTGCTCGCTCCGTCAAATGACGGAGTGATCACTTGTAAACAAACCGGCATCATGTTATGACGCGGTTCCTCCCTCCCCCTCTCTGTACCGATCGGTACAGCGGAGGGGGAGGAGATTGGTGTCAGCAGCGCTGTGGGCTGCATCTGCAGTGCCCACATCGCTGCTCACCGAAAATTAACCCCATCATACCCTGCCATTACTCTGCTGCAATACTCTGCAATACTCTGCTGCAATACTCTGCAATACTCTGCTGCAATACTCTGCAATACCCTGCTGCAATACTCTGCAATACCTTGCAGCAACACTCTGCAATACCCTGCAGCAACACTCTGCAATACCCTGCAACAACACTCTGCAATACCCTGCAACAACACTCTGCAATACCCTGCAACAACACTCTGCAATGCTCTGCAACACCCGCCAATACCCTGCAACACTCTGCAACACCCGCCAATACCCTGCAACACTCTGCAATGCTCTGCAACACCCTGCAACACTCTGCAATGCTCTGCAACACCCGCCAATACCCTGCAACACTCTGCAATGCTCTGCAACACTCTGCAATGCTCTGCAACACCCGCCAATACCCTGCAACACCCGCCAATACCCTGCAATACCCTGCAACACCCTGCAACACCCTGCAACACTGCAATACCCTGCAACACTCTGCAATGCTCTGCAACACCCGCAAATACCCTGCAACACTCTGCAATGCTCTGCAACACCCGCCAATACCCTGCAACACTCTGCAATGCTCTGCAACACCCGCCAATACCCTGCAATGCTCTGCAACGCAATACTCTGCAACGCCATACTCTGAGATATCCAGTCATACTCTGAGATACCCAGCCATACTCTGAGATACCCAGCCATACTCTGAGATACCCAGTCATACTCGGAGATACCCAGCCATACCCAGCCATAGTCGGTGATACCCTGCAATACCCAGCCATAGACATCCCCGCCCCTCACACTGCCCTCCGGTGCTTCTACCGACTCGCCAATACGATCAAAGCCAGAATCTTTTATTTTTTTTATTTTTTTTAAGGCTTCCCAGCTTAGAGGTGAGATGCGGGGTCTTATTGACCCCATATCTCACTGTAAAGAGGACCTGTCATGCCATATTCCTATTAAAAGGGATGTTTACATTCCTTGTAATAGGAATAAAAGTGATCAAGAAATGTATTTTTGGGGAAAAAAATGTCAAACTAAAATAAATAAAGTAAAATGAACAATACAATTTTTTTTTTTTAAAGCGCCCCTGTCCAGATGTGCTCGCATGCAGAAGCGAACGCATACGTAAGTCCCGCCCACATATGAAAATGGTGTTCAAACCACACATGTGAGGTATCGCTGCGAACGTTAGAGCGAGAGCAATAATTCTAGCCCTAGACCTCCTCTGTTACTCAAAACATATAACCAGTAAAAAAAATTTAAATCATCGCCTATGGGGATTTTTAAGTAGCGATGTTTGGCGCCATTCCACGAGCGTGTGCAATTTTTAAGAGTGACATGTTAGGTATCTATTTACTCAGTGTAACTTCATCTTTCACATTATGCAAAAATTGGCCTAACTTTACTGTGTTTTTTTTTTTTTTTTAAGCACAAAACAGTTTTTTTTCAAAAAAAAAGCATTCAAAAAATTGCTGTGCAAATACCGTGCGAGATAAAAAGTTGCAACGACCACCATTGTATTCTCCAGGGTGTTTGCTAAAAAAACATATATAATATTTTGGGATTCTATGTAATTTTCTAGCAAATAAATGATGATTTGTACATGTAGGAGAGAAATGTAAGAATTGTCTTGGGTGCTCCAGAACGCCTGATGGCGCTCCCTGCATGTTGGGCCTCTGTATGTGGCCACACTGTGTAAAAGTCTCACACATGTGGTATCGCCGTACTCGGGAGTAATAGCAGAATGTGTTTTGGGGTGTAATTTGTGGTATGCATATGCTGTGTGTGAGAAATAAACTGATAATATGACAATTTTGTGAAAAAATAAAAGTTAAACAAATCTTGATTTTGCAAAGAATTGTGGGAAAAAATTACAACTTAAAAAAACTCATCATGCCTCTTACTAAATACCTTGGAATGTCTTCTTTTGTACTTTTCTGGCATGTTAGGGTCTCAAGAATTCAAATATGCCGTCAGTACTTCAGGTGTGATCAATTTTCAGATATTGGCACCATAGCTTGTGGATTCTATAACGTTCACAAAGACCAAATAATATCCACCAATTTGTACTTATTTTTACCAAAGATATGCAGTAGTATAAATTTTGGCCAAAATTTATGAAGAAAAAATTACTAATCTGCTAAATTTTATAACAGAAACAAAGAAAAATTCTTTTTTTTACAGAATTTTCTGTATTTTTTCTTTTATAGCACAAAAAATAAAAAACTCAGCGGTGATTAAATACCACCAAAAGAAAGCTCTATTTGTGTGAAAAAAAGGACAACATTTTCATATAGGTCCAGTGTTGCATGACTGAGTAATTGTCATTCAAAATGTGAGAGCACCGAAAGCTGAAAATCGGTCTGGTTATTAAGGGTGTTTAAGTGCCCAGTGGTCAAGTGGTTAATTGTTAATGGCACCCCAAAAGTGGCCAGCAAATGCGCTGTTTGCCAAAACACGCATTAAAAACAAATCAAAATGTAAGCTCAAAAGTTTCAAACTACATGCTAAAAGAAGCGCCAAAATTTGCATTACAAACCACACTAACATGCGTATTAAAATAACATGTGCCAAAAATCCATAAAATACAATAAAAAAAAATCAATGGCCAGATGCACGTTAAGGCTGGGTTCACACTGCTGCGGGGGGAGATCCGGATGTGATTCGCACAGCAAATCACATCCGATCTCCGTAGCACTGCGAGTTCAGCCATACAGATAGTATGGCTGAACTCGCAGCTGTCCCGCAGCAAACTCGCACAGGACCCTTTTTTGGGTCCGCAACGGAATCGGATCGCATGGGGGTTCACACCATGCGATCCGATTCCTGTGTGAGTCGGCAGATCGCACTGCGATATGCCGACGGATCTGGGGGTGTCATTAACATAACATTGACACCCCCAGCCGTCCGCATAGGGCAGTGTGAACTGCCGGCGGGAGGTATGCGATGCGGGAAAACGCCGCGGATTCGCGGCGTTCCCGCATCGCAATAGTGTGAACCTAGCCTAAAAAAATATGTTAAAAAACAGCAAAATGTGCATAAACAATGCCAAAATGCAACAATAAAAAGGGGGAAAAGGGGCCAAAATAAACATTTAAAGAATGTGACAAAATGTGTGTAAAAAATGTGAGTAAAAAAAAAGCACCAGTGCAGTGGACGTTTATCAGACAGAGAAGAGTGGAGATTCTGATGATCATGGCTGATCTCCCAGGTGTGCCAGTTTATGAAGCTGAGATGAGGAGTGGAGAACAGGTTCTTCACTTCTCATCACAAGACACACTCTTCCGTCATTCACTTTTACACATTTAGGTGTCCGTTTATGAAGCAGTGATCAGTGGCGATCCAGAGGATCGCCGCTGATCACAGCCATAAACAGTTTATAAACCAGAGATAATCAGGGGGAGAAGTGTTTGAACTTGTTCTCCTGCCGATTATCTCCACGCACTGAGAATCCTCATTGAATGACACAGTAAGGGCCAGTTTATGAAGCTGGGATCTCAGCGCTTCACTGGCGATCTGTGTCAGAATTCACACTCCCCGATTCACCAGCCCAGAGGTGGAGAATCGGGGAGTGAAGAGAGAATGTGGGGGGATCTGAGGAGGAAAGAGGAAGATAATTAACTTCCTTATGCCTCGTTCAGAACCCCTAACACTGTAACCATGTCCCCCTGTCATATTTATGTGTATATATATATATATATATATATATATATATATATATATATATATATATATATATATATATATGTATATATATATATATATATATAATGTGTGTGTATATACATGTATATATAATGTCTGTGTGTGTATACATGTATATATTATGTAGGGGGACCCTTTATTTTACTAACATTAATCGCACAGTGTGTCAGTGTATTGAGCTGTGATAATTTATCACTGCTTAATAAATTGACATCTCTGTGTATCTGTGAATTTCTAGTACTGTAATCTCGTAAAGTCTCACGAGATTCCAGTATCAGGGGCCGTTCTCCAGTGTTAGAAGCATTTGTAGATCGCTTCACTTCTCCAAGGGTGAAGCGATCTACTCCGCTTTATAAACTGGCATACAGAGGAGAAAGATCTCCTATGTGAATGCCGGAGAATGAAGCAGTGAATAGATTTCACTGCTTCATAAAAGGACACCATACACACATGACCAGTTTATGAAGGTGCGATCTGAAGATCTCACTGGCCATCTCTGTAGACTATGGTGTCCGTTTATGAAGCAGTGATCAGCAGTGATCCCAAGGATCGCTGCTGATCACAGTCCATAAACAGTTTATGAACCAGAGATAATCGGGGGAGTGTTTGAACATGATTATCTATGCACACTGAGAATCCTAATAGACTGACACAGTAACGGCCAGTTTATGAAGCTGCGATCTGAGCGCTTCACTAGTGATCTGTGTCAGAATTCACCCTCCCCGATTCACCAGTTCAGAGGTAGAGAATCGGGGAGTGAAGAGAGAATCTGGGGGGATCTGAGGGGGAAAGAGGAAGATAATTAATTTCCTTATGCCTTGTTCAGACCCCCCTAGACAGTAACCATATCCACCTGTCATATTTATATATATATATTTATGGCCGAAGCCCTATGACCGATGCGTATCCGAACAATACCAACTTATCATAAGATACCCCATGTGAAATGGACCTGAAGTGTGCCCTGGTCTAATGGACGGTATACCAAAATAAGGGGGCATACCCAATGATTAGAAATGAATGTGTTTGAAGAGAAATGATTTGAGAAATGCCCTAAAAAAGGGGATGGGAGGGTGGGTATTGCGCACAAGAAACTGACAAAGACCACAGTGGGCCGGTTAAATACCCCCGGGCTCCTCCCATAAATTCAGGCCACCATACTGGCCTTCTTACTTAAGGCCAAAGCCCTATGACCGATACGTATCCAAACAATACCAACTTATCATAAGATACCCCATGTGAAATGGACCTGAAGTGTGCCCTGGTCTAATGGACGGTATACCAAAATAAGGGGGCAAAAACACTTAGGTAGGGATAAGAGAACTTTATTGTTTCCAGCCTTATCTATTGAGCCAGTTGGGTGAATGCCTGAGACATCTCTGCCTGTGGGTTAGGGATGTATCGAGCGTAGCAGGCCAACTTCCACCTGCCTAATCTTTTAATGACATGGTCTGGGACCCCGTGTCGGGATGCGGTTGAAGCTGCTCCGATGCGGAAGGAATGGCCGGAGTAGTCATCGGGATTGAGAAGCAAGTTGTAAAGGAGAATCCTTATATGTTTTATGAACTGGCAGTTCGTTAAAGGTTTGACCGGAAAGGGCAAAAGAGGACTAGAGTCCGGGAGCTCGGGTAGTAGAGAGAGTAACTGAGTAAGCATGGCGACCAGACACCAGGCGTTGTTGGTTTTGTAGAGGTGGATATCTGCCTGCTGGGTCTTGGTCACCGAGAGGTGGAGGATGAAGTGGTCCTCACAACGAACCAGATGACGTCTGCGAAGGACTGGACTGTGTGAGTTGTTATAGGTAAACTCGCTGGGCCGTAGAAAGCCATAGTAGGCCAGATAAATGGCCGCCTGTATGACCAGACTAGGGAGAACACCGAAGGGGTAGCTGGTAAGCATGGTGGACATGTCCCTAAAGATGGTACTGGTGATGGGGAGCCTTTTGACTTTAACTGGTGGCTGCTGCTTCTGGATGCCGCGCAGGACGGCTCGGACCGCGTGGAATGAGAAGATGGACGGTTTAGTAGGAACCTGGAGTGAGAGAAAGTGCTGTATGCCAGCTAAGTATAACCGGATGGTGTTGAAGGACAAGGCCAGTTGACTATGACAATATGAGATGAAGGCTAGTATATGCCTGACATCTGTGGGGGTGCCTACTGTGGAGGCAACCAGAAATTTGTTAAACACTTTCCAGGCTACCCGGTAGGCTTTCAGAGTGTTATCTGAGAGTGATTGGTTGATGAGCTGAGTGGCTCCATGCAGATGCGGCTCTAGTCCAGGGTCAGCTGAAACCAAAGCGGGATAGGAGCTGACACTGTGTCGGCTTCGGGAACCTGCCGAAAGAAGGAAAGGAAATTAAATCGGGACAGTGCGTCAGCTGCAAGGTTGTACTTTCCTGGGACAAACGTACAGCAAACATTAAATTGATGCTGCAGAGACAGCTGCACCAGCCTGCGTAGGAAGGACATCACGGTGAGAGAATTAGACCTGCCTTTGTTGATGATTTCGGGTGTGGCCTGGTTGTCGGTGGTGAAACCTACGGTTTGTCCTGTCCAGGTATGACCCCAGAGCTGGGCGGCTGCTACAATGGGGTAAAGCTCGAATAGGGATGAAGACTGGCTAAACCCGGGGATCAAGAGTATCTGAGAAGGCCAGGGTCTGGCAAACCAATGGTGGCCAAAAATAGCGGCAAACCCTGTGGAGGCTGCGGCATCTGTCACTACCTGTGGCGAGAGAGGGGAGATGGATAGAATAAACAAGGAGATACCATTCCAAGTGGACAGGAACTCGTCCCACATTGACAGGTCTGCTATGGCTGCGATATCCAGGCTGAGAACTTGATCCGGGTCTTGTGCCTGAGAAAGGTAGACCAACAGGCGCGAGATAAAGGAGCGACCCTGTGGAATGATTCGCATGGCGAAGTTAAGCATGCCTAATAATGACTATAACTGTCTCTTTGTACATCCCCTAGTGCGGGTGAATTCACGGAGAACTGACCTAATGCGGGTCAGTTTGTCAAGGGGCAGGCTGGCCTGCATGGAGCAGGTGTCAAGATTGACTCAGAGGAAGGTGATGGAGTGTGCGGGCCCTTCGACTTTATGTTCGGCGATGGGGACATTGAGGTTCCCAAAGAAGGTCCTTAGTTTATCGAGGTCCCTTGGAGGTAACTTGCTGACAACAAGCTTTGTGCAAGAGGATCCAGGCAAGAGACTGTGCAAACGTGTTGAACAGCCAGGGGCTGCTTTTAGAGCCAAATGTTAGTTTGGTGGCAAAATAGTATAGGTCTCTCCATTTAGTACCGTGCCAGCACCAGAGGGACGGGTGGATGGGCAAAAGTTTAAAGGCATCGGAAATGTCGGCCTTGGACAGCCACGCGCCTGTGCCTACTTTAAGGATGGCCTGGATCGCCATGTCAACAGAGGCGTATTTTAACGAAAATTCTTCGGTGGGGATCAGGGAGTTTAGACTGGGAACGTGAGAAGAATGAGGCGCAGACAGGTCGTACACCAAGCGGATTTTATTCGAAAATTTGCCCTTGACAAGCCCAATAGGGCTAACTCTCCACATGCTGAAGGGGGGCTGTGTGAAGGGACCTATGACAAAGTCTCGTTCCACCTCGGTTTGCAGCAGCTGGTCTATGGCCTGCTCATCGGAGGCTGCTGAGCAAAGATTTCTACACTCATAGGTTGTGTGGGGCAGAGAGATAAGGCCGTAATGAAAGCCTGTTGTGAAGCCACAGATGAGGAAGGAGGCTAGTGAGGGAGTGGGGTGCATGGTGAGATAGAAGCCCAACCATAAGACATCTATGCGGCTAATAAGCCCTTCTGAGTTTTGACCTCACACAAATTACTGGGGTGCGCTCTGGCTGAAATTACATGAGCCATAATTGTAATTATTGCAAATAGCCGCCCCTCCTATGGTTTGAACCGTACGTCCGAACTTGTCTACCTGTGTCTTCAGAGCGGGGACTGACGGGCCTTGGGCTGTACCGGAGGTGGAGGGGAACTCTAAGGGGCAACTAGCCGCTGTGTTGGCACACCAAGAGGTGGTGTGGGTGGAGGACTGGCAGATGGCACACAGAGGTGAGCGTAGGCCGGCAAAATGCCGGCAGAACAACTCGGTGTCCATGAGGCTCCAGTCTGTGGGTGACTGAAACTGTGCCAGCCTAGCGGCTGCCTTGGCGGAGAAGGAACGATGATAATCGTAGAAGGAGAAGCCTCCGTATTTGTACCCTAGGTCCACCACGGTGTGGGGATATAAGTCCAGCTCTTCCCTTCTGGCGGGGGACGCTGAGCATATGACATCCCTTAGCATCCCAAAGGCTAGGGCGAATTCTGGAATGGAAAGCTTGCGGTTCAGTCTAGGATCTTTGGCCTTGAGAACTACGGAGACATCTCCCCAGGTGTAGGCCTTGTTCTCTGCGAGATCGTGGACCGAAATGAGCAGCGAGGAGGCAGGGTTGACATCCTTGCCATCCAGGATGTCATTCCTTATGCCGGCCGGAACAAGATGTGCTGGGCAGACAATGGGACATGTCCCTGCGGTACCTGTCGGCAGTGGTGTCGGGACTGTGACTGGAACAGGGGTGGTTGTGGCCGGGTGAGCCTCTAGGAGCGCCACTATGGCCTGGACGCCCGTGACCGTTTTGGCTAAGGATGACACCATCATGTGTAGCTGTGATATAGCTGCTGAGATGGATTGGAGAGAGGTCTGAGGTGGGGTACTGGGCCCGGCCGTCGCCGGCGGGGAAGAGAGGAGCCTAAAAAGCTCTGCCTCCCTGGCCGTGGCGGGGAAGGGGATGCCCCTGCGCCATAGCTCTGCCGTCAGCCTGGGGATGGTCCAACCCCTGAGGGACTGTATGCTGTCGCTCACTGAAGGTGGGCGAGGAGACAAGGGGGTGGTAAGATCTTCGCTGACGATTTGAGACATGGCTCCAAGTAGATTGTGCCCTAGGTGCGACGTCCTATATCTTCGGGGTCGCAAGATGGACGACCGAAACCTATAGAGGGTGACACAAGTCAAGACTGTTTCTCTATCTTACCAAGCAAAGCCGCCTGTTGCTATGCACTAAGGCGGGCGCGAACGTGTATACATATATATATATTGTCACATGCCTTCATATATATAAATACGTATACCTGCATGGTTGCTGTCGCGTTTTACCTGCGCCTTCCCCCTCTTTTTTTTTTTTACCTGGGAAAATAACGTCCAACCTGGTGCAGGGTGGACCTACTGAACTTGACTGACCTGGAGAGAGAAAACGACAGATGACAACTGATGAGGAGTCTGATAAATTAACTGATAGGTGACGCAAATGGCTGACTAAAATGACCGAGGTGCACCGGTGAGTTTTTAGTCAGCCATTTGCGTCACCTATCAGTTAATTTATCAGACTCCTCATCAGTTGTCATCTGTCGTTTTCTCTCTCCAGGTCAGTCAAGTTCAGTAGGTCCACCCTGCACCAGGTTGGACGTTATTTTCCCAGGTAAAAAAAAAAAAAAGAGGGGGAAGGCGCAGGTAAAACGCGACAGCAACCATGCAGGTATACGTATTTATATATATGAAGGCATGTGACAATATATATATATGTATACACGTTCGCGCCTATAGAGGGTGACACAAGTCAAGACTGATTCTCTATCTTACCAAGCAAAGCCGCCTGTTGCTATGCACTAAGGCGGGCGCGAACGTGTATACATATATATATATATATTGTCACATGCCTTCATATATATAAATACGTATACCTGCATGGTTGCTGTCGCGTTTTACCTGCGCCTTCCCCCTCTTTTTTTTTTTTTACCTGGGAAAATAATGTCCAACCTGGTGCAGGGTGGACCTACTGAACTTGACTGACCTGGAGAGAGAAAACGACAGATGACAACTGATGAGGAGTCTGATAAATTAACTGATAGGTGACGCAAATGGCTGACTAAAATGACCGAGGTGCACCGGTGAGTAGACAGTTTTTCGAAGTAGTTCCTCTCTCATTTTTCTCTCTTTTTTTTTTTTCCCCCTTTTTTTTGTCCCAATCCGACGTGTCATTGCGCCAAGGACGAAAAGAGTGGAATGATCCGTGCTTAGCGTGGGGGCACGAACAAGTGCTACAATTGTGAACGTCAGATAAGATGACCTGTGGAAAAAAAATGAAATGTGGCCGACCCATCTGGGGCACGCCGAAACTAATCGATGCATCACGGATGCTACTGGATTTGAATCGGAGCACGGTAGGTGACAGTGAAATGAAGCAAAATTGCCATGGCAAAGGCACGAAATGGTCGTGTCGCCAGTTCGACTGACAACAAACCGGACTCTGGAGAATGTATTGAAATGTGGGAAATATACCTGGGGCGGACCGGAACGAATCAGCGCGTGTTTAGATGCGACTGGATTCTAACCGGAGCGCGTAATGTGACAGTGAAATGAAACGAACAACATATGTCATGACAGAGGCCTAGATCGACCGGCCGCAAGCTGTGACTGGGAAACGAACTGGTCTCTGGAGCATGCACTGAAATGAGGCTGAAAAAATACCTGGGGAGCGTCCAAACGAATCGACGCACAGGGATGCGATCGGATTCGAACGGAGCGCACTACATGACAATGAAATGATTCCCATGATAGAGACACGAATCGGAGAGGTCGCAAAATTGCGACTAACAACGAACGGGCTCTAGCACATGTACTGAAATGAGGCCAACGCAACTGGGACACGCCGATCGAACCCGTGCATTTTGCAAATGCGACTGGATTCGAACCAGGACGTAATAAGTGACAGTGAAATGACTCCCATGACAGAGACCCGGATCGATAAGCCGAAGGCTATGACTAATAACGAGCGGGCTCTGGACCATGTACCGAAATGAGGCCGAGCAACTGGGGCACACCGGGACGAATCGGCGCATTGTGGATGCGACTGGATTCGAATCAGAGCGCAGTATGTGACAGAAATGAGTGAAATGTTCGAAAATGAAATGATTAAGTAAGCCAGTCGTGGCAGAGGCATGAATCGTTGTGCCGCGTATTGCGACTGGCAACGACTTGTCTGTGGAACACGGTGTCGAGGCGGAAAACATAACAAGCTACGAAAAATAGCGCAACATTTTTAGTCTAACCAATTCTAAGGAAACGAGGCCCGTGAAATGAAGCCAGTTACAATGGTGCGTTCGAGTGACTAATAACCCGGTTTCATAACGAATGACTCGAGGGTTTAGTGTCAAGCTTCGCGGTTTAAGATACTCAAAATAGAAATGTGTTTAGAAAAAGGGGAGGTCAATCGAGACCCTTACCTGCGGCAGTCGAGCCAGAGACGTTGTACAAAAAACACGAACGGGAACGAAAACCACGAGACTTCTTGTAGAGAGAAGTTATACGAATGGCAACGAAACTCGAGCAGTTGGCCTAGGGACGTAGTATTGCGCACAGGAAACCGACAAAGACCACAGGCGAGTGGGCCAGTTAAATACCCCCTGGGCTCCTCCCATAAATTCAGGCCACCATACTGGCCTTCTTATATATATATATATATATATATATATATATATATATATATATATATATATAATGTGTGTGCATATACATGTATATATAATGTGTGTGTGTGGGAATCTTTATTTTACTAACAATAACCACGCCATCTGTCAGTGTATTGAGTTGTGATAAATTATCACTGCTTAATAAACTGATTGTGTTTCTGTGAATTTTTGGTACTGTAATCTTGTAAAGTCTCACGAGATTCCAGTATTAGGGGCCATTTTCTAGTGTTGGAAACGTTTGTAGATTGCTTCACTCCTCCGAAGGTGAAGCGATCTACTCCGCTTCATAAACAGGCACATAGAGGAGAAAGATCTCCTCTGAGAATGCCGGAGAATGAAGCAGTGAATAGATTTCACTGCTTCATAAAGGGACACCTATTTCTGTCCGAGATTCTCCAGCCCAGAGGTGGAAAATCTGGATGAGAAGCTGCTGTGATGTGAGGAAGAAGGCTTCTTTCTTCCTAATATCAGCAATAGCAAGCTTAAATGTGTGTTACAAACCACACCAAAATACATGTTAAAATAATCTGTGACAAAATGTGCGCTAAAGGGCCAAAATGTGTGTTAAAAAAAACTCCATGGCCAGATGCACGTTAAAGAAATGGCAAAATGCACGTAAATAGTGCCAAAATGCACAATAAAAATGGGGCAAAAATAAACATTTAAAGAATGCACCAAAATGTGTGTAAAAAACAGTGAGTTGAAAAATGCGCCAGAGGTCAGTTCTTATTATTTTCATGTAATTACACGATCTTTTTAACTTTGGTTTCACTTGCTCTGTAATCTCTCCTTTCTTCTCCTTCTGAGAACAAATGTTTTCTGCTTCATAAACAGGGTGCCAGTGAAGATGATTTCTCTCTGAGAACTGAAATGAGATAAATTATCTCTGTTTGATAAACATAAATGCTTTGCAGAGAGATAAAATAGCGGCATATTGCTTGCTATATGAAGAGAGCCCTGTGTTGGTATCAGCCATAAATCAGCTGATTGGCTTGTGCTGCAGCGAATAACAGCACAGTCTTCCTGATCCATGTGCACGTGCGGACCTGGAGGAAAGCTGTGATGTACAGGTACACGATTGTGCCTGTACGAGCCGACCTGTGATAGATGTATTGTGGGGGGTTGGGGCGCAGTTAAAAATTAAGCTTCATGTGAAGTTTGGAAGCATCGCAACCCATTCCATTCAAGTCTACAGCAACGCGCTAGCCAGTGGTGGCCCATCCATTAGGGGCACCTGGGCGCCGCTCCCTCTCTCCAACCAACACCCTGTATGCAGTGGATAGAGTCATGCATAGCATGACTCTATCCACAGCAGACCCCTATTTATGTGTTCGTCCCCTTTTGGGTCACAGGGCATATAGGTTTGCCACCTCATCCCTTTAAATCCGAACACATAATAGTTACACAGATTCTGTGGCTGATTAAGGTGGTAATTAAACTCACTTGGTGCCTTATCTGTATTAAATTAGCCTCAGAACCTGTGTAATTCATATGTGTTTGAGTTTAAAGCGATTAGGTGGCAACCCTATGGGCATATGAATTACAGCAGCCAGGGTTTTCTTTTTAAGAGCCTTGGCCCTAATAGGCTTCAAAATAGGGTGGACTCGGGACACAGAGTGTTGCGTCTGGAGCCCATCCAGGTGTGTTGCAACAGCGAATGAAAATTCACTGTTGCAACACTGATCCTCCTCCTGGTCAATCGGGAAGCAGATATGAAACCCAATTTCCCAATTGGCCAAAATGTCAAGCGATCCTATAGGATGCCTAGCGCTGTGAGGAGCAGAGAGGAGACACCACAGAAGCTGCTCCAGGAGAGGACACCAGAGCAACTTTGCCCAATCCCACCTGGAAGATGGCCACATCTGACTGCTGCTCTCACATCCAGGGTAAGGACAGTGGGTGGCAGGGGGGTGTGCGTTAGTACCACACCGCAGAGTTAGGTGGCAGTTGTGCTGGTGCTGATCAGTTGTTCTAGATGTGGCCATGGGGTGTTTTCTGCCCCCCCCCAAAAAAACACCAGCCACTACTGGCGCTAGTAAGCGTTTGCAATATGTTTGCAGCACGTTAAGCCCTTTTAACCACAGCCAAATCAAATAAATAAATTATAAGCATCCAGGGTGTATTTTGAATGCACTTTTAACACCAGTCAAACAAGCATAGGGCATTTGGTAAGCATTTTTTAATACGTCTTTAACGCACGTTTAACGCTAAATGAGCATTTGTTCAGCGTCAGTATTTTGAGCAAGTGTGAACAAGGCCTCAGGATACAGAGGGCCCCAACACACAGATTTCTCCAACCACCATCCCTCATCCAAAGCAGGAGCATAGAAATAATGCCAGGAGGAGTCCCTGCATGGATGGACAGAGACAATTCCCTCACCCTCTCTAGTGTGCTCCATGCCCTCCCCACATTGATGTCCCATTTGCTTTTCTTTTCCATCAAGACATCATCTGGGAAGAAATGGAGAAATGTCCTCTGCTCACAACAAGCCGACAGTCAGACTGCTCTGAGCTCGGTTCAGTGCCGCCTATTGTCCTACAGAGGGCAGAGGGATCCCATTCATTAGCACTTGTTCCCAGCCTGCCAGAAAGCCAGAGGAGGGGTAGGTGCGGGGTCTTGGGACAGACAACTCCTAGAGAACTGCTGGTGGCCACCAGGGGAGGACATTACCCACTAGGATCATTACATACTCATTCCTAAGGCTCTTCTCTGTGCTTACATAGAGATCGCAAGATGCCACTGTGTAACCAATCAGCTCCCAGCTTCAGCTTGTTAAACTGTAAAAATGAAAGCTAGAAGCCGAATGGCTCCTCTGCAGGGCTGCTCTAGACTATAGCTACTCAAATCTTACAAAACTCCTCCTAATCTATCTGCTATCTATCTATCTATCTATCTATCCTGTATCTCTATCTCTCTATCTCTCCTCTTTCTCTCCCATCTATCTCTGCTTTATCCCGCTCTCTATCTATCTATCTATCTATCTATCTATCTATCTATCTATCTATCTATCTATCTATCTGTCTGTCTATACATTTATCGATCTGGGTAGCTATGTGGCCAAGTACTATAGTACTACTTGACATTTTATGGGGGGGAAATTTTATATATATATATATATATATATATATATATATATATATTTAACACTAGTTTATATACTACATTTTATATATATATATATATATATATATATATATATATATACACATCATAACACCATATGTATGTGTGTTTGCGTATGTATGCTAATATAACATTTAGTTTATAATGCAATGTTAAACGTATATATAGATACAATTATATATCTACCTATCTTTGTATATAGATATGTATATCTATCTATCTATCTATCTATCTATCTATCTCTCTCTCTCTCTCTCTCTCTCTCTCTCTCTCTCTCTCTCTCTCTCTATATATATATATATATATATATATATATATATATATATATATATATATATATATATATATATATATATATATATATATATATATATAGATATATCTATCTATATCTAGATAGATATAGATATATATCTATATCTAGATATATATAGAGATAGATAGCTAGATAGATGAACAAATAACATTAAATAGTGATTAGCCACATAGCTAGCTACACAAATCCCAATGTAAAATATTTAAAATATGCCACTATAAATGAGAGTTTTAATAAATGACTTCCGATTAATGATCTAGTAAAAGGACAAGTCCCCCTGAATTAAGAGTACATTAAGCAGGCGGGGCTATAGGACAGGTATAGGATGCGTGTAGCCCAATATGGTATTGTGACGTCACCCCGATGTGACCTCACGCCTGTGTTCAGTATGGAATGTCTGGGCAATTGTTGGCTCCATCAATAGCCGGCTCCCAGGATGAATGTCGAGCAATCAGGCTGTTGTAGGCGGTACACTGTCGGCATCCTGGAGTCAGCAAGATTTCGGTTTCTCTGAGCTGTCAGATTATCAACTGCCAGATTATCAAATGAGCTGCCCTGTTCGAGGGCTCCCAGCCATACTTCATGGATCACGCCAGCCAGTGACAGGCAATCTGTGCAAACTCAGCCATCAACAGATTTCCATGTACAGAGGAGGCATGCACTCCATCCAGGGTGTATGTTCACCTCCATAGCCATCTCTATACACATAGGGACGTTCTGGAATTATTCAATATACAATAATATACAATATAATGCTGCTCAAGGAACATTCAAAAAGCAACTTTTTTTTTTGTTTCTGATTTCATTATATTTTTTTTCATATTAAGGAATTTTTTCTATAAGGATTAAGCATATAAGGATTAAGCATATTTTCTGATTCCATTATATTTTTTTTTAATATTAAGGATTTATTTTTTCTATAAGGATTAAGCATCGTTTATTTTTGTAAAAGAGAAACATTTGGCAGCTTCGGAGTTAAATGAAAGAAAGCAGTAAAAATAGATATTGGGAGCTAAAAATAGTTGTTTGTAGAATATTATATTATGGAGAATGCTAGGCAGATATCACACAAGGGAGCCGCTCTTTATTAAGCGATCAGATCCACATCTGTCTGAAATAATCCTCCCCATTATTGTATCCTATAGTTAGAACAAAATAAAGAAAATGCTTTTAAACCAACTGCTTCTATTTCTTCAAATTCACAGAAAATAATACATCGAATTATTTCAACGGCACCAATCTGTCTTTCGTATAATAATAAATACGCCCGTTAAATCGGAGGAGCGAGGATTATAAAATATTCGTGTTTCTAAATAGAATTGAGCAGATTTCTTTTGCACACACAAAAAAAAAAAAATAATAATCAAAAAGCAAAGTTAATATAAATAAAGAATACTAAACAGGTAGACAACATATAAATACGTATATATTATTTGGCCAGCCAAACTATATAATCCGATACACTCAATGAAATACAAATTATCTAAACATCATTTTTCTAATTTTATTAAAAATTCACAAATTATCAACATGTTTTTTCTCGTTTTCCTTTCATACAGTGAATGGTCTAATATGCACTGGAGGTCACACTAGCTTAGGCTTATAATAACAATAAAAGACGTATGAGAAAAAAAATGTAATATATAAAGGAATAAAAAAAAAATAATAAAAAAAAAAGCAGCTCACGACTGCATATTTGACCATAAAATTTAAATATTTTGGACTTTTCTTTTAAAGGACACAAAAATAAAACCTGTCTGGGTCTATATAAGCCATTAACAAGTCGATGAATGTTCAACAGGACTAAAAAGTATATCAAATGTTTGGAAAGTGTAGAACACATTTTAAACACTTTTTCTGTTTTTTTGTTTTTTTTTTGTTGTTTTTTTTTTGTTTCCTATGGTGGCCGGTGCTAACGCACCTTACAGTATTTTGTGCTATTTCTTTTATTTGGCACCTCACGTTTTGTTCACTTTTCTGTCGCCTTCTGTAAACGGAATCCTCTAACAAAACTAGCACAGTGTAAAAAAAACAAAAAAAAAAGCAAAAACAAAAAACAAACAAACAAAAAAATTCTCTCTTCATTCAGTCCCACGGAAAAAAATAAAAAATAAAATAAAGAATGAATTATTTTGGTTGATTGCTCAAAACGTTTTGCTTGGTTGTAATGAACAGAGGTTTCTAAAAGTGGATTATTACTAAAACGTTTTAGGCTCCTGAATTGAACGTCAGACGTAAACAGTTGACTGTTTTGAGTTCAATAAGTCTTTTTTTTTTTTTTTTTTTTTTTAGTTTTTTTAGTTTTCTGCTGTCAGTGAAGGTAGAATCTTTATTTTATTTTTTTTCAAGTCAGTCTTATACAGAACAAATCTGACAGCAGACCTTCATGGTGAGGATCCTTGATTTGTGTCAGTAGCTTTGTGAAGGTAGAAGAGTTGATGCTGAGGGCTTTTACATTTTTTTTTGTTTTTTTTATATTTGATATTTTGGCAAATAAATGTTCTGTCTCCACCTGGAAGTCAGGTTTAGCTGTTCTGAAGCTTCTACTGGCTTTGTCAAACTCTGAGGTGCAGAAAATGGACATACTGGACCAGACTAGGTCAATCCTTAAAGTAGTATTAAACCCTCATTGTTTTTTGTTTTTGTTTTTTTTGTTTTGTTTTTTTGTTTAACACATTGAGCACAATATAAAACAATAAAACATCCCCCACTAAAGTATTTGTTAAAATTCTTACCGGTGCTTGCACTTTCAATGCTGCTCTTTCAGTGCTGCTTCCCTGAACTTCCAGTCTTCACAGGAAAGAGTTAACAGGGGACAGCACACTCTCCATCCAGCCTGTTAGTTTGGAGGAGGGAGGAGCAGGGGAGTGCCTTGTTATCCTAGGCTATGGGGCTGTGGGGTTGATCTACTAAAACTGCGGTGTGCAAAATCTGGTGCAGCTCTGCACAAAAGCCAATCAGCTTCCAGTTTTGTTTGTTTTTTTGTTTAAGCTTACCGTGATATTAAAGCCAATTTTTTTTTCTTTAAAAATAACAAACAAGTAATACTTGCCTGCACTGTGCGGTGGTTTTTGCAGAGGGTACCCCATTCATCCTCTTCTCAGGTCCCCCTCGGGTGCTCCTGGCCCCACCTTCCTGTCAAGTGCCCCACAGCAAGCAGCTTGCTATAGGGGCACCCGAGAAAGCTTGCTCCCAAGCCGCTGCTCTGTGTGTCCATTCACACATGGAGTGCGGCTTGGCCCTGGCCCTGGTCTCTCCTATGGTTGCCACCTTTTTCTTCAAGCCGAACCCGAACACTTTTGTGGCACAGGGCATTTTTATATATTTTTTGCAGTAAACACTATAGGATTAAAAGACACATTTGGGTGCCCCAAGGAGAGTAGTAATGTACTGCACAGAGTGCACCAGTGGGTGTGGCCAAATTAATCTTGCTGACATAATCACCCCACCCTTCAGTGATGCCAATTCTGCCCCCAAACAGCCGCCCACAGTGCCAACATACTATCTTGGTTACTTGGGGAGCCACAGCCTGGTCTGAATAATGTGTCCAAGTTTCAGGTGGACTGAAACCCACACACATGGTTCAAAACCCGAACTGGACAGGTGGCAACCCTAGTCTCTCCTCATTGGCTCACTGTCTGTGATTGACAGTAGCGGGAGACAATGAGGAGGAAAAGACCCAGGAGAGCCACTGCTGTTGTGCTCATCGCTGTGCTGGTTCGAGATGGGGCTCAGGTAAGTATTGTGGGGTGGCTGCTGAACACAGAAGTGTTTTACCTTCATGCATTCTAAAAAACCTTGAGCCTTTACAACCACTTTAATTAAACAACTGAAGTTAAAAGCTGATTGGCTGCCTTGCACCAGATTTCGCACTCTCACGATTTAGTGAATGAAGCCCTGTATGTTTCTATTGAAGTACGCAGTGTGGCTCCATAGGATGCCGTAGGAGAAAAGGAGCCATCCTGAAACAGGAAACCTGCAGTTCATGGCACCAGCTGAAAGGGGAACATAGGCAAGGATTAAATGGTTGAAGGGGCTGCATACTCAGTAATGTTTAGATCAACTGCTTAAAGTGCTTAAAAAAAACTGAGGGTTTAATATCACTTTTATATAAATATATTTATTTTTTATTTTTTTAGTGGTGTTGATGGAATTGGGATTGCCTACCATCTACTGGGATAATGGATGTGATCTACTGGGATTGCAGCTTCCAGTTTTTATTTTTGTCCAGTGTCCTTCAGACTCCATCCAGACAGATATTGTTTCAGCAGGGAATTGTGTGTGCCAGAGCAGTGTCAACAAAGATGGCTATTGGCACCAGTCTTATTGTTAGGCCGTCTGTTGGTTCTCAAGCTACCAGACAGCCGCCTCATTCATTTCTGGTGGATGTGACAAGTGATTCCCATACGTTGCTCCCCCATTGACTGATAGAGAGGAAAAGGGGGGACTTTGACCAAACACCTCTGCAGACATGGGGTGCATTGAGCTGGGTAGGTTGGGCTCTGGGCTGGGAGAGTCTCCTGGGGGGTGCGACATGATGTCGAAACGCTGAGCCTCACTAGAAGGGTGATGTCCAGGTAAAGGGTGCTCCATTGTACCAAGTGGTGTGCCTGCTGGTCCGGAGGAGGTTACGAAGGGCAAATCTACAGGGGTCTGGGCTTGTGATGAGGGAGGTCCTTGAGGATAGAAGTCGTAGTTGCTCGCTGGCCCATAATACTCACTCTGGTAGTCTGTCAAACAGAAAAGAACAGAAATTTTACCCAACAATTCAAAAAAGGGCAAACATAAAAGCTTGCCCTACACAATACAATCTCTGTATGATCTCCATTAAGCTCACCACACATGTTACAATCTGAGTTTCCTTAAGGGCTCATTTACACCAGCGAATATGGGGTTTATTTACTAAAGCCAAAGTGACTGTCCGTGTAGATCTGAGGGGGACATGCAAGGAAAATAAAAAACAGCATTTTTGCTTGCACGTGATTGGATGATAGAAATCAGCAGAGCTTCCCTTCAGATCTACAGTGACTGCACTTCCAAGTGCACTTGTAGTGCACAGTGGATTTGCCTTTAGTAAATCAACCCTTATGTGTTTACTGTGCAGTTTTGCATGCATAGTCATGTGCATTTTATGTACATTTTTCTTGAAGTGATACTAAAGTCAAAATTTTTTTGGTTTAAAAATAACAAACATGTTATACTTACATGCTTTGCGCAATGGTTTTGCACAGAGCAGCCCAGATCCTCCTCTTCTCAGGTCCCTCTTTGGCGCTCCTGGCCCGTCCGTCCTGTTGAGTGCCCCCACAGCAAGCGCCTGAGCCGAACCACAGCTCCGTGTCCATTCAGACATGGAGCCTTGACCTGGCTCCAACCCCCCTCTCTCTCCTCATTAGCTCACTGACTTTGATTGACAGCAGCAGGAGCCAATGGCGTTTCGCTGCTGTCTTAGCCAATGAGGAGGGAGAGTCTCGGACAGTGGAGTCTCTCCTGAAATAAATCTGGATCGAGATGGGGCTCAGGTAAGTGTTAGGGAGGCTGAGATGGGGTGCTGCACACAGAAGGCTTTTTATCTTAATGCATAGAATGCATTAAGACAAAAAAAACCTTCTGCCTTTACCACCACTTTAAGCTTGCATGTTACTTGTGTCTTCTTTCTCCTTTGAACTTGTGCACTGCACTGAATTGCGGTGCATTTTCATACATTTACGCACATTTCTGTGCATTTGCAGCGCAGAAAAATGCAGCTTGCTGTACTTTTTTCCCCACTGCACCGTATTAGTGAGAACAATCTCCATAGGATAATGGAATTTCTTTGGACTGTCCATGCAGTTGAGGTGCAGTCAAAAAAGCATCCCATTGCATCTGGTGTCAATGTGCCCTATATAGGCTGGCTATACATTATACAATTGTCTCATTCAATTACCTTTGGCTATGTAGTGCAAGGGCCTGCTTGATTGCATGCAAATTAAAAGAGTTTAGGTCTGACCTCATATTATATGGTTTTGGGTAAATCTAAAGGACAATTGTACAAGACTAGTGATGGCCGAACGGTTCGCCCGGCGGTCGTTTCGCGGCGAATTTCCGACTTTCGCCGTCCGCGGGTTCGAACGCCTTTTTCCGTCGTTCGCCCCGGCGGACTTACGTGTTTAATGTATACAAGAACTTTAACCTTTCGTGACACGTTTATCATGTGTTACAGGACAACCAATTGAGACATGACAGCTCATGGACACTTGGACATTCCCCCTAACCTATAAATACACCCGATCCGGTGGCCATTTTACATTCTTTCTTCTGTCACTGTAGGGAAAGGATCCTGTGTGGAGTAGGGACAGAGAAAACGCTAGCTATTTGGTACACAAAAGTTCTTTTCAGGACTGGTATAGGTGTTAGGTCAGCAGCCTGAGTTTCTTTTGTCAGTTTAGATAAAGGGACAGAGCGCTGTATGCTGCTATTTTAGGGACAGCTCAGCCAGATTAGTCTTTCTTCATCATCATCATCATCATCATCATTAGCTGTTACTATCAGGTCCACAAAAGAGCTGTTCCAGCTAATCGTTCCAGCCTACTCTTTTTTGCCAATTTGTATAGGGACAGGCAGGAAGCAGTGTGTCAGGCAGTGAGGATAATTTTAAAGACTTGCTGTTACTATTAGTTCCACAAAGGTTCTTTTCAGGACTGGTATCAGTGGTACGGTAATAGGCTTGTACACGTATAATATTCTTTCTTCCAAATATAGAAAGAATATTATACTTGACTGCTGCCCTTCTGCTGCAGTCTGCTAATCATTCACAACTCACTTGTTCCACAAAAGTTCTTATAAGGACTGGTAACTTGGTCTGTCTAGGGTGCTACGGTACATAGGCTTGGGTGCGGTACAGTCTGCTGTTCTGTAAGGACCGCTATCGGTCCACAATAGATAGGGTTGCCGTGCACTACTGCTGACCGCTGCCCTATACTGCAGCAGTCCTTCAGCGGTATAGGGACTGACGCACAGTCTGCTAAACACTAATACACAACCTGCTTGGTCCACAAAAGTTCTTATAAGGACTGGTAACTTGGTATAGGGTGCTACGGTACATAGGCCTGAGTGCGTTACAGTCTGCTGTTCTGTAAGGACCGCTATCGGTCCACAATACATAGGGTTGACGTGCACTACTGCTGACCGCTGCCCTATACTGCAGCAGTCCTTCAGCGGTATAGGGACTGACGCACAGTCTGCTAAACACTAACACACAACCTGCTTGGTCCACAAAAGTTCTTATAAGGACTGGTAACTTGGTATAGGGTGCTACGGTACATAGGCCTGAGTGCGTTACAGTCTGCTGTTCTGTAAGGACCGCTATCGGTCCACAATACATAGGGTTGCCGTGCACTACTGCTGACCGCTGCCCTATACTGCAGCAGTCCTTCATTGGTATAGGGACTGACGTACAGTCTGCTAATCACTAACACACAACCTGCTTGGTCCACAAAAGTTCTTATAAGGACTGGTAACTTGGTATAGGGTGCTACGGTACATAGGCCTGAGTGCGTTACAGTCTGCTGTTCTGTAAGGACCGCTATCGGTCCACAATACATAGGGTTGCCGTGCACTACTGCTGACCGCTGCCCTATACTGCAGCAGTCCTTCATTGGTATAGGGACTGACGTACAGTCTGCTAATCACTAACACACAACCTGCTTGGTCCACAAAAGTTCTTATAAGGACTGGTAACTTGGTATAGGGTGCTACGGTACATAGGCCTGAGTGCGTTACAGTCTGCTGTTCTGTAAGGACCGCTATCGGTCCACAATACATAGGGTTGCCGTGCACTACTGCTGACCGCTGCCCTATACTGCAGCAGTCCTTCAGCGGTATAGGGACTGACGCACAGTCTGCTAAACACTAACACACAACCTGCTTGGTCCACAAAAGTTCTTATAAGGACTGGTAACTTGGTATAGGGTGCTACGGTACATAGGCCTGAGTGCAGTACAGTCTGCTGTTCTGTAAGGACCGCTATCGGTCCACAATACATAGGGTTGCCGTGCACTACTGCTGACCGCTGCCCTATACTGCAGCAGTCCTTCATTGGTATAGGGACTGACGTACAGTCTGCTAATCACTAACACACAACCTGCTTGGTCCACAAAAGTTCTTATAAGGACTGGTAACTTGGTATAGGGTGCTACGGTACATAGGCCTGAGTGCGTTACAGTCTGCTGTTCTGTAAGGACCGCTATCGGTCCACAATACATAGGGTTGCCGTGCACTACTGCTGACCGCTGCCCTATACTGCAGCAGTCCTTCATTGGTATAGGGACTGACGTACAGTCTGCTAATCACTAACACACAACCTGCTTGGTCCACAAAAGTTTTTATAAGGACTGGTAACTTGGTATAGGGTGCTACGGTACATAGGCCTGAGTGCAGTACAGTCTGCTGTTCTGTAAGGACCGCTATCGGTCCACAATACATAGGGTTGACGTGCACTACTGCTGACCGCTGCCCTATACTGCAGCAGTCCTTCATTGGTATAGGGACTGACGTACAGTCTGCTAATCACTAACACACAACCTGCTTGGTCCACAAAAGTTCTTATAAGGACTGGTAACTTGGTATAGGGTGCTACGGTACATAGGCCTGAGTGCAGTACAGTCTGCTGTTCTGTAAGGACCGCTATCGGTCCACAATACATAGGGTTGCCGTGCACTACTGCTGACCGCTGCCCTATACTGCAGCAGTCCTTCATTGGTATAGGGACTGACGTACAGTCTGCTAATCACTAACACACAACCTGCTTGGTCCACAAAAGTTTTTATAAGGACTGGTAACTTGGTATAGGGTGCTACGGTACATAGGCCTGAGTGCAGTACAGTCTGCTGTTCTGTAAGGACCGCTATCGGTCCACAATACATAGGGTTGACGTGCACTACTGCTGACCGCTGCCCTATACTGCAGCAGTCCTTCAGCGGTATAGGGACTGACGCACAGTCTGCTAATCACTAACACACAACCTGCTTGGTCCACAAAAGTTCTTATAAGGACTGGTAACTTGGTATAGGGTGCTACGGTACATAGGCCTGAGTGCGTTACAGTCTGCTGTTCTGTAAGGACCGCTATCGGTCCACAATAGATAGGGTTGACGTGCACCACTGCTGACCGCTGCCCTATACTGCAGCAGTCCTTCAGCGGTATAGGGACTGACGTACAGTCTGCTAAACACTAATACACAACCTGCTTGGTCCACAAAAGTTCTTATAAGGACTGGTAACTTGGTATAGGGTGCTACGGTACATAGGCTTGAGTGCGGTACAGTCTGCTGTTCTGTAAGGACCGCTATAGGTCCACAATAGATAGGGTTGACGTGCACCACTGCTGACCGCTGCCCTATACTGCAGCAGTCCTTCAGCGGTATAGGGACTGACGTACAGTCTGCTAAACACTAATACACAACCTGCTTGGTCCACAAAAGTTCTTATAAGGACTGGTAACTTGGTATAGGGTGCTACGGTACATAGGCTTGAGTGCGGTACAGTCTGCTGTTCTGTAAGGACCGCTATAGGTCCACAATAGATAGGGTTGACGTGCACCACTGCTGACCGCTCACCTATACTGCAGCAGTCCTTCAGCGGTATAGGGACTAAGAGTTTTGTCACAGGGTCATTTAAAAAATGACATGCAGAGGAAGAGGCAGGCCCTTCCGCAGGGGTGGTAGGGGTAGGGCAGGAGCAACAGGCTTGAGCCAAAGTGGGAAGTTGCAGAAGGTGCGTTCAATTACTTTAAAGGATGCACCAGACTTGGTTGAGTGGCTCGCTCAGCCTTACTCTTCTGCACCCTCCTCATCCTCTCGATCTGCACCCTCTTCTTCACTCTCTGCTATGTGCACCCCCAAAGACACTACCACCAACAACACGACCACCACCACCACCACCACATACCTTCCGCTTGAGTCACTGGAATTATTTTCCGATCCATATCAAGAGGACATTTCTGATGCGCAGCCACTCTTGGTATTGGATCAGGAAGAGGAGGTAGCAACAAGCGCTACTCAGCAGTCTGACGCCAGTACCCAGATCAGCCCAAGGAGGAGGTTGGTCCCCGGTGTTGCTGCCTACTCTACTTATAGCGGTGGGGAAGGTGACGTTGATGATGACGTGTCTAGTGATGTCACGTGGGTGCCCACAAGAGAGGAAGAGGAGGGGAGTTCAGAGGGAGATATGGACCAGCAGATAGGGAGGAGAAGCAGCAATGACTTACATTGCACAGCAGGGACAAAGCAGACTGCAAATGTATCAGGAGCGAGTCATCGACCATGTACGGTCACATCTGGCGCTCCCAGGACACCGGCACATGGCTCCGCAGTGTGGGCTTTTTTTAACGTGTCCGCTGCTGACAATAGCGTTGCCATCTGCAATCTTTGCAGTCAACGCGTTAGTCGCGGTAAGCCCAATACTCACCTAGGGACGACCGCCTTAAGAAGGCACATGAGCAGCCATCACCGAGCCCAGTGGGAGCAACGGAACACACAAAGCCACACTGCAGGCTCTCACCGTCCAGCCTCGTCTTCTACTTCTCCTTCTCCTCTCTCCTCACAATTGTCCTCCACTCCACCTTCCATCACGCCAAGCTCACATTTTTCTGCAAAAAGGCAGGCTTCCGTGGGCCTAATGTTTGAGCGTAAAAAAATGATGACGCCGGATAACCCTCTTGCCCAACGGTTGGCGGCTGGCTTGTCAGAACTCATAGCCCGCCAACTACTGCCATATAAACTGGTGGACTCGGAGGCCTTTCGCAAATTTGTGGCCATTGGAACACCACAATGGAAGGTCCCAGGAAGGAAGTATTTCAGAGCTATATGGCCATGTTCAGCGGCAAGTGAATGTATCTCTGGCACACAGTGTCGGTGCCAAGATACATCTGACCACAGACACGTGGTCTAGCAAACACGGGCAGGGAAGGTATATCAGTTTTACTGCCCACTGGGTGAACCTTCTGACGGCCGTCAAGCATGTAACCCGTGGCACCCGTGTAGATTTGGTTTTACCGCCACGGATTGCATGCAGGCCTGACTCTTCTTCTCCTCCTCCTACTCCATCCTCCTCCCTCTCCTCCTCAGCTGCCTCCTCCTTTTCCGCTGCTAGCGTCTCTTCCACTGCACCGCCCAAGCTCCCCAGAACCTATTCCACATGCCAGGTGAGACGTTGCCATGCCGTGCTGCGTCTGTTGTGCCTGGAAGCAAAGAGCCACACTGGCCCGGCACTCCTTTCAGCTTTGCGTTCACAGGCAGATGAGTGGCTAACACCGCTCAATTTGACAGTTGGTAAAGTGGTGTGTGACAACGGTGCCAATCTGCTTAGCGCATTGAAACAGGGCAAAATCACGCACGTGCCGTGCATGGCACACGTCTTAAACTTGGTCGTGCAGCGATTCCTTGTCAAATACCCTGGGGTCCAGGACATCTTGCGGCAGGCAAGGAAAATCTCGGCCCATTTCAGAAGATCTTACACGGCCATGGCTCGCCTTGCTGACATTCAGCGGCGACACCATCTGCCGGTCAGACGTCTTATTTGCGATTGCCCGACGCGATGGAACTCAACCTTCTATATGCTTGATAGGCTGCTCCAGCAGAAACGTGCAGTTAACGTCTACCTGTATGAACTCTGCGAAAGAAACGGTTCTGGGGAGCTGGGTTTTTTTTCACCGCGCCAGTGGCTGCTCATGCGCGACACATGCAGACTTCTGCGGCCATTTGAGGAGATCACCAAACTGGTCAGTCGCAGCCATGGCGCCATCAGTGACATGGTACCTTATGCCTTCTTTCTGGAGCGTGCATTGCGTCGTGTCATTGATCAGGCTGTGGAGGAGCAGGAGCGGGAAGATGAGGAAGTCGCAATGCTGGATGAATTCCCAGGGGGGGCTACTCTATCTGAGACAAGTCAACAACAGGAGTCTGATGAGGAGTCAGAGGAGGATGGTGCCGGGGCGGATGAGCAGGAGCAAGAAGAGCATGCTTTAAACCTTTCTGGGATCCCTGTTGTGCGAGGATGGGGAGAGGAGAATGAAGAGGACGACATTATCCTGGATGATGAGCAGGAGCCAGGCCACCACACCGCTTCCACTTTAGTGCAAATGGGGGCCTTCATGCTCCAGTGTTTTAATAGGGACCCCCGTATAAAAAGCATGAGGGTCAAGGACCAGTACTGGGTGGCAACGTACTTAGACCCCCGGTACAAACACAAAATGGCGGAAATGTTACCGCCGTCGCAGAGGGCTGTCAGAATGCAGCACTTCCAGGCCTTGCTTCGAGAAATGCTGCATTCTGCTTTTGCGTGCGCTGGCAGAGGAGCAATTCCCACTCCCAGAGAAGGATTTGCGGGTACCAATCCAACAGCGCCTGCAAGAAGAGGCCGGTTTGAAGATGTGTTGGTGACTTCGGATATGAGGTCATTCTTTCAGCCGACCCATCGACAGGTGTCATCCGGATCCAGCATCAGGGAACGCCTAGACCGTCAGGTGTCCGACTACATTGGGTTAACGGCCGATGTGGACGCTCTGAGGAGTGATGAACCCCTAGACTACTGGGTGGGCAGGCTTGACCTCTGGCCAGAGCTTGCCCAATTTGCAATCGAACTGTTGGCTTGCCCCTCATCCAGTGTCCTGTCCGAAAGGACGTTCAGCGCAGCAGGGGGGATTGTGACCGATAAGCGTACTCGCCTAGCTCACCACAGTGTTAACTACCTCACATTTCTAAAAATGAATGAGGCATGGATCTCGGAGGAATTCAACACATGTGATCAGTAGACCATGTATATGTCTATAAACAATTTTTGGAATCAAGCACACAGACCTTCTTAATTCATTTGGCTCACTTCCCTGACCCAAAAAAGCACACCGTACTATATGCCCCTACCCTCCTCTTTGAAGAGGTTGAGCGGTGTCATATTTCTACTGGGGCTGCTTATTATGAGGGGTTCCCACCATCCCTGTGCTGTGCTGACTTCCTCCTGGGTGTTCTTATTATGAGGGGCTCCCACCATCCCTGTGCTGTGCTGACTTCCTCCTGGGGGTTCTTATTATGAGGGGATCACACCATCCCTGTGCTGTGCTGACTTCCTCCTGGGGCTGCTTACGGTGCTGCTGTCAGCGCTGTATGTCACGGAGCTGCTGTCAGCGCTGTATGTCACGGAGCTGCTGTCAGCGCTGTATGTCACGGAGCTGCTGTCAGCGCTGTATGTCACGGAGCTGCTGTCAGCGCTGTATGTCACGGAGCTGCTGTCAGCGCTGTATGTCACGGAGCTGCTGTCAGCGCTGTATGTCACGGAGCTGCTGTCAGCGCTGTATGTCACGGTGCTGCTGTCAGCGCTGTATGTCACGGAGCTGCTGTCAGCGCTGTATGTCACGGAGCTGCTGTCAGTGCTGTATGTCACGGAGCTGCTGTCAGCGCTGTATGTCACGGAGCTGCTGTCAGCGCTGTATGTCACGGAGCTGCTGTCAGCGCTGTATGTCACGGTGCTGCTGTCAGCGCTGTATGTCACGGAGCTGCTGTCAGCGCTGTATGTCACGGAGCTGCTGTCAGTGCTGTATGTCACGGAGCTGCTGTCAGCGCTGTATGTCACGGAGCTGCTGTCAGCGCTGTATGTCACGGAGCTGCTGTCAGCGCTGTATGTCACGGTGCTGCTGTCAGCGCTGTATGTCACGGAGCTGCTGTCAGCGCTGTATGTCACGGAGCTGCTGTCAGCGCTGTATGTCACGGAGCTGCTGTCAGCGCTGTATGTCACGGAGCTGCTGTCAGCGCTGTATGTCACGGAGCTGCTGTCAGCGCTGTATGTCACGGTGCTGATGTCAGTGCTCTGTATTACGGTGCTGCTGTCAGTGCTCTGTATCTCCTGCACCCTCTTGTTTGCCTACCCTGGTCCCTGACCTTCCCTCTCCTCCATTGCCTTCATTAGCTCCATAGTCCTGAATTGTCAGAACAATTTCCCAAATAAAAAAAAAATGCTTGTAGTTATCGATCCCAAATTCACCTCATACATGTATTATGCTATTGTCCAGGTGGTGGGACTACGTGCTACCCCCTAATAATTACCCCGTGGCCGCAAATTCGACCTAAAGGTTTGCGAAATTCGCCTCCCATTGAAGTCAATGGAGCCCGCGGCGAACGGTCGTTTTCGCGAACGTTTGTGCCCGTTCGCGTTTCGCGTTCGCGAAACGTCCCGTCGGAAGTTCGTCCATCACTATACAAGACGATTGTATAATGTATGGCCAGCCTCAGGATCCTTTCACATCATATTGCACATAAAAACTCACCGCAACGCAGTAAAAATGCATGTCAGTCGAAGTGCATTTAACCTGCATTTGCATTTTTATGCACAGTGGGACGCATTTTTATTACATCTGTTGTGAATGGACAGGTCTCTGGAAAGGGTCAAAATACTAACAATTTATTTTTCTATATCTTTAATTTCAGTTGCTTGCATTTACATAAATCATGTTCATTGCATTAAAATACAGACAGGTTTCATTTTAACGCAACGTACTGAAAAACGCATGTACACAACATTGTGGTGTGAATGAGGTACATAAAAAAACATTGATTTCTATATGCCCTTGCAGAAAACTGCGTTGATCCAGTGTAAAAAAAAAAAAACGCAGGTCACTGCACATGGTGTGAACAGGCCCCTAGCCCTATCCATTTTTTATGTAGTATAAGAGCCTATCTGATTAGATACAGATTGATTGTAAAGCTTAGGTAGGTCCTCATACAGTTTTAGTAAATCTAAAGTTGATTTGATGAAGATTGTACGGTCAGACTGGACGAAGATTGTACGGTCTGATTGGATGAAGATTGTATGGTCAGATTGCAATATGTATGGTAACCCTAAAGTTACCAAAATGCATGTCATAATAGGAAGACAAGGCTAAATAACTGATTCATTAATATACAATCAGACAGGCCCTTGCACTACAAATGGATGCTAGATCTAAAAGCAATGCACAAGCAGATTGTAGTATGATCAGCTGTACAATGAGATTGATAAAAACAAAACAAAAAACAAAAAATAAATAGCATTTCCTTTAAACTGGGTATTGGGGGAAGAGGTGATTTACTAAAACTGGAGAGTTCAAAATCTGGTACAGCTGTGAATGGTAGCCAATCAGCTTCTAACTTCAGCTTGTCCCATTAGGTTTGACAAACAAAACAAATGAAAGCTGATTGGTTTCTATGCAGAGCTGCATTAGATTTTGTGTTCTCCTTTGTGTTTTAGATTTTCAGCCTAACTTTCTCTGCCCTCTATACTAAAATCTCAGTCCCTGAAAACAAAACCTCATCACTAGACTTCCTGTGCATCTAAACCCAAGAGCAAAACTCAACAGTTTGCGGCTTACTGATTCTTATTAGATGTGGTGGCTGCATTAGTTTTCTTTATCACAACAGGTTTTTTTTAATTATTATTATTATTTTAACCTGATAATCCTGCCATTAACACACTTCTTGTCCTATGGTGACAATGACACTGAGCAGCTGTCACCCTAGTACAGGGAGTGTGTTAGGACTAACACCTCCCTCTCTTCTCCATAACAGGGGGGGGGGGGGTGTTTTGTAGTTCATTGAGATAGCACAGAACAATGTTAACTGATAAGAGAATACATAGATTCATCAGCTCACAACCCTGTCTGGATGAATAGATTTTTTTAATTGTAGAATGGATATAATAAAATGCTTTGAATTATATATTTATCAGACCAAAGAGGGTCAAAAAAGAGAAATGTATTGTAAAAATGTCCATACACCTTAATTTTAGGATTAGGAAACACATTTTGGTACATGTCTATTCTTTCAAATACTTAATAGCTGAAAATCTTAACAAAAAACCCCATCAGTAACAAAGTAATAATTGCAAGCATGAATCCCTTCTGAAAAGGAGGTATAGTATAGTATAGTACAGTATAGTATAGTGTAGTGCAGTAAAGTATAGTAGAGTATAGTATAATTTAGTATAGTAGAGTAGGGTATAGTGTAGTTAAGTAAAGTATAGTATAGTAGTATAATATAGACTAGTAGAGTATAGTATAGTACAGTATAGTGTAGTTTAGTATAGTAGTATGGTATAGTACAGTAGAGTATAGAAGAGTATAGTATAGTGTAGTTAAGTAAAGTTTAGTATAATATAGTATAGAATAGTATCATTTAGTACAGTATAGTATAGTATAGTATAGTATAGTATAGTGTAGTGTAATATAGTACATTAGAGTATAGAAGAGTATTGTATAATTTAGTATAATATAGTATAGTATGATATAATTTAGTATAGTAGAGTATAGAGGAGTATAGTATAGTATAGTATGATATAATTTAGTATAGTAGAGTATAGTATAGTATAATATAGTATAGAAGAGTAGAATATAGTATATTATTGTATGATATAATGTAGTATAATATAGTATAGTAGAGTATAATGATCTCTCTATCTGCAGACACCGCCTATGTACAAATGACACATGGGTTACTCATCTACCCAACTGCCAGTTAAATATTAACAATCCTTTCACGCATCGGAATACAGTGTGCATTCCTGCTTATGGCAGTGCTATAAATCCATGGCCGATGTACTGAGATATTCACTTCCTCAGTTATGCTCGGTTCGAAAATACTTTCAGATGGGGCAGCGAATAAAAGCATTTATTTTATTTATTTTATGAATATTTTCCTATCGTCTGGCCAGAGTTTTGGTTGGATAACTGAAGTGAACAGAATAAACACATAGATCCTTAGTAAATCAGCTTCATAACTACAGTTCCCTTTGCAGAAATGTTTTGCCTAAACAAAAACACAAATCAGAAGTTTTTTTTCCTGTCTGCCTCTAATAAAAAATTTTCTTCAGATTTACCAAAACCATGTAGTGCTTATTGCATACAAATTGAAACTCTTAAGGTTTGACCTCATATTATATGGTTTTGGTAAATCTTAAGACAAAAATCTGCAGAAAATCTAATAGTGTGTATGGGGTCTTACTGATTACAATTCTAGTCGCCTGGCTGTCAAATCAGGGGTTTTAACACTTGATGCCCCCCAACTCTTCTTTAGATTTACCATCAACTTTGTAGTGCAAGGGCCACCTGTATTGAAACAATTTGAAAAATTTGCATAGATGTGTCCACCTATTACACAATCATCCTGACACATGCACAACACAACACACCTACCTTCCTGTGATTTTTATAAAGTAGCTTTGTGAACACGCACCAGAACATATCACCAGTCGTGCTGAAACGCGTATCACACTTTTCCCTGTCAGAGCCAACATTGCACTAGTCTGCATGGTAAAACGCTGCATCCAGGTTAGTGCGAATGTAGCCTTGTACAGGATCTTTTGTGCCAGAGAAGCAATGCCTATAGGATTACTAAAATTCATTCAACCAAGTGCATGTAGGTTAATGACTTTGCATGTATGAGTGCACACACATGGTTAGACATGTACACACTTGTAAAATCTGCAGATTAGTATAGTGGGTGCAGCTTTGTCGTAACTTTTTTTGGACGCCACTAGATGCGGCGCACATTTTTGTTTGTAGACGCAGCTGTCTGTATGGCCCCATTTCTACAGTGCTGCATTTAGATGCGTACAAAGCTACATGTTGTACGCATCTAAATTCAACATTTTAGACACCCATGTGAATGAGTTTATAGATGCAAGGGATGATATGAGGGTCAAGCATAGGTGTGCGCATGGGGTGTGCCTGGTGTACCTGGGTACACCCTGAGCACCCCGTTCAGTGCAGATTCCCCCTGCTGATATTTCACCAAGCCCCCCCCCAAAAATTTTAATAAAATAATAAAAACTACTGACACCATCCCCTGCCCTGCTGACAAGTCCACTGCTCTACTAATACCGCCCATGTTTTAATACATTTGGGATGCACACAAGCAATAGGCTGTGATCACCTATGGGGTCAAGCTTAGGCCTCATCACACTTTTACACATTTGCAAGCATTTTTTATTTACAGATCTGAATGCAGCAACATTGTGTTCAATGGAGACATTTATGCACATGCACTGCGTTCAGATCTATGACTCAAAATCCAAAAATCTGTAGTGGTTAGCACTTCCGTCTAGCAGCACTAGGGTCATCGGTTTGAATCCCAACCATGGCACTACCTGCTTGGAGTTTGCATGTTCTCCCTGTGCCTGTGTGGGTTTCCTCTGGGTTCTCCGGTTTCCTCCCACACTCCAAAAGACACGAGGATAATCAGTGAAGATGAGCCGCAACTCCATACATGCTCTTCAATCTTTTCAAAAGGCTGTCATGGCTGACATCTTCTGTACCTACCTGTTTTATGGAGTATCAATAAATTTTAAAAGATTGAAGGGCATGCATGGAGTTGCGGATCATCTTCATTGATTATCGTGCTGGCAGCTGAGTGATTGTTTTTCCTGCACCCCACAGCTCAGGAGGTTATTCCGATGATTTGGGGTAGTAACACCTTTTCCGTTCTCTATGCTGGTAGGTTAACTGGATCCTGTCTAAATTGGCCCCAAGTATGTGTCTGAATGTGAGTTATGGACCTTAGATTGTGAGCTCCTTGAGGCCAAGGACTGATGTGAAAGTACAATATATATGTAAAACGCTGCATAAATTGATGGCGGTATATAAGTATCTGTAATAAAATATAAATAATATTCTGAGAACTAAGGCTGGCCATACAATGTACAAATTTCTTATTCAATCTCCTTTAGATTTTCCTTAACTCCTTCAGATCTGCACTATACCCTAATAACGGCTACAACGCGGATCTACTTTGCCGGCAGGCCATCAATAGATGTCCTCCCCTTTGCACGCTCCCCACATGCTGTGATCACTGAGTCAGTGAGACTCGGGTGATCATAGATCCGAGTAAGGGGCCGATCCCAGCCCCTTACCATGTGATGAGCTGTCAGCCAATGACAGCTGATCACGTGATCTAAACAGAAGATTGGTAATCGTTTCTTTTTTTCTCCTCACGCTGATAGTGTGAAAAAAAAGCTGATCACTGGCTTCTGTGCAAGGGACATCAGTTCCAAAGAGGAAGAGGTGAAACCACTTCATCTGTGCCCACCAATACCACCTTCCAGTGCCACCTGCCAATGCCCACACAGTGCCACGAATCAGTGCATAAGTGCCAGCAATCAGTGCCACCTATCAATACCCACGAGTGCCACTTATCAATGCCCACCAGTGCTGCCAATCAGTGCCACTTAGCAGTGCTGCCTATCAGTGTCACCTACCACTGCCAGTGCCCATCACTGCCTCCTATCAGTGCCCACCTATTAGTGCACTTCAGTGCCCACCAATGCCACCTCATCAGTGATGCCTATTAGTGCCCATCAGTGCCTCCTATTAGTGCCCATCAGTGCCGCTTATTAGTGCCCATCAGTGCCAGCTATCAGTGCTCCTATCAATGCCCACCAATGCCAACTCATCAGTGCCGCCTATTAGTGCCCATCAGTGCCGCCTTATCACATCAGTCGTTCAAAGAGTGACAGCGCTAAAAGCTGAAAATTGGTCTGGGCAGAAGGGGGGTTTAAGTGCCCAGTAAGCAAGTGGTTAAACAAGGGGTCCCAAACTGGTGGCCCTCCAGCTATTGCAAAACTACAATTCCCATGAGGCATTGCAAGGTTGACAGTTACAAGCATCACTCCCATAGGCAGAGGCATGGTGGGACTTGTAGTTCTGCAACAGCTGGAGGACTGCCGGTTTGGGACCCCTGCCTTAACTACTTGCTGACCAGCCACTGTCGTTATACAGTGGCAGGTTGGCTCTCCTGTGCGAATCGCTGAAGCTGTATGGCGGCTTGTGCGGGTACAGTTGTGCACAGACGCACACTCGATGTCCGCCGGCATCCTGCTATTGCCTAGTACAGAGGCAGAACAGGGATCTGCTATTGTAAACAAGGCAATCCCTGTTCTGACAGGAGACATGAAAGAGACCTACTGTTCCCAGTGATCTCTGTCGTGTCCCTGGCAGCCCAGGCCCCCTACAGTTAGAACACGCTGAGGGAACACAGCTAACCCCTTGATCGTCCCCTAGTGTTATCCCCTTCCCTGCCAGTGACGTTTTTATATTGTTCTGTACATTTTTATAACACTGATCAATGTAATAATGTCACTGGTCCCCAAAAAAGTGTCACTTGGGGTCAGATTTGTCCACCGCAATGTTGTAGTCCCTCTAAAAATTGAAAATTGCCGCCATTACTAGTAAGAACAATTTAAAAAAAAAGTCCCTAAATCTATCCCATAGTTTGTAGACAAGATAACTTTTGCACAAACAAATCAATATATGCCTATTGCAATTTTTTTAACCAAAAATATGTAGAAGAATATATATCGGCTAAACTGATGAAGAGATTAGTTTATTTATAATTTTTTGAGGATATGTATTATAGCAAAAAGTAAAAAAAATATTTATTTATTTTCAAAATTGACACTCTTTGTTTATAGCACAAAAAATAAAAACCGCAGAGGTGATCAAATACCACCAAAAGAAAGCTCTATTTATGGGGAAAAAAAGGACGTCAATTTTGTTTGGGTACAAAATGTCGAACGCCTGCGCAATTGCCAGTTAATGCGACACAGTGCAGTATCGCAAACAATGGCCTAATCATTAAGGGGGCAAATCCTTCCAGTACTTAAGTGGTTAAACTATGTAGTGCAAAGATCTGCCTGATTGCATACAAATTGAAAGTGTTTAGGTTTGATCTCATATTATAAGGTTTTGGTACATCTAAAGCAAAATTGTACCAGAAAATTGTATAATGTATGGCCAGCCTTAGGCTTCAATAATACAGCCAACAAAATGCATGTACAAGTGTTTTTTTTAATTGCAGATCTAAAAACAGCTACAATAGAGCCATTCACACAGGAGAGTACACATACACTGCTTTCAAATCTGTAACACGGAATCCAAATAGAAGAT